>NC_059078.1:125245746-125864079 GCF_020497125.1 Mauremys mutica
TATTACTGCTCCTGAGATCCAAGCAACTGTGTCTATTACAAAGGATTCTGGTGTTGTGAGCTTCAGGGGAACCCCACAGTTTTGCCTCTGCATTTCAAGAAATCATAGCTGGCAAGTTTGGCGAAGAATTCCTAGATGTAGTAAGCCCATCCCACGGCACCAGTGAAAGATTGGCCTATAGTGAGCTCTATCAGAAAGAATTACACTACAACAAAATAGTAATAATCTGCACTTCTATAGCACCAGCCAGGCCATGATCTCAGAGTGCTTTGCAAGCCCCAGGGAACTGAGCTTAACACCACCCCTGAGAGGTCAGGGGATATTATCACCATTTTACAGATAAGGAAACTAAGGCCTGGAGAGAGTAAGTGCTTGATTTTCACTGACTTCAATGGGAGCTGTGCGTGCTCAGCACCTCCTGAAATTAGGCCATAAATGACATGCCCAAGTTCATGCAGGAAATCTCCAGCAGAGCCAGAAACAGAACCCAGATCTCAAAAACCAGGCTCTGAAGTGTCCCCAGCCTCTGTTTGCCAGAAGCTGGAAATGGGTGATAGAGGATGAATCACTTGATTCCCTGTTCTGTTCATTCCCTCTGGGGCACCTGGCATTGGCCACTGTCGGAAGACAGGATATTGGGCTAGATGGACCACTGGTCTGACCCAGTATGGCCATTTTTAAGACTCCTAGATCTGTACTTAAGCCACAAGATTCCTCCATATTCTGCACTGATGAGTAGGATGCACTGCCTTGCAGCCCCACTCTCTGGGCCAAAATCCAGCGCTTCCTATTAATCAGAAATGCCATTACTTCAGCAGATAAACGTTCCTTACATCTTCCGAGTGCAGGATGGCATCTTCTTGCATCACCATGTTTCTAGCAGCATGACCCAGGAGCTGAAAAACAGGCATACAAACTGCAGTCAAAAGTCCCAGGCCACCAGGGATTTCTTGTGGCTGCCACTCAACAGATCTGCACACAGAACTGATTTAATTGGGAATTCACTTCATTGGGTTTCTTTTGGAATTATCTCTGCAACGCTCATTCCTTGGATGAAACAGACTAGCAGAGAACTGGGTTTCCTGCAGCATCATTCATGAAAGAGGTAACAATGCATTTTACAGTGAGATACGGTGTTAGCAGTGACAGTGATGGCGTAGGCAAATGCAGCAGCCAGTGCACTCAACAATGGTTCTGCGGTAAAAACCTGTTTTACTACATAGGGAGTATGCTGGACTTGGGGATCTGCCATCTCAGGGTCCAGAAGTATTTTCCACTCCCTAACTTTTGGGATTTGAGGAAGGCCACCCTTTAGGTCTCCAACGCGCTGGCCGGCTCCGGAGAGGATTTCCAGAGGTTAAGACTGTGCATGTGCATTCTGAGTCAGCGCCCCGCACCCACATCATTCATCCCCTGTGCCGTGTCCACACAGCAGATTATGCTCTGACCAAGGAGGGGGCAGAATGACTGCGCCCGGGGCCGAAGGCTCCAGGTCAGGGCCTGTATCAAACACACACGAGCTGTATTAATCCAGGGGCCCCAAGCATGTTTCGCTGGGAGATTTTAGTTACACGCGACCCCTCCGATTGGGATGGGTTGCTGGGGCAGCCCTATGGGGCTCGGGGGGGGGGGGGCTCCACTGACGGGGCACGACCTGGGCGCAGCTCGCAAGGGGACACCCGCTGGGTCCCAACCCGCTGCAGGGATGCCCAGGGTGCTGGGAGCGGAGAGGGGGGACGAGACCAGGGAGGGGAGCAGGTCGCTCCCCCCTCCCGCCCCCTTCTCAGGCTAGGGGGGGAGCCCCTGGGCAGGGGGCAGTTCCCAGCATGCACTGCTCCGCCCAAGCCCCGCTGGGCGTGACCCGCAGCACAAGGCAGCGACGTGACATTCTGACCCGGCTCCAGCCGGACCCAGAGCCCACAAGCCCCGGCCCCCCCGGAGCATTCCCCCGGCCGGACTACACTTCCCAGCACACCCCGCGGCTGGCGCGCTGCATGCTGGGGGTTGTAGTCCCGGCGGCGGGCCCTCACCTCGGAGCTCCGCGAGCCTTTCAGCACCTGCTTGGTGAGGGCGATCACGTCAGTGCCGCAGCCGGTCACCCTGTCGATCAACAGCCCCTTCACCGAGCGGCCGAACCGCGCCTGGGCATCGGCCGCGCTCCCCGCCGGAGCCGCCGCCATCTTCGGGCTGCCACAGCCCACGCCCCGCCCCCCCCTCAAGGCCGGGCGACGGCAAGCGCCGGAGGACAGATTAGAGGGGAAGGCGAAGCAGGGTCTGGGCACCTCCTGGCTCCAGCCTGGCCATGGGCATGGGGCTGCCCTGCCAGGGGTCGGTGGCACCAGCCCCCAGAGAGGTCCTGCCTGGTGGCACAGGTCTCTGCAGCAGGGGCAGTGAGCCTTGCAATGAGGGGCCTGGCCCTGCTTATGGGCACCCCGCCCTGGGCGAGGGCTTAGGCCACATGTTTTGTTAGGAGGGGGGGAGGGTTTGCCAACCCCCTGCACTATTAAAGCACAGTTTCCTTGCAGAATCCTCACTATGGCAGCCAGGGCACAGACCGATTTCAGCCTGATCCCTCCCAGGTCCTGTCTGGGAGAGGATAGAGTGTTGCTCCCCTTTCCTCTCACCCCACCACCCTACCCCCTTGCAGTGATTCAGATTTCTGGGGCAGCTGCTCCTAACGACTCAGTCATATGGGGATGTGCAATCTCCGATCATACCCTGGCCATTTCAAACAAGCTGTTTCTCAGCCCCGACCCCTCCACGTGATTTTTGCAGCATGTTGTCAGTGTGGTGGGGAAATCAAGGCAGGGTCGGGGTGGGAGGGGCACAATGTTCTGCAGCCGCAGGTTTAATAATGAGCTCTCCGTAGTGCCAGATGTGTGCTGAGCCACAGGCAAGGAGCTTCAACCCCACCCCCCAACACACAGCTGCTCCGCTCAGTGTTCCCAAACCAGGGCAGGCAACAACAAAGGGGCACCTCCCAGCCCTAGTGGGGCCCTGCCACAGGAACACTGACCTGATTCCCCCACCCCATACGACCCCGGGACTTTCCAAAGGCCATGTGGGACTATGGGGCAACTTCAAAAATCAGGGCCAGCTGTGGGATGTCCTGCACAGCAAAAGCAGCAAAGAGTCCTGTGGCACCTTATAGACTAACAGATGTATTGGAGCATGAGCTTTCGTGGGTGAATACCCACTTCTTCGAATGTGGTGGAAATTTCCAGAGGCAGGTAGGCACTTGAGAGGTATGCCCAGTGGCTGTGCCCTGCCTGTTGATCCCAACCAGCTGGCAGTGCTGAGCCCAGCTCAGAGGCTGGGTCAAGCATGCACAGTGTCTGTCAGATGCTTAGTTTTATGGTTCCCCAGCTGCAGGGCTCTTGTCTGGGGGGGTGGGAACAGGTACGGGTAACACTCAAATTCCTGCCTTGGCAACTTTGTTTACAGCCATGCAGCTAATTCGCCCTAGCTGAATGATTTGCAATCAAACACCTCTGCTGTCTTTAAAATAAAGGCTCCTGTGACAGCAGCCCAGCACATGTCAGGATGAGCCACACTAAAACAACAACCCTCTGGCCTCAGCCCAGCCCTCCTGATTGACCCTGTGCTAACAAGCGTGTGCAGTGCTCCTGGGCCAGCTTGCACTAACAAACCAGTGTGTACAGTGCAGCAGAGCCATCCAATCCAACCCTACAATAACAAAACTGCCTTGGGAGCCAATGACCTGTATGTGCCCGGCTGTCAGTTACTTCGCTTCTTGTTGATTACTTAGGTTTGTCTACACTACAGGCAGGGCCAGCTCCAGGCACCAGTGCAGCAAGCAGGCGCTTGGGGCGGCCAACGGAAAGGGGCAACATGTCCGGCTCTTCAGTGGCGGGTCCCTCAGTCCCTCTCGGAGGGAAGGACCTGCCGCCAAATTGCCGCCGAAGAATGAAGCGGCGCGATGGGGCTGCCACTGAAGTGCTGCCGATCACGATCGCGGCTTTCTCCCCCTACCCCCCGTGCCGCTTGGGGTGACAAAAACCCTGGAGCCGGCCCTGACTACAGGGGCTAGAGCGGCATAGCTACAATACAGAGCTATGTCCGCGTAACCTGTAGTGTAGACACTGCCTGTACTGATAGAAGGGTCTTTTCTGTCACTGTCGGAAAACCACCTCTCCTGTCCCAGCTATGATAGCTAGGTCGAAGGAAGCATCCTTTCATCAACCTAGCTGCATCTACAAGTTCAGCTCTGCTACAGTGGTCAGCGGCATGGATTTTTCACACCCCTGAGAGCCATGGCTATGCTGACCTAAACTCTAAGCATAGTCCAGGCCTCAGCGTGTACAGGAAAAATTCAAAGCGTCCACTACACGACAGAACGACAACAATGCTTCTTATTTACTTTTCATCACAGGATCTCAAAGTGAGTTACAGACACTAGGGAATCAGTCGTCCCCCAGCAGGCAGGGGAGTATCATTAACTCCATTCTGCAGATGGGTAAACAGGCCAGAAGGGCTAAGTGACTTGCCCCAATTAACATAGCAAGTCAGTGGCATGGAACCCATGAGTCTTAGCTCCCAGACCCCTGCACTGCCCACTTGCCAACACTCCTTTGATATTATAACCTTCGCCCCTAGCTTTCACCTCTTGCGATTGCTCTTCTTACACCGGCTTGGGAAAGACATCGCTGGTCTTGGCCCAGGGAAACGTAAATAAACTGCTTCCTGGTTGCTTTAAAGGCAGGATGACTGCTAACATACTACCAATGTACTGCTGCTAATATAACATTTTCCACTGCTATAGCTCTTGAGAGTCTCAAAGGAGATTAGAGTAGCTGATCACGTGCCTCAGAGCTCCCCTCACTCATTCTCATGGGTAAGTCTTATCCTTTTTATTTGGGGGAAACTGAGGCCCAATGCAGACTTACATCCCTGTACCTGCCTTGTCATTTGCATTACTTCCCCTCCCACTGCCCCTGTCTCATTCCCCCAAGTAGTAGCTTCACAAACCTTTGGAAAAGTAACTGACTTTGTCCACCTCCTCGAGCCCACTCTGCTGAATCGGTCCCCAAGGGTACAGTGGAAATCAGGCAGCAGCAGAGAGAGAACTCGGAGCTCGGCCAACACGACAAGCCCTTAATTGCAGCACACGTGGTTTATCTTCGCTCTGGAACATACCGTCTTGTCCATGTCATTTAAGTGTACACTCCGAGCACTGTCCTGGCCATTACCTTGAGGTGTTCAAGGGAACCCAGCCACTGAGGACAGCTGTCGAGGCCACCAGAATGGAAAAGGGGGGATGCTAGGAAGCTGGGACAGCATCAGCCTTCGGCAGCTGGAAGGATGGCATGGAGTCTTGGCTACATGGCAAAAAGGAAACTGACCAGACTTAAGCCAGATGTAAACCCAAGCAGCCTCAGCAAGATGCCCAGTGTAAAGGGGCAGCTAGTCATTCATAGAACCATAAGGTTAAAAGGAGGGGAGGGATAGCTCAGTGGTTTGAGCATTGGCCTGCTAAACCCAGGGTTGTGAGTTCAATCCTTGAGCAGGCCATTTGGGGATTGGCCCTGCTTTGAGCAGGGGGTTGGGCTACATGGTCTCTTGAGGTCCCTTCCAACCCTAATAATCTATGATTATATAAGGGTCATGTAGTCTAACCCCCTGCCAAGATGTCAGATTTGTTGTGGCTAAACCATCCATGACAGATGGCTCCAACCTCCAGTGAAGGAGCTTCCACAACCTCCCTAGGCAGCCTGTGCCATTGTCCTACCATTCTTACAGTTAAGAAGCTTTTCCTAAGATTTAATCTGCCATTCTGTAGTTTGAACCCACTGCCCTTCATCCTGCCCATTTACAAACTAGCAACAATATTCATAAAAATACACTGCCCTTCTGCAGAACTTTCCATCCCACCATCTCAGACTGCTCCACAAGTTAATTAGACTGCACAATACCCCTGTAGATGTATGTTCCTCACTCTCCAATCTTAGAGCAGTTCCCTTTCATGGTGACGGCTGGATCCTGCCATTAAACCCAGTAGGTAGGAAACTGTCCTCCAGAAGCCTCCCTTTGAGTCCCAATGTATTGTAACCCTGGGTGGCAGCAGAGCGGTGTTGGCTTCATTCACGTCAGGCCGGGTTCATTTCCCACGAGCAGAGGGAGAAGACGCACTCACGGTACATGTACACACTACCCCGAGACTGAGCCAGAAAACAAAGCGCTGCTTTATCACACCGCTCACAAGCTGCAAAAAGGCAGAGGTGAAGCCACACCTAACCACAGCACTACTCCGCGCCCCAGCCTGCCTCTTTCCAGAGAACACACAGCCAGCGGCTGCCCTCTGTCACAGAGGGCCCATTGAGGAATGGGTGCAAAGTTTTGGAGGCAAATTTCTCGGGTTAATTCACTCCCTGCCCCGGTGCCATGGGACGTGTGCTGAGCACTTAGAATGCCTGCAGGTGGTCGCGGCACCAGCAAACAAGGCCCTCTGGTACTCTCGGTGGACTCAGAGAAGGGAATGTGCATGAGGCAGGCAATAAAGTTGCCTCATATCTCAGACTTGGGCTCCAAATTCTGCTCTGAGGTAAATCCCTTGCCATTTTGTCCGGCGGAGGCTCTCCACATCTGCACCCATGTACCTGAGAGCCGCACCTGGCCCTCAAGGCTTCTTTTGGGTTGGGGGGAGCCCCTAAGCTAGAGTGGGCTGGTCCTTTTTGTGCCACGTCATCTAACCCGTGGGGAATCAGTGCAAAAGGAATCCACATTCATTGCTAAAGATTCAGGGCTGCGAGGCCCACCTCTTTCAGGACACCTTTCAAGAGGACTCCCACTGCCACAGGAAACACCATCACGTGGGGTCCTGCCCTGCTCCATCCTCTGCCTCGGCTCTTCTTCCGGATGGAGATCTGTCCCCTCCTCACTGGGTCAACCCCTGGCTTCGGCATTGCTGCATGAAGAAACTGCTGCTGGGTTCACCCAATGTGCTGCAAACACAGGAGCAGACATCATATGGCACAAGGGCCTTTTTAACGTCATCGAGTACATCTGACATGGTACTTCCTACGGACGTGGAAAGACCATGCATCAGAGCAGGAAGGGTCCTTTAAGGCCGTTCCAAAAGAAGTCAGTTCCCTTATGAGTTGTTTCCTGTTTGATTGAAAAGTAACTGCTCTTCTTTCTACACAGTGGAGCTATGTAACTCTAGAGCCTGGATATTTCAAAGCACCCCAAAGGCACTCGCTTTTCCTTCCCACTCACTGGAAAACAGCACTGGGTTGTAGCCAGGCCTTATTCTAAAGGACAGGACTAGTGACAGAGACATCTGTGCCTGCTCCAGCTCCACAGTCCACCCCAAAAGTTGCTGCAGCATTGCTGTGTGCTCATATTGTTTAGCTGCTTTAGGCGCAAAGAGTTCCCTCAAGTTTTCTGAGCGGGTGGGTTCAGGTGAGACACCTGTGTCAGTCTAACATCCCTCAGTGACTCCCAGCTCAGCTATGCTTCAAGTTGGGTTTTCCATCTCACTGTGCGATCTCAGAGTATAACTGAGTTCTCCCCCCACCCACCATGCATCACCCTGTCTCCCAGTTACACCTATGCAACCCTGTGTGAGGGTTCAAAGAAGAGCCACGAGACCGATCAATTGATTGGAAGCCATGCCTCATAGTGACAGACGCAAGGAGCTCAATCGTTTTAGCTGATGAAAGAGAAGGTTAAGGGGTGACGATCACCGTCTGTAATACCTATGTGAGGGACAGAAATTTGAGATTAGCGGCTGCTTCAGTCTAGCAGACAAAACTATAACAAGAGCTAATGGCCAGAAGTTGAAAATGGACAGGCTTAGACTAGCATTAAAGGTGCATATTTTTAACAGGGAGGGTGATTAAACACTGGAACAACTTACCCAGGGTTACGGTGGAATCTCCATCACTGGCAAATGTTAAATCCCGTTTTTCTAAAAGACCTGCTCTAGTTCAAACAGGAATGAATTCAGGGGAGTCCCATGGCCTGTGTTACCCAGGTCAGATCACTTGGGGAATGGACGCTGTTAATGTGCCTTTTGGGGCTAGCCACACAAACCGTCCTTCTGTGCTATTGAGTTATTTTGGCTGTTCCCAATAGCCACTATACAGATTCTTTGGCAATATAAAAACGCAGCCGTGGTCCCTTCTCGGAGCTCTGATGTGTGGTGCCCTCCCTAGCTCCTTGCTCCCAGAGTACGCAGTAAATCAGGCGAGAATGGCTCTAAGAAGTGGGTTTTAAGTAGGGAGATCTAGTGGTGTTGGCTCCCTACTGATTCAGAGGGAAGCCCCCCCTGCTACTGGATTTCCAACATCGCTTCCTGCAGCACTTCACGGCTCTTCCAGCAATGTACTGCTGACTTAGCCCGAGGCTGCTTAGCTCACGGGAGCTGCCTAGATCCCTGCACAAGCAGGCTGGTCCCCAGGGAGTCACTAAAGAAGGGCTCCTGATTATTAAAGCCCTGGATTAGGCCACTGAAGGCCTGGGTTCAAGTCCCACCTTTAGCCAGTCTCTTACTCCTTGAATAGTCCCCATGTGTGCAATGGGGATTGAAATCTTCCTTTGTCTACCTGGATTGTAAATGGGCAGGGGCCGGGATTGGCTCTCACTATGCAGCTGTACAGCACCTGCTCCAATGGGGCCACAATCTCACTTGGGGGCGGGGGGCCACTAGCTGCTACCCTAATGCACATAACAGTAAGAAAGTCTTGCCATGCGTCCTGGCAAAGGCAACGCTCCCTAGGTTTGCTCTGACCCCATGAGGCTCTGCTGATCCTCCCTGCCTGCCAAACCCACAACCCACGTTGATATGGCTGGAGATTTGCTGGGCTTTTTAGGAGCTGGCAAAGACCAGCTCAATTAGCCAAACTCACTGAAGACGGATTCTGCTCTCGCTGCGCTGGCAGCCGGGAGGCTGGCTGCGTTCCAGCCCAAGTGAGTGGTTATCTTCCAAGCGATTGATAACACAGCCCTCCGCAAGGCAACAGGCAACCCCCAGCCAAGGCAATGTCAGCAAAAGCCCTTATAAGGGACCGGGCCTCGCTCGCTGCAGGGAGAGCCGACAGCCATATCGAAGGACGATGGTCCCACTCCTGGGCGCCCTGCTCCTGGTGCTGGTGCTCCTCTCCTTCTGGAGACTGGCAAAGGGGAAAGCAGACCCCAGGCCCAAGTACCCTAGGAGCCTGCCCTGCCTGCCCATCATCGGGAGCCTGCTGCATCTGGCCGGTAACCCCCAGCTCCACCTCCTCTTCCACAGCCTGCAGGAGAAATACGGCAGCCTCTACTCCCTGAAGATGGGCTCCCACTACGTGGTGGTGGTGAACCACTACCTGCATGCCAAGGAGGTGCTGCTGAAAAAGGGAAAGACCTTTGCCGGCCGGCCCCACACCGTAAGTAACCCACACGGCCCTGTCCCTCTAGCTGCCTGGGAGAGACAGGCAGCAAAGCCTAGTGAGTAGAGCACAGGGGTGGGAGACCTGGGTTCTATTCCCAGCCGGCTGGGGGTCCTTGGGCAAGGCACGGCCCCACTCTGTGCCTCAGTTTCCCCATCTCTAAAAGCAGGGGGATAATACCCCACCTTGCGGCACTTTAAGATAGTTGAATGACAGGTGCTAAACACACTAGGGCAGTGGGGCAGACCCTTACATTTCCCATCTAGTCAGAAAGAAGGAGAGGAGTGACTGTGAGACCCATCCACCCCCCTGACTCCCCGACCTGTTCATAGCCCCCAGCTTGAGGTCCCACACAGGGGGGGAAACCATGCTCCCATTAACCCTTGAGCTGCTGTGCAGGAACTAAAGCCTCTTTATTCATGTAGGTGGCACCCTCGGGATAAAGGTGGCTGGTTCTCAGGGTACCCAGGCTCGTGAGTCACCTGGTTACCCCCGACCTCCAGCATACAGGAGTCCTGCTTGTGCTTAGCTGGAGGCCAGCTCCTAACACCACCAGCCAAGCACTCTCCTCCGGGCTAGGCCTCACTTAGCCTGGCAGGGTAACAATAGGTGCACCCCCCTCCCCACGTCCCTTTGAAGTGTTGCCGTGGGCTAGCCAGCCCCTGACACTGGCTACGCTCAGAAAGCCCGGGCTTGCTGTCCCCAAAGGCACAGTCTGGGCACCAGGTGGTCAGATTCAGCCCCAAGCCAGCGCTTGATTTGACACCACAGCCCAGACCTATATTTATAGTGAAAACACGACTAAGTTTGTTATCGGAGTTTAGAGCTTCTGGCGCTGGTGAGTGAGGAGGCTGGAAGCAAAGCGATAGCAGGCTTTCCAGAGCCTACCCAGACCTCACGGGTTCGCCTCCTGCCTACAGCAGTTTCTCTCATTTTGACCAAGGCTGGTTGTGATCTGGTTTGCATGGGTATCAATGCACTGCCCGTTTGCTTCCTAGGTGTAGGAGAAGGGGGTGTCCGCTTTGCCTTCTCCGTGCAGCCCCAAAGTTTATCATCTGTCCTCAGAGGCAGTGCCACGCCTCACCCCTGCCATCGCTTGTTTTTTTCTGTGTGCTCCTCCCTGTTGTGTTCGTGTCTCTCTGTTGACTTGGAATGTCGACCTGCAGCCGTCGTGTTAGCTTCCTGTGCTTTATTTACACGCCAACAGAGAAACGGGAACAAACATCCTTTCGCTGACAGAAAACCTGGCTGGCCAACGCTGCCTTGGTACAGACGTTAAAACGTATTTCCAGTCTCCGTGCCTAACGCCTCACGTAGGCCCTGCACATACATGTCACAACGCCTCTGATGACCCCGGCTTTCCCTTTAGACCTCACCTGGCATTCTTTGGTGAACCAGAATAGACAGCCCAGAATCCGGCTATGTCTGAAACCCCTGGTCAGCTGGCATTGAGAGGGGCTCTTGGGTCACAACAGGGTTACTTCAGTATGTGACAGTAATGACCCCACCGCGGCAGCGGCTCTACTCACAGCTGGCTCCTGAAGGCCACTTGGGGTTTTTTCCCCTTTGCTTCATTTATCCCCACAACATTAGAGTGACTCCGCTGACCCAGGCTGCAGGTCCAGGGACATGTATGTGTCCCAGAGGAACCCCCTGCCCTGGCCACATTCCCCTTCTGGTGTCAGTGGGGGAGGGCACGTCACTTCTTGTCCCAAACTGTTGGGCGAGACTGGCATGCGCTGTTAAAGCAGGGCTGCGTTCCATCCCAGAGGTGGCTGCATTTCAGTGCTGGGTTAAGCTGCTCTGCTGCCTGCATAACATGCAAAGCTCTCGTAGATGCTCTGGGATGAAATGTGCTCTAGGGATGGTGTCACAGACTGTGTGTAGGGCTTTACACAGCCCCAAAGGGCCAAATTTACCATTGATCCAAGAGATGCCACTCTGCCAGCCCCAATGATGTTGAACTTGCGTAGGGCCAGAAAGTGTGGGGTGGGAGGAGGCGGGCTCGGTGGAGGTGAAAGGCTGCTCCCCCAGCCCTAACCAAGCAGACTGGATCTGCAGCCAAGTGGGCAGGGCAGGAAGACATGCCAGCTGCTCCCACACCGCCACTCCATCAGCCCTGTAACTCCAGCCGCAGACAGGACAAAGCTCAGGCACCAAACCCCACAGACCTGCGGCCCAGAGGCCAGGCTGACCCATTTCCTCCCCTGTCGAATCCCAGCCATGCTGTTCCTTAAATATCCAGAGGGGGGCACCAGTGCCCAGGACAAGGCGCTCCTGCGTCCATACAGGTTACAGGCACTGTCCCCGTTGCTCACCCCGCAGTGCCCAGTGTGTCCCCCATGGCCAGGCAGAGCACTGGACCTTGGCTTAGCCCCTTGGGCCCGGCAGGAGCTAGGCACTGCACGGCTGATCCAGGTCAGCTCCAGCGCCCGGGGGCCCGGGCCTGCAGGGAAGAACCCTGCCGTCGTCAGGCCGGGATGGGTGCAGAAGTGGCAGGGTGCAGACGTGGCAAGGTGACATGGCTGGCTCCCAGGCCAGGCTTTCCACCCCCGTCTCGCTGTCCTGCCAGCGGCGGAGGAGATTGCTATGTCCCTCTCTTCGCCCTCAGGTGACCACGGACATGCTGACCAGGGACGGCAAAGACATCGCCTTCGCCAGCTACAGCCCGCTCTGGAAATTCCAGCGCAAGCAGGTGCACGCGGCACTCTCCATGTTCGGAAAAGGGACGCTGGCCCTAGAGAAAATCAGTAAGTGCCACTCCCCTGCCCCTGCCTCTAGGGAGGCTGGCCAACCGCGGCAGAGGGGACAGATGGGCTAGTGGGTAAGGTGCAGCGCTGGCAGCCAGCGGAACTGGGTTATATTCCTTGCTCCACCACAGATTCCTTGGGCAAGTCACAGTGGTGTTCTGTGCCTCAGTTTCTCCCATCTGTTCATTGACCTACCCCATGTTTCACCTACCCCACATCTATCCTGGGCTATCCCGGCCCTGGTACCCGCACGCACGGTACCGCCTGTACCTCCCAATCCTGCCCTGCAGGCCCCGGGCTATCCCGGCCCCGGGCTCCCCGCATGCACGGGACCGCCGGTACCTCCCAATCCCACCCTGCAGGCCCCGGGCTATCCTGGCCCCGGGCTCCCCACACGCACGGGACCGCCGGTACCTCCCAATCCCGCCCTGCAGGCCCCGGGCTATCCCGGCCCCGGGCTCCCCGCACGCACGGTACCGCCGGTACCTCCCAATCCTGCCCTGCAGGCCCCGGGCTATCCCGGCCCCGGGCTCCCCGCACGCACGGGACCGCCGGTACCTCCCAATCCTGCCCTGCAGACCCCGGGCTCCCCCGCACGCACAGTACCGCCGGTACCACCCAATCCTGCCCTGCAGGCCCCGGGCTATCCCGGCCCCGGGCTCCCCGCATGCACGGTACCACCGGTACCTCCTAATCCCACCCCGCAGGCCCCGGGCTCCCCCGGCCCCGGGCTCCCCGCATGCACGGTACCGCCGGTACCTCCCAATCCTGCCCTGCAGGCCCCGGGCTCCCCCGCACGCACGGTACCGCCAGTACCTCCCAATCCTGCCCTGCAGGCCCCGGGCTATCCCCCGGCCCCGGGCTCCCCGCATGCACGGTACCGCCGGTACCTCCCAATCCCGCCCTGCAGGCCCCGGGCTCCCCGCACGCACGGTACCGCTGGTACCACCCAATCCCACCCTGCAGGCCCCGGGCTCCCCAAATGCATGGTACTGCCGGTACCTCCCAATCCCGCCCTGCAGGCCCCGGGCTGTCCCAGCCCTGGGCTCTGCGTATCACAGCTCTGCTGACATGCTTTACAACGAGGGCCCTGTGAAAAGCGCAATTTCACGGCCTGCGCGGAAATCGCAGCATTAGCCCCGTCCTGTGACTTTTCCAACCGCAGGGCAGAGGAAGTGCCATCCGCGTGCGCCGGTCTCGTGCTGGGTGCGGCCCGTACCAGGGCAGCAGTTCAGCAGCCGGTTGCAGGCGAGGCCCATAGCTAGTGGCACCGCTGCTTGGAAAACGAGCTACGGGGCACAGCGAGCGTGAGATCAGCCCACACGGACGCCTGGCACTGCCTCCTTCCGGTCTGGGGAGGACGTGGTGGCTGCACTTATTCCGGGAAAATTGATACTTTGCCCGTGATGCTGCCGGGAATTTTTACCAAATCAGCCATGAGTTTTACTGGGCCTGACTCATGAGCTGGGACATGTGTTGCTTTTACAGTCTCATCTTCCTTGCCTCCCCCACAACCCACAGGCAGCGATCGCATCATCAGCCCAAACCTCATCCTGTTACCTGCCCCCCTGCTCTTCCGGTCACGGGCTCCCCCACAGCGCTGCCAAAACCCCTCGACCCCGACCCACAGCCACCTGCTGTTCCAGCCCCGTGCACGACATACTCCCAGCCCCCAAGTCCAGTTCCAGGCACCCTCACCCCAGTTGTGCTGACACCCCCCAGGCTCAATCCGCTGTGCCCACTAGCTAGACTCCGGTGCTCACCAGATGCGCCACCATCTCTCCTCTGTCTTCTAGTCTGCCGGGAAGCTGCCTCCATGTGTGAGACTCTCAGCACTTCGCAGGACACCCTCCTGGACATAGCCCCGGAGCTCAACCGAGCCGTCACCAATGTGGTGTCCTCCCTGTGCTTCAGCTCCTGCTACAGGCGAGGGGACCCCGAGTTCGAGGCCATGCTGCAGTATAGTCAAGGCATCGTGGACACGGTGGCCCAAGAGAGCCTGGTGGACATCTTCCCCTGGCTGCAGGTGAGAGCTGGAGGCGGTGGTGGAAGAGGGGCTCTGAGCCCAGCTCTGATTTGCCCCTCCTCGCTTTTCACTGGCCAGAGTGGGCTGGCTGACTCGCCTAGTAGCCCACAGAACCTCTCTCTGGCTGGAGCGGCACCAGGCACAAATTCACTGAAGTCAGTGGGTGACTGTAAAATCGTTGCTACGTTCACCGGGAGGTCGGCAAAGCGATGTCCAGCAGCCAGTTGACAACCTTGGGACCTTGGTGGATTTGCACAAAACACAGAACACAGAAAACCCCAGCACTTCCCAGAAGCACCAGGCGAAGGTTGTCGTCTTGCTCCCGGAAGGACAGTCCCCGGCTCGCTGCTGTGGCACCGTGCTGGCTCTCAGACGCCGCTGGACATTTGCGGTTGTTGCTACCTACCCCAGCCATTCAGAAGAAGTGGGTGACTTTGGCCCACAGCGTTTTGCTGCCCAGACAAGGCACCTGACACTAAGGGTCCTACGGACCCTGGTGGGCCACCTGCCCCAGCTGGGAGACCCAGGGCTCTGGCAAAAAAGGGCTAGTTTGGGAACCAGGGGGGATTTGCTCTGGCTTGGGATGCACTCCTGCCTCAGACGTCGCAGGGCACGTCAGTGCCCCCAGGGAGCACGTGGGGCCAGGCTGAGATGAAGGGGAGCGAATGGGCGTCACCGCTGGTCTTTCCTCCCGCAGGTTTTTCCCAACAAGGACCTGGCGTTGCTGAAGAGGTGCGTGGAGGTCAGAGACCAGCTGCTGCAGAAGCAGTTCAAGGAACACAAGGTAGGTGGTTTGGGGTGGCTGCTCACAGGCTGCACAGACCTGGGGCCGAGCCTGGGCCCCAGCCGCCGGGCAGGGGGGTGTCTTGCTACAATCTGCACCCCACGTTTCCAACTCATCGAGGCCCTGCCAGGCCCCAGTGGGGAAGCAGCAGGGTCCAGTGGGGATCTGCACCCCTCATTGCTGATCTGTCCCCAGGCAGCAGAAGCGCCAGCTGACCAGCTACCTGCGTGACCCAGGGGATGGGAGCTCACAGCACCTGCTGTGACTGGTGGGGCTGTGTGAAGGGAGGGGTTTAGAAGAACCAGGGAGCCTTGCCTGCCCCCCATGTACAACCCTCACCTTACTCTAAGGAAAAGAAACTCTTCCCACACCCACAGTGGGGAGGGGGTTACAGCATGGGATTGCCTGCCCCAGCACTGCTAGTGCCCCCCCGGCCTGAACTCCAGCACCTGCCGCTACCCCAGTCCTGGGCTCCCCATGCTCAGCTCTGCCACCAAACCCCACTCTGGAGCGGGTAGGATAGAAACGTCCTGCAGCAGCGCAGATCTAGGGCCAATTCCCAGCTCTGCTGCTGACCCACTGTGTAACCTGAGCCTAGTCCCAGCCCCACCCCATGCCTCAGTTTCCCACCTGTAACAGACTCATAGACTTTAAGGTCAGTAGGGACCATTATGGTCATCTAGTCTGACCTCCTGCACAATGCAGGCCACAGAATCTCACCCACCCACTCCTGTAACAAACCCCTAACCTATGTCTGAGTTACTGAAGTACTCAAATCATGGTTTAAAGACCTCAAGGTGCAGAGAATCCTTCAGCAAGTGACCCAGGCCCCACGCTGCAGAGGAAGGCGAAAAACCTCCAGGGCTTCTGCCAATCTGCCCTGGAGGAAAATTCCTTCCTGACCCCAAATATGGTGATCAGCTAAACCCTGAGCATGTGGGCAAGACTCACCAGCCAGCATCCAGGAAAGAATTCTCTGTAGTAACTCAGATCCCACCCCTTCTAACATCCCATCACAGGCCCATTAGGTATATTTACCATTAATAATCAAAGATCAATTAATTATCAAAATTAGGCTATCATACCATCCCTGCCATAAATTTATCAAGCTTAGTCTTAAAGCCAGATATGTCTTTTGCCCCCACTACTCCCCTTGAAAGGCTGTTCCAGAACTTCACTCTTCTAATGGTTAGAAACCTTCATCTAATTTCAAGTCTAAACTTCCTAATGTCCAGTTTATATCCATTTATTCTTGTGTCCACATTGGTACTGAGCTTAAATAATTCCTCTCCCTCCCTAATATTTATCCCTCTGATATATTTATAAAGAGCAATCATATCCCCCCTCAACCTTCTTTTGGTTAGGCTAAACAAGCCAAGCTCTTTCAGTCTCCTTTCATAAGACAGGTTTTCCATGCCTCGGATCATCCTAGTAGCCCTTCTCTGTACCTGTTCCAGTTTGAATTCATCCTTCTTAAACATGGGAGACCAGAACTGCACACAGTATTCCAGATGAGGTCTCACCAGTGCCTTGTATAATGGTACTAACACCTCCTTATCTCTACTGGAAATACCTCGCCTGATGCATCCCAAGACCGCATTAGCTTTTTTAACGGCTATATCACATGGATGTGAGTAGCACGGGCACTGGGGGAGAATAGGAGCAGGGGTGTCTGTCAGCCCCACATTCTCCCCTCCTGTGTATGCCAGGATCTGGAGGGGGCCATCCTCTCTTGTGAAGTCCGAGTGCCAATCTCCACTTTCAGGTGTGTGCTGGGATTTGGTGGGGGCCACCTGTCCCTCTAGGAGGGTCTGATCCTCCCTCCTTGCCTCTGCATATGAGCTAGAATACAGGAGCATTACCTCTCTCCCTGCTACTTCCCAGCCACATTGAGAGGCCTAGTGAATAGGAGAGCTGGGTTCTGCCGCTGGCCTGCTGAGTGACTGTGGCAGGTCATGTCCCTTCCCTGGGCCTCCATTTCCCCATCTGTAAAATGGGGCTAATGGTACTGCCCCCTCCTTTGCAAAGTGCTGTGAGACCTACTGGTGAGAGCGAGGTGTTATTATCCAGGGTTAGTATGTTCCCAGGCAGGACCGAGGCGGAGGAAGGGAGTGCTGGGGAGGTGGGAGGTTTAGCCACAGGTCAGGGGCAAAGACGCTGCTCCCATCCATCGTGAATGGCCATCTTCACCTTGCTTGGCGTGTTGGGCCCGTACCCCTCAGCCACCCCAGTGGGGGTCTTTCTGGATGGGGAGGGGGCAACCGCCCCCTAGGCCCATCTGATCTCCCTGGCGTATGACCTGACACTGAGGAGTAGCGGGGGCCAGGAGGGGCCCGGCCGCCCAGCTCCCCTGGCGGCCGCCCCGACCCCTGCTGTCCTGCCCCCTTGCAGGAAGCGCTGGGCAGCGACTCGGCCAACGACCTGATGGATGCGCTGCTGCGCGCCCAGCTCAACATGGAGAACAACAACAGCCGGCTGGCCCAGCCGCTGGAGCTGACGGACGACCACCTCCTCATGACCGTGGGCGACATCTTCGGGGCGGGCGTCGAGACCACCAGCACCGTGCTCAAGTGGGCTGTGCTCTACCTGCTCCACTACCCAGAGGTGCGCGCCCTCCCCCGCCCCCCGGCCCTGCGCCCACCCCGAGCGCAGAGCCCTCTGGAGAAGCGCGCCCAGGCCATTCCTTGCGTGGCCCCAGGGCTGGCTGTCGAACACGGAGGGCAGGAGGAGCGTGTGCCCAGTGGCCCGGTCCCCAGGCATTTCCTGTCTGTCCTAGACTAACAATCTCCTCTGGAGTAGCTACCCCTTATCTGGCTTGGGCTGGGGTCCCCCTCCATGACCCCAGGGTCCCTGGAAACCCCACTCAGAGCCAGGTGAGCATTTAACAGCGATCCTGCACCTCTGTCCTGCTTGGAGGGGCCAAACAGGCTGTTCTGGGTCAATATTGTGACAAAGCCGGGCCCTGCTGGGACCCATCGACTGGGGCTCTGCTGCACACCAAGCTAGGGACAGAACTCAGGCAGTGCTTACAGAGAATCTCCACTAGCTTTTGGCCTTACAGGGCCCGGGACACACAGTGAGGGGTCCTAATTCAATCCACTAGGGGGCAGTAGTATATGTACCCTACCCAGGTCATTTAGTAGCTGGACCAAAGTGACGTGCTTTGCCATAGGGAGACCCGTAGCCCTGAGCTCGGCTAACGCTGGCCCGGCTGGGCTGTGCCCCCAGGTGCAGAGGAAGATCCAGGAGGAACTGGATCAGAAGATCGGCTTCGAGAGACACCCCCAGCTCAGCGACAGGCAGCAGCTACCCTACCTGGAGGCCACTATCAGCGAAGTCCTGCGCATCCGGCCTGTCTCCCCTCTGCTGATCCCACATGTGGCCCTTACGGACGCCAGGTGAGACTTCTCTGGGCACATCCCCGCTCATGGCCCAGCCCTGTCCCTCCTTTGACAGGGGGAGGAGGTGGTGGCCGAGCGAGGCACTGAATTATTCCCTCTCCCCCTGCGCTGCAGCATCGGGGAATACACCATCCCAAAGGGAACCCAGGTCATCATCAACCTCTGGTCCCTTCACCACGACGAGAAGGAATGGGACAAGCCAGGGGAGTTTAACCCAGGTGGGTCCTTTTCTCCACCCTTCCTGGCTGCAGCTTTGGGCTTAGCATCAGCACCCGCCCGGCTCTGCCCCCCGGGCCAGGCTGGGTTGAGAGGGAAGTGCCAGACTTTTCCTTTCTATCTGTTACCACCGAGCAAAGCCTGGAGCTGGCTGCAGCCCAGATCACTGGCGGGGAGAGCTGTGGCCAGGGGCTCATTCGAGCTTGGGGAGGATCCCTGGGCTAGGAGGTGCTGCCCTCCCTCCACAGTCCCCGACCTCCCAGGCGCAGGACAGCGCGGGGCTATATGGAGCCTAGCGACGCTGCTCCTCAAGCATCCAGCAGGGGGCGCTGCTGAGCAATGGGACCTGCTTCCCTCTGATTGGGCAGCGCTGGGCCCACAGGTGACCAGCCTCCTGCGTTCAGCACCAGGTTGGCCCACCTTGTATTAACCTTACGCAGCCTGGGCTGTGCCAGGCTGGAGGTTCTTCCCGGGAGGCGAGGGCTGCCAGGATCCGGGGGCACCCGGGGGCCGGTGATCAATCGGAGAGGCTCCAAGTGCAGAGGCGCCGTCTCGTGCCTTCGAATGGAGCAAGGGACTCAGGACAGACCCAAGTGTGTGTGTGCGGGGGGGGTGCAGATGACCGGGTCTAGGGTGCAGAGCTCACGCCATCAGGTTGCTGCTCCGAATCGGGCCTCGGCCCCACGGCACAGCCCTTCGGAGGGACGTGTGAGATGAGCTCGGCCGGTCTCTGTGCACAGTGAGACTGGCTGGGATACGCCCTACACCTCTCCCTCTGGGCTGGGGCCGGGGGGGTGGGGGGGAAGCCAGCACTTCCACAGCCTGCGCCAGCTGCAGCCCGGAGCCCCCGCTTCCCCACACAAGTGGGGGTCTGCCCGGGCCCGTTGCCCAGCAGCTGAACACGAAGGAAGGGGGGAGGGCTGGCTCGGTCCTGCTGTAGAACAGCTCCGCCCCCCCCAAGCCCAGTCCCAGGGGCCCGGCCCATAAGGAACCGTCTCGCCAGCGCTGCCGTCCCACCCTGTAACGAGGCTGCTGCGCCCCCCGCAGGTCGCTTCCTGGACGAGCGGGGCAATCGGCTCTACTCCCCCTCGCCCAGTTACCTGCCCTTCGGAGCCGGGATCCGGGTGTGCCTGGGCGAAGGCCTGGCCAAGATGGAGCTCTTCCTCCTCCTGGCCTGGATCCTGCAGCGGTTCACCCTGGAGGCCCCGCCGGGCCAGCCGCTGCCCGCGCTGGAGGGCAAGTTCGGCGTGGTGCTCCAAGTGCAGCCGTTCACGGTGGAGGCCAGGCTGCGGGCGGCCTGGCGGGATGGCGTGTAGAGCTGCCCGCACCATGGACCCGGCCAGCCGCTCCAGGGACACGGCCTGGGAGGCGGCTGCACAGGGCAGGGCTCTGTCCAACCCCAGGGACTGGGGTTCTATCCCCTGGACGGGCGAAAGGCGCGTTGGTTGGGTCGTTATTTGGGCAGGGATGGGCCCAGTGGGTCAATGCCCCAGGGGAAACCGCTGCTGGTGCCGGGGTGTCCGAGCCCCTGTAACGCCAGTCAAAGGCCGTGCCCTGGCTGCATGGACCAGGATATAGCGTGCTGCTCCCCCCTCGTTGCTCTGCCATGGCCGCAGGGGGGTTCAGTCCCTCGGGGGCCAGGCAGGGTGCAGAGGGGGTGAGTTGGTGGAGGGGCTTAGGGGACCAGCAGAGGCAGGTTTCCTGTTCCACAGGAGCAGATGGGGAAAAACCCCCATAAAGGGGCCTCGGCCCTCAGGGACCCAGCTCAGCTCCTCGGGGGGCTAGCAGTTCCACTCTGAGTTCACGCCCAGCCTTAATCCAGAATAAGATTCATGTGTAGACAAGCCCCTTGACAGACAGTAGCATAATTCACAGGTTTACACTACTGGAAATCACTGATCTGCATATTACGGTACATCCTCTCTGCCTGATGTGCAGAGGATGGAGGCCTGTTACAGCTCCCAGCTGCCCAGAACCCCCAGAGGAAATCGCTGGTTCAATCCCAGCCAGGGCTTTGTCAAGCCTGACCTTAAAAACCTCTAAGGAAGGAGATTCCACCACCTCCCTTGGTAACCCATTCCAGTGCTTCACCATCCTGCATAAGTTTTTCCTAATATGCAACCTAAACCTCCCCCACTGCAACTTGAGACCATTGCTCCTTGTTCTGTCATCTGCCACCACTGAGAACAGTCTAGATCCATCCTCTTTGGAACCCCCTTTCAGGTAGTTGAAAGCAGCTATCAAATCCCCCCTCATTCTTCTCTTCTGCAGACTAAACAATCGCAGTTCCCTCAGCCTCTCCTCGTAAATCATGTGCTCCAGCCCCCTAATAATTTTTGTTGTCCTCCGCTGGACTCTTTCCAATTTTCCCACATCCTCCTTGTAGTGTGGGGCCCAAAACTGGACACAATACTCCAGATGAGGCCTCACCAGTGCTGAATAGAGGGGAATGATCACATCCCTCGATCTGGCAATGCCGCTACTTATACTGCCCAAAATGCCATTAGCCTTCTTGGCAACAAGGGCACACTCTTGACTCATATCCAGCTTCTCGTCCACTGTAACCCCTAAGTCCTTTTCTGCAGAACTGCTGCCCAGCCATTCGGTCCCTAGTCTGTAGCAGTGCATGGGATTCTTCCGTCCTAAGTGTAGGACTTTGCACTTGTCCTTGTTGAACCTCATCAGATTTCTTTTGGCCCAGTCCTCCAATTTGTCTAGGTCCCTCTGTATCCTATCCCTACCCTCCAGCGTATCAACCACTCCTCCCAGTTTAGTGTCATCTGCAAACTTGCTGAGGGTGCAGTCCACGTCATCCTCCAGATCGTTAATGAAGATATTGAACAAAACCGGCCCCAGCACCGACCCTTGGGGCACTCCGCTTGATACCGGCTGCCAACTAGACATGGAGCCATTTCACTAGCCACAGCTGCTTCAGAGCGATCGCACTGATGGCACAAGGCCTGAATGTGTCCCTTAGCTAGTGAGAGACAACGGCATTCCCAAGCAGGCCTTTGAGACAAAATTTCATCCAAAATGCCCCTGCTGTCTGTGAGCTGGGCTGCCCCAAAGGATCAGGACTCTGGAAATCCGAGAGCAGCGATTTTCACCGGTGCAGGGCAAGGTCAGCCTGGGGACAGCTCCCTTTTTTCTCTTTTCATCTAATGGAAACATGAGCGCAGCTGCCACTGATTTGGGCAGCTGCGACCCTGGGGGGGGCGGGTCAGTTGAGCGAGAGAAGCGTCAATGTCCCGGAACAAGGCACTGGGGCGGCCTCATCTGGAATACTGGGTGCAACGCCAGACAGATGAATTCAGAGTGGAGCAGTGCAGGAAAGGGCTCCGAGGACGATCAGGGGACCAGAGAGCCAGTCTTAGAAGAAGGGATGAAAAGAGCCTAGGAAAACAAAGGCTGAGCAGGGCTCCGGCAGCTCGCTATAAATACAGCAGGGGAGCAGGGTAAACACCAGGGAGGGAGAAGAGCTTGGGTCGCTAGCGGGCAGGAACAAACGGGGATAAAGTAGCCATGAAGAAATTCAGACTGGAAATTCGTGGAAGGTTTCTACCCATCGGAGCGAGGAGGGTCTGCAGCAGCCTCCCCACAGGGCACAACCCCCTTAGCCAGCTTCCAGTGTATGTGCTGGGGTTAGCTAGCAGGAGACTGGACCGGCTGAGCTAGGAGCTTGTCCCAGGCTGCATCTGTCACAGCTAACATCACACGGCTCTTCCAAAGAGCCCTCAGCTCCCTCTCGCTCACTCCGCTGGCACCGTAGTAACTGAGTGCCTCACAATCCTCCATGTGTTTGTTCTCACAGTCACTATTATCCCCATTTTACAGACGGGAAAACCGAGGCACCAGGAGACTGAGGCAGAGCAGAGCATTTAGCCCACTTCTCCTGAGACCCAGGCTGGGGCTCTAACCAGTAGGCCAACCTTCCTCTTTCCTACAGTTTGTGCTCCTGTCCGCTTGCGGCCATAAAAGGCTGACAAAAATAGCTCTGCTGTGCCAAGCAAGTTCCAACATGGGTAACTACATTCTGTCTCTCCATTTGCCCTGCTGTGCTAATTAGCCGCGTCAGGTTGCCGTGTGCCGGTAGACATCCACCATGTTCCACTCAAAGGGCGGCGCTTTCAGTTCTAGGAGCACGACTTTGGTCCACGTTATTTATATCACAGTAGCACCCAGCAGCGATCAGGGCCCCGGTGAGCTACAGACAATCCCTGAAGTTCTCACACTGGCAGCATTAGCCCCATTTTACATATGGGTAACTAAGGCACTGGGAGATTAAGTGACTTGCCCAAGAGCCCACTGGAAGTGTGTGGCAGAGCTGGGAATCAAAGCCATCTCTGCCCATTCCCGGGCGGGAGTTTTAGCCACGAGCCCATCCTTGCCCCCTGTAAAGTGTGTTGCTATATAAATAAATGGTATTATCACCTATCTGCTGGTACCTTTTAACATTTACCCTGCAGCGAGCTGGCATTTTCACTCTCTATGGTTTTTATGATCCGCAGCTATTCAGCAATCTGGCTGGATTACAGCATGTCCTCAGTGATCGGGATAACCTTTTACTAGAGTAAAGAGTCTGTGTTTGCTCTCGCCGTAAAAAACAGACTGTACAAGAGGGAGCCATGCAATTAGATTCCCTCCCCACCCCCATTACTTGAGCTCTTAATATTTAACTAAATAGCAACAAGGCAACAACTTAGAACTAGAAAAAAAAACCCAGCAGCAGCAGAGGGGACATAGAAAGAAATGAGTTCTTCCCCTGTATTCAAAAACAGGAGCTGGTATGAAATAAATAACAAACCCACACAGATTCTCCCCCATCGCCCGACTCCCATATGACTTTTTATAGACATCGACAGATTTAAAAGCCATGCTTGTTAAGACCCCTGAGTATGTGCGTTACTGACACAATGTTACCCCAATGAAACCAGAATGATTTTGTTAGTGTTGGAAACAGGGGAACTCTCACTTTAAAAAAACTAAAATCTTAAGTTCTATTTCATTTGCCTAAAAAAGGTCCGGAAAAATTTCTGTTGACGATGAGATTTTTATAAAAAACACACACACGTCTCTGCCCGTCAAGTGACTTGGATAAGTGACTCTTGCCGCTCTGTATCTCAGTTTCCCCATGGGTAACATGGCGTTAATGATGCTGAACTCCTTGGTGAAGCCCTTTAAGATTTGCAAAGCACTGTATAATAACTAGGGATTATTATTGTTAACCTGGCAAGATGAACATCTTCTCTCTATCAGAAGTGGCCAGGGTTGTCAAAGCCACTGCAGTCTATGAATCTGACCCTGCACAGCGCTTCACATGAGCAGGATCTGTGCATCTGCATGGGACTCACTGCAGGAGCGGGGCTGGTGGGAACTGCAGCGTTCAGTGCCTCTGAAAAACCAGGCCCTCGCTTTCTTTGCTTCCGAGAATCCCTGTGTGTCTCCTCCTCAACAGTCCTGTCCCCCAGGAGTGGTAAAAGGGAGTGAAACCAGGAACGTAGCATTTTCAAACTTGATCCCTGGCCCATGTGGCAATGAGATTTACCCAAGGCATTAGCTAGATGGCGCCATATTCATATGTTGCTTGGAAAAGAGAGGTCTATAAAATCATGACTTGTGTGGAGAAAGTAGATAAGGGAGTGTCATTTACTCCTTCCCATAACACAAGAACTAGGGGCCACCAAATGAAATTAATAGGCAGCAGGTTTTAAAACAAACAAAAGGAAGTATCTCTTCACACAATGCACAGTCAACCTGTGGAACTCCTTGCTAGAGAATGTTGTGAAGACCAAGACTATAACAGGATTCAAAAAAGAACTAGATCAGTTCATGGAGGACAGGTCCATCAATGGCTATTAGCCAGGCTGGGCAGGGATGGTAATAGGTAATACTTGGAGATATACCAATCTCCTAGAACTGGAAGGGACCTTGAAAGGTCATTGAGTCCAGCCCCCTGCCTTCACTAGCAGGACCAATTTTTGCCCCAGATCCCTAAGTGGCCTCCTCAAGGATTAAACTCACAACCCTGGGTTTAGCAGGCCAATGCTCAAACCACTGAGCTATCCCTCCCCCCTAGCCTCTGTTTGCCAGAAGCTGGGAATGACCAACAGGGGATGGATGACTTGATGATGCCCTGTTCTGTTCATTCCCTCTGGGGCACCTGGCATTGGCCACTGTCGGTAGACAGGATACTGGGCTAGATGGACCTTTGGTCTGACCCAGTCTGGCCCATTTTTATGTTCTTCATTTTTGTTGGGAAACCCGCTCAAAAATAGGCTATTCGGTGCTGCAGTTTTGCCACAGTCCTAAACAGAAAAGTTCAATCCAGCTCTGGAACTAAGTGCTAAGTAACCCAAAGCTCTGTGCTCTTTGGATTTAGGATCTCTGGCTTCAGCACTGAATACAATCTATCCTGAAAGCCTAATTTTTTGGTAATAATTTCCAGCACTTTGGGAGGGGGGGGGAAATCTCAAAGAAACCTTTAGCTGTAAGGCGTTACCCCAAAAATCCAACCCACCATCAGGAACACCTGGGAAAATTAATGAGCTGGCTAGTGAGCCTGGGCCACCATTGCCCTCCAATGGATCAAATCAGAACTGTTCAACCATGAGTCACAGGCCCTATACTGCTAATGGAGATTCTCCTTCAGATCAAATGGCAGGAGCTCATGCTCTGGGGCAGAAGGGTCTGGGTTCCATCACCCTAGATTGTCAGTCACCATGGAGTTCTGAATGGCCAAGGGTATGTGGCATAGCAACAGCAGAGAAGTTCCCGAGTGGCCAGAGATTTGTTACAACACTACCTTACTGCACGCAAAGCTTGTAAAGAAAATGGTGCTGTAGACGCGGCCAAACAAGGTAGAGTGTCTAACCCTGCCCTCGGCTAGCTGCATGCCAGGCCTGCTGTGCTGCTGGGGAGAGATGTGCCCACGTTGCCAAGGGCAGAATTTAGCATGTGGCCCTTCATCATGCAGCTGGGTGCAGTTTTGCTCTAAAGGAGGAAGAGCAAAATAGGGATCCAGGCGGCTCCTCTGCTTCCAGATGGCGTGAAGAGCGAGGATGTGCTGAATGGCGAGTACCCAGCTCACAGCAGAGGGACAGGAGGGAATAGGGGGAAGGGCACAGTTTGTACATTTCTGGCACTTAGGTTTGTAAATGGATTTTAAAAAAACAACACAAAAACCCTTCTATTTTCCAAGCCTGCTAGGTTTTATCTATGGCCTCATCTAATTTAGAAAGGGTTTGGATGGAGGGTGTATAGGGATGGATGGAGGAGGGTGTATGGGCATGGATAGATGGATGGATGGATGGATGGATGGATGGATGGATGGAGGAGGGTGTATGGGGATGGATGGAGGTTCTCTGAACGGTTGTATGCAGTTCCCCAAACAAGAGCTGCTGTACTGGCAAAAGGTTTTTTTGTACCCTTATAACTTCATCTACACTGGGCTTTTGCCAGCAGAGCCATGTCAGTTGAGAGGGGATTTTTTCCAGGTGCCTGACATCGCCAGCCGGCAGGTCGTGGAAGGGTGGTGCAGTCCTGTGTCTGCAGGAGGAAAAGGGGCCATTTGAGGTCATTGCGATGACTCCGCTAAGAGGGCAACTATCATTCCCGTCAGCCCCATCCCCTGGTCCTATGTGGCGGGTAGATGACTCGTGCCACCCCGTACTGGGGGGCACAATCTAAAATGGAGGACACGTGACTGCCCCGCATGTCTCCTCTGCCCAGTGACACTCTCCCCTCCCCAAGCCACTGCGCTCTCCTGGCCCCCTGTTACCTGAAGGGATGGGGGGGAGTTTGCGCTCCCCCCCATGTTTGGTGGATCTCCCTGGCAGCCAGGCGGGGAACGGGATGGAGCCACTTCTGCCTGAGAGAGCCTGACTGGGAGACCTCGGCTGCCGGGGACAGGGGCAGAGGACGCCGGGGGGTGACGTGATGCAGGGGCGGCTCTAGGCTCTAGCGCTGCGGGGCGCACTCAGGCGGTCGCCAGTCCCGCGGCTCCGGGGGACCTCCTGCAGACGTGCCTGCGGAGGGTCCGCTGGTCCCGCGGCTCTGGTGGACCTCCCGCAGGCACGCCTGTGGATGCTCCAGCGGAGCCGCGGGACCAGTGGACCCTCCGCAGGCATTTCTGCGGGAGGTTCCACTGGAGCTGCGGGACCAGCAGACCCTCCGCAGGCATTTCTGTGGGAGGTCCACTGGAGCTGCGGGACCAGCAGACCCTCCGCAGTCATGGCTGCGGGAGGTCCGCCGGAGCCGCCTGCCGCCCTCCCGGCAAAATGCCGCCCCAAGTGCATGCTTGGCGCACTGGGGTCTGGAGCCGGCCCTGCGATGATGACAGTGATCCCTTCTAGCTGTACAATCTAAGACCTGCCTGGGGGGCAGATGCAGGCACATCCCCACTCCCACTCCCCCGGCCAAGGAGGTAAGCAGGCACCTGGGAGACCAGGCAAGCCAGGCGCAGCAGGGAAGCTGGATGCAAGCAGGGAGGGACACAACCAGGGAACCACGGGGGACAGGGCCGGTTCCAGACCCCAGCGCGCCAAGCGCGTGCTTGGGGCGGCATGCCGCCGGGAGGGCGGCAGGCGGCTCCGGTGGACCTCCCGCAGGCATGACTGCGGAGGGTCCGTTGGTCCCACGGCTCTGGTGGACCTCCCGCAGGAACGTCTGCAAGAGGTCCCCCGGAGCCGCGGGACTGGCGACCGCCAGCACGCCCCCCGCGGCGCACCGCCCTGCTTGGGGCGGCAGAATTCCTAGAGCCGCCCCTGACGGGGGAAGCAGGGTGTGACTGTCAGATGTTGCAGCCGGGAGCAGGTCAGTGCAGGACACATGGGGAAGCAGCAGAGGCTGGGCCGGGGCCAGCGCCGCGGGGCCCCTAGGAGACACAGCACTCCCTGATCCTGGCCTGGAAGCCTGCAGCTCTTTGCTTTTAATGGAGGACTAGCCTAGAGAGGCACTAGGCCCCGAGAGTCCTGTTGACTGGACTGCCCCAGGGGTCCACATAAAACCCACTACCGCTCCCTTTGAACTGACACTCTGCACCTAGCCTAGTGCCACCCCTTCCCGTTAGCCGTGCGGCTGAGTGGTAGGGTGAGCGCCACCGCCTCCCTTGCCGACAGGACTTGCCTCTGAGCTGTGGCACACCTGGCATGTTACTGGCCCTTCAGCAGTTGGGTGCACTTCAGCCCTGGGCAGCTCTGAAAGTGCTCCCCATGTGGCCAGTTCCAAGGTGTTCACAAGCCAGGAGTCAGGCCCCAATAATCACCAGGTTGACCTAAAAAAAAATCATGTGGTTGAGCCTGTGGACATCGCAGCAGCAAGTGTTTCTCCATGACCATGAGGACTCGAAACATACGCGGGTTTTGTTTTAAATAAAAGCCAAGATTCTCACGTGATCACCTGACTCCAGGAACTGGGGCTTTAAAAAAACCCCCACCAAATATCACGATGGTTTTCAACACTGATCTCCTCTCCTCAGCACAAACCTGGCCTGAGGTGCAGGGAAAGTAACTGACCTCCTAACCCCACACAGAGAGTTTGTGAGACAGTAGGAATCAGAACCCAGGGCTCCTAAAGGTAATAATTGGAGACATACCAATCTCCTAGAACTGGAAGGGACCTTGAAAGGTCATTGAGTCCAGCCCCCTGCCTTCACTAGTAGGACCAATTTTTGCCCCAGATCCCTAAGTGGCCTCCTCAAGGATTGAACTCACAACCCTGAGTTTAGTAGGCCAATGCGCAAACCACTGAGCTATCCCAGGTTCCCAGCTCTGGCCACTAGGAAACTCACCCCACTATGGAATTAACTTGTAGGTTAATAAAAGCCATTAAATGAGGTAGGATCCTTTCCTTTCCCTTTATCTCTGTCTGTGCCCATCACAGTGGTAATGGGCCTTTCCAGCCATTTACTTTCATTGCTCCTGCAATACTCAGTCAGCCACAGGCAATAGAGTAACCTACTTTGGAAGTATCTAGGTTAGTCGCTGCCATTCAGAAAAACATGAGCCAGATTCCGCAGCAGAAACGAGCCAGTTCTCCCCATCTGTCAGCAGCCCCCCAAGGGCCCAGCCAGATCCTAATGCTACGGCTGGATTTGGCACAAAATTTTCTGGGTTTGCGCAACCCTCAAAGTCAGAGTGAAATTGTCTTGGGGAACTGAACCTGCAAGAAGTGAGACAAGGGGAAAAAAGCATTCCCTGATTCTGTAGTGCTTGTAGAAAATTGGGGATGCAGACAATAGGCAGAATGGGTCAAACCCTGGACTGATGGCACCACAAGCATAAGCCTCTGCCACTTGTCTTGAACTAAAGGAGCTAACATTAATTACTGGTAAGCAGCAGGATTTTATCTTCATTGGGGTCAGCTACTGGAGGGAGACAAGCAGATACATTTAGCCAGCACATTGCATCCTCGTTGCAGTAGCTGAATTACTCACAATATTAATAGTTGGACGGTGGAGCTCATTTCTGGTTTCTTGCAGTGATAAGGGCTGATCATGGATTCCTTTTGCATCAGGTCTTATGATACAATTGTTTGGAGAACTTCTAGCATATGCCATGAGATGGAATTTCTGGCTTTGTGAGAAGAAGGTATTGATTAAACCAAGCTATGTCCACAGCCATAAACAGACTTGCGCACAACTTGAGTTCCAGCTTTGTCATCTTGTTCACCAAGTCTGGATCTCTATACAGTGCAGAGATCTCTAGTGACTGAATAATATATTGGAAGTAAACATCATTACAGTGTACACAGGTACACATGCTGCCCCTGACCATCACACGTTGAAACCTGGGCTCCATCAGCGAAAACATCACCGCTGAGCATCAGCGAGTGTAGCAAATGTGATGGGGAGCAAGGAGAGACACCTCGCTTTGCAGAAATGACTGGGCTGCAGCCCATTCAGGGCTTTGAATATGAGGCCTTTGGCTAGATCCATGTACCAAGTCTGTGGTCTGCATGACAGAGGAAGCCAGGAGATGACGATTTGGGCACGCCAGTGTCAAGAGTGCGTCGAGCGGAGTCCATGCCCCCTAGCAGCCTTGCACAGACGCTGACTGAGACGTGATCAGACTGATCTCTGCAGGCTCCCAGCTCCCATCTTAAAGAGCCAGCAGCCACGCTTGCCATCATTCCCGGGCTGCTGCCACTTCCCATTCACTGGGGCATGGACCAACTCCCCAAGGAGCTTGGGCTCCTCCTAAGCCTTGCACTTACCACCAGCTCAAGGCCCGTGACAGCAAAAGGTAATGGGCAGTGGCTGCTAGCGCCGAGGTCTCCGGCTGGTAAGAGCATCTGCCCAAAAAATGACCAGTTAGCAGAGAAGAAGGACAGCCTGGTGGTTCAGGTGTTAGCCTGGGACTTGGAAGAGCTGGGTTCAATTCCCTGCTCGTACTCCCTATGGGCCACTTTGTCTCTCTCTACCTGAGTGCCCCATGTATACAAATTACGTCCAGCTTGGAGCTCAAAGCTCGGGAAGGAGAAAATGTGGTTAATGCTACTGAGCAATAGCAGATACTGTGGCCTTAGGGCAGCTCAGTTTTCCCTTAGGGAAGAAATCAGTGATGCAGTCTGGGTATTTCCATAGTACATATGCCAAGCCCTTGGCAGCAGGCAAGCCCCTACGTCAGGAATCTCTGCCCAAACCTGGATCCCAGATGGCAATTCTGCCCCCCAAATTGACCCTCGTTAGTGAGATGAAGGCACACAGCAAACTCCTGCTGCTTGCAACAGCTCCCCCCAAAGCCACTCCCAGTGTTTATCCAAAGCCCCCCAGCTGCAGGCTAAGAAAAAGACTTGTGAGAGCCTGTCGAACAGCACTGCTCAGACACTTCCCCCATAACAATGGATTGGTTGAGGTCAAACCATGTGGGGGAGAACTTAGGGGGCCACCATCTTTGTCCTTAAGGGAACCACTCTCCCCAAAAGATCAGATTGGGCATAAACTCCTAACTCTCACTCCCCCGCCGAGCTGCGCCTGCAGGAACTGCAACCACAAGTGCCATTTTCAGGCAGAGAGGATTAGAAGGACACACCCCATTAGTCTCAAGTGGGTGGGGGGGATGTGATGAGACTGGGGAAGAACTACATTTCAATCTCATGCAGCACAGGGTTTGAATACTAGGGTATGAACAGGGCACCTCTCTCTGTTGCTAACCAGAGGCAGAAGGCCTGGGCTTTACCCCCAAAACCCTTTGGGAGAGGTCAGCGGTCTCTATTTCTCCAAGGCTTTCACATGGCGAGTGCCTCAGTCCAAGGAGGACACCCTCCCTTTGACAGACCCGATACCCACACACCACAGCACCAGTAGTATTAGCTGCCGGGGTTTAGAAGACCACTACCGCACGCCTCACAAGATACCCAGGAGTGAACTGCCCCTCTCTGAGAGCGATGGGAATGACCTACACTTCTTTATGGCTCTATAGAAAATGGACCAAAGCAGGAGAACAAGCTACAGGAAAACAATGAATTGGAAAGATGGCCCAGTGCCTGGAACAGAAGGAAAGGAGCTGATAGGACTCGGGGCTTTTATAACCTCACTGAGGACACTGGCACGTGTCACAGCTGTTTTCAGTTATTGATCTTCAAACCGTTCCAGGACTCAGGGAACTGGGATGTGAGGTCCCAAGCTCAGGGAATAGAGGAGGAAATTCTGACTCCTCGTCTATCTCCTTTCTTCCCAAAGGGCCAAGAGTCTTACAGGCATGGCCCTGACCCTTCAGCCCCTTACACAAAGAAGTGTCTTTGTGCTACTCACATGAAGAGAGACCTGCAGCACCAAACCCTAAAGAAACAGAGAACCTACATAATGCAGCCACCTCTAGAGAGGAGCCAGCCAGCCACACCCAGGCTGGTGGGGGGAAGAGGAGAAGTGCTGGTTAAGGACACCGGTGCAAACACTTACTCTTCAGAAATGTGCCATGCAATCTTTAATATCTATGCCGTCATGGCGGCTTAAGAACCCATCTCCATTTATGAAGGGCTTGTCTGCATGGCAAGTTACTGTGTGCAAGCAGGGGTGTGAACACCCAGTGCACTGGCTTGCTGCACAGTAACATCCCACCACGTCTGCTCCAGTGCAGCCAAAGTCCAGCTCAACGTGTACCACGACTTCAGCGCTGCTGCTGGGCAGATTCACACCTGGGCCTGCAAGGCAGTAACTGGCCATGTAGACAAGTCCTTAGATGCCTGGTCATTCTCTCTCTCATTTTGCCGGATGTCACCCATCCTCAGCCCCCCGTTACCCATGTTCCACAGGACTTGGGGCCCCCTCATTTTACTGTTTAACACTAGTTACGTGGGACAAAGGATCTTATAGTCATTTACATGCAGCAGAGAGGAAGGATGGCCCAGTGGTTAGAGCGCTAGCCTGAGCTGTGGGAGACCTGGGTTCATTCCCAGCTCTGCCACAAGCATCCTGTGTGACTGGCACGAGTCACAGCCTCCTGCCCCTCCAGTCCCCACTGGGACCAGTAGCTAGGACCAGCCTCCTGGGGGTGCTGAGAGGGTAAATACATTACAGACTGGGAAGCACTCGCATACTTTGGTGATGGGGGTCAGCTAAGTCTCTTACCTGGATAAATACACTAAAGTAATCGATTCCACAGCATACTACTTTCCCTGCAGGAATCCTTCTTCTGGGTCTGTCAAACATCGTGTCCCAGACCGAGACCTCATCTAGGGTTGCCAGGTGTCCGGTTTTCGACTGGAACACCCAGTCGAAAAGGGACCCTAGTGGCTTTGGTCAGCACCGCTGACCAGGCCGTCAAAAGTCTGGTTGGCAGCGCTGCCGGTGCAGTGAGGCTGGCAGGCTCCTGGAAGCAGCCGGCCTGTCACTCTGGCTCCTAAGTGCAGGGGTGGCCACGAGGGCTCCACATGCCACCCCTGACCCGAGCGATGGAGGAAGGGGTGATGGAGTGAGGGGGGGGCGCCTTGGAGTCAGGGTGGGGCTGCAGGGAAGGACAGGGCAAGCGTGTTCAGTTTTCTGCAATTAGAAAGTAGGCAACCCTCGAGCCCTCATCAGGTTCAGAGATCCGATCACAGAGGGGGAAATGTAGCCATTTTGATGGACAAACCCCATTTTCTTTTAGCCAAAAGTGCGAAAGAAGGGGGGGGGGGACGTTCTAGTGGGAGAAGTGACTTTTCGATCCCCCATGGCTTCAGCCTGCCAGGTGCTCAAACCTGTAATCAGCTCACATGCAGCCTCTTTGTTCTTAAAGACCCCATGGGACGAAGTGGAATTATTGCATTTATTTTTAATGATGCCTGTGTGTGTCTCGGTTTCCCCTAAATGTTGCATTGTTACCCAGTTGGGGGCTGGGGAAGGAATTAAGTTTGCTTCAGGGCAAACTAAAATCCATAGGTAGGTGACACCTCCCTCTCTGGGTAGAATGAAGAGTTGTTAAGGAACTGGTTGAAACCAGCCCAGATTAACAAGCGGGGGTGGGGGGGGGGTAGGGCAGAGAGACAAGGCCAGCTCCTAGGACTTGGGGAATTCCCTCGCCTGGCAGCTGGGAGGCTGAGCAAAGACCCCCACTTGAGAACAAAAGCCTGATAAGTGTAATGGGGGTGGGGGGAGGTAAAGTGCTGGCTTCTGGAGGAAGCTGGGAGCTCTCTCACCTGGAAATTGACTAGGGAGGGCAGGCAGCATGAAAACAGTTTCACTACAGCTTGGCTGGGCTCTGGGCTCTACCCAGGCTCTGGGCTCCACCCAGGGCCAAGCTATCACCTTAATTGCTCTGGGCTAACCTGAGGACTGCCCATGCTGTCCAGCTGACGGGATAATAAACTCGCCTGTTCTGAAAACGCTGCCCGAGTGTCTCTGCAGATGCTTGGTGATCCCTGAAGAGTGGACAAGTCTCCAGCAGGGCTTGTCTCAGCTGGACTCTCTGAGCCGAGCTCATGGTGTGAAGCCAGAAGGCTGAAGCCCAGAGATTCAGTCGCAGGAGGTGGTGAGGCCTGATAGGAAGAGTGAGACCCCTCCGGAGTCTGGCACAAAGGGGTTCTTCCAAGAGACTTTTCCAAATTTGGGAGCCTCCCACGGATCTGACACACCCCACTGCAGCCAACTAATCCCCCAGTCACCTATTACTAAGATAAAATCCTGCTGGTGCCTCACAGCGAGGGGAGCCAGAGGGAATCAATGCTGCTTTCCTAAGCACATATTCCTTCTGCACGTTCCCTTCCCTAGCACAGGCTTGACGTGCAGAAAGGCGAGCCCTGGCCCCAAAAAGGTACAGCGCAACTGCCTGATCCAACTCCCCGTCCACTGGGAGCTGGACTGCGTCCTAAACACACATGGCGCAGACGGAGGGGTGGGAGAGGAGACGGGAACACAGATTACATTTCTTGCCGTTTTCTACTCTTGTCTGTCCACCCCCCTTCATCTCACTCACTGAACACAAAAAGGCTGATCCTCGATTCCTAAGGGATCCTCCTTAATGGAGCTGCCCATCCCATCCCTTTGGCCTGCTACCCCTCCCAGACGCCAATACCCCCACCCTCTTCCCAAGTGCCCTGCAGACATCACCAGCTCACTCGGGTTTGGCTCCGCCAATGGCCCTGAGGTGGGGGTAGACCCCTGAGACTCTGAAGGGTCCCATCGCTGAATGGACACTTATGATTATTTGTATTACCGCCGCCCTTCGGAGCCCCAATCAGGCACCAGGGCCCCCTTGTGGTAGCCAGGTGTTGTACAAATACAGACTGTCCCTGCCCCCTAAGAGTTGACAATCTAAGTCTAAGAAAAGCGACAATCGATGGCATGCGGACGGATGGGCGAGTACAAGAAAACGGAGAGACAATAGGGGTCAGCACGCGAGGTGCAGGTCTGAGCACTCCGGTGGCTTTGCAGCTGTCCAGGTTTTGGAGGCCTCATGGCAAAGGAGAGTTTTGAAGGCAAATAATAAATTTGGATTGTGAGTGTTTACCAGGGCGCTTCTCTCAGGCACAAGGGAAAGCATCGGAGAAAGCAGGTAGGTGCTTGTTTGGAAATGTAACGAGTGGGCGATGGAAGCTGACGTCATGGGCCGATTGGTGTTTCTCTCCTCCCGTGGCTTCCGCTCCCTCCACTTGCAATTTCATAATAATGCAGTCCCGAGGCTGCGCTAGCGTGCCACGGTGCTTAGACGCGAGAGCGATTGGCGTACTACAGCCATGTACAGATGAAGGTCTGTGATTGGAGATTGGAAGAAGGAGCAGAAAAGGTGAACTTTAAGAACTGGGAGATGGAGACGACCATGCTAGTCCCTCCCCCAGCCAAGATGAGCCTCATCCAAGACCCTAGCCTGTCCCACCACTCATACTCTGGCGACTACATCCTATTTTTAGCATGTTAGCTCCATGAGAACCAGCGCGTCAACTTGAGCCGGTAACCCCACACCCAGCAGTAAGGGTAGACGCCCTATGGGACAAATGTTCTGACGCAGATGTTGCCAGCAACAAGCCACGGGAGAGAAGCATGGGGAAGATCAGGCAGGAGAAAATAGAAGACCCATTCTCTTGACATTTTCTTTTGTGTGGGGTGGTCAGCAACTCTTTACACGTTTCCTGGGCAAGAAGAATTACACCGATGCAAGTCGAAGCATGTGCAAGTTATTAAGTGCTGGGACAGATCACAGCTACTGGCTACACCGGCAGAGGAAGTTATGTCCTAGCTTTTATAAAGACTTTTTTTTTTTTAAAAGATACTTTATTTTTCTCATTGCACAAACACTTGATGGGGGAAAACCAACCTGAACCTGCTGCCCAGGCACCAAGAGTGTATGTGGATTCAGACCGTGGCAGCACTTTCCCGACTGCAGAGCTTCCTTTGAAACCTGGTCTGGGTCAAATCCCACATCCAACTCTCAGAAACTGTGGAGACTTTACACTCCAGATCTGAAATCCTGGCCCCATTGAAGTCAGTGGGGGGTTGGCTATTGACTCCACTGAGGGAGTCAAAAAGTAAAAGGGACCGCAAGGGTCAGCTAGTCTCAGCCTCTGCCGGATGTAGGGTTTGTTGTGTCTAAACACTTCGCTCATCTCAAATTGGGGGATTAGCCCAGAGACAACTGCCCAGCTCGCAGCTATGTGAAACGGCTACTTTTGACGCCTAAGGGATGGTAGTGTAGGAAGTGAAACCAGTCCCAAACCCTTACTGACCTCAGGCCTGTGCTCCTCAGGTGACCTACCTCTCTGCTACGGGTTTCCAACCCCACCTGGGCTGGTTACAAGAGTGACAGGGAGTGGGGCGGGGCAGCCAGGAGAGGAAGCAGGGGGAGGAGATGGATGGACCCCCCCGAATGGGAGCATTTTGTGAGGCGTGTAAATGTGGGGAGAGGAACTTTGTTCAGCTTGAGGTCCTGCTGCTGGTGAGATCAGGCTCCACTCCACGCCTGGGGGCGCAGGAGAGGGACCACACCAGACGTGTCCAAGTTGCCTCCACTATCATAAGGGCTTAGCAGGGTTTTACGAATGACCTATTTCCCTTTTACTCTCCGGGCCGGACCCGGGGCTGTTGCAGTTATTAGCTTAGCTCAGAACTTCCTAGAATGGACAGCATCTATTCAGAAACTAATGTCTCGCCAGTGAAAAGGGCCAGCTGGTAATGTAAATCAGTTAAACAAATACAGGGATGATCCTGGAAGTCGTTATTCAGTTTGGTTCCGCTAATTGTGATTTCTGGGACAGAATGGCCGTCGGCTGCTCAGAAACCAGCTGAGGAGAACACTGAAGCCTTCTATTTAGATACAATTCTGCTTATGTAATGACATCAGTTATGTTGCGTCTCTTCCCACAGTCTGGGCTGTTCAGGATATTTGCATGGGGAAAAACAGGATATGAGTGTGTGTCTCTGAAGAGTTCAGATGGGGAATAGGCAGGGATGTTACAAAACAAAAGATCCTGCTTTCTTCACGTTCTTGCTAACTAAGGATGTTCGTAAGATGAGAGAAACAACAGAAAAATGTGTTTATGACAGCAGAAAGCTTGAGGCTTTTCAAGTGTTTTTCCATGAGGCATCAGAACGGATGCTTTCCCACAAATTGCACTTGGCATCACATGAAGTGAAAGTTTGGAAATCTTAACGACCCTGTACAAGAATAAAGCCAAACCTACTGTAAGCAGATTTCGTTCTGCATCCTGGTGGGAACGCAGAGATGAGCAATACGTGATTATATGGGGAGGGGCTCGCAGGATGGTTTGAGAAGATGAAAATATGACCAAAGATCTGCCCAGGACTGTATACGGTGATCAGCACCGTTGTACTTTAGCATTGGGATAGCCTGGTTGAATGACAATTTACTCAATGGAAAACATAAGGACTCGACTATTTCAAGGGAGGAGTGGAATTGTTTGGATGATGTGTGTTTGGGGAGGGCAATACCTCGGGCAATACCTCAGGCCACATGAGACACTAACAAAAAAACTTCCCCCTGATTCAGCTGCATCTGTGCTGTAGGCAGGGCACTGAACTAGAACTCTGGAGACCTGGGTTCTATTCCCAACTCTGGCACCTCACTGGCCTACTCTGTGCCTCAGTTTCCCCTCCCACTCTTTGCAAGTTCTCCAAGGCAGGGGCTGTCTCTTGCAGTATGTTTGTACAGTGCCTAGCACCACCGGGGCCTGATCTCAGTGGAGGCCCCTAGGGGTGGTTATAACACAAACCATTAATAGTGTAGACAAGGCTCCAGTGATGCCCAATATCTTAGGCTGTCAGTTAAACGTGCTCGCTGACTGGACGCTGGTGTGCTGAGGGAGAAGAGAAGCAAATTTATTCCTGGAGTAATTACTGATTTCCATACTGTGAAGACATTTTTTAAAAAATTGGAAGGCAAATCCTACTGAGGAAAACAGAAAGGAGCATAAACTCTGGCAAGTCAAGTATAATTAGCCAGGCTAAAACAGAATTTGAAGAGCAACCAGCAAACACCACAAAAAACAACAGCAACGTTTTTTTTTAAGTTAATCAGAAGCAGGAAGCCTTCTGAACAATCAGTAAGGCCCCCGGACAACTGAGGTGCTAAAGGAGCACTCAAGGAAGACAAGGCTGTTGCTGAGAAGCTAAATGAATTCTTTGCATCGGTCTTCACTGCAGATGATGTCAAGATTCCCACACCTGAGCCATTCTTTTTAGGTGACAAATCTGAGGAACTGTCCCAGATTGAGGTGGTAGTAGAGGTGGTGTTGGAACAAATTGATAAATTAAACAGTAATAGTCACTAGGACCAGATGGTTTTCACCCAAGAGTTCTGAAGGAACTCAACTATGAAATTACAGAATTACTAAGAGTGGCATGTAACGAATAGCTTAAATCAGCCTCGGTACTAGGCAACTAATGTGACACTGATTTTTAAAAAAGGCTCAAGAGGTGATCCTGGCAATGACAGGCCAGTGAGCCTAACTTCAGTACCAGGCAAACTGGTTGAAACTATAATAAAGAACAGAATTCTCCCACACACAGATTAACACAGCATGTGGGGAAGAGTCAACACAGCTTTTGTAAAAGGGAAATCATGCCTCACCAATCCATTGGAATTAACTTTGAGGATGTCAACAAACATGGACCAGGCTGATCCACTGGACTTGGACTTTCAGAAAGCCTTTGACATGGCTCCTTACCGAAGGCTCTTAAGCAAAGTAGGCAGTCATGGGGTAAAGGAGGGAAGGTCCTCTCATGGATCAGTAACTGGTTAAAAGTAGGAATAAATGGTCAGTTTTCACAGTGGATAGAGGTAAATGATGGTGTCCCCCAAGGAACTGTAAGGGATCAGTATTGTTCAACATATTCATAAATGAGCTGGTAAAAGGGATAAACAGTGAGGTCACAAAGTTTGCAGATGATAGAAAATTACTCAAGATAATCCAAAGCTGACTGCGAAGAGAGAGCAAAACTGGGTGACTGGGCAACAAAATGGCACATGGAATTCAGTATTGATAAGTGCAAAGTAATGTACAATGGAAAACATAATCCTAACTATATATATATATATATATATATATATATATATAAACTGATGGGGGTCTAAATTAGCTGTTACCACTCAAGAAAGATCTTGGAGTCATCATGGAAAGTGCCCAACATCTGCTCAATGTGCAGCAGCAATCAAAAAAGCTAACAGAACCAGTAGGAGCCATTAGGAAAAGGTAGATAAGACAGAAAATATCACTTTGCCATTACATAAATCCATGTCACGGCCACACCTTGAATACCGCATGCAGATGTGGTCGCCCCATCTCAAAAAAAGACACATTAAAATTGAGTGTCAAGTATCAGAGGGGTAGCCGTGTTAGTCTGGTTCTGTAGAAGCAGCAAAGAATCCTGTGGCACCTTATAGACTAACAGACGTTTTGCAGCATGAGCTTTCGTGGGTGAATACCCACTTCTTCAGATGCAAGTCAGATGCATCTGAAGAAGTGGGTATTCACCCACGAAAGCTCATGCTGCAAAACGTCTGTTAGTCTATAAGGTGCCACAGGATTCTTTGCTGCTTCATATTAAAATTGGAAAAAGAGCAGAGGGCAACAAAAATGATCAGGGGTATGGAGAAGCTGGAGTTAAAGGAGGCTGTACTGTAGAGGCACAATAGTGCAATACTTTCTAGAAAAGCACCAGTGCCTCACAAGTGCAGGGTGTGTTCTCTCTTCTCATCCCTCTCCTTTTTCCTGCAAAAAGCCTAGGAAATTAAATGCAAACACCTCTGTTCATGTAATACTAAGGTTGCATAGTTAAAGGAAATGCAAAGGTTAAGACTCCTACAGCAAAGTTAATTCTGCCACGTTTTCCTCCTGTATACAGCATAGTGTGTTTAATATAGATTCCTCCCAGGGAGGTATTCAGAGAGCACTCACCACTTGGTACCGAGCACCACGTTCAATGTACACTGCCCCCAACAGAGAAAGTGCAGTCTGGCCAAGTCACCAAAACTGCAAGACCCTTCACTTTTCCATTTGCCAAGTTTATTTGGACTGTCAGACCGTAAGGTTGCAAAAGCCCCTAAATTAACACATTTCATAAGCCCCAGAAAAAGCTGAATCTTCTCCAGTAACCACCTTACGTATCCCTTAGCTGAGGATGGCAGCATGAACAATGGCTCAGTGTAGCTCGGATGCCAACGCAGCGCTTGCAGCAAGATGTGGTTTATTAAATGGAATTCAGTGTGACACCAGGGAAGTAACTGATGGGAACAAAATGTAATTACAACTCCGAATGGCTGCTCTATGAATGAGAAGCAACGGCTCAGTCAAGAACCCAGCAAGCTAATGCAATGTGCTGATGTGGTTTTCTGCATTGAGAGGATTCTAAATGTTCTTGAACATCTGCAGCTTTAGAAGAGACCAAGGCCCCTCACGGTTCAGTGCTTTGTGAGTTCCCAAAGGTAGATAAAGCAATGGAGCCTCTGAACATTTTGGAAGCTACAATTAAAGAATACAAAGGTGCTATGGTAATAAGCTGATGACAATGTGAATTAATCTATCCCCCTGTGGGCAAAGGACTGTGGAGTTGCTTTATGAAGATACAGACACAGAGTTACAGCCGATGTCGCCTGCCTCGGGGGAGAGCCTTTCATACACCATGGGGGTGAAGTGCAGCAGCCTTAGCCCTTGCTGCTGCTATTGACTCAAATGAGTTTTGCCCTTGACATCAGTTGGAGTGGGCCCTTCGGTGGCTCCCAGTCCAGCCCCAGGGATGGGCTGAGCTGTTTCTATTTGCTCTGCCCAGGCCTGGCCCATACATTCATTCCAAACATGGCGTGGGCAGAGAACCTGTTAATGATTTCGGTATTTTCACCTTGGTGCCAGCAGGGCTCAGGCCCCAGCAAGGTGCTTTTCAGTGAGTGTCCAGCTAAGCTCGCGGTCAGCAGCGCTGCCCTAGTGGGACTGAAAGGACTTCCATAGGGAAAGGGCTCCCACCAGGACTAGGCCACCTCCAGAGGCGCTCACCTTACATACAGTTGATCCAAAAGGCCAGCTAAAAAAATAGTGAAGGTCGCTCAGTTTCTAGCCCTACGGCTCCACTTTGACTCAACACCCAGCAAAAGGTCTTCAACATGCCCCAGAAGGTTATGGCTCTGCCCTTGCCAGACTTTCCCTGCTGCAGACATTCCTTTGGCACTCATTTCCTCTCTCTTTTTGGTCCTGTTCGACACCAGGTTGCACAGCACTCACTGGGGACGGGGTAAGCGAGAGCAGAGCGCTATTTTCCTGCCGCAGACAGAGCACTTGCTAGACAGGGTGGGTGATAACTTTCAAATACCTGCAGGCCCCTCCGCTCCAGGCAGCCGGCCAGATGAACCGAGCCAGCCCCAACCCTGGGGACACAGCTGTTCTCTGATCAAAAACAAATCAAAAAAGAAATGCTGTGTCGTTAATTCCACGCGCCCGGCCATCACGCGGGCTTCAGCAGGGTTGCCGCTGCCCCAGAATGTGAGAAAGACGCATAGTGAGTCCCTGTAATATGGGGGGGTCGCTACCCAAGCATCCACCCCTGGCCTGCTTGCCCCTTCTTCCGGGCTCCGTAAACCAACTCAGCCCAAAGAAAATCCCCCACCGGGGGTCGAACTGATTCAGTCCTCACGGGCACACTGGCCTTCCAGGCCCCCAACCCCAGTTCAGTGTCTCTCCCCCCTATTTCGCAGAGCTGGGTCACAGCTCAATGTCGCTACAGGAGCCAGACTTGCTCCCTGGAGCTGCTGCTTCAAGCCAGCGTCTCAGGTTTCTGTTTTCGGAGCATCCCTTCGCTGCAGCCACCTGCTGCTCTTCAGAGGGAAACAGCTCCTCTCGCACGTGTAACCCCTTAAGTACTCGGGGTTGGCTGGCCCCAGACACTCCAGCCATTGGGGGCGATCCCAGATACGACCAGCGCCTGCCGATAGTTGGTGGGGTGGGGGCAGAGTGAGGGCAGCTGGCTTCAGCAGTGTTACTGGGCCTGCTCGGTACAAGCCAAGCAGCAAATCTGGGAGCAGGAGGGATGCGACTCTGCATGCCCCCCATGTCAGGTCTGGGCAATCCCTCCCCCTCTTACAGTCCCATTTGCCAAAGCAAAGATTAACTTTAGAGGACAGGGAGCATTGCTCCTGAGCTGCTTCAGGTTCCCCATTGGGTGTGTGTATGGGGGGGAAGATTTAGCCCCCTCCAAGGGCTCTCAACGAAGATGGAAGGAGACCACAAATCAGGCCACCCCCTGGGAATCCTGTCTGAGGCCCCTTCCCAGACACCACCATCCATTTCTTGGCTACACTGGCCCTCTTTGCAGGACCCACCCACCACGCTGAAGGGAGAAGGCAAGCTGGTGTACAATCACGGCAGCCCCATTTGCAGCTTGTGAAGGACGGTGGCTTTACCCTAGTGCTTCATCCCAGATGGAAATGACGGACCTCCCTGTGTTCTGGCTCCTGGGGAGGTGGGTGGGGCACTGCTGGCAGGTTGGGGAAGGACTTGAGAGATCTGGGGATCTGCAACAGGTTTCATTTCCAGTGTCAAGCCACACGCCTTGGAGCAGGAGATATGGGATCATGTCAAACTGAGTAAGAGCCTGATGGTAACCTAAAGGAGGAAGAGGAGGAGGAGATGGGGGCGTTGAATCGCACCAGAGAGAGAGAAGTCCTAGTTTTTTGCAATCACATCTTAAGAGTTTCCCCATTTTGCTGGCCTTGGCGTAAGCATAAAAAGTAGATGGAACCATCCCTCAGGCTGGTGTTCCACCCCCAAATTAGCTTGGCCCACCGGCAAAACTTGCTCACCAAGTACATGCGACAGAGAGAAAGAGACAGAAATTCTTGTGCCCTTTTAAAATCTTGAAACATTTAGAAAGTAGGCGGATTAGTGACGCTCCCAAGGTCACTGGTACAGAGATCCAGCAGCCGCTTGGCTCCTGATCCAGAATGAGAGTTCGAGGCAGGTTATGGCTGGTTGCTCCAGATGCCACTTGCTAACATATTTAGCGCCGTCTGCTAATTTCGCCTCGGTCATAACAATGATCCAGTTTCTCAGGTTTCCTAGCAAGTGTCTATGGTATTACTTGAGAAGCTGATAAGGGCTGAAATACCCCCCCCCCGCCCCTTTACCCTAGCCCAGCCCTTGGATTAGGCCAACGTGATCTACTAAAGCATCAAACACTCAGGCTATGTCTACACTAGCACTGCTGTAGAAGCAGCAAAGAATCCTGTGGCACCTTATAGACTAACAGACGTTTTGCAGCATGAGCTTTCGTGGGTGAATACCCACTTCTTCGGATGCAAGTTGGTCAGGGCAAGTTGGTTGGTCTACACTAGCACTTCTGTTGGTCAGGGCTGTGCTCTTCCGCCAGCATAGAGCGCCTAAACGGGAGACCTTACAGCTGTGCCGCTGTAAGGCCTGTGGTGTAGATCTGGGCCTCTCACCTTCCTTTCCAAGCCAAGGAACAGGCAGCTGGGCACTAAATATGGAGCATTTCACATGAGGGCGTGCCCTGAACTCAGCAGAGACAGAGGAACAGATTGCAGATCCGAAGTGATGGTGGATGGAGGAGTAAAGACAGATGATGTTTTAGGAAATTCTGGATTTGGATCAAAAATACTCTTTGGATTTAGGTTTACGTTCATCTGCTGGGGCAGATTTTCAATTCCTGAATTTTGTGTGTGTTCTCTCTCTCTCACCCCCCCCCCCCCCCGTACGATGAGTTTGTGTGTGACCACTGATGTTCTACTAAAGTCAAAAATGCCCAGCAAATGCACAGGGCTGACTCTTCAGACCATGATATAGCAATTTCACTTACCAGGCAGTGCATCTCAGGGTGGCTAAGTTCTGATCGCTCCAGTTTCCTTCTGCCTAGCTAAATTCTCCTGCAGCTTCAAATGGCTCTTCTCTTCCTGTCCTAAAGCGATGGACGCTGTGGACTGCCAAGTACTGTTGAAAAGTTACTGGGTTTTACCCCAGAGGCAACTGAAGTTTAATAGTGAGTGAACAGATCCTGCTATAAATATTTTTAATACCACAGAATCCTTTAGAAATAGGCAGTGTGTGTGTGTCTATTTTAACATTACTAGCACCTGAAGCGTGTTGTCTGCATAAATTGTTTGAAACACAACCACAAGCCAGACATATTAACTGTCTATATTATACAGATGTATCCACCCCATCCCTCCCACACTTTCTAGTTCCTCTCCCTTTGAATACGCAGGGATTGACCTGGTTGGGCCTCCGGAGAACAGTGCCAATATGGGACCACACTGGTGACACTGCATTATTCCATGAGGTGCCTGGAAGCAATCCCAATATGGTCTAGGAAGGCTAAGACCATCGCAACCAACCTGATAAAGGTCTTTGCCAGAGTATGGGTGAGCTGGGAGATCTTCACTGACCCAGGGACCAACTTAATGTCATAGCTGATGAAGGAATTACGTAGCCTGTTAAAGATTAAAACCATCCAGACCTCCTTGTACTGCCCTTAAATGGACAGTCCTGTGGAATGCTTATACCAGACACTGAAAAGAATGCCCAAGAAACCTTGGGATGCCCAACAGCCTTGTTCATAGACCCTTATCTGCTAGAGTTAGGAGCCCAGGCAGGAGAGACTATACATGTAGGGGAGAACCTTCCGCCAGCATAGAAAGTTCAAGTGCAGCAGACTCATTCCCTTCTTTCTCACCTGAATTAGGGCAAACCCACTTAACCTATCACGCTATCGAAACCAAGCAGGTCATAGAGGTGGACACCCCCGGCTCCTTTGAAGGAAGATGGGGCAAGTTGTTAAACAGGAGCTCCAAGCCATGCTGGAACGGGGAGTTACCGAGGAGTCCCATCGGGAGTGGAGAAGTGCTAGAACGTTGGCCTTCAAACTAGATGGCACCTCCCAGTTCTGCATCAGTTTCTCCCATGCCCAGAGTGGACAACCTGCTAGAGTGCTAGGATGAAGCAAACTACATCACCACACTGGCAGATGCTTCTTGCACCCAGATCCCATGAGAAGACTGGCTTCTCTGCTCTGTATGGGCTCTATCAATGCCAGGTCATGCCGTGTGGCCCCCACAAAGCACCTGCAACAATTCAGCAGCTGATGGACTGGGTCCTCCAGCCACAGGCGCAATACGGCATGGTTTATTTGGATGATGTGGTCATTTATTGCCATGGCGGGGAGATCCACTTAAATAATGTGGTGGCCACCCTCAGGCACCTAGAAGACACTGGGTTGACGGCAAACCCAGCTAAGTACAAAACAGGGAAGGAGAAAACCACCTACCTGGGGTACACGTTGGGGAAGGGCAGGTCCAGCGCCTTGTCGATCAAGTGCAGACCTTGAAAGCTTGACCCATCCAGCTGTACTCAGTTAAGACACCACATAAGGTGGGAAAGGCCTCCCCAACTGCCTGCATATTCTTCCAAGGCAGGTGGGGAGAGCTGATGGTACCATCTTGAGGGGGAGGGTGTGAGAGAAGAGACACCCCACACTGGCCAGGAAAGGGTTAAACTACTGTGGGCTCCCTCCGTCTCACCCCACAACCCCTGCAGCAGGCGTCAGGCTTGGAGGGAGGGGTTAAGAGGGGACAGCTCATTTAGGGCTGGCTAGGAGGGAGAGCAGACCCCTGGCCCCCACTCTGTGTGAGGGGCCGGGCTGGAGCCAGGAATTTCTTGAGAGCCTGCTGCCTGTCAGAGCCTCCCTGAGGAGAGGTAGGCCTGATGCGGGACTGTTTGCTACCAGCACCTTGCTTGCTGCGGCGGGGTACGACTGTGGCATGTGGTGCCCTGCGTGAACGGGGTGGCAGCCAAATGAACCTTTGTTCCGTTACACCTGGCCAAGTTTACGCTAGTGATTTTCCCTGAGCCCATCTGAGACCCTGCTCAGAGGATCTTTCTACCACAAGGGTAAAAGATGGTTTGGGGGAAAAAAAAAAGTGGTCTGTGCCCTTTTTGCTTCTTTATGATCTACGAAAGCAGCCTGAAAGGGCTTTTCAAGCACAACGAAAGTCCTTGTTTTTCACCTTAGAATGTCAGGACTATCAGCTTACTTTCCTTTTTTGCTGGAGACGACCTGGACGATTGAGAGAACTGAAATGGGAACTTCCTTATCCTTAAACTGAAAAGGCAGGAGTGTTGCAAACTAACTGTAGTAAGATGAGGCCCTGAAACAGAAACCCTTATATCAAGAGGCCTGGTATGAGGCCTGAACTAAAGTAATGGTCAAGACTTTGCTAACGCAAAGCCAAGTGAAGCTGTGAGCCAGAGGCAGGCCACGCTCACAGAAGCTGGCAAGGAAAGGGCTGATGCTGCAAAAAGAGACAGACCTAAAAGGTACTGGACACCAGATATCAGAACATTCACATACTTGCACATTCCACACAGATAACAAGGAACAGGCTGACCCATCCCAATGATAGGGCCAAAAGGGGAATATGATGGATAGAGTTTTGTTCGAACCAACATGTACAAGGTGAAAGGCGGCACCTTGCTACGTAGAGGGGTTGCACCTCAATACGTCAGGAGTGTTGTGTAACTTGTTTGTACCTGTGTATAAGAATGCATCCCTGGCACAATGTCTGTGTGTGGCCTAGGCGGCAGTGGAGAGTCCCGCCTTTGACTGAGCCGGTCCGTTGTCAGGGAGCACATATGTACTAGCAGAACTGGAGACATCTGATCCAGGGAGCTTTTGTTTGACAATAAACCTGGCCAGGTGCCTTCGTACCTTATCGGAGTCTGTGGTCATTGGGGGTTCTCTCGGGGTCTGCTGTGCCAGCAATCTGCAGAGCTGGGGCAGCACACAGAGGGAACACTCATGCAGCTGACTGGTATCAACATTGAACAGAGCAGAGCACCACACCGGTGGCTGTCTGACAACACTAACAAGGAGAGCTTTTCTCCTAAATGTCTGCGAGGCCAGATTCAACACATGGGATATAGGGAGGAAATGTCGATGGAGGAGAAGGTGGAGGTATAGGATTCTTATTATTAAAATCCTGCTTTCTGAAAGTTAAATGCTTTTTAAGCTTCCTTGAAATATGTGAGGAAGCGAGTTTAACCATTTGCAGGGGGGAGGGATAGCTCAGTGGTTTGAGAATTGGCCTACTAAACCCAGGGTTGTGGGTTCAATCCTTGAGGGGGCCACTTAGGGATCTGGGGCAAAAATCAGTACTTGGTCCTGCTAGCAAAGGCAGCAGGCTGGACTCAATGACCTTTAGGGGTCCCTTCCAGTTCTATGAGGTAGGTATATCTCCATATATTATAATTCTGTAGCTGACAGATTTTAGTTCTCTCCTCAAAGGGAAGAAATGATCGATGAGCACAGCAGCTGGTGACAATTCTCCATGGGGGAAGGGTGAGGAACAGAAATCCTAGGCTTCTAGCAAATGATCAGTTCCCTACTTGTGTGAGCCACTAAGTCTGGTCACACTATATGAAGAGCCAGTCAGAACAATTAACGTGCCATGGAGTATTTTTTAAACCACCTGCACACACCACAGCATGGAACGGGCTTTGATGAATCTCAATGAAAGACTGTTTCACTGCATTCTAATGTAGACATTGCAATTCTAGTTCCAGTGGACATCTGCTTGATGTAAGGCTGTTTGTTATGGGAGGGGAGAGAAATGGCTGCCCTTTAAAAAAAGTTGCCCATTACAGATGAACAAGCACATACTAAAATGCGCTACCTTCAGTAGAGAGGCAAAGTATTTAAATGAGACAATCCACATTTGTTATGAGCAGAACATTGTGTATGTCAAGTAAAATGTAAACACAGATTTTTGTTCTCCCTTCACAAAATGAAACACACGCGAGTTATCAGAAAAGGCATTATATTTGGTTTCCACGTTACTGAAAACTGATTTTGGTTTCGATCAATCAAATCTGAATGCCTGCGTCAAGGTTTCAATTTCCCTCCATAACAGTAATGATCGAGATGACCATAAGTAAAGGAAAGCCAGAGGGAAACCCAAGCACACTTCATATATAGACTGACTCCTGCCCTCTTCCACAGGAACGCTCCAGGGAATGTTAGTTTCAGCGGTTTGTTTTTTTTTCCTTCTGGTTATACTAACAAAAACTCTACTGTTTATTAAAGCAAAGCTACAGTAAATTTTCTTGCAGTCTTACAGCAGGTTTCATATTACCAGTAGGACATGCATGCATGTATTGCAGTCACACACATACACGCTCAGACATTGTACAGTAGCCATTTGCCACCTTAAAAAAAGAAAAAACCCTAGACATTCATTTCTTGTAAGTGGTCAGCATTAGAATCGCACCAAACTTTTGGATTTAAAAAAAGAATACTGCCCAGATCTCCGCTGTAAGTAATCCTTTTGCAACGGACGGAGCTTTTGTCTCCATTTGTTCAACATGCATCACTGAAACCTGAAGGCACACTGGCCAAAGACAGCCCTGGTTTTCATTTTGTCATCTTAACTAAAGTGCTGCCCTAAGGGGACAAAAATAAAATGGAAAAAAAAAAGGCCAAACCTTTTGCAGCACACAAGTTGAATGTCATGTAGAGACCACAGTACTTGGAAAGGCAGCCCAGCTGCCTGGATTCTAACTCACAGCTGTGCTCTGAGAGGCATTGATTAAAGGAATATATTTGCCTTAAAAAAAAAAGTATGTAAAGGCAAAATCTGCAATCCTTTTTGCAACTTGCATGCTATAGACTAATATTCCATCTGGAAGAAACTGGTCCTTCAGTTACCAGCTTCAAGTGGGGAATCTCCTGCACCCCTACCTGTTGCTGAAGCACCAGAGATTACAGCGCTGTTCTGATTTAGTGATTTCACGATTTGGGGAAAAGTGGATGTGCTCTACTCCCCTCAAGAGCCCTAATCAAACCAGAACTCTCGGGCTGCTGACTGCCAGTGCTATCAGAAGCAGTGTGCTTCTGGGAAGACACCTGGAGGGTGGAGCCATACTGTATTTCTTATCCTCACAGGGTTAGACTTGCTGAACTTCATGACTTGCAAGATAAAGCAGGTTTTGGAAAACTAAAACCAACCAAACAATAATAATCCATCACCAAAATCATCATTAGCAAAGTTCCATTTTACAAAAGTCTCCTTTTGAAACTGCAGTCCCTACTATGTGTACGAGGAGGGATGTGATATTAAAAAAACAGGCGCAGTTGCCCACCCTCCCAAGCAGTGCTTTTGGGGATAGTCCCAAAATTACATCTGGGGTAAAAAAAAAGGTTGCGTCACCTTTTTAAAAGTTGTTAATCCTTTTATAGACTCTCCCTTACGACTCAGCCACTTTAGCTGGGAGAGTGATTAGTATGAGAGTTTGGAGAGTCCTGCTCGTTTATGGTGTTCAGAAGGACACACACCGGCTGCCGAGGCAGATGGTGGTGGTTATGTTCACGGTGCTGCTCTTCGGAGGCACTGAAAAGCCCTTCTTCCTCATCCCCATGGAGGCGGCCACTGCAGCTATCACAGAAGTCCAGGGGCCCATCCAAAGTATCGTCGATGAGCCCATCAAGCTCCTTAAGGTCGTCGTCATGGTGGCCCCGGTTGCAGACGCAGACTTCGATGCCTGAGTCGCCAGTGAAACGGCGGTGCCTGCCGGGAGTCTTGTCCCTGGCATCGGGAATAGCGCTGTTCTGGTCTAAGCTTTCACAGCTGTAATCTTTAAGCAGTTCCTCCTTGCACTCGGAATCCTTATCCGGGAAGGACACAGGATCGGCTGTCTCCTCCAACTCAGCTCCGGTGCTGGAGTTGCCTGGCTCGGTAGCCTGCATTTTGGTGACGGTTCGTTCAACCAGTGTCATGGAGGATTCAGGGTCCCGGACGCTGAGGGGCCCAGAGCTGTCAGTGCTGTTGTTATTGCCACCTGGTGGTGGAGGAGAGCTTGTCTGTGCTGGCTGGAGGTTTCTTGGAGTATCCGGGATTGTGCTACTGCTGCCTGCCGGGACACACTGCTGATGTAAGGCACTATATGGTGGGGGAGGGGTTGGAGGTCGGTTCACCACTTCCTCATAGGGAGGTAGTAAATAATTTGGCAAAAATCCTAAAATGGGGAGGTAGAAGTTATTTCATGTGCAATTTCATGAAATTTGTTATTCAAAATAGATCAATGTCATTCACGTAATTTATGATACTTTGCCCATCTCTAGCAGCTTCTAAACCAGCGGTTCTCAAACTGTGGGTCAGGACCTCAAAGTGGGTCGCAACCCCATTTTAATAGGGTCGCTAGGGCTGGCTGGGGCCAAAGCCCCACCTCCCAGGGCCAAATCCCGAGGGTTTTAGCCCTGGGCGGCAGGGCTCAGGTTACAGGCCCTGCTGCCTGGGACTGAAGCCCTTGGGCTTCGGCTTTGGCCTCTCAGCCGGGGGCAGCGTGGCTTGGGTTTTGCCCCCCTCTTCTCCCCCAGGACGGTGGGGATCAGGTGAGCTCAGGCTTTGGTCCCCGCTCCTGGGGTCGTGTAGTAATTTTTGTTGTCGGAAGGGGGTCGTGGTGCAACAAAGTTTGAGAACCCCTGGATTCCAAACCAAGCAATAATGAGTTAGCATCATCCCCTACGTGAGGATGTAATTATCACATTTTAGAGAAGGGGAAACTGAGGCACAGAGAGACAACATGACTAGATCGAGGTCAGAGGGAGTCTGTACAGAGCTGGGAATAAAATCCAGATCTCTCGACTCCCAGTCCCATGCTTAGCTACTAGACCACCCTGGACACAGCACTATAAATTACACCAGAGAATAATCCTGTATTGGTTGCAGGAAATTGACTAGGTGACTTCATAGATTTCTAGGCTGGGGTTCTATAATCACTGGTGTTTACATTTCCAAAAAAATCAAAGATTTCACCCCCTGAAGGAGGCAGCTATTATAAGAAAATTAAGAGATTTGTCCATATTTTGTTTTAACATTGGATTCAGTATTTGTGGTGTGGCCAGAGTGAAACCCTATCACCACGAGTGACGAGGGGAACATTATATTTGTGCTTATAATGGACTTACAAATCAATTAAAGATTTTCCTAAGGAGGCAAAACAGGCTAAAGTGGACTGAATTAAGCAACTGATCAAAACACTCTTTAAAAAGTATAACTTCAAGTGAAATGTCCTTATATCATAATATACCGGGGCAACTGCACTCTCTTCTCTTTCTGCCAATAAAGCTCCCCCAGATGCAGTAACAATGAATCTGTTAACTCACTGGAAATCGAGCATGGTCTAGTAGGCAGCGTATAGGATTGGGAACCAGGAGGGTCCCAGCTGAGTCACCATTCCCGCCTGGCCCCTGGGTGACCAACCTCTGTCAAACCACTTTCTTTACCTCAGTCAAACCAGCTGCAAAAATAGGTTACATAGCTGGCGTATCAAAGAAAGATCGCTCCAAGCTCTCCTGAATTTGGTCTTTTAAAAACCTCTCCATGGCTCCAGGAAAAGGTACAGGTAACCCAGGAGCAGAAAAATGCCTGTGATAAAGGCCCTGTTGCTGGCACAGTTCTGCTTCCAGAGTCAGCAGGGCCACATGTTCCAGGCAGCTAGAATGTACCTCCTCCTCTCCACAAACCACAGGCTAGGCAGCAGCAGCCCCCAACCTCTCCCTCTGCCCCAGCAGCTTCTCCCCACCTCCACCCGACATGGCGAATTCTTTGGTCTTTACTCTTTCAAAAGCCAGCCTGCTCCCTCTTGCATCTAGGAAGATCTGTAGGAAGTACATACGGAAATAAAATGGCAGGGCTGAGTAGTTATGGGCTTCTCGGTAAGCAATCAGGTTAATCTCGTGTTGCCGCTGCTGTGCCTGGAGGCGGTGTTTGGCACGCCGATGATGGCAAACGCAACAGCAGCTTAGTATGATGATGATAGTCCACACCAGCCAGAACCCTGGGAACAAACAAGGAGGGGAGAACCGGTTATTCACAGTGCAAGTCATTTCCTTGGGGGGCAAAATGCGAAATACACACAAGATGCAGTGGAAGAGATTATGGGATAATATTTAAAGCAATGAGCTGCAGATGTTCTATACGTTACATTTGTGTTAAAAAATATACAGGTTACAACCAGGCTCCACGGCGACATATTGACCCAAAGAACAAACCAGGCAATTTTATATGTGCTTCAGCACTCGAAAGAGCAGAGTCCTGGGCGAGATCACGAGCGTGCTGGGGACACAGCTCCGAGTTGTCCAGGCAGGGCTGGTGCAAGGATATTTTGCGCCCTAGGCGAAACTTCCACCTTCCGCCCCCCACCTCTTCCCCTCCCCCTAGAGAGTCGCTTATTATGAACTTTCAGAAATGAATACCACAGCATGTGGCATTGTTCATTAGAATTAATACACGTTCGGCTTGAAAATTTATTAATTTCATTATTCAGTCTACTTATTTAATAAAAATAAATGAATAACCTGACAACATTGACATTGTTTTCACTTTGCACAACACAGCATGGATCTTAAAATAAATCACGTACATTACACACAATACGCTGTCACTTCCTTCCTTCATTCTTTCATACCAAAATCTACTACATTTTATTCTACCTTTATAATATCCAATTATTGTTATTAATAAAATGTATAAATTCAGAGCCTTGCATGGTGTCAAGTATCAGGGGGTAGCCGTGTTAGTCTGTATACACAAAAACAACAAGGAGTCAGCAGCAACTACACACCACACCACAGAAACACTAACCCAGGAACCAATCCCTGTAGCAAGCCTCGTTGCCTACTCTGTCCCCAGATCTACTCTGGCGACATCGTCAGAGGACCCAACCACACCAGCCACACCATCAGACGCTCATTCACCTGCACGTCTACTAATGTGATATATGCCATCATGTGCCAGCAGTGCCCCTCTGCTAGGTACATTGGCCAAACCGGACAGTCTCTATGTAAAAGAATAAATGGACACAAACCGGACATCAAGAATGGTAACATACAAAAGCCAGTAGGAGAACACTTCAATCGGGTTTGGCTCGGAAGCGGAAGGGAAGCAGACCGGGGTCAGTCACTGGGAGGATCAGGTTTAGCTGGGTAGTGCAAGGGGAGCAGACCGGGTTCAGTCAGTGACAGTTCGAGTCTGGCCAGGAATTGGGTTTGACAGGGAAGGGAAGCAGACTGGGTTTGGTCAGTGAGGGTTCGGGTTTGGCTCGGGAGCGGAAGGGGAGCAGAACGGGTTCAGTCACTGGGAGGATCGGGTTTGGTTGGGGAGGGGAAAGGAAGCAGACCGGATTCGGTCAGTGATGGTTCAAGTTTGGCCGGGAGGAGAAGGAAGCAGACTGGGTTCGGGTCAGTGGGGGATTGGGTTTGGCTGGGGAGAGGAAGGGAAGCAGACCGGGTTCAATCAGAGAGGGAATCGGGTTTGACGGGGAAGGGAAGCAGACCGGGTTCAATCAGAGAGGGAATCGGGTTTGACGGGGAAGGGAAGCAGACCGGGTTCAATCAGAGAGGGAATCGGGTTTGACGGGGAAGGGAAGCAGACCGGGTTCGGTCAGAGAGGGAATCGGGTTTGACGGGGAAGGGAAGCAGACCGGGTTCAATCAGAGAGGGAACCGGGTTTGACGGGGAAGGGAAGCAGACCGGGTTCAAACAGAGAGGGAATCGGGTTTGACGGGGAAGGGAAGCAGACCAGGTTCAATCAGAGAGGGAATCGGGTTTGACGGGGAAGGGAAGCAGACCGGATTCAATCAGAGAGGGAATCGGGTTTGACGGGGAAGGGAAGCAGACCGGGTTCGGTCAGTCTGGGTTCGGGTTTGGCTGAGGAGTGCAAGGGGAGCAGACCGGTTCGGTAACTGGGAGGATCGGGTTTGGCCGAGGAGGGGAAGGGAAGCAGACCGGGTCTGGGTGTGGAGCGGGGAGAGGGCGCAATCTGGGTTTGGCTGGGAGGCGGTGGGCGGGGCCGCAAGGTGAAATGGGTGCTCTCCTCTCCAGTCCCTGGCATGCAGCAGCAGCAGGCTAAGTGCAATTGCAACAGGGCAATGGGAGCGTGTCGCCTGCTTTGCCTTCACGAGTCCGTCCTGCGCCCGGGCCGGGGACTTGAATGCTGGGCTCTTGCTCTGGCAGGGGGGCGTGGAGCAGGCAGGACTGTGAGGCAGAGAGTGCGCTACCCTCATGCGAAAGCAGGGTCGGGAGGGTAGAAAGCTGGGGTGCAGGGAGGTGGGTTAAAGCGGCTTAGCCACCCCTCCACACAAGACAGCCTGCAGAGCTGCCAGCCTTGGCGTCCCTCCCTTCTCTCCCCAGGGAGCAGAGCCTCTGGCTGCAAATCCTGCAGCCAGCTCTGCCCCGGCTGCACCTCTCTGACAGCACAGCTCAGCCCCAGCAGGGGTCTTACACCTCCTGGCTGCTGTGCAATCTACAAGACAAAGGAGCTATTACTGTGCAAATGTACCTATCAACACAGCAATCAAATCAAAGGACTTTCTGAAGGCAGGAGAGCAATTCATTGGGAGCGTGGTTCTTATCATATACGTCTTCCCTCCCTACAGTCTGCGATCTGCAGCCAGCGTCTTGATCGGTGGCAGTGCCCCCAAATCTTGGTGCCTTAGGCCGCTGCCTAGTCTGCCTAGTGGCTGCACCCGCCCTGTGTCCAGGCACCGTGCTTCATGTCAAACATCTCACCCATCATAAATGTTTGTTCTAGCCAAAAAAAATGGTTCCATATAGAGCTGATGATGGCAAAACAGATGACTCTAGACTGGAAGGATACGTCACCTTCAAAGGGGATCTCTCACCCAAGGAGCAGCATACATCGGTGCTGAGATTTTCTTTTCCCCAGGAGTGCGCCAACCCCGCCCCGGCCCGAGGCCCCGCCCCCATGCAACTTTCTCCTCTGAGGCCCCGCCCTTGTTCCGCCCCCTCCCCAGTCTGCTTGCTGCTCTCCGCCCTACCTCAAGCCCCTCCTCTAGCCGTCAATCAGGAAATCAGGGGCACCTCCAAACAGCTGTTGCTGGAGGGTGCAGAGCACCCATGGAGTCGGCGCCTATGGCAGTATATGAAGGGCCCTGACGGATTACAAAGCAAGTCTAACATTTAAGGACAGAGAACAAGTCTGATATTGATCTGACTGGAGACTAACATTTCTCATTAGTAAATTATTGAATTTGTAAACTTTGGTGTGACCTGGCACACATGAAGGGGGTGGACAAGGACGACGACCTTGAGGTCTTTACCTTCTGTGGCTGCCTGAGAGATGGGATATGGGAGGCTCTGGTGAGAGGAGACAGGTGGGGGGACTAGGGCTTGTGCCTCCTGCTTGGCATGGGGTTGGAAGAGGGGAGCCACAGCAGTGCCAGCACCCCAGACGGCCTCCCGGGGTCTCGGCCGGGGTCAGCTCTAGGGCAGTGTTTTTCAAACCGTGGGTCGCGGCATGTAAGGAGCTGGGTCACCTTCCTTTGGTCAGCACCGCCAACCAGGATATTTAAAGTCCCATCGGTGGTGCTGCCCAGCTACGGCAGGCTAGTGCCTACCTTTTCCGACACTGCGCTGTGCCCCAGAAGCAGCCAGCAGCGTGTCCAGCTTCTAGGCAGGGGGCCCAGGGGGCTCGGCACACTGCTCCGTCCCGAGCACCGGCTCTGCACTCCCACTGGCTGGCTTGGGGGAGGGGTGAGGGAGGTCCCTGCGGGCGAGAGTCACATGGAACCAGACCTGCTGCTGGCCACTTCCAGGGCGCAGCGCGGTCTGCGGTGCACCCCTGCTGAGCTGCTGACCGGGAGCTGCCAGAACTAAGTCCATGCCCCAACCCCGCGCCCCCCCAAACCTGGAACCCCTTCCTGCACCCCAAACCCCACCCCAGAGCCTGCACCCGCAGCCCAGAGCCCTGACCCCCTCCCACACCCGAACCCCCTGCCCCAGCCCTGAGCCCCCTCTCAAACCCAGAGCCTCTCCTGCACCCCAAACTCCTCATCCCCAGCCCGAGCCCAGAGCCCTGACCCCCTCCTGCACCCAACCCCTTACCCCAGCCCAGAGCCCTCTCACACCCTGAACCCCTCATTCCCAGTCCCACCCCGCAGCCCACACCCCAACCCTCTCTGCCCCAGCCCAGAGCCCTGACCCCTCCCTGCATCCCAACCCCCTACCCCAGCCCTGAGCTCCGCCAAACCTTTTGGAGTCCAGCACCTTTGATAATTCAAAAGGAAACTTTAAAAAAAAAACCCACCAGCGTTTTAAACTGGGTGTGGTCACTGCTGCTTTCATTTTTCTCATTCTGGACAACAAAGTCAACCGTTCAAACTCTTTGGTCTTAGTGAATTAACACAATGCTTTTTCACAAGGGAATTTTAAAACAAAACTCTTATCCAACTCTCTCCGAAAAGCAAACCAACCCCAACCACTCTACACCAGGACAATATTTCTAGAAATGTGTGTTTTACATAGGATTCCGCCTTCCTAGCCACAATATTTAGGGGTGTTTGGTTCAGATTCATCTCTGGTTCATTCTTTTTAAACCTAATTTTTGGCCTAACTTACTTAGCATACATATATAATTTACACACACACACACACACACACACACAGAGCATCTCCATAGTTAATGTTGCAACAAGATTTTCCTTTTAATGGGACCTTTGCAATTTTCTAATACACTCTCTTTCTCACACAATACATATTAACATTAACGCCCATTTCAAATGCTGTAATTATACACTAACAAAACTATTTTTTGCCAAGTATAAAGTTGTATTAATAACTGAAAAAAATATTAAATTCACCTCCCGAGAAAAGAAGTGTTTATTTTTAGAAGGTAGGGAGAGGGAGGAAGAAAAACCTAGGAATCTCAGGAATGAGCAATCATTCATTCCAAACTCAGGACAGAAAGTAGTGCACCCACAGCACTAATCTGGAATAAGTTCACTGTTCTCAGTTCAAACAAACAAATACAATATACTGTGCCACCACGTTCTTAGAATGGTGCCTTGTCTTGACATAGTGAGATACACAAATCAGCCTAAACTCCTAGCTTGGCCAAGCAGATTGAAGTACTGGATCTCTCATTATTTTCCTAGAGGAATGGAAATCTATCTTGTGCCCAAAAGTGTTAATGTTTTATGAGTACTCTGCATCTTCTGATATCTGTAGGTAAGTCCTATTTAAAGCTCCCATGCAGTTTTTCCAGCTAGTCCACTCTGCCGGCTTACTGTACGGGTGACAGGAAAGAATGTAAAAACAATGAGGAGTCCTTATGGCTCCTTAGTCCTTAGAGACTAACATACGTATTTGGGCATAAGCGTTTGTGGGCTAAAACCCACTTCACCAGATGCATGGAGTGAAAAATATATATACTGCTTATATATATATATATATATATACACATATATACACATATATATATATATATATATATATACACACACACACACACACACACACTGTATTACAGAACGTGAAAAGATGGGAGTTGCCTTACCAAGTGGGGGGTCAGTGCTAACGAGGCCAATGCAATTAAGGAGTACATCGCCCATTTCCAACAATTGACAAGAAGGTGTGAGTATCAGCAGAGGGAAAATGACTTTTTGTAGTGAGCCAGCCACTCTCAGATTTGTTAGTCTCTAAGGTGCCACAAGGTCTCCTCATTGTTTTTGCTGATACAGTCTAACATGGCTACCACTCAGAAAAGAATGTGAACTTTTGAGTAACAAGAGTGACAAGGAATGCCTGTGGCACTCAGTGTTCCAGCCTGATGTCAGAATTTTGGTATTTCTCTCTCCCGCAGTCACTCCCACTCCAAAGAGGCCTTTATCCAGAGTACTGAGGATTGCCCCACTCCAATCTCCAACACTGCCTGGAGGGACTGATTTGCAATCAGCACCTTTCTGGTTGAAGAAGACTGGACAGAACTCCTCCTGAAAGAGATGATATCCACTCACTCAAGCCCTAGCTAGACTAGGAAGTGAGAAACCAGTCATTGAAATCAGGTCTTTCACATAGCATCATTATGGAGTCAGCACCATGGTAGGCCTAGGTTTCATTTAATCACCTTTCTGAATTTAATCTCAAGAAGAACAGAGAAAGAAAGGAGGAGAGGAGAGAGATTTGGAGAAAGTCATCCATAGCCATACTCAAAAAACAGCTGTGAATTACACCCACCCTTTTCCAACTGTTACAGGGTTGTTAAAATAAACACAAAAGCAGATTACTGTAGTACATTTTATCAGTTAATTTCCCCAGGAATTATTCACGTACTGGTAAGATGTGCATGTTCAGCTAAGATGTGCTGGAGAAATGCCACTGGTAAGCAATAGAGCTGAGGCAGCAGAATTCTTCTATTGGGATAGCTGCTCCCTCCCACGTCTTAGTCCTCTAGATACAAATCAAATATTTCTATATGAATCTTATTGCAAAGGAACCCAAAGTGCTTTACAAGACAAACTGATAGACAAGCTGGATGGAGGGACTCAAGTAAAGCACTGTTACCTCTGGAGTGAAGTGTGGCAACTGTATAATGCACAGCAATATCACACAACAGTTCAGGATAGTAAATTAATGCTGGATTCCACTGAAACTGCACATGGACTTTGAGGGAAGCAGAACATAATTAACTGGCTTGTTGTCTGACCAACACTCCAGGAACACACCCTATTCTTATGGAAAGGGTCATGGGATTGTTCTTGAACAGAAGCAGTCAAGACTTCTGCTGTATTCCTTGTATGAATTTCTGGAACCAGAGCCAGCAACCGCCATGTGGAGGGACTAGTTCACTGACCACCAACACTTCTTGCATCTTGTAGGTATTCATAGGTGGCCTCCAATTACTGACTCAGCCCAGGCCAGAGTAGCTTGTTAGATCAGAGGATCACAGTGCAAGATGTTAAAAGTTGCAAGCCATAAAAATCTTAAAACCTAGCAAATATTTAGTGCAATTATTTATTTGAAGTGGAAGTATGAATATAAGGCTAAGCGTAAAGATGTCTAGTAAGATGCACTGAAAATACTGTACTGTGTTTACGAGAGGGGGAAGCACATTAGGGAGTGAACTGTACGTGAGTGCACTGAGTGTTGACTGACCTGGAATGAGTGATGGTGAAAATGTGAACAGAAACACATGCAGGATCATGCACAGAACAGGTTGTTGTTTCTGGAGGTAGGGGAGAGTAGGGGATTTCCAAAGTTACCCACGCAAGACTGGCCACATAGCAATTAACAGAAAACCCACAGAAATGAAAAATGGCGAGAGAATGATCTATTGGTTGACTGGTGGGGATCCGGAGCTGGCAAACCATGGCTGAGCACAGTGGCAGCAGCTGGACTCCTAATTTGGAGAAACATTCATAGATTCCAAGGCCAGACGAACCATTATGATCATCTAGTCTGACCTCCTGTATAACACAGGTCACAGAACTTCCCCAGAATAATTCCTAGAGCAGAGCTTTTAGAACCACCACCAATCCTCTAAGTATGGCCTGCTTTTTGTTTCCTACCCTTGGTACATGAGCACAAAAGAAAACATGTTTTCCATTACGCACAGGATAAAATATACTTCCGGAGGGACTAAATAAAAGCCTTTCAAGAGTTGTTTCAAAGACCAAGAAAGCAGAGAGCAAGTCTACCTCATACAAACAATGGGGGAGATATTCAAAAGGCAAAACGGAAGTCTGGCACCCAACTCCCAATGAAAGTCGATACGAGTCAGGCACCCACCTGCCCTCTGTGCCTTTGAAAATATTTCCCTGATGTGTTTCAACAACTTTCTCCCTCCCACGTGGAAGATACCTACTGGCTTTATTTTGGGCTGAGCAAAATTATCCTTCCAGGGAAGGTGATAAAAGAACAGGCAGGGATCAAGCTACCCAGAGATGGAAAGTGCCTTCTTTGGAAGAATGACCAATCACTTCTTGGTCTATTGGTCAACGGCATCAAGATCTCTCAAATAGACAGAAATGACAGAGCGGCTCATGTTCTCGGTTAAAAAGATGCACAAGACAATCATCGAATTCACGGAAGTTTCTGAATATTTCTCAGTTCACTAAAACAGTTTTGTCAAAAACAGAGGCTGCCCTCATCTCAAAAAAGGTCAACCTCTGAGACAAACTGGTATCAACAGCAATCTGTGGAGAATATGGCAATAGTGATGCATTCAAAAGTGTTTATTGCATCAGTAACAGCCAGGGAGTTAAGTTTTTCCACAAGAGCTCTGTGCCACATAGTGTCAAAAGCTTTTATTAAAAGATATTCATCAGCTCCATACACAGCATCAAACACACTGTCCAGGTAACAACAGTATGAATACTGATCGCAGCCAAAACAGGTGCTATACTAGGATTTTTGTATGTGGAGGTTCTATTCCCAATACAATCAAACCCTTTTCTACTACACATCGGTGTCTTTGGAGATACCTGTAACAACATTTCACCAAGGGGGGAAGGTGGTCATTTTCTGTCTGACAACAGGACGCACAAATACCATGTTCACCAAGGGCAACATTCCAAGCAAAGATTTCACTGAGGGAAGCTCCTTTTATCCAGTGCAAAATGAAAAATATGTTTTCTTTTGTGTTCGTGTTGCAAGGGTAGAACAGAATAATCTGCCCTAGAGATCACAGTAAACTTGGGTAAATGCCACTGTTCTGTTGGCAGGAAGCTCACTAAGGCCAAGCCAAAATACACCACAGAGTGCTTCTCTGTCTGACAAGCACGTTGGGTAATGATCTTGGATTCACAATATCTGGTACAACAGGAGGGGATGTGGGGCAGCTTCACTAACAGAAAGGCATACTTCCAAGTAGCAGCATCTTCCACAAAGATGCTTGAATAAAAGCTAGTTGAAGGGTCAATATTTTTGTCACCCAAGAATGGGAGACCACTTTAATCAATGTTGCAATCTTGGTGTACTGGAGTTTTGCAGATCGCGCCAGGAAAAGACAACTCTGATCTCAAAGGCCATGTCAATATCCTGCCTTTTCAGAGAGGAGGCTGCTCCAAATCAGTACTGTCCCTTAAGAAGGGATTATGAGGCTACTGACAACGTAAGTCATCATACAACAGTAGAAGCTGCCAAGTGTAACAAATATTTGTAGAGTGGAATTGTCAAAACTCCAACCCCTGTTTATCTGCCCTCAGAGCTGCTGACTTGAACAGGTGACGATGGAGGTTAACTGCAGCTAATTCTTAGCCTCCTGGATGGTGGTGAATATACACACGATGTAACTACTGTATAAAACCTAGAGAGAGACATAATAAACAGTACTGAACAGCCCTGCTCGTAGCTTCATCATCTTTCAACTATAGTCAATATGAGGCAGCAAATCAGCAAACGCTATTTAAGTCTCTGTTTGTGTCCTGGGGAAAGACTAGCTAGAGATAAACAACTTCTTTATGCTCCAGATGAAATAACAATGCTACAGGCCTAGTGAGGACCAGCCTAGGACAACTGATCCCCAGTCTCTGTTACTAGAATACAAATGGCAAGTTGAACAATGGCCTCAAATGAATCCAAGGTGCACATCAAATTTCAGAACATGTCCAGGCCATTGGAGAACCAACTCCAAGATAATATTTTACACAGGCAAACCGAAGTGGCGAGAGGTGCAGAAGAAGGCTGGAAGTAAAATGACCATTGAGGGTATGTCCACACTGCAATTAAGACACCCGCGGCTGGCCCGTGCCAGCTGACTCAGGCTAGCCAGACTCGGGCTAAGGGGAAGTTTAATTGCGGTATAAGACATTCAGGTTTGGGCTCTCGGACCCTGCAAGGTGGGAGGGTCCCAGAGCTCAGGCTGCAGCCTGAGCCTGTCTACACCGCAATTAAACATCCCCTTAACCTGAGCCCCTTAGTCCGAGTCAGCTGGCACAGGCCAGCCACGGGTGTCTAACTGCAGTGTAACTAACAGGGTCTCAGCACAAATATCCTGACTGAGGATTGGGGGGGGGGGGGAGGAAATAAAAACAATCGCCCTCTCTCAAGGTTCCAGGGAACACATGTAGAGGGTTAGTGAGAAAATGGTTCAGAACAGAAATAATATAAATGGTGTTGTCTGCAAATGGAGAATGTTTTTCATTTATAATCCTTCTCCCAGTGGCTGCATATTAAAGATTTTTTTCTTTCAGAATTGAGGTGATCAGTATCACTGCTGAGGGGTGAAAGCAGCAGAGGCCACAGAGAGGAAATGTAGAGCTAGAAATAATTCTAACTGCCAAGAATTCTTGCTCACTGAGCACCTATCTGTATAAAAGCTCCAGAATAAAACTGCCAGTAAAACACTATGGCTACTCAGTTAAGCACTCAAAAAACATGAAATGCCAAAATTAAGATTGCACATGCAACCTGACTCGGCTAATTGCACATGTGTTATGACTCATTCTTGATACAACGAGGTTACTCTTCCAATGTACAGTATTTTCCTACAGCCCTAAGTTGTTTTGGTTTGGTTTTTTTACACCCTTTAGGGTGTCAGGCATCAGACTCAGGGCATATCTACACTTACTGTGGATTGGTGCTGCGGCGATCGATACACCGGGGGTCGATTTAGCAGGTCTAGTAAAGACCCGCTAAATCGATCATGGGTCGCTCTCCCGTCAGCTCTGGTACTCCAGAAGAATGAGAAGCATAAGATAAGTCGACGGGACAGTTTCTCCTGTGGACCCAGTGCAGTGTAGACACTGCAATAAGTTGACCCAAGCTACATGAATAACGTAGCTGGAATTGCGTAACTTAGGTCGACTTAACCCCGTAGTAGACCTACCCTCAGACTTCAAGTCCAGAAGGGATCATCGTGATCAGCTTGTCTGACATCCTGCACGTTGCAGGCCACAGAACCTCACCCACCCCTCCTGTAATAGGCCCATAACCTCTGGCTGAGTTACTGAACTCTTCACATCTTGATTTAAAGATTACAAGTTACAGAGATTCCACCATTTCCTCCAGTTCAAACACCAGCAAGTGACCCGTGCCCCTCGCTGCCCAAGAAGGCAAAAACACCCCAGGGTCTTTGCCAATTTCACCTGGGGAAAATTCCTTCCGGATCCCAAATGTGTTAGATCCTGAGCATGTGGGTGAGATTCACAAGCCAGGCACCTGGGAAAGAATTCTCTACAGTAACCCAGAGCTCTCCCCATCTAGTGTCCCATTTCTGGCGGCTGGAGATATTTGCTAATAGTTACAGATGGGCCATATGCCATCGTAGGCAACCACCATAAACTCATACTCAGTCTTGAAACAAGTTAGGGTTTTTGCCCCCTACTACTCCTCTTGGAAGGTTGTTCCAGAGTTTTACTCCTCTGATGGTTAGAAACATTTGCCTAATTTCAAGCCTAAACATATCGATGGCCAGTTTATATCCATTTCTTATTCTGCCAACATTGGCTCTTAACTTAAATAATTCCTATTCCTCCCCCTGGTGTTTATCCCTCTGATGTATTTATCTTCCCTCAGCCTTCGTTCGGTTAGGCAAAACAAGCCAAGCTCTATGAGTCTCCTCTCATAAGGTAGGTTTTCCATTCCTCTCATCATCCTAGTAGCCCTTCTCTGCACCTGTTCCAGTTTGAATTCATCTTTCTTAAACATGGGAGACCAGAATTGCATGCAGTATGCCTGATGAGGTCTCACCAGTGCTTTGTATAATGGTGCTAATACTTGTCTCTCTCTACTGGCAATACCTTGTCTGATGCACCTAGGATTGAATTAGCTTTTTTTCCCCACAGCCACATGACATTGGCAGCTCATGGTCATCCTGTGATGGACCAATACACCCAGGTATTTCCTCTCTATTGTTTCCAATGGCTAAGTCCTCAGCTTGCAACAAAAAAATCTTGTTTTTAGTCCCCAAATTGATGACCTTGGACTTTGCACTATTACATTTCATCCCATTTCTATTCCTCCAGTTTTCAATTTTATCCAAATCTACTTATGTGATATTCCGGTCCTCCTATGTATTGGCAATACCCCCCAACTTTGTGTCCTCCGCAAATATCACTAGCACACTCCCACATTTTGTGCCAAGGACATAAATGAAAATGTTAAATAAGATTGGTCCCCTGACTAATATAGTGTCAGCTTAAACATTCAAAAATGACACCTTGGGACAAAGGCCAAACTCAGAAATTTCCAGCAAATTATAAGCAATTGAAAAGGGGATTAGAATGGAAATTGTTAGCAACCTATTTACAGTGGCTACTGCACTCTTACTATTTACCACTTGGATAGTGCCTCCCATCTGGGGATTCCAAAAGCACTTCAAAAACATTAATTAAGGCAATTCAACACCCCTGCAACGTAGGTGTTCTCTCCATTTCAAATCCTCATCTAAAAAAAAGGAAGATTCTATTCAAAGTGACATTCTTCATTTCATCTTCTCCTTGTGCTTACCAACAGATAATTCAGGCTGTATAGCTCAATTTTTTGGCACCAAGGCATTCAAATTTTGTTTAACGAGGGGAGGGGATGGATAGCTCAGTGGTTTGAACATTGGCCTGCTAAATCCAGGGTTGAGTGTTCAATCCTTGAGGGGGCCACTTAGGGATCTGGGGCAAAATCAGTACTTGGTCCTGCTAGGGAAGGCAGGGGGCTGGACTCAATGACCTTCCAGGGTCCCTTCCAATTCTATGAGATAGGTATATCTCCATATATTTATTTTATATGTATATTTAAGCTGTTACCTATTTTTAAACACAGCCTGTTCACCTGCTTGACATATGTTCTTTATTCCTCCACTCCACCCCTTAACAAAATAATACAATGATTTTGCTTCCTATTCTCCCCCTGCTGCCACACACATACCATCATCTCTTTTAATTGGTTCATAACACTACATACCTCTCACTCCCAGTTATTTCTAGAACTTTTCAGACCCCCTGATTTCTAAACCAAGACTCCCTCCAACTCCTTAAAGTGGAAAGAGAACCTGTTTACAGGAAATTCTCCCACTGCCCATAAGATGGGATCATATTACAGGAGGCACCTCCAGCCTGGACTAAGTTTCTTTCCATTCCAAAAAACATTTATTCACATAGCTGGAGTTGCATAGCGTAGGTCGACTTATTGAGGTAGTGTAGACATAGCCTTAATGTGCATTGCAGGAAGTACAAAGAAGTAACATCATCATCATATGTATGTGTTGGGAGCCGAGTGTGTGTGTGTGTGTGTGAGAGTGTGTGTGAGAGTGTGTGTGTGTGAGAGAGAGAGAGAGAGAGAGAGAGAGACAGGAGTGTATGAGACTGTGTGCTGGCTGCTGGAGAAGTCTATAAAGAGACAGCACACGCTCTCTCAAGGAACTCACCTGAAGGCTCAGACCACAGCTCTCCTGCTACTGAGCCCTGTCTCCCCTCCCCTGCTCTGTGGAGATGGGGTACATGGGAACGGAGGAGGTGGGGGAAAGGGGACACCCTGACATCAGCAGTGCCCCCAGACACACACACACTGGGAGCAGCTGGCCAGGCACGCCAAGGCAGAGGGCAGGAGCAACGTGGCTGCAAAGCAGTGGTGGGGAGGAGCACCTGAACACACACCGCTGTGGGCAGCTCTGCTAATCAAGTGCACGGCACTTGATTCACTCCTGAGCAGCCAAGTGACCACGCAGCTTAGAGGGAACACAGGCCCTGAAAAGGTCAATATGAGCTGCAACTTCTCTACAGCTATTTCAGTATATGGATTGCACTGGTTAACGTCAAAAGCAACCACAATTTAAAATGGCAATTTAATCATTCATTAGTAAAAATTATTAATATGAGTCCCTATGCTGGCTGTGTGGAGAGCAAAGCTTTGCCATGCACGCAATGGCTGTTGCTTTCCATATGGGGGAGAGAAGCGTTTGAGCTCTGTAAACTTGAAAGCTTGTCTCTCTCACCAGCACAAGTTGGTCCAATAAAAGATATTACCCCTTTCAACTTGTCTCTCTAACATCCTGGGACCAACAGGGCTTCAACACCACCACCGCTTTCCATATGGTCATTTAACTGCCCATAATATTTATATAGCATCTCTCATCTTGAAGGATCTCAAAGTGCTTCACCAGATATACATACCCAGAATCCTGCTGTTCTGTGATTTATGTGGCAATGGATGAAGACTGTAGATGCAGGGCTGAGCTCCAGAATCTGAACTTTAATTTAAAAAAAAATTGTTCTCATGGATGCAAAGAAACCCTTGAAAAAAATGTAAACTGAAGTGATATCTGCCTGGGCCTGCAGCCAGCCTGAAATAACAGCTCTGAGGCAGGAGTTGCCCCATTGAGATAAACTGGGCAAGGACTCAAATCTAAAAATGCCAGTTTGAATCCCTATATTGTTAGCTATTCCCCGATGAACACTTTAGCACATATATCCAGTTAATGCGTTTATTCACCCCATAATCTTCAACTGCCTTCCTCATTTTCCCCAGCCAAATGTCAAAAATGTTTGGTTCCCAGCTACCTAAATCTTCAGATTTTCCGACTGCTTTTATGACGCAGTGAGATATTGTCAATGCAAAGAACTGTCACATACTGATAATGTGGGCCCAGTGTAAAATAAACTGAGTTTAATATTAAAAAAATAACAGGCACTACTATGCTGATTGCACTGTTTGCTTTCACTTCAGTACAATCTCCATTTTAAAACATATAGGAAGCTGTCTTCTGATTTCCATATTTCTTCTAAGGAGCAGCTGTATTCAAGGCCCCTGTTGCAAAATTTAGGTCCAGACAAAGGACGAAGCATCAGGAATTATTGCCGTTGAATCTGGAGAGATCGGAACTCCTCATGTTTGTGTTACTACTTTTTACGTAAGTATCTCACTGTAGGAAACAGACTGCCAGTATCCGAGGGATTAAGCAGTAGGTACAACAGTTACATAAAAGCAACAAGACTACAAGGTGTGGTGATAAATAGTATCAGCACATTAGAGATGGGTGATCAGTTCACAATAGTTCCAGGGGGCTTGTGCGCAGGCCCTCCTTTCTACCCAACCCCTTGGTATTATAGAAATATACAGAATATCACCACCCCATTTCTCGGGTCATATAAGATGGAGTGATCTTTCTTACTTCCTGTCCTTTGAGCCTCCCTTTTCCCCTACACCTCTGATAAGAATCCTGCTATCTTTAATCAGCTTCTCTCTCTGTTTGGTGCCCTCCAGAAATAGGCTAGTCTACACTAGGACCTTACATTGGCATAGCTATGTCTCTCGGGGGTATGAAAAATCCACATTCCTGAGAGATGTAGCTATGCTGGCCTAACCCCGGTGTAGGTCGCACTAGGCCGACAGGAGAATTCTTCCGTCAATCTAGTCACTGCCTCTTGGGGAGGTGGATTACCTATACTGATGGGAGAACCCCTCCCATTGGCATAGACAGTGTCTACACTGAAGTGCTACAGCGCCATTGTAGTGGTTTCAGTGTAAACATACTCTAGATCTGACAGCTCCAGTCCTTGTGAGCCAGCAGATGTATTTGAAGTATAAAAGAATCCTGTCCTCCGACTCAATTAGAAGAAAAAATATGGGCACTCTCAGTTCCTTAGGTAAAAAAATTAAGCTAGCAAGGAGTGTAGACAACAGCGTACATTAATCAGGGCCCCACACACCTACTCTACATCCATGGAATCGGCCCAGAATCCATTCCTCACCAGATGAATTGTGCTCCAAATCTGAACTTATTTTTTTTTAAAAAGATGAAATTTCTAGTCCTGATGCTTAAGAAAACCTTATAAATAAGGCTACAATTATGTCATGGAATCCGTGACTTCCAGAGATCTCCGGGACATTTTTTGCTTCATCCCTGGGGCAGCTCTCAGCTGCTGCTAACAGCAGCACCCTCGCCTTCCCCTGCACCTCCCAGCCCCTGGGCAGCAGGGGGACCTGGAGCTCCCAGACTCTGCAAGAGGACCTGGGACCCCACACAGCTGCTGCCGTGACTCCCCCAAGAGCTGCCTGCCACAGCAGGTGGCAAGGACCCCCGGAGCTGCCCAGCTGCGGCGGGCATGGGAGAAGGGGACCCTGGAGCTGCCCAGACGTTGCAGGTGCTGGACCCTCCGTCCCTCCCCATTTTGTCAGGGATATTTTCAGTAAAAGTCAGGGACAAGTCAGAGGGTTCTGTGAATTTCTGGTTATTGCCCGGGACCTGTCCCTGACATTTACTAAAAATATCCAAGACAAAATCTTAGCCTTACTTCTAAACAAAGTGAATCAAATGTAAACCAACCCAGTGTTGTACAGTGCGTCCGTTGCAGATAGCCTAAAATGATGAAAGCTCAAGCTGTGCTTGTCTCTGAAGCTAAAACACAACTGCCTGAGCCAAATGGAGAAGGTTTTTTTTGTTACAAACTCCAAGCACTCTGTCATGGCTGTTGGTAGGTAGTACCACTGCCATTACACCAGAAGATGCCAGGCTAAGCAGGTCCTAATTGCCACAACACTCTCACCCAGTCCAAAGCAGGGATCCAGTTGTTGCCACTGCTGTAGCACAGCTGGATGGCAACACATAAAAGGAATTTAAGAAGGAAACCCAGAAGGCGGCTCAGAAAGGCCCATGGTCATGCAGATTATGAAGGGAGTCTATAAAAGAAGGAAGGACTTACACCAGAGTTCATAGTAGTAGTTGCAACACTGTGACTGTCCACAACAGTGGCCTGTTTCACATATATAACTTTGATTGTTGACGCCCAGGCAGGTTTGCTTGTCCTAAAATTAAAAACAGAGACACACAAGTTACTAACATTATATTTTTAAAATGTAACTATATAACGCCTTCCACACAAGGCTCTCAAAGCATTTTAAACACATGCATTAGATTTCTCAAGACACTACTGAGATACGTAAGTATTAACTCAAATTTACACAAAGAGAGAGAGTGCGAGAGCACTGCCCAAGTCTATTCCATAATTGAGATGATAACCCAGGTCTACCAACTGTATATGGTCCCAGGCTTTAACGACTAGACCATGTTACCTTTTATTACACACCCTCCAGTTCATTTTTAAGATATCACATTTTGTGCTCTGGACATTTTGTACATAGGAGAGAAAGATTTTGTTCCACATTTTACTCTGTTGTATTACTGAGGCCGCGTGTCAAGCGGAGGAAATGCTTTATAAATAGAGAATGTTGTAATTTGAGTGAAAACTGCTTGAGTTTATTTAAATCCAAGTGGCAATTACGGTATATGCTTGTAAAACTCAGCTCTGGAATTATTCTCTTATAATTAGTAGCCTAGTTTATATAAAATCAGCTTTCCAGTAAAGCTTCTTCCTGGAAGCTTCAGCATTCTAGGAGTGGAGCCAAATCAGCTGTACTTTATCACCCTTGCAGTCTTCCCTCACTGTGGTTCTCAACCTGCAGCCCAGGTGTGGACTGCATATGTGGCCCACAATGATAAATAGTTGAGAACCACTGGTTTACGTGTTACTACAAATAGGACTACACGTTTAAGTGATGTGTTTTCAAGTACACACCATAATAGGTGAACAACAACTGTCATGTTCTTGGTATTTACCACGGCTAACTGGTTCGCTGGATACCCTGTGTATATTTTATTCCTTCATTTTAGGGTGGTTGTTTTTTTTTTTTAACCAAGTGATATTTCACTTTTGTTGAACATACCACTCGGACCAATTATAGTTCATGTAAATGAAACCCCATAAGCTTTTTTTTTTTTTAAAAGACGACATTCTATTTTTGGATTCAAGGAACATGTGAGTATCAGTATTAAAACATTCCCACCCTTCCCACCAACCCAATTAAGAGTTAGCATACACCACAAAAGCCACACTTCTGGCTTCAACTCCTCAAGTGCCTGCATCTAAGTAGCAGTGTAGTTTCTAAGGGTACGTCTACACTACCCGCCGGATTAGCGGGTAGCAATTGATGTATCGGCGATCGATTTATCGCTTGTAGGGTAGACGCAATGAATCAATCCCCAATCACTCTCCTGTCACCTGCTGAACTCCAGCTCAGCAAGAGACTGAAGCAAAGTCGACGGGGGAGCCGCAGCGCGCCACGAGGACGCGAAGTAAGTAATTTTAATTCGATCTAAAATACGTTGACTTCAGCTACGCTATTCTCGTAAAGCCTTGCAAACTGTAAAGGGGTTTTTGAGCATGTGCACAGCTTCATGAAAATACAGAACAGTGTGCTACTTTCCCTTAAACTGAATTGGGGCAGAGGCCATGAAAAGATATCAGCAGCCCACCTGCTTAATAGACAGAATGAGAGAGGGCTGACTGTCCTGCTAGCTCTGCAGAGGCAGCAGAACTTTCTGCAGGACAAACCTCCTAAAGAGCTTGGCTGCAAGTGACTGCTTTTTCCACTCACAACCCTGCTGTTAGACTTGCTTTGAAATCAAGTTCGTTCAATCATGAAGTGCTAATGCAATTAAACAGTATTACAAAGTGCCGTGCGTTTTATGTTCTTTATTGGAGGGGCTTTTTTTTTTTTTTTTTTAAATGCTAGATGCAGAAAGCAGATGTCCCACGCCTTGATAAGGTCTTTTCCACCTGTAATTTCTAAGATGACAGTCAAATGTGCAAGTCAATCTGCTACGCTATCATAGCATTTTACATTTCAATTTCTTTAACCACAGCATTTGTTTCCCAACGTGCAATTATGGTCAAGGAAATAACTAGAAATGGCACATCTTGCAATGTCTTTGTGGCTGATGTATCCCAAGTCATATGTGTCCACTTACTAACCATTTTTTCCCCTATTAGCCATGCAGCAGCAATGCTATTGGAGAAAGAAACGATTCTTTCCTGGCTCATACATCAGCAGAATTGAGACTTAAAATCTGTAATATTGTTGATGATGCACAAGAAAATGCAAAACTTGATTTTCAGATCAGAAACTTGGCTTTGCAGCTGTGACAAACTCTAAAGCAACATTACATGTGTCAACTGAACAACTGTGAGTTAGAGTCAGAGACAGGCCAGAACTGGAATCTCGCACTGTCATTTTAAGCGTTGCTTTGCACCAGGTCACACATTTCAAGGAATTAAACAGCATTTATTCCTATACATATTTTCTTCTGTTCAAAGTATAACATTTCAAAGAGCAAAAATTAAGACTTTGTGGCAACAACCTGTAACAAAGATATAAACCTCCCTGGATTGTCTCACTCAAAGTTCAATTTTATTTTGGGGGATTTCATCGTAAGTTGTTCAAACCATATAATCAACCCTCTGAATTCCCCCACCGACTCCCCCTTGCCTACAAAAATCAAGTTTAAGACAACTGCCCTGTCCAGTCCAACGCTGCACAGTATCATCCTTGCCTATACGTACTTACAGCAGGCACTTGGTGACCCTGAATGTTTTGTCTTGTTAATTAGGTATGTTGTAACTACCACCAGGCACTTTGTTAAACTTTGATTTCTCACGGCATCCCACTTTGTCCCTTTACTCCACAAGTGATGCAAACCTGATTTAGAGTCTCCCCCTTGCCTTCCCCCCCAATATTCAATGTCTTGTAGGCACAGAGGGCTGCATGGAATATCACATTTTCCTCTGTTTATGCGCCAGGCTGCCACACACTTAACTAAATCACACAGCCTGAAAACCCCCTTTTCCCACAAGGCCTACAAATGTTAAACTTACTTCAACAACATGCCATTCCCATTCCCATCTATATTATATGAAAGATTTAAGTTATCCCCATCCCAAGTCTCCGAACGTGTCCTTGTTGGGACTTTGCGATTTAGGCCAAGCTCTTCTTGGGCAAGGGATGCATTTGTAAACACTCTGTTTAGACTATTATTTGGAACACTAAACACATGGTGCTTATATAATAATTAAGGTAGCCTTCAACTGCAGCTCTTTTAAATGAAGATTAATTTTTACAAAATCGCAGCCATTGAATTATTAGTTACCAACATACCCCAAACAATGTGACTCTCATATTTCAAATGTCTCCTGGGCAAACACCATGTACCTTTATTATTATTCATTATTAAAGTGAGGCCCAAAAGGAAAAAAAACAGGTATGAGCAAGACAAAGGACAGGAAGAATATTTTTGTAAGAAGAGAATGCACGCATGCAAAAAATTATTGTCTCATGGAGGCAAAAATTAAAGGATTAATGCATTGTGTTAAATTGCTTTTGTGTCTAGCAGCTATTTTTAGATGAGTAGCTGTAAAGGTCATTTTAATCAGAGAAAGGACTTTCTGTGCTAATAATAATGGAACAATTAGATAGTTGCAGTTTTAAAAAGGACATCGGCAAATGCCGCTTTATGTTTTGTTCTTGCACTCACTTGTAAGTTTTATGATCAGAAATGGGGGGGGGGAATCTTAGCTGACCAATTTCCCCCCCTCGTTTCATTAAAGCATTATTCTTTGCCATAGGTACTAGAGCTGCAATGCAGGGGTTCTATTGGACTCTACTGGCTGTGTCTGGTTGTCAAATAGCAGCAATTTGCAAGCATGCTTCTCCCACCTCAACCTTCATTGGGCTAATAGCAACCATTCTTCTCTGCTGGTAACCTCACCACAGTTATCCATTTACTGTCACCTCCAGAATAGATTCCTGCAGTGGAGTCTACACGGGACTACTCTTGAAGGACATTCAAACTTCGGCTTAGAGCAGAAAGTGCCAGTCTGCTTACTTAGCATTTTGTGCATGTGCCCATTACATCTATTCTGCAAAGACTGATTGGCTTCCAACAAGTACAATTCAAGGAGTTGGCTCTCCCCATAAAGCTCTGTATACTCTGGGTTCTAGGTACATTACAGACTGCCTCTTTTAGGCTATCCTCCAAAAGCCATGACTATCTGGGACACGTGAGCTGAGCCAGCATTAGGGGATAGCAAGCAGGGCAAATTCCCAGGACCCCATGCCACAGGACTTCAGCCCCAAGCTGCCGGGCCAGAGCTCCAGCTTCAGCCTGGTGGGGCTGGGGCTTTGGCTTCAGAAATGTTGCAGAAATCCAATGTGTAAGCAGGTAAGGAAGGCAGGGTGGGGCCCCACTCTGTTTCTGCCCTTGACCCCAGCAAATCTAATGCCATTCTTGCATGTGAGTTGACAGAACATTGATACGTACCATTTTGGGGGCAGGCGTTTTCAGCGGAGGGCCCTCAAGCCTGGCACTCAGTTCGTACACCCACTTGGTACAACAGAGCAAGCACAGCAAGCTGAGGGGCATGCTGCAAGGCCCAGCTATTGCTCAGGATTTTTCTGAGGTTGAATTGGCACAGTCTGAAGATCCTTTCTGTATTATTTTGACATGTTAATCTGGATTATTTTTGCATTACACCTGTAGTATTTATAATACACACTATATAAATAAATAAAAGTAAACTTGGCTATTTTGGTTCGTTTCCCAGTAAATGATAAACCCACTGCTGTGTTGACAACTCCACAACTAACAGGGGACATAGGGTGACCAGATGTCCCGATTTTATAGGGACAGTCCCGATTTTGGGGTCTTTTTCTTGTATAGGCTCCTATTACCCCCCACCTCCTGTCCCGATTTTTCACATTTGCTGTCTGGTCACCCTAAGGGGACATGCAAAGCTGTTTTTATTTACACCTTGTATAAATAGTGATTTCAAATTTTATAGTACACTACTTTCAAAACTGTATTAATAAAAGGCTAATTAGGATTTCTATAAACACTTCATATTCGGAATGCTTTACAAACAATCCTTGTAACACTCATCTGGAGGTGGGCGTATGCAGAACTTGAGACAGCATCGTTAAGCAATTTGTTTAAAACCACAGAGAACACTAATGCATCTGTGCTGGGATTAGGAATCAAATTTCTTACTCCTAGTTCTGCACTCAGACCTCACTGTGTATCCAAGTCATAAACTTAAAGAAGGTCAATTTTGAGACTAAACTACTTAATGTCTCTAACCTTCACACGTATGCTACCTGAACTGCCAGTCCCAAACGAGCAATAAATAAGATTACATTTATATAACTATAGAATGAGAGAGACAAGGTAGGTGAAGTAATATCTTTTATTGGACCAAATTCTGTTGGTGAGAGAGACAAGCTTTCGAGCTTACACAGAGCGCTTCTTCAGGTCTAGGAAAGGTACTCAGAATGTCACAGCTAAATACAAGGTGGAACAGAAAAGGAGTTAACACACGGCACAAGGGACCAGTCAAGAGGAAGTGGGCAGTAACACATCTACAGTCATAGGACAAAGGAGGGTTATAGTGGGTTACAGATTGTTGTAATGAGCCATTAATCCAGTGTCTTTATTAAGTCCATGATTTTTGGTGTTTAGCTGAGTTATGAATTTAAGTTTCCAGGCTAGATTTTAGAAGGTGTTGGGCACGTTTCCTTGGAGGATGAGGTCAGAGGGATTTTTTTTCACCCTTTACTGAAGCATGCTTTCTTGGGGTATTTGGGTGGCCCGGTCCTGATGCAATCTACTTATCTGGTGGTATGTTCTTGTTTGGTGAACGCGGTTTTAAGTGCATTAGGTGTGTATCCTGGACTTCTCCTCAGAGCACATTCAGGAGTCTCTGTGCTTAGCTGTAGCGAACAGATTTCTTGGTGTGTTTGGGGTGGTTCTGGATCTGGTTTCTTGTATATAATTGTCTGTAGGATCCATTATTGAAACTGATTGTGGTGCCCAGGAAATTGATGCTGGTGTGAGAGTGTTTCAGACAGAATTTAATGGATAGGTGGTGGTGGTGGAAGTTGTAGTGGAATTCTATGAGAGAGTTCAGGTCACCTGTCCAGAGGATGATGAAAATATCATCGATATATCTCAGTGTATCCTTGATTTCATGATGCCTTTGTCCAGAAATTCTTCCTCAAGGCAGCCCATGAAGAGGTTGGCACATCCTGGGGAGCCATCCTACTATCCAGGGCTGTTCCCATGGTTTGGAGAAAAAGTGTTTGTTGTTGAATGTAAAACTGCTATGGGTGAGGATGAAATGGATGAGTTGGCAATGTTTGGGGTGGAGATCTGAGTGCTGTCTACGGTCTTGTAAATATTTGTGGCAACCAACAAAGCTGTCATTATGACGGATGCTGGTGTATAGGGAGGTGACATCCAAGGTGCAAGGATGGTGTTCTGAGCGAGGTTAGCCCTGTAACCATGACACAAGCATCTTCTAGATAACTCAGAACATACAAGAAATTTGAGTTTACACACACCCCTTTTTTTAAACACACACACACACACACACACACACACACACACACAGTCTTCAACCACCTCCTCTGATTTGACCACCTGCACCGCTTCCCGCAGCTCCCATTGGCCTGGAACAGTGAACCGCAGCCACTGGGAGCAGTGGGCGGCTGGGCCTGTGGATGGTCAATGTAAACACTGTCTCGTGGCCTGCCAGCGGGTTACCCTGACGGGCCGCAGGTTGGCCACCACTGCTCTTGATGCACTATCCACTGATGTGGAACAGCACTGTACAAACAAAGAATGTTTATTAATGTATGGCATTTTCTCCCAAAATCATGCTTTGGTGTTAGCTGCTCCTGATTTAAAGTGATTCTTAAGGATTCACGGCTCCTCTGAAATCCATGAATATACAAAAATTTCTGGCTGCTCTCCAATTTCCATGTGGTTTCACAGATCTCAGGAAAGATCCTAACAAACAGCAACTACATTAATCATGGCCACGTTCTTTTCTTAGTATGAAAATCTCATTAGTTGTGGTCACCAGTCCTTAGCTGCTGACATAGAATCACAGCAATGTAGGACTGGAAGGGACCTCGATAGATCATCTAGTCCAGTCTCCTGCACTGAGGCAGGACTAAAAATTATCTAGTTCATCCCTGATAGCTGTTCGTCTAACTTCTTCTCAAAAACCTCCAATGATGGAGATTCCACAACCGCCCTAGGTAATTTCGTCTACTGTTTTAGAAGTTTTTCCTAATATCTAACCTAAATCTCCTTTGATGCAATTTAAATCCATTACTTCTTGTCCTGTCCTCAGTGGTGACCCTCTTTTACATACCTGAAAACTTATCAGGTCCCCCCTCAGACTTCTCTTCTTCAAACTAAACAAATCCAATTTTTTCAATGCTTCCTCATAGGTCATGTTTCTAGACCTGTAATCATTTTTTGTTGCGCTCCTCTGAACTTTCTACAATTTGTCCACAACTTTCCTGAAGTGTGGTGCCCAGAACTGGACACAATACTTCAGTTGAGGCCTAGTCAGTGCAGAGTAGACCGGAAGAATTACTTCTCGTGTCTTGCTCACAACACTCCTGCTAATACATGCCAGAATGATGTTCACTTTTTTTGAAACTGCGTTACATTGTTGACTCATTAGTCTGTGATCCACTATAACCCCGCAGAGTACTCCTTCCTAGGCAGTCATTTCCCGTTTTGTATTTTTTCATTGATTACTCCTTCCTAAGTGTAGTACTTTGCATTTGTACTTACTGAATCTCATCCTATTTATTTCAGACCATTTCTCCAGGTTTTCAAGATCAGTTTGACTTTTAATCCTCTCCTCCAAAGTGCTTGCAACCCCTCCCAGCTTATCATCGGCAAACTTTATAAGTGTACTCTGTATGCCATTATCCAAATCATTTATGAAGCTGTTGAATAGAACAGACTCCTGCGGGACCCCAATCAATATGTCCTCTCATCTTGACTGTGAACCATTGATAACTACTAAGTACAGTTTTCCAACCAGTTGTGCACCCACCTGATAGTAGATTCATCTAGTCTGTATTTCCCTAGTTTGTTTATGAAAAGGTCATGTGAGACAATATCAAAAGCCTTACTGAAGTAGAGAGATCAATCTATTGTTCGCTCCCATACACAAGGCTTGTTACCCTATCAGAGAAGGATATTGGGTTGGTTTGACATGATTTGCTCTTGACAAATCCACATCGACTGTTACTTATTACCTTCTAGCTGCTTACAAACTGATTATTTGCTCCATTATCTTTCCAGCTATCGTAGTTAAACTGACAGGTCTGTAATTCCCCAGCTTGTCCTTATTCCCCTTTTTATAGATAGGTACTATATTTGCCCTTTCTCCCGTCCTCCACAAGTTCACTTAACGATTCCCATGATGAGATTTGGGACAGTCGCCAAAAGTACTTTTATTTTATCATTCTAATTCAAACTAATTTTCCTTATCTGGCCTCACCAAACTACCCAAAATCAAAGTAACCATGCTCACTTCACAAGTTTCACTCTGCACCATTGTGGCTGGTCTTCATCATACAGCATTAGTCTGTGTTCAAGCACTGAATTAAATGGACACTGACAGATATGGCAATTTCCTGCAATATCCTTAGGAGAGCTTATGGAATTAAGTTTAAGTATGTTTGGGATCCACTGTATGGTTTTTGTGGGCCAAGATTGTAAGCAACTTCTCTCTAAGAGGGGAACAGGGATGCGAACACAGGGAAGTGTTATGAACTTCAAAGTAGTACACTGAACAATGTGCTAAACGATGGGCTTATGGGGCAAACAGTGTCAAGTGATTTGCCAGGGGAATCCATAGGGGGAGGTGAATGCTAATTCCTCTTGTCTCCCCACCCTGATTATGGAAAAATCCAGCCTTTTGATGCCACACCTTGAGAAGTGGACCATTGTCTACGGATAACCTGTTCCCAGAGTCTCAGGATCAAAGGCACAAGCTGTAGAAAGCAAAGACTAATCTATTCATAGATATGCTAGTTTGGAGCGAAGGCTGTTATTACATGAACCTGTAACAGAGACAAGATGGGTGAGGTAATATCTTTTATTGGACCAACTTCTGTTGGTAGAAGGGACAACACAACGGCAATGAACTTGTTACTACAGAGAACTCCCTTGATTGGGGCTTGATGGAACTGATTCTTACCAGAGCCCTTGTTGGGGTGATCTCTGGTAAACTTATTAGCATGCTTGTAAATTCTTTTATTGTATTTAATGTGTTTTTTTTCTGTAATGCTTTCACTTTAAGAATAAATGTGGTTGCTGATAAAAGGCGGTATGGTAACTTGTAACTGCTGATAATTACACTGTTCGTAAGCCTTCAAAGAGAAAACAATGCTCACACACTGGCAGTCTGGCTTGCTGAGAATATCGCAGTGTAAGCAGGGGACTGGGCAGCCTGGGAAAACCTTGGTCAGGAGGGAGAGAGATGTGGATCTCTACACAGGAGAAGTGGAGGCTGAGAGGCATGGAACCTAGGGTGAGTGCCCTCCAGGGGCCAAGGTACGCTTGCGCTGAACTTGACATACAAGTGGATGAAAAAGGGGAAAGCAGTACAGAGGCCATATTTATGAGCCACTATTAGTCAGAGTTAAGGAAGTAAATCAGAAAGCCTTCAGAAAATGGATAGACACAAACTTTGTATTTCGATTAATTCACAATCAGCTCCTATACTATATATTTTGTAAACCTCCAACAGTAAACAAAAGGGGAGAATGGTTGTCTACCAACACATGAAAAGTGTCTAAGAATCATCAGCCATAAAAACTCTTAAGGAAATCTAACAAATGCAAGTTTATGTCTTGAGTGTATTAGGTTTCACATATCAGACTGTAACTAGCCATTGGCTAGTCCTGTCCATCATCAATACCTCATGACAGAGTACACACAAGGGAACTGAAGTAAACCGGTGTCTACGCTCAAATAACGAGGGCTTACGTGGCTGTGGGTTTAATGAACTAGTCTTTTACTGCTGAAGATTTTAGCTGAAATGCTAACTCAGGTCACAAGTGCAACTGCATTTAGTGATTCATCACTGCCCTCAGTTGTGCACGTCATAAATTCATTTTATAACCTATCATGCTCAAGATAATCTCTGAGATGTAAAATGGTACCCAGTCAAGGCCAAGCCTCGCCCTGGACCCAGAACTGTGCAGGGGATTCCCCCATATACTCTGGGGGCACTAAGGAGCCAGATGGTGCCTCCCCTGCTCCCATCATGGGGTCTTGGGGGAGAATTGTGGAGGACGAGGAGCCAGCCAGAGATTCCAGCTGGTAGAAGCAGGAGCAGCCAAAGCAGAGACTGCTGCACATTCCAGTCAAAACTGGAGGTTCTTAGACTTCCTCTGTCCTGTGCTGATCAGCTGTTTGCTCCCATCTGCCCCCTCCCTCCTCACAGTCTCTTCACTTTAGCTTCCCTCCACAGCCACTCCTCCTACCCTCTTCTCCCCTGCCATGTGCTCCTCATCTTCACTTCCCTTTCCATTTAGCTGATCTATCTAAACCAGTGGTTCCCAAACTTTAACAACCTGTGAACCCCTTTCACTAAAATGTCAAGTCTCACGAACCCCCTCCTAACAATTAATATTTCCAGGGATTTTCTCTTTTACCTGAGTATAAATTATAAAAGCAGTGATCTTGGAAATATAAAATTTGTTTTTATGATATGCTTTTTACACACTATTATTATTATTAATCATTACAGTATTTTCATTACATTATGAAAATGGCAAAACTCTTCCAAGATCTCACTTTCATAGCTTGTATCACTTTGAATAAGCCTGTTATAAGACAAGGCGCCTATGTTTCATCAAGGAGTATCAGATATGAAATAGCATGAAGGTATTTAAGAAGCCAACTCAAAGAGTTCCTCCTACACAAGCATTCAGGTCTTGAGCAGTCCTGGCAAACCATGCACGTTACAACAAAGCTTAAACTTGTCCTTCATAATAATTTAAAAAATACTAGCTGCCTATTTAATTTTAAAAACAGCAAAAAATATCCACCTCCCTTTCCATTTCTTATAAGGAGTCTTGAAGTTTAAATTTCCTCAGTGTGGTAGATATGCTTGCTTTGATCTGCTTAGCTCTTGGAAGTCCAGGGGCTCCAGGCTGCTGGCCCCATGCTGCCCGGGGTCCCTAGGGACAGTTCTGTCCGCCATTAGGGAATTTTTTCCTGAAAATCCCTTGTAACATTTCGCGAACCCCAGTTTGGGAACCACTGATCTAAACTTACCCCATGCCCACAAAAATCATGGAACTAACATGCTGTTTTTGCTGCCATCAATTGATCACTCTGCTTCTGTATTATACACCCCTTCCCCCAGCCTGTGTCTGTCTTGTCTATTAGACTGTAAACGCTTTGGGGCAATGGGCCATCTACTACTCCGTGTGTGTGTAGTGCCTAACACAATGGGGTCCCACTCTTGGATGCCCCTTAGACAACACCTTAATAAACCTGATTAATAACAATAACCAGCTAGCATTGCAGGCCAGGACTGAGATGCACTGGCAGAACCATAAAGCAATGGACTAGCAGAAGTCATGCGACTCAGGACTGCATTACATTGGCCAGGCTGTGTGCAGCACTAGATTAACCTTATGGGTACTGTTGCAGGTCAGCATTGAGGCATAATTGTGAGGACTATGTGGTGAACTATCCAATATCATTATAGATCTTCATTTCTAGAAGCGCTAAATTCCTCAGACACATGGAAGAAAGGAAAAATTAACAAAGCATTTGCATTTAAGTATTGTGACTTTGCGAGCATCATTTAATGCAAGCATGTATAGGCAGGAGTTGGGTAAAGGTGCAAACTATGATAATTATGTAACAGTAACTACTGGAATCTGTGGATATTGATCTGTGCCACGTCATACGGGCAATAGCCTCTTGTAAGTCTGACCTAAGTCAGGTGACTGGGGCTAGCGAATAAAGAGAAGTCTTATCAACTCTCCTGCATGCTATACCTTTATTACAAATGGTGACAAGTTAAGTTTTACCTTTTATATGTGAAAAAATGCCAGATAAAAAATATTTTGAGACAAGTGAGCACCAAATGTTGACAGTGTAGTAACGTGCAAAGAAAACATACATCAGAGCTGCCCACACACAAGAGAAGGGCCCCAAATAGGAGTTTCAAAATACACTGCTTGGTGCTTCGCTACTGCTGGCATCATGAGAACAATATTTAATCACCAAGATTAATTGGCCACAGTGGATCCAACCTTAGCCACCAACGCACAACGTTAGAGGTTTTATAAACACAGTTCACCTTCGTGAACAAGTTGGCTCACTCATTCATTTCTATGCTTGAGAGAGACTCAACCTTTCAAAAGGGTACCCTGTCACTTTAAAAAATCATGCTGTAAATTTTTATCTAATATTAAAGTCAGTTTTCACTTTTGTCTATATAAACTTTCATTTTCAGGTCCTTAGTGCTGCAGTGTCTGGGCTGTAAACATGACATGGAAATGTTTGCTTGTTTAAAAACTTTTTTTTATGCCTTGAAGGAGGAGTCCTTGCTGTGTCCTGACTCCTCCCCATTGGTAATGTCATTTCCAGGAAAGAGCTATTCAGAGAACGTTTCTGAACTGGCTTGGCTTTTTTTTTTTTTTTTTTTTTTTTTTTAAAGTTGACAGCATTTTAAAGTTTAACCAAATATTTTTTTTAAATAAAATTAATCCAACGTTTAATTTGCCTTTTGCTTTTTGAGTCTTTAGATTGTACTTAGGTCACGTTCCTCTCTGCAGCCAGGACAGCGAAAAACTCACTTTTAATGAAAGCTGGGATTCTTACAAAATCAAATGCGGTCAGAAGCTGGAGCTTTAAGAAACACCCAGATACCACAAATATCAGACCTGAAGAAGAGCTCTGGGTAAGCCTGAAAGCTTGTCTCACCAACAGTAGTTACTCCAATAAAAATATTACCTCACTACCTTGGTGTCTCTGACACAGTCTTCACTTTCTTTTATATTTTAAAGGGAAGTGAACATTTCATCTTGAGTGATTTTTCTATCCAGTTGTTTTGACTGGTGTTGTCCATTGTTGCTGCTATTACGGTTTCCAATTTTCCTTCTCAGCAGCAATTCCCTGGCAAAAGCACTTCACTCGGTAGACCAACTGATGAAGGCCTGCAATGAGTGGCGTTAGAAAGGAGGCTCCATATGCACATTTCCCTCCCAAGATCTCATTCTTCCCCTTCATCCATAATTAGTCCATTTGTTAGACTCAGTTCTGTTAGGGAAGAGGTTACATTCAGTAAAGCACGTAACTGAATCAAAACAATGGAGCAAAACTTGATGCTGTTTTAGCTCAGATCAAAATATTTTTAAGATTCATAGAAGCTGAGGGAATCATACAAACTTTTAAAGGGCAAGAGCAAATTAAACGACTTGCAGAGATCTATGACCCTAATATTCAAGAGAACATTTGCATGAGGCTCTCAAAAATAAATCCAGAGCCTCCAACCTTTGTACGTTAGGTTTAAAGGAGTGATCTGAAATAGGATCCTCTTATAAATCAGCCTTTTTAATTAGAGATTTCAAAAGTGAAATTTGAACCGATTGTCACTCACCAACATTTGAAAATTCATAAGGGATCAGTAGATAAAGGGGTCTAGCAAATCACTCTATTTTTCTAATTTGCAGTGAGTTTTGAAACAGAGTCAAACAAACTTTTTCCCCCCCTGGGTGCTTTTTATTATGTGGCTGCATTTACAGTAAAAATGTGTACACCTGTTGTCCAGCTGACAAGGGTCTGGAATTTTCAGTCCTGTATCATGAAAACCAAGGCCCTCCTGTCTACACTATGCTCTGTCACTGTTGCCAGGACCAGCTGAGCACAGATTTTTCCATTGTAAACAAGGCTTCTGCTAGCTCCAGGCACTAATGAAGTTCTCATCCTTGCAAAAAACTTGTTTGAGCCCTGCCTGATATATTACATAGCAGTGCAGAACACTATGATTAGACCAATAAGGAGCACAAGTTCTTGAGAAGACTGTAGCTGACTTACCCTTGCATGCATTTAAATTCTTCTAAACTGTAACATACACGTCAAAGTTAAAAAAATAAAAATAATAATAAAGAAAGACCTGGAAACATTTTTTGAAGAATAAACAGTGAAGAAAAGCGGTTATCTACAGTGATACAGGATAAAAGGGATAAAGTTTGGGTTTAAAGTTCTACACAACAAGAGGACACAATGATATTTTCCAGGATTATTCTCGTGTTGATTAGGAGTGAAGAGCAACCTTGCAAGATTTGCCAGCTCAGGCAGAAACTCTACTCACTTCACCCTCTTTACCAAGATTTTTGACAATGAAAAACAGACATTTTACTTGCTTGTCAAAAAACTTGCCCAATTCGGATAAGAACTTTGCAAGGGTGGTGAAAGGGGCCTTCAGCTCCAGGCTGGATTAAATATTTAAACTTTTTAATTGCTGATAAACTATTGGTTACTCAAATGCAAAATGCTTTAATCTTTTCAAACCTGATCCAAGCCCACTGAAGTCAATGGAAAGATTCCCACTGATTTCAATGGGCTCTGGATACAACAACTCTACTTTATTTAGTACCATGAATTAAATGAATTGAGAATAAGGCCAAGAGACTGAAACAGCAAATTCTACCAGCAAACAACACTCATAAGCTCCAAGCACAGGAGTACTAAAAAAATCCTTATACTTGTCTCCCTACTAAACACTTAAAGACACTCAAAGACACAACACTGTTGATCTTTCCTGGATTAAAGGCTTCTAGTAGACATTTCACATTTGCTATTTACAGGACTTATCACTTAAAGTGACCTAGCAAGGATGGCCTGGGTTTTGATCCTAACAAGCTTAATTACACAAATGGTACTTGACATTTTATTATATGTATTATGTAGCCATATTACATGCTGACGGCACTAGATCACAAGATAAGCGGATTCAGCCCAATATTGAACCAAACTCCTATCATGGTGTCAAGAATGAATACTGTACTCCTTGAGGAGTCTCTCTCTTTACAAAAGAGGGGGTTGTAACTGCCTGTGGCCATTTTGACCTCCATAACACTTGTTGTAAGTGTCCTGGCCAGATGCCAACTGGGGTAACTTTAATTAATTCCCCTTACAGTTTGATATGTATACCATATTTTTCACTTCCTGTCTCAAAAACTGTTCTGTAGTTCCCATCATGGCCTGGTAAACAGTTGCTCAATTTCATACCACAGGGAACTCCACTTCAGTGGTATGTGAGGTGATTCCTTCACATCATTTATATACAGGAAATTATCCCAAAGCATATGACCATCTGTCACCTAGAAACTGACAAAACTGAACTTGGTGTTTTCCCTACACATTAAATGAAAAAATACTTTCCCAACACTGTTTTTATCCACAAATGAAGGACAATCAAAATATACAGAAACCTGTTCTTGAGACACCACCAGCTGTTTCCCCTTCCCGTTTATGCATTATGTACCTAGGGGGTGTTTTTTAAAATGTATACCGCAAGTGGAACAAAAATAGATAAGCAGTCAGGTCTCCAACATTAAAATGCCCTGTGTTGAGCTAGACAGATGAGTAAAGGGAACTCGAGAGCTCCTAAACTCTGGTTTTGCATGCTACCTGGCTACCATGCAATAATCACCCTCATTTTTGTTTTGGGTGGGGGGGGGGGAGAATAGCTTCATAGATTTAGAAAAATAATCTTAAAAATAAAATATATGGACATCTGATGCTGACCCCACTTCAAAAGCTGAACTGATCTTGCAGAATTTTATTACAGATTGAAGATTTATTTAAAATCCTTAGAATAATTTCTTCAAAGGCTAAACAGCTCTTCCATACCTACTGCCCACACAACTTTCAATCACAAAGGTCTTTCTCACCACAAAGCTATGACAGCACTGTATTCCCTGTTCAACTTTGAGATTTTCAAGCAGATTCTAGTTGGATTTGGTGTGCTAACAAGTGAACCATTATTAGAGCCATTATGTTCAACTGCAAAAGGATCATCACATAAAACTGTTTTAGAATCAGTGAAAAAAAAAACAACCCACACCCTACATTTGGAGAAAAAATTAGCTGGTAACTGATCAAGTGACAAGGCTGCTTATGCAGCAATTTGCTAAAAGTTTGACCAGTGGTTCTCAATCTTTTGTACTGGTGACCCCTTTCACACAGAAAGCCTCTGAGTGTGATCCCCCTTATAAATTAAAAACATTTTTTTGTACATTTAACACCATTATAAATGCTGGATGCAAAGTGGGGTTTGGGGTGGAGGCTGACAGCTCACAACCCCCCATGTAATAACCTTGTGACCCCCTGAGGGGTCCCAACCCCCAGTTTGAGAACCCCTGAGTTAGACTCTGCTGTCCTTGTAAGCAACAGAAAGTGCCTAGTTTTAAATGCCTCGATTGGCTTGGTATTGTAATACTATATTAATAGTTATAATGCTATACCTATTTATTGTACATTACTGATTTTAGCAGTGTTGAGGACAGTTTGCAGTTAGATCTCTAGGCAGACATGCCTCCCAGACCAAAACAAGTTTTAGAACTCTCAGAAACTTAAGAACAAATAGTTGGCAATGTACTCCCAGTCAGGGAGCAGCGGGTCAGTTGCTACTGTTTCTCATTCCTTGTTACATTACCAAATATAAATTGATTGTTTCTTGTTAAAACACCAACTTTCCAAAGCTATTAAATAAGTCACCAAATCCAGGATCTGTGCCTTGCTAAAACAGGCATCCTGCACATGTTAACTCTGCCATTTTCTGTTTTGTCTCTTCAGTGAGTTATTTTGCTACACAGCATGACTCCAGCTAATAAATATTACCCATATATTAAAAAAAACTCTTCAAACACTGACAGAAGTTTTAAAGCAATGTAAACACATTTCCATATTAGGGCCGGTGGAAAGTAGACGTTAAAAAAAAAAAAGGCACACAGGAGAATCCTCCTTTGTTGTGAAGCTTGCAACAACAACAGCTTGTTCTCCTGAACTGAAGTTTTGTTTCTTCTTTGCTAATGAAAAGAAAGTTGTCTTGCAACAGCACCACCAAAACACACACACACACACACTTTTCTCTCCTTGGAAAGTGAAAAAATATTTTCTAAAAAACAAAAGTTCTCCACCGGAACCGGCAGCAACCAAAGCTCGTTACCTGTCTCAGCCCCAAGAGGAAAGGCATCCTGCATGCTCATCATCCACACTAACGCTTTGGAACAAAGGAATTTTAAAGTCCCCCTACAACCATTTCCTCAGCTGATGTGCGCAGGGTGCGCCTGCGATCCTATTTAAACCAGGGCTTCCGCGGCTGGGAATGTTAAGTAAACAGGGTCCCAGAACTCAGCACGCACTCGGCTCGCTCTCCGCCCTTCCCCTCGCTCTCCTCCCACACCCTGTGACATCTCAGACGCAGCAGAGCTGTAGGGTTTGGCAAGGGGGAAATGACATCAAAACTGGAGACAGCTGCTGATTAACAAGAAAAGGGCTTGCTACAAACTTGCGATGCATCTTGGTATTTAGCAACCCTGCTCTATGCAGAGGCACTAAACACTACAAGGAAAACTGTCTTGGCTCTAACCAGATGCCCCAAATGGAATAAAAACCTATATTAAAGAACAGCTCTTCAATGACATTTAATTAAAATCCCTTAAGCAAAAATACCTCAATTTCCCCTCAAAACTGGCTGTCTACTTTGGATGTAGCTCCTTTGAACAGCTTTGTAGTCTGCACTAACAGGCAGCATTTGGGGAAGATGGATCAAAACCACAACCAGGTATTTAAACACCTCCAAACTTGGAGGATTTGGCTAAAATGGAACACGGATCTAAAGCACTCCCCTGGTTTTGCCCACTTTGAGTTTTTCTTTAAGTAGTTCTTACTGCACTACTGGCAAATTCACCACCACAAACAACACCTCGCTTACTAAATGGCAAAGCTTCCCTTTCTTTCAGTGGGAGCCGGATTGGGCCCCCAAACAAGGCTATAAAGAGGTGATGCAGAAGCTATTTTTATCCTTGCCATGCAGTGAGAGCACATTGCTGTCCCATAGCACCCTACTTCTGGGCATTAACCATCTCCACACTTTCAGACCAATGGGAAGTTGTACCTCGTAAACAAACTTATCTAGTCACCAAGAATGCCAGTCTTGTTTGTCCTCTCATAAACAAGCGGTACAGCAAGTTCTACAGCAGTAGGGGAGATGACACAGCAGACAGTAATCTAAATTTAAACTGTCTATACCTCCTACTTTAAAAGTTCACCAACCCCCCCCTTTTTTTTTTTATTTCTCTTAAATCAGCAGCTGCTCTCATCTGTCATATGCCAAACTAGAACACTCATCACTCCCATGTGCACAGGCAGCAACTAAGCAAGCATTTAACAGAAAGGGAACTTCTCTTTTATTTGATCTTCTCAGCCTCTAGGCTGCTACAAATTAAAGATATTTGGGAAGGATCAGAGCAGGAGTCCTTTATGTACAGATGCCTATTAAATCCCTTATTAGGAAATACTGGTTTTTAAATAATTTCAGGGCTTTAAAAAAAAAGAAAGAAAAGAAAAGAAACTACTTACAATTCTTATCAATTCTGATTTTCAATTGCATTACATTTTAAAAAAGCCTTAAAAACAGCCAAACCGTTCACAAGCAAGTTTGGTGAGCACTAGTCTGAGACAATTACCCCCTTTTCAAACTTCAACACTCCTGAGCCACTGTTACCATGTTCTCTTTGGAAGTTACTGAATTGTTTCCCAACTGAGCATGTAGTTCTGGGGGTTCTCTGAACACAAACAGGTTGAGAGAAATGTAGTAAGTATCCTTCATATTTACACAACACCTCATCCAAGCATTAGAAAACACTCTACAAACACTAACTAATCCTCTAAACGCATAATTCAATGTTACATGGTACCATCCCCATTTTATCAACAGGGAAACTGAGGCACAGAAAAAAGAACAGAAGTACTTGTGGCACCTTAGAGACTAACAAATTTATTTGAGCATAAGCTTTTGTGGGCTACAGCCCACTTCATCGGATGCATAGAATGGAACATACAATAAGAAGATATTTATACATACAGAGAACATGAAAAGGTGGAAGTACCCATACCAACTGTAAGAGGCTAATTAACTAAGAGAAGCTATTATCAGCAGGGGAGAAAAACTTTTGAAGTGATAATCAAGATGGCCCATTTTGGACAGTTGACACGAAGGTGTGAGGATACTTTAACATGGAGAAATAGATTCAATTAGTGTAATGACCGAGCCATTCCCAGTCTCTGTTCAAACCTAAGTTAATGGCATCTAGTTTGCATATTAATTCACGTTCAGCAGCTTCTGGTTGACGTCTGTTTTTGAAGCTTTTCTGTTGCAAAATTGCCACCTTAACGTCTGTCACACAGTGATTAGAGAGTGTTGTTCTACTGGTTTTTGAATGTTATGATTCCTGATGTCAGATTTGTGTCCGTTTATTCTTTTGCGTACAGACTCTCCGGTTTGGCCAATGTACATGGCAGAGGGGTATTGCTGGCACATGGAGAGACAGAAGTTAGTAGTAAATTGCATCTGCTCAGCTATTGGATTTTCTACCTTTTGCAAGTTATCAGAACTTTAAATGACCAGTCCAAAACGTTACTCCGATGTTGATTATGCCACATAACACATGGCTATAAACTCATGGATGAAACATTCAAACCATCATAGGTTGCTTTGCCAAGCAAATGAACACCACCAATGATACACAGGAACCTGTTCCTGTTTTGGTCCTGGGTAGGTAGGGGCTCTTTTGTCAACATCTGAAGCATCTGGTCTTGGCCACTGTTGGAGACAGGACACTGGATTAGATGGACCTCCCATCTGTTTTACTCTGGCAATTCCTATGGTCCTACTGTTAAAAGTTGACACCCTTTGACAATCTGGCAACTTCAACTGATTCTCCCTCTCTTTAGCAAACCACGCAAGAGTCTCCAGTACACATTCAAAAGACAAGAGCTCAGCAGTAAATCTAGCGACTCAAGATCTAGATTCTAGCTACACAGTAAAAAAGGAAGTAACCGATCTTAAAAGTAAGTTTCCCAGCTTACTTAGCACCACTCCCTCAGAAGGGGGCTTGATGCTCTATCATTGGACGAGTGAAGTCTCTCTCTTCTCTCCATGCGGCGGTTCTATGCTGGGAGCCCTGTCACTGCTTGGCCCTTCCTTTTGGCTTTTCCCTTGTGTGTTGGGGTGCCAGCTCCAGCGATGATGCTGTCAGTGCCAGAGGAGCTGGTGCTGACACCGGTGCCAAAGTGGTAGCTGGCAGATATGGTGTTGAGAAAGTGACAGCCAGTATCGATGGTCCCAGAATTAAGCTGATCTGAATCAATGTGACTGGTGTAAAATTCAATGCATTTTTCTTCCCGGCCTTTTTTGCACCCCTACAGCCTGGGGTGTGGCGTCTGCCTGAAGGGGCACTTGCTGAGGATGACCCTTTGGGATCCTTGGAGGTGAATGACTCCTCCAGGTCTGAGACCATGCGCATTTATCAGGTGTAGCGTCAGCCACATGTCCCTCAATTTGCAAGTGATTGATAAGAAGTATTTTCACTCTGAATGCTTATCAGGGATGTGGCTCTCCCCCAGACAGAATAGGCATCAACTATACTGGGGAATGAAGTCTGGCAGTCCTTTAACCCAGATTTAGAGTCTGCCAGGGCGGTAGGCATGAGGCGCCTTGTTCCACTGTGCAGGGGTGGGTATGGGGAAAGGGGTCTCTTTTGTTCTGTTTTTAGGAAATGTCCAAAGCAGAGAACTGAAGATAGGGAGGGGTGAAGAAGTATTTGTTCTCCAATTAAATATAGAAGATGAGTTTGAAACAAGAAGAAAAGTAGACGGTTGGACACTTGCCAGATTCAGTCTTGCTGCCTCAGGCGGTAAGAGGGAATGGGGGGAGGATGGCAGCTGCAGTTGCTCCAGTCCTTTATGCCCTTGCAGAGAAGCACGAAGTGGCACTCATGGCCTTGATGGACTCTGCAATTCAAAAAGATCCCATCTCATATCCAGTGGGATCCACACTGACCCATAGCTGAAGAACACAGTGTTCCAGGTAATGGTATGTCAGTGATTTTATATGAAGTAACAATATTTTCTATATTACTCTCCACCGCATTTCTCATGCGGCCTAACATTGTGTTTTTCTGACCACTATTGCACCCTGAGCAGAGACCCTCATTGAGCTGTCCACAATGATGCGCAAGTCTTTCTCTGGAACAGACACAGTTAATTTAGAATCCCATCAAGTGTATGAGTATTTCAAATTATTCCCTCCAGTGGGCATTACTTTGCATTTATCTACGTTGAATTTTATCTGTCATTATTGCTCATTCATTTACCTTAGGGCTGGTCTTCATTATGGGGAGATCCACGCTGCTACAGTCAATGCGGCAGGGATTGATTTAGCGGGTCCAGTGAAGACCGCTAAATCAACAGCAGAGTGCTCTCCAGTCGACCCTGGTACTCCAGCTCTCCGAGAAGAGTAAGGGAAGTTGACCGGAAAGCATCTCCTGTCGACTCAGTGCAGTGAAGACACCGGGGTAAGTCAAACTAAGCTATGTCAATTCCAGCTATGTTAGTCACATAGCTGGAGTAGCGTAACTTAGGCTGACTTACCCCTGTAGTGAAGACAAGTCCTTAGTTAGGTCCCATTGAAGTGCCTCAGTCTTCTCTGGGCTTGATAATTTTAGATCACCTAAAGTGATCATTTTAGATCACTGCAAGTTTAGGAAAGCAGCAGGAAACCCAGAAGAGAACGGTTAAGATTTGTTCTTACCATTCAGTTTTACAAGAAATATAGAGGCTCTGCTTCCTTTTGTATTGGCTCTGGGACTCAGCCTGAATGTGTTTCCAGCCAAGTATCAATTCCGCATGGTGGATACTTTGAAGAAAACTGAAAACTCTGATTTACTGGGAGATGATAAATATAGAAAGAAGAGTCAGCAGTAACTGTCTCTTCCACAGCACCACCACATTGGGTGGTACACCTTGAAAACAACACTGTGAAGAGTAAGGGCTTGGCTACACTTACGGTTTGCAGCGCTGGTAGTTTGCAGCGCTGGTCATCCAGCTGTGTAGGAGCAGCGCTGGTGTGTGGCCACACTCACAGCTACCAGCGCTGGTGTGTGGCCACATTTGCAACATTTGCAGCGCTGTTGGGAGTGCTGCATTATGGGCAGCTATCCCAGCATTCAAGTGGCAACAACGTGCTTTTCAAAAGAGGGGGGTGGAGGGTGGTGTACTGTGACAGGGAGCGGGGAAGAGAGAGAGAGTGGATTTTTGGAGCCAACACTGTGTGTTAAGTTTCCTGGATTAAAAAATCACAAAATGTTCGCGAGCCCTTAGTCTTAACTCTTAATTGCAAACAGCCTGCCTCCAACACGGACTCCCCACTGTTTCACTCACTCCCTGTGGTGTACTGTGACAGGGAACGGGGAAGAGAGAGAGAGTGGATTTTTGGAGCCAACACTTTAGCTTCCTGGATTGAAAAATCACAAAATGTTCGGGAACCCTTGCAAACAGCCTGCCTCCAACGCTGTTTCTCTGTCAAGCAAACATTCTCTCCCTGCCTCTCATTTGATCGTTCACAGCCAGGTACAGATAGCTCCTGTTTGCTGTGATCAGTGTTTGTTTTTTAGATAAGCAGTTCAACGGAGCTCCGATCGGAGTTCACAACAAAACAAAGAGAGGCTGCATAACAAAACAAAGAGAGTAATTTAGTTAAAAGCTTTCTGGGATATCTCCTTATTCCCTGGAGGCCAATAAAAGCGCTGGTGTGTGTCCACACTTGATGAGCAGCGCTGGATCACCAGCACTGCAATCGCTACACCCCAACCTGGCCAGGTGTACAGCCAGCGCTGCAGCCAGGGAGTTGCAGCGCTGGATGTGCCTTGCAGGTGTGGACGGTTACTAATTGCAGCGCTGGAAAGCCTCTACCAGCGCTGCAACTTGCAAGTGTAGCCAAGCCCTAAAACAGCACAGACTACAGCTAAGCATAGCAAAAGCTCCCTGAAGAGTTCTACAAATGTACCACAACTCAATCCAACCTGAAGTAATCTCCTGGACATGCCACCCACCCCCCTTTCTGACAATACACCTCAATCTTGACTTTTACCACTGTCATTATTCCAGTCGTGGGTGTCTCAAACAGGAATGGTTCTGTTATAGAGGCAAATGCTGATTGGGATTCAGATGACACCACCAAATCAGCCAGTTAATCTGCTGGTCTACCTAACCCCCAGGGTTCTCTGAGGTTTCTGTTGCCATCTAACAAAAAGAAACCAAACCTGTGACTAGACTGCTATAGGAAAACAGAAATACTGACAGAGCTCCAGCATAAACTTTGAGGGGTGCCTCTCCAAAAAGAGTTAGCATGGACTGACCAGTATAGTGCAGGTTCTGAAGAGCAAGGAGGAAAAGACTTAAGGAGAGTCTCTTTAGGTATCTTCAAAGAACTTAAGCAAAGTTTAAAAGAATAAATGAAACTACAATTTCAATAATCAGGAAAGCTCAACACCAGTTATTCAAAAGAACAGCAGTTTCTGAACACACATTAAACTTAAGACATTGCACTTCTAAATTACTGTACAAAAGCCTGGCTCAAAGTAACAGAAATCCAGTCTTAACTTCCATTCTCCATTACAGTATCAGAGGGGTAGCCGTGTTTGCTGCTTTTACAGATCCAGACTAAGAGTCCTGTGGCATCTTATAGACTAAGACGTGTTGGAGCATGAGCTTTCATGGGTGAATACCCACTTTGTTGGTATTCACCCACGAAAGCTCATGCTCCAATACGTCTCTTAGTCTATAAAGTGCCACAGGACTCTTTGCTGATTCTCCATTACAGTGATTTTGTTTTCATACATAGATTGGGGGGCAGAAGGGCAGGGGGGGAAACCTCAATCCCAGAAACCTCAATCTTAAATATACTCTCATACTAAAAGTTTTGTAAATCGCCCTACAGAACATTTCCTTTAACGTACTCATGATACATTCGAATACTTGGGAGAAGAAATTTGATCTGTTTTTCCAAACACTGAGCTGCTCCTTTCCGAAATGTTAGAACATCTAATACAAATTAGGATGGAGTGAGGGATTGACGTGGGTGGTGTTATAAGTACAGATCTGGACTGATTTAGTACAAGTGCTTACAGGAAACAGCGGGAAACTTGTCAAGATCTTACAATCTAATGTCACATTTACATTGTTTCTACTTTGGCTCATGTTTTTGCATAAACAAGGAATACTGTAGATACCCCAATGCTCACCACCCCTCTCAAAGAATGGGCAAACCCTTCCTTTCTAATAGAGACTGCTGGATGTAGTTCCCTCCAAATCTGATCAAGGCTATTGCTGGCTGCAAAGGATGTCTGGACAGCAGCTCCCCACCCACGAAGCCCAGGGCCTGTTTTGTCAGTCAGAATGGACTGCTAGAGAATGAGGCACTCTCTTCACAGGGCTGAATACCTTGCCTTCACAGCTCTTGTCCTTCCTTCTAGTCCAGAAAGCTTGGATTCCAGCTGTGGCCCAGATCACTGAGCTGCCATTCAGTGGACCAGCCCTTTTAAATAAATAGAATGAGTGACTGGGTTCAGCATATCTTGATCTGCTCTCTATCTCTAACTCTTAAATTCCCTTTTGTCTGCCTTTTGATTTATCTACTGATTCATTACTGGCCTTATAGCTGAATGCCTTAGTTTAATCAAACTGTCTTTAGCATGAGTAAATGACATTTATTGTATGATGTCCAGTATTTAATTCTGCATAGCATTTTAAGACACAATTTGTATGAAAAGTGGAAGACAAACAAAGTATTATATGAAACATTTAAAGTCAGTTTAGCGGTAGAAGAGGAAAGCAACATGTTATTTGGAGGATGGGGAAAAAATATGTTTGTACCTATTGAGTCCTTAAACCCTACCAAAAAAATCTCAGATGACAGATGCTTTCCTTTCCCCTCTCTGCACATACTCCCTCCCCTCTCCACTCAGCTGTCCCCTAGACCTGGAAAATCTATTAGCTTACCCAAACAAAAGCTGCCACTCAAACTCCATCTTCTCTGCAAGGCAATACACCAGCAGCTAATTCAAACTACTGGGATTACCTAATTTAGTGGGCACACGTAAAACATATCCTCCATACCTGCTCTGTTCTTATATAACATACCCATCTCGGTCGCATGGATGGAGCAGGTCAGCAGACTGATTTAGATTTGTGTACAGAGCTGGAGAGAGTATAACCCAGTGTATCGGACACTGGGCCAGAAGGCAAGTGAGCTGGGTTCTGGTCCTGGCTCTGCCACTGACCCACAAGCTACTTCACCTCTTTGTCTCTATTTCCCCATCAGTAAAATAGGAAAATGTTACTCTCCTTCTTTTGTAAAGTACTCCAAGATCTCCAATGAAGGATGCTATATAAGAGGTAAGCAGTATTATATATATGCCTAGCAATCTTGACAATGACCCCTTTAAAGAAGTGACAAGTTATCCAAATATTCCCCAGGTCTGTATTTTGTTATGAGCAGCTTCCCAGCAGACTGCTGGGGCCCTGCATAACTAGTAAAATGGCAAGCAGAAGTTATGCTAGTAACATTCATGTTCCTGCATTAACCATAACACTGCACTCTACCCAAGCACTGCTAACATTAATATCCATCTCTTTTACTGCAGTGGTGTATCCATACACCAAACAGTTTGGGCATTACAAAGGCACAACTTTCAACACCTCTCCACCCCACATCCTCACCTTTGGAGCATCTGTAGCATCTCCCCTTGGATAATTTATGCTCAGTTTGTTTATGTAACACTTATTTTATATACTTAAGTGTTCTATGATTAAAAAGCCCACTAAAAAATTATCTAAAAGGACAAGGCTGACCAGGAAAAACTCCTTTTATTAGTATCAGCGAATAGGTTTCACCTTGCTATACTGACAACAATAAGTTTTACTAGAGCTCATTCTCCCTCTGGAACATTAGAGGTGGAGAAAGCCCAATAATCACACTGCAATGGGTGTAAGACACAGGATGGGGTGAATGGAACAACCTGCCCTAATCCCCGTGAACATTATGCTTGAGGTGAAGATACTGGGTTGGCGACAGCAGAATGCATGATGAGAGGCAGTGATGGGGGAAGAGGGGGAAAAGAGAAGCAGTGGCCTCTCCCCCGGGGCCACCAGCAGGGGTTGGGCCCCTGCCCTCCTCTGGATCCACAAATGCCAGAGGAGCAGGCAGCTGGTGCGAGTTTCCCACCTTCCCAGGCATGGCGGGGCTCAGGCTTCTGGCTTCAGCCCTAGGGTGGCGGGCGCCAGACTCTGGCTGCAGGGTGCCAGGCTCTATTCTCCATTGTGGGGCTTTTGGCTCCAGCCCCGGGCTCATCCCACTCCACCACTCCTGGCCTCCACTGCCTCTCTACCCACCTCTCCATCCACGGCTTAACTTGTCCCCTGGCTTGCGGCTGCGTAAGTCTGCTATGAAAAGCGTTATTTGTATGTTTGTTAATATCTCTTTTCACTGTCTCCCAGCTAGCTAGTAAGTCTGCTGTGAAAAGCGATACATACAAGTATCAGTTTTCACAGCAGCAGCCTTATTAGCTAGCAAGTCTTAAAAACAAACAAACTTGTTCTCAGATACAGAGTTGGAACTTTTACCAGGTAAATGATTCAGGACAGACCTGAGGCTGTGTTGTTGTTTTTTTCCTATATCTTAGGGACAACCTGAAATGAAACCACTTCCTTCTCTTTACCAAATAGTAGGGAATCAAAGGAGTTTTTTGCCAAGGAAGATTGAATTTCCTAGTGTCTCTTCTAATGTAGTGTTGGACTCAAGGGCATTCTTGACTGGGGCAAGATCATTTTTCTGACCCAAATTTGGTAAGCCTATTTGAGAACAATCGATCTATATCTCTAAAGATGACCAATGGCCATCAGGGATATTGTATTTCTAGTTTACCTCCCAGCAGGAAACTCTCTGAGCTGCCTACTAGCTAATACACTTTTCCCATAAGTTTCAATCACAATTTTTGCTCACACACACTGGCACTAATTAAATGTTTTAAATAGTTTCTTTGTGAAGACTATTAAAGATAAGTCACCTAGAAAATGGCAAGTAAGTTTCAAACTGAAAATGTTATCCTCAGTTTTTTATTTTGTTCTCATAAAATTTTTTGATCTTCACTAGAATATGAACACGAGAATGAAATGGTATTTTAGACAGTAAGATTCCACTTTTAAAGTTAATTAGTAAATACTAATCTATAAATTAATAAGAATATTCAATGATAACCCTAATGGGAGTGGGAATACCATTGTATGTGCAGAGGACCAGATTTGATCTCTCTCCTTTTAGGGTAACCAGAGTAATTCCAAAGAAGACAATTAATTATGCTAGATTGACACCAGTAAAACCAAAAATCTGGCCCAATATAAATGTTCTGTAAAGCTGTTTAATAAATTCTAGTTTGTATCATTTGGTGAGTACAATGATAGAAAAAGCCTATATTTGGAGATATCTGTTCAAGAGACACAGCCAAGGTTGAACCACGAACCCTCAGTTCTGCGTCGTCTGACTTGACTGTTTGGTTTTCTCAACTTAAATGTTGCATTATCAGTAGTATTGTGGGCAAGGAAAATGAAATATTAATGCAAATGACTTCACTGCAGTGTTAAGATTTTAAATGTAAAAAGTCAGGGAGCGAAAAGCTTCAGGTTCTCATTGCAATATTAACTCACCTACTTTACAGAGACTGGAAATAAAATGAAATTTTTATCAGTTTTACCTCAGCACATACAAAGCAGCTACATTAACAATGCAATCTTAAGGTTGAGCAGTTAAAAACAGAAGAGCCAGGAAAAGCAAGAGTTCAGGTTCCCACGGCGATGTTATTTTGGCCATGTTACACATCCTGTATGTTTTCCACTTCATATTTAAAAAGAAGATGAGCATTACAGCCTGTAGTTAATGCTTGTGCTAGAACACACTCAAAAAAGTTCATTGACTCTTTGCTGTTACAAAGTCTCTATTTCAGTCTTTTAACTTTTTCAAAATAGAAAAAGCACTTACAGAATTATAAATAAAGCAACCTTCAAAAACTAAAGAAGAGAGTCGTGTAATTTTGAACCATGGTGATTTGCCCACCTCCTCCAAACTTTTTCCATACTGAGACACTGTTTGCCATATTTCAGCCTAAAGAATTTTTAGGACCAAATTATGAAACCACAAAAATAGGGACTATCACTAATATCCGTTATTCAGAGGTGCAATCACATAAGAAGAAATGTGGGGAGGAGGGAAGCAGAAGTGAAAATCATGAGCTTTGCAGTCAGATTGAGAGGGATGCCAACAGAAAAGCAAAAAAAAAAGTTTAGTGAGTGTAAAGGAGAAATGCCTCCTACCCACACACGATAGCTCATCCTGTGTTTTCATTCAATTCTATTTAGCTATTGCATTATATAAATGCTCTGAGACGAGATTCCCAAATTCTCCACACGCTAGGCCAAAAAGGGCTAGGAGCATACACAAAAGTAGCACACTTAGCCCATGAGTGAGGGGGAGGGGCTGGTTAAGGAAGTGCCTCAATATCACTCGATAACCTCTTTAGATGTCAAGAAGCTTTAACCGGCTCCAAAAGAAGTCCTGTCCAGTCCTCCATGGCCTGAAGAACAGTGGCTATGATGTGGGGGGTTGGAGGATGGCAAGATTAAAAAGAATCAGGAGAGCAACCTACAGGAACTTCAGGGTTCTGTAAATGATATGGGGGACCCCCGATGAACCGAAAGGATAAGAAGGTAAGAACTGAAGCCAGAAAGCAGAGAGTGGCCTTCTCCACAGAAGTGTTAAGACTGCTCTTGGAGGTGCACAAGGTGTATTTTCCACTCTAACCACCGCTCACTCCCCATTAAAGCACACATTTTAGACTGACTGCACAAGAGTTACCAAGGTTACAGACATACTCCTTCCAAGGCACCAAAGCAGATTTATATCTGCTACCTGCCTAACCTGTGTCGCAACCCTCATCCCTGCCAACCCCACCTTTCACACTGGTTTCTCTTACAGGACAGGTAGCACATCCACAACGCTGTCTTAGACTTTGAAATCTCAAACATTTCCACAGAGGTCCTTCCACTGCAGAGAACAAATCAGAAGAGTTAATCTGGAAGCACAAGAGAAACTCAGGCTGAAACACCTTGAAATCCCCCTGCTCTATTTGGCTGCCTAAACCAATCCATGCAAATAGCTTAATAGTCCCATTCTAAATGACACCGACACGGAAAAAACTTCCATTTTTATTCAGCAAAGTCTGGCTCAGCCATACTTGACACCAGGGCCGGCTCCAGGCACCAGCATAGCAAGCAGGTGCTTGGGGCGGCCAATGAAGAGGGGGGGGGCGGCATGCCCGGTGGCAATTCGGCAGCAGGGCTGTCACTCCCTCTCAGAGCGAAGGACCTGCTGCCGAATTGCCGCTGTAGACACTCGGCGGTAGAGCTGCTGCTGGATTGCCGACTATCACAATCGCAACAGCGGCTTTTTTTTTTTTTTTGGCTGCTTGGGGCAGCAAAAACACTAGAGCCGGCCCTGCTTGACACAGGAATACCTCAGAAGCTTAAAGTTATTTTCTATTGATATTTTGTTACATTCTTCCGTATCCTTTTTTTCCTCTCTCTCTCTGATAAAGAAAATATGAACATTATTTTACACAAATACCTATCTTTTCTTAAAACAAAGCATAGTCTTTAGATTATAGAAAAGAACTCGGATTTGGGTGACGTGGGCTCTATTCTCAACTTTGCACCAGATTCTGACCTTGGCAAAGTCACAGCTTTCCTAGTCCTCAATTTTCCAGTGAGCAAAATGGGGATATTACTTACATATCTCAGAGGTGGAGGCAGCTTATTTGTTAGAGCTTGTAAAGCACTTCAAGATCCTTATATACAAGGCACTATAGATGTACTGACCATTATATATTCTTATGCTGAGTTAGGCATCTTAACTAATTGGTATATAGTATCAGAGGGGTAGCCGTGTTAGTCTGGATCTGTAAAAGCAGCAAAGAGTCCTGTGGACTCCGACGAAGCATCCAACGAAGTGGGTATTCACCCATGAAAGCTCATGCTCCAATACGTCTGTTAGTCTAGAAGGTGCCACAGGACTCTTTGCTGCTTTTAATTGGTATATAGTTGCAAATAAATGCTATGCCTCCCAATAGTTCTTGTCTAAAGAAGGTAATTTTCCTGGGTTTTAGAACTGGCCACTCACCAACTCAAACATGCCCGTGGTTTATTGGCTTCCCTTAGGGTATGGCTACACTTACAAATCTGCAGCGCTGGTAGTTTGCAGCGCTGGTCATCCAGCTGTGTAGGAGCAGCGCTGGTGTGTGGCCACACTCACAGCTACCAGCGCTGGTGTGTGGCCACATTTGCAGCATTAGCAGCACTGCTGGGAGTGCTGCATTATGGGCAGCTATCCCAGCATTCAAGTGGCCGCAATGTGCTTTTCAAAAGAGGGGGGTGGAGTGGGGTCTAGTGTGACAGGGAGCGGGGGGAGAGAGAGGGGGGATTTTTGGAGCCAACACTGTGTGTTTAGCTTCCTGACTTGAAAAATCAGAACATGTTTCCAATCCCTTAGTCTTAACTCTTAATTGCAAACAGCCTGCAGCCAACACGACTCCCCGCTGTTTCATTCCCTCCCTGCCTGCAATCTCATTTGATTGTTTACAGCCAGGTACAGATGATCACAGCAAACAGGAGCTCTGTTTGTTTTTTAGATAAGCGGCAACGGCAACGGAGCTCCACGCGGCGCTCGTTCATAACGAAACAAAGAGAGGCTGCATAACAAAACAAAGAGAGTAATTTATAAAAGCATTCTGGGATACACCTTATACCCTGGAGGCCAATCACAGCGCTGGTGTGTGGCCACACTTGATGACCAGCGCTGCAGCACCAGCGCTGGAATCCTTATTCCCCATGCCGAGTGAGGTGTACGGCCAGCGCTGCAGCCAGGGAGTTGCAGCGCTGGAAGTGCCCTGCAGGTGTGGCCACTTACTAATTGCAGCGCTGGTGGAGGCTTTCCAGTGCTGCAAATCGCCAGTGTAGCCATACCCTGTATCATGGAAAACTTGATACAGGTAGAAGGCCATCCACTGCACTATGACAGTGAATGACCCTAAATAACTGAGCAATCTTCAGAGAGTAAGGCTTTGGCTACACTTGCACTTCAAAGCGCTGCCGCGGCAGCGCTTTGAAGCGCTAAGTGTAGTCAAAGCGCCAGCGCTGGGAGAGAGCTCTCCCAGCGCTGTCCGTACTCCACCTCCCTGTGGGGAATAACGTACAGCGCTGGGAGCCACGCTCCCAGTGCTGGGGCTTTGACCACACGGCGCTTTGCAGCGCCGCAATTTGCAGCGCTGGAGAGGGTGTGTTTTCACACCCTGCTGCAGCGCTGCAAATTTGCAAGTGTAGCCAAGGCCTAAGAGAAAATATAGGCAATTGGATTCAATACTCCATCTTCTAGGACAGTGGTAAAAACAAGGACAAGGACTGAATGGGAAAAGGGGACTGAGGCCATGTCTACACTACAAACTTTGGTTAACACAATTTATGCCAACATACAGCTGCTGAAGTTAATCACTTGTACGCACGCATGCTTGGCTGCTTGCATCAGTGCTCTACATCGTCACCAGGAGTTCGTGTGTCGATGCAAACCGCAGTACCCCACAGGTAGGTATCCCAGTGTGCCACATGCTGCCATCTGGCACAATGCCTCCTCGGAAGTGTTCACAATGTGTTGTGGGATAGATATAACTCACCCAGGGATCTCTGGGAGTTAGGGATCAAGTTCTCAATATGCAACTTTCTTCTTCCCATAATGTAATCCATCTTCTTCCTCCCCCCCTCCTTTTTTTTTTTTTTGACATCTCAAACTCACGCAGGACTGTTCAGTGACAGAAGTATAGAGCCCACATAACTCTGTACTACTCAGATGAAAGTCGCAAATACAGGATGTGTGATTCTCCACTATTATCAGTGGGGAACAGGACGGATTTTTTCAGGACAGATTGCTGAGGGACATAGCACAAAACAATTCCAGGTTGTTGGTGGCACTCACAGAGCAGCTGCAGATGGTGGAGCACCACTTCTAGGCCCAAGAAACAAGCACTGAGACTTTGTCTATATTGCCACTTTACACAGGGCTGGCGCAACCCATTAGGCGACCTAGGCAGTCGCTTAGGGTGCTATCATTTGGGGGGTGGCGACCGTGGCGGACGGACCTTCCGCTGCCCCTGTCAGGGGCGGCATTTTGGGGGAGGGACCTTCTGCCGCCTCTGTCGGGGGTGGGATTTCGGGGGCGGGACCTTCCGCCGTCTAGGGCAGCAAAAAAGCTGGCGGCGCTCCTGACTTTACAGCACTGAAACTTTCTCACTCAAGGGTGTGAAAAAATTTGGGATGACATAGGCACATGGACTCCAGAACAAGAGCTGCACTGACAGGAAAGAAGAGAGTGGCAACCACGCTCTGGAAGCTTGCACTGCTGGATTGCTACCGGTCAGTGGCAAATAATCCACAGTGTGGACCTTTGTCATATAAGTTGTCAGGGTTCCTTCCCCACTCTGAACTTTAGGGTACAGATGTGGGGACCCGCATGAAAGACCCCCTAAGCTTATTTACCAGCTTAGGTTAACAGTAAGCTGCCACCACCAAGCGTGTTCCAAATCTTAGGGGACAGCCACTTGGAACTCTGCCTTCCCCCAAATATCTCCCAAGTCCCCAACCCGCCCTTTCCTGGGCAGATTTGAGACTAATTCCTCCCCCTCAAGTCCTTACACCCCTTTTCCTGGCTAGGCTCCAGAGTATACCCTCACCAATTAGTCCTGGTGAACACAGATCCAAAACCCTTGGATCTTAAAACAGTGAAAAATCAATTAGGTTTTTAAAAGAAGGATTTTATTAAAAGAAAAAGGTAAAGTTTATCTCTGTAAAATCAGGATGGAAATAACTTTACAGGGTAATCAGATTCAAGGAGCCCAGAGGAACCCCCTCTAGCCTTAGTTTCAAAGTTACAGCAAAACAGGGATAAACCTCCCTCTAGCAAAGGAACATTTACAAGTTGAGAAAACAAAGATAAAACTAACACGCCTTGCGTGGCTGTTCCTTACAAGTTTGAAATATGAGAGACTTGTTCAGAAAGATTTGGAGAACATGGATTGATGTCCGGTCCCTCTTAGTCCCAAGAGTGAACAACCCCTAAAACAAAGAGCACAAACAAAAGCCTTCCCCCGCCCCCAAGATTTGAAAGTATCTTGTCCCCTTATTGGTCCTTTTGGGTCAGGTATTAGCCAGGTTACCTGAGCTTCTTAACCCTTTACAGGTAAAAGGATTTTGGTGCCTCTGGCCAGGAGGGATTTTATAGAATCGTATACAGGAGGGTTGTTAGCCTTCCCTTTATAGTTATGACACAAGTGTGTAGGGCCATTGTGTCCTGCAATCCAGGACTATGACGCTCAGCAATGTGCAGGACATAGTGGATGGATTTGCAGAAATGGGCTTCCTGAACTGCAATAGGGCTATGACACATATACCCCCATTTTGGCACCATCCCACCTTGCCCTTTATTCCCTGCTTGAAGTCAAAATTCTCTCTACAGCAAGCAGTATGGCTTTACTTTATGTGAATTTAGTCCTGAATCTTGGTGGAAGGTGTTCTCTCTCTGTAAAGCCTTATAATTGTTACCAGCCTAGACTGGATTTGAATGGATAACCTGGAGGTGAAAAGCTCCGTATCTCATTACTAATTCCTTGACCTGTACTGATTCCATATAAAAACCAGTGGGAGAACACTTCAACCTCTCTAACCACTCAGTGACAGACTTGAAGGTGGCAATTTTGCAACAAAAAAACTTCAAAAACAGACTCCAAAGAGAAACTGCTGAACTTTAATTAATATGCAAACTAGATACTATTAACTGTGGGCTAAACAAAGACTGGGAATGGTTGGGTCATTACACCAATTGAATCTATTTCCCTATGTTAAGTTCTCCTCACACCTTCTATGGGCCATCTTAATTATCACTTCAAAAAGTTTTTTTTTTCCTCCTGCTAACGATAGCTCATCTCAATTGATTAGACTCTGCCTGTTGGTATGCATACTTCCACCTTTTCATGTTCTCTGTATGTATAAATATCCCGTCTGTATGTTCCATTCTATGCATCCGAAGAAGTGAGCTGCAGCTCACGAAAGCTCATGCTAAAATAAATTTGTTAGTCTTTAAGGTGCCACAAGTACTCCTGTTCTTTTTACTGAAATCACAGGGGATTATGCCTCTACTAAGAGGAATAGCAGCAGGAGCAGATAAACTCTTAAACCCATGATCTTTGTTCTTATGCAAATATATCAAGCAAACAGGGAAAGACTGAATACAAAGAAGGAGTGGTCTCCAGAGGTTTTACAGGAGCAATATACTACTTTGTATCTCAGTCACAGCTAACACAGATCATAGTTATTTAAAAAAAAAAATCCCATTTGTCTCAAAGTGTTCTAAAATGAAGGCAAGAGACTTTTCGGCTCCATTCAAATGTGCACAAGCGCCATCCCACCCACCCACACCCTGAGTAATACACTAGGCAAGTGTAGTATTTCACAATACCTATGCCATAGATTAGAGAAATCCTGGACACTACATCTAAGGCTATGTCTACACTGGCACTCTTGTCCCTAAAAATTGTGTCGATCAGAGGTGTGAAAATAGACACACCCTCCCCCGAGCAACAAAAGTTTTAGTGACAAAAAGCGCAGGTGTGGACAGTGCTTTGTCAGCAGGAGTTGTGCTCCTCTTGATGAATCTACCGCCCCGGCTGGGGGGTGGTTTTATTTTGTCGCTAGGAGAGCTTACGCCATTGTAAGGTTTGCTGTGCAGACATAGCCTAAATGTGCAGAGCCCAGCATCTAAATATCTATCCTCCAAGAGCTATGTTGGCTCTCACTACCCAATGAACATTCACTACATTTAGACCCTGGTGCTATGCCAGTACGGATATGCACCAGCCCTAATGATGCAAGAGGAAATTCTCACGGTGTTTCAAAGTGGCATCAGCAGAGCGAGGTCTAGAGGAAGTATCTTATATCATTTTATTTTTTTAAACTTTGCAATGTCGTACCTTCCAGAGAGGTTGGCACACCAGGGGATAGCCACAAACAACTAAAAATGTTCATCAATGGAGTAGATGCTACTCGATACCTTTAAATGACTACTATATGTGCAGATTTACTGCTTCATTAGATTATCTACATAGACAGCAATGGGCAAGAAACATTCTGATCAGTAGCAGTTCCCTTAACCTCTTTCTGTTGAAGGATGTTCCTTCCCTGACTAGCCATTACTTCCACTCTACCCCCTTCCCAAAATAGGGATGCCTTTCGAAAACCTTTGTGACTGTCAACCACTAACACCAGTGACCACTGTGATGAGTGTAATATAATATTTCATTGAAAGGTGACATAGGGCCAGAAAGAGTTAATTAATGGCCTAACTTTAAAGACTTGTTAGGAAGATATGTAAATGAACAGAGCTTTGAAATGCAAGCCTGCATTGTTAGAGATAGAAGGGGAGATGTTTGCTCAGGTCTTGTGATGTAAGCAAACAAGTCTTGTCTATTGTTATAGCTTTGATTCAAAGATCAAAAAAGGAATATTAACATTTATGATGACACTTCAGTGAAATAGTATTATTGTCTACATGTCTCTTTGAAGGTTGTGATAAACTGTATATTAACTGTTTAATGGATAAATTACACTATGCTAATTGCCATGATGTTTGGGAGACAGAAGATTAAACTTATTCTCTCAGGCCAAAAGTCTGCTGGGAAATGTATAAAAACCCTTGGACACCATCCTGTTTTATCTCAGATTTGTGTTGGGTTTTGAGAAGGGGAAACCCTAAGCCAAAATAATTTTGATCCCCAGTCACTGACTGGAGTCACCCTGAACATGGACAGTGGACTATAACCTGTGGATTATTTCTAAAAGGACTTTTGGCAACTACAAACTCATCTCTGCTATGTATCTGAACCTTAAGAATTGAATTCAAGTCTGTAGGTATATTGATCTTTTAACCAACACTCTCTCTCTCTTCTTTTTTAATAAATTTTAGTTTAGTTAACAAGAATTGACTATAAGCGTGTATTTTGGGTAAGATCTAAGTTATAATTGGACCTGGATGTGTGGCTGATCCTTTGGGGTTGGAAGAACCTTTTCTTTTATATGATGAGATAAGATTTTCAGGAATCATCTTCATATCTGACAGGTGTGTCTGGATGGAGGCCTGAGGCTGGGAACTTTAAGGGAAATGCATTATTAGGACTTTTGAGTAACCAGTATGGTAATACAGAAGCTGTTTTGGGCTGGCTTGCTAAATCTAAGTACTGGAATATCCACCAGCTTTTGGGGTTTGTCTGCCCCGTTCTGTTTGCAGTTCACCCTAACTGAGTGACCAGAGCTGGCTCCCACAGGCAGCATTGTCACAGTCACACATAGGAAAAGAGCCATTCACCTGCTACAGGGGCATTTTTGTTCCATGTCCGTATGGTGTCTAACACAATGGGGTCCTGGTCTATGACTAGGGTACCTAGGTTCTACGGTAATACAAAATAATAATAATTTGTTGTTTTTTGTTATAGTTGAGCAGCTCTAGCCGAGATAGTCGCATCCTCTTTTAAGCACCTCCATCTCACTCTCACATACAAAACATTCTAGCAGAAAAGAACCAAACCCACCATATTAAGACTAACTAGAGGACATGATTGTATCATGAGTTGTGCATTTTAGGTCTCCTTGTGAAATCCTATATACCAACGTTCACATTAAAAATAGTTTGAGGAAAGGAAAGAAAAATGTAATACAAGTTAGACAAACAATCAGAAGACTCAGGCAGGCAGTGATGACACTTTTTACAGTGTTAGCACAGATCACATTATAAAATGTTCTTGCAAGTGACCTTGTGTCAGGGCTTGGCTACACTTACAAGTTGCAGCGCTGGTGGAGGCTTTCCAGCGCTGCAACAACACCCCGTCCACACTTGCAGGGCACAACCAGCGCTGCAACTCCCTGGTTGCAGCGCTGGCTGAAAACCCATCCCGGCAGGGGTATAAGGAGTGCAGCGCTGGTGATCCAGCGCTGCCCAGCAGGTGTGGACACTCACCAGCGCTTTACCTGTCCTCCAGGGAATAAGGAGGTATCCCAGAATTCCTGTTCAGCCACTCTGCACATCAGTTTGCACTCTACTGCTCTTGCCTCAGGTGACCCGCCCTGTAAATGCCCCGGGAAATTTAAAAATCTCCTTCCTGTTTGCTGCAGCCAGGTGTGGAGTGCAATCAGTTTTAATCAGTTACAGGTGACCATGCCTCCACGCGGCAAACGAGCCCCAGCATGGAGCACTGGTGAATTGCAGGACCTCATCAGTGTTTGGGGTGAGGCATCTGTTCAGGCACAGCTGCGCTCCGGCCGTAGGAATTACGATATCTTTGAGCAGATATCAAGGGCCATGCTGGATCGGGGCCATGATCGGGACGCAGTACAATGCAGGGTGAAAATTAAAGAGCTGCGGAGTGCCTATTACAAAGCCCGAGAGGGGAATCGACGATCCGGAGCTGCTCCCACGACCTGCCGTTTTTACAGGGAGATGGATGAGATACTTGGGGGTGACCCCACTGCCAATCCCAGGATAACGATGGACACTTCTGAGCAGGCTGGGGGACAGGAGGAGGAGGCGGAGGAGGCGGCGGAGGCGGAGGCGTGGGGGGGGGGAGGAAACCGCGAGTGAAGCTCCTGGCATGGGGGAAGAAACCGCAGATTCCCTGGAGGCATGCAGCCAGGAGCTCTTCTCAAGCCAGGAGGAAAGCACCCAATCGCAGCAGCCAGCAGTTGCAGAAGGACAAGCAGAGGAGCATGTTACCGGTAAGCGGCTTTTATTTTCTGGGTGAAATGTTTCTGGAGAGGAGTGGGGGTTATGGATGCATGCATGCCAGCCTCTAGATGTGGAATAGCCCGTTGATGTGGTCTATCACGTCGCGGTAATCTGCCTCAGTTATCTCAGCAAAAGCTTCATCCAGAGCGTGGGCAATATGCCTGCGCAGGTTTATAGGCAGAGCCACTGTGTCCCTTGTCCCAGTGACGGTGACGCGTCCGCGCCACTCTTCTGCCAGTGGTGGGGGGACCATTTCTGAACACAGGCAAGCCGCATAGGGTCCCGGGCGGAATCCACATTGCTCTAAAAGAGCCCCCCGCTGTTCCCTAGTGACTCGCAGTAGGGAAACATCTTCCAGGATTAAGTCCTGTGAAAAATGTTGGGAGACTCTTTAGTGAAGAGATAGGGAGATAAGATCACCCCTGCATCTGCATCTTCATTTCACTCAACCCCTCTAGCACTCCAGATTACCCGAAGCAACCAGCTCCCCTCTTACACCCAAGCCCCACTTCTCCCCATATAAGCACTGCTCACTCACCATGTCGTGGCTTCTGTAGTGTTATGCGTGTGGGTAAAAGAATGCTTAAATAAGAACTCACTCCCTCAGTGTAACAATTCATGTCTGGAGATAGTGGATACAATGCTGCCCGTGTTAAATGTTGTCATTTCTGTTTCTACAGTGACCTTGACTACTGGACTGCCCAGATGTTCAACATCACAGAGGCTTCAAAATTTGAGAAAAAATCCCCGAAAGAGCAAAGAAGACATGCTGAAAACTGTTCTTAATCAGTCTGCTCGAGAGAGTAAGGACTTGAAGGATTGGCGAGAGAAAGAAAGCAGGACACGCAAGAGAAATGCAGTGGCCAAGAGGAAAACCACGGAGCGGCTGCTAAGCATCCTGGAGCGCCAAGCGGAGTCTATAGAGTCACTCGTTGCCATGCAAGCAGAGCACTACCGTGCTACTCCCCCACCCGCCCCGTCCTTTGTGCCTTGTGCCCCAATGTCAGCTCAAACCACCTTTCCCCAGCATCCAGGTTCTTACCACCACCAGCTGCCTCCAACACCTGTATGTTCCCCAACCAGCCCTGATACCTACCACCACCCTTACCCTCTGCATTCAACCCCCATCACCATGCAGTATATGAACCCTGAAGTGCAGGATTCATTAAACAGCAATCCAGACAGGGCATATGCAAACTTGTGACTGTACAGTTCACCAACCCACACCCCTGCCCTCTTGTGTTCATGAAATGTTGTGTGTCTGTCTGTCTGTCAAGGAAGTTTTTTTCTTTTCAATAAAACAATTCTTGGCTTTGAAAACAGTCTTTATTATAGCAGATAGTGAAAGATACCTTAGCCCAGTAAAGAAAGAGGCACTACAAATCATATTATTATTATGGATAATAGAATAACAGTGTAAGCAGTGCAATTCACTCCCATGCAAGGCAGCAAACATTATTGTTGGCTTTCAGCCTCAAATTCTTCCCTCAAGGCATCCCTAATCCTTGTAGCCCTGTGCTGGGCCTCTCTATTAGCCCTGCTCTCTGGCTGTGCATATTCAGCCTCCAGGACTTGAACCTCGGTGGTCCATGCCTCACTGAATGTTTCACCCTTCCCTTCACAAATATTATGGAGGGTACAGCAAGCGCATATAACCGCGGGGATGCTGCTTTCCCCCAAGTCTAGCTTCCCATACAAGCAACGCCAGCGGGCTTTTAAACGCCCAAAAGCACACTCCACAGTCATTCTGCACCGGCTCAGCCTGTAGTTGAACCGGTCCTTGCTCCTGTCAAGCTTCCCTGTATAGGGTTTCATGAGCCAAGGCAGTAACGGGTACGCGGGGTCTCCAAGGATCACAGTGGGCATTTCGACATCCCCTACTGTGATCTTCCTGTCTGGGAAAAAAGTCCCTGCCTGCATCTTCCTGAACAGGCCACTGTTCCGAAAGATGCGTGCATCATGCACCTTTCCAGGCCAGCCTGTGTAAATGTCAATGAAACGCCCGCGGTGATCCACAAGCGCCTGGAGAACCATAGAGAAATACCCCTTCCGATTAACGTACTCTGATGCCAGGTGGGGGGGGGCCAGAATAGGAATATGCGTCCCATCTATCGCCCCTCCACAGTTAGGGAAACCCATGTGTGCAAAGCCATCCACAATGTCCTGCACGCTCCCCAGAGTCACGGTCTTTCTTAGCAGGATGCGATTAATTGCCTTGCAAACTTGCATCAAAACGATTCCCACGGTCGACTTTCCCACACCAAACTGGTTCCCGACCGACCGGTAGCTGTCTGGAGTTGCCAGCTTCCAGATTGCAATAGCCACTCGCTTTTCCACCGTCAGGGCAGCTCTCAATCTTGTGTCCTTGCGCCGCAGAGTGGGGGCGAGCTCAGCACACAGTCCCATGAAAGTGGCTTTTCTCATACGAAAGTTCTGCAGCCACTGCTCATCATCCCAGACTTCCATGACGATGTGATCCCACCACTCAGTGCTTGTTTCCCGAGCCCAAAAGCGGCGTTCAACGGTGCTGAGCATTTCCGTAAATGCCGCAAGCACTTTAGTGTCACACGCGGCAGGCAAATCCATATTGATATCATCGTCGGAATCCTCACTGTCACTTTGGAGCTGAAGGAATAGCTGGACTGCCAAACGTGTTGTGCTGGTGACACTCATCAGCAGAGTCCTCAGCAGATCGGGCTCCATTTGCCACAGAAATCGCGATTCACACAGAGAGTAACAGAAAGACACTCACAATGGCGCCAAACGCTGCTGGAAAGAGTGAATGCTGGGATGTGAAGCGATGCACCACGGGGCGCTGGCAAACAGGAAGCGGAATGACCCGCACACTTCCTTCCCCTTCCCACAATACTCAGCGCCAAAACGGCGCCAAAACGGGACGAGGTGCTCTGTGGGATAGCTGCCCACAATGCACCTCTCAATACAGTGCTGGAAAGTGCTGCAAGTGTGGCCACACTGCAGCGCTGGTAGCTGTCAGTGTGGCCACACTCCAGCGCTGGCCCTTCCACAGCTGCATGACCAGCGCTGTAACTCCCAGCGCTGCAACTTGTAAGTGTAGCCAAGCCCTCAGTTACACATTTCTGATTAACTCTTTTGCATCTTAGAGTCTAACATATAATCTCTGTTGTTGCTAAGAACATCTAGTCTGCCAAAGAAAGCATGAGCAGCCTCAGAAGCAGAATGACGCACCTAAAACAAATACTAATCCCCAGTGCAGATTCCATGCAACTGAATTTGGTCATAGAAAATGGGATCAAAAGTTCTAAAACATGCACTGGAAAAATGAGGAATCGTCCCACAAGCATATCCAAAGTCTGGAGCAATTCTTAAAAGAATAATTGCTGTCAAGTTAAGAGAAAGGGGAGAGCAGAAGAAAGCCCAGCATGTATAAAAAGTAGCCATTAGGCAGTGTTTTGTGGACATTTTAAAAATGACACACACAGCTTATTGATCAGTGTTATCATGATTAAACCATACATGATGCTCCATCCATAACCACTCCTCACTTAAAAGCTTGAGAGAAAAAAGATAAGGCATTAGAAAGCCAAGAAAACAAACACAGAGGCTCTGGCTGATAGACTGGAGGAGGCAAGGAGTGGGCCAGACCAAAGGGACTCGCACTCAGAATGCTCTACCTCCAGCCTCCAGATATTTAAATCAGCAAAACCCTTGCAGCAATGAGCAAATGTACAATACTAGCGAGCATCTAGGACCTCCAGGAGAAAGAGGAGCCAATAAAAAGTAATTCTGTATCCATCCACCAGGATCCGAAGGTGAGTCAACAAGACTTCAGGGTCAGCGGTATCAGACTGCTGCTGACAGATCGAAAAGGAGCTGCATGGACACTCAACCTTTGTCTGAGACTAGAAGCTCACCAACCAGTGACTAGCATAGTCTCTGTGCCAGACCCAGGGTCAAACACTCAAGGAAGTCTGAGGATTCCATTATCTGCTCTATCTTTTGTAAGCACCAAGCAGAAAGCGGGGGACTTTGGTCATTAAATACTTCCTTAGGTTTATTTTTGAGCTTCTCTTTCCCTATACATTCCCCCAAACCCACCCCTAAATTTAGCAAACATTATTATTGTGCATTTGGGGGTGGGGAGCCAAAGTGGTCATTTTGTTTACTTCTCTCTCTGCATACCAGCACCATCCAGGGAGTCAAAGATATGCACATGCCTGAGTGCAGACACAGATACAGTGGATGCTGGTTATGCACAAATTCTTGGTTTCCAGTAAAAAGTTGCCATTATCCAAGAGTTGTAAATAAATTAAGGTGTTTAAGTGCACGCACTGCATATGTACAATATTACAATTAGACAATGATAAACTACAACTGTCCTTACAATGAGTAAAATAAACATAAAAAATGTTGACGTAGTTATAATCAGTGCTCAAAGTGAAACAGCACACACATTTAAAAACACAATTTATCCAATGTTGTTTGCTAATAACCAGCATCCACTGCTCAGCTACTCACACTTGCTTAGCAAAGGGCTCGCGTAGTGCCTCCAGAACCCAAACGCCATCAGCAAAACACAGGTCCACATTGTGATGGGTTACCCTGCGGTGCCACCTGATGTCCTGGGGTGCCACTGAGCCTGCCCGTTCCCTCACCCTGTCCTGCTGAGCCAGGCCCTCAAGCCTCATCTAGCGCGCACACAGGTAGGGACATGCCCGGCTGCAGAAAGAGACAGACACTGAAATCAGCTCTGCATGGGAAGAAACAGGTAGGGGATTGCCCAGCACTACAGTGCACACCCCTTCTCGGGTGCAAACCCCAAATTGTATTGTCCTGCGCTGCACAGAGAAGTGTACAGCGTAAGCTCATGAAAATCGCCCCCTCCCTCAATGTGGAGGAAGACATACACAGCTTTTTGCCCTCAGTTATGAATTGCACAAACTGGTTTAGAGAAAACAAAACAAGTTTATTAACTACAAAGGATCTATTTTAAGTGATTATAAGGGATAGCTAACAGATCAAAGAGGATTACTGAACAAAAAAGCAAACATGCAAACTAAGCTTATATACACTATAGAAACTGGCTACAAGTAGTAATTTCTCACCCTAGATGTTGTTTTAAGCAGGTTGCAGAGTTTCTTGAAGATGAGCTACTCTTGCTTGCAGCTTAAAATGCCTGATATTCCTTTCACAGGCCAGGCACCTTTCCCAGCCTGGGTCCAATCCTTCTCCCACCCTTTGTCTCTTTCTAGATGTTCACAGCAGTCATCCTGGCCGGGGATTCAGTGAAGAAAGAACCCTGATCATCTCACTCTCCTGTCTTAAAATAGGATTTACATATGATGGGAATTCTTTGTTTCCCAGTTTGATTCCCCAGGGTGGTGGAACATTTCACAACAAAGCATTGTTTTAAGTTAGGTCAAAATGTGGGTCTAAATTAACCGTCTGGAATTCTGTTAAGGATGGTTTTGCTCAAAGAAATGACTGCCATAGTGTAGTCATGAACACTCATTTCAATTAGTGCAGGGGTTCTCAAACTGGGGGTCATGGCCCCTCAGAGGGTTATGAGGTTATCACATGAGGGGTTATGAGCTGTCAGCCTCCAACCTCTAACCCCGCTTCACCTCCAGCATTTATAATAGTGTTAAATATAAAAGAAGTGTTTTGAATTTATAAGGTGGATCACACAGAGGCTTGTTGTGTGAAAGGGGTCATCAATACAAAAGTTTGAGCATCATTGAATTAGTGCGTGAGAAACCCTACTTTTAAGAGTTATACTGAGCCAGTTATCTACATACAGAAGTTAAGACAGTTCAGAAAAAAAGAGTTATGGGTGACAGAGCACATTAAGGGACCCTTTTCCCAACAGTATTCCACCTTATCTGGCAGAATGAATATCATGTCTAAATTGCTTTACTTATTCTGCTAGAAATGTTCCTAAGAAGTGCTAGGAATATTTATTTCGCGTGGGTTTTTCTGTTGAGAAAATGACATTTATTACAGAATCTCCAGTCTGGCCTGGCTTGCTAAGGAATTACATGTTAAAGTCAGCTGCACAAGAACTCATTAAAGTGACCTTTAGAATTAAAATGTTCTGCCTTAAACAAGAGACTTTGTTGAATATTCCCACTAAATAATATCCACTGTTTACGACTTGTGGATCAGTCCTCAAACCACTGATTTAATATACTAACTACACAGTAAAAGTTTGCACAAGGTCAATCAAATGTCAATTATATTCTGTGCAGATTATAACATCGTGAATTGTGTCTGAAAAAAATCAGAGAAATGTTTATGTAGTTCGGGCCCAAAATTTAGTTTTCATATGCTTTTATTAAACATGATGTAGCATCACAACTTTGCACATATTAAAAAAAAAGACCATCTCCGCCCTCAGAAAATTTACCATCTAACTTAGAGAAAAAGAAGCTGGTATTATTACACCTAGCAAGAGAATCATGCAAGTGTTGGTATTTTTAAATAGATGTTCACCATGGAAATCCAAGCAGTAGTAGCCAGTTTTGAGGAGGATTGAGGCGAGCAAAGATATCTGACGCACAAAAAGGATTGTCCTGCACACACTGGAAGCTCAAATACAACTGCATTTCAGCATGCTAGCACATTAAAAGTAGACAATCTAGTTTCATATCCAGACCCAGTGAACGTCAAAATGTGATCTAGCAAAAGTATATTTGGTTTTCAAATTCCACGGTGCCAGGAGCGTTAGAAACCTGAGAATTTCCTGTAATGAAAAAAAAAGAACTTTTGCTTCAATAGTCTTTGTGGAATATGGCAGTGCCATTCCTCAGCCATTCTGGGAGACCCTGCTTATCCTCTGCTTCCCTGACTTACAAAGCCTTCTGTTGGGCAACTGGATGGGAGAAAGATACATCATGAGTAACTGCAGAATAACAGTGGAACGTACATTTGGGAAACTGAAAGGTAGATGAAGGAGCCTGATGTCAAGGCTGATGAGAAATCTCCCTCTTATGATAGCTGTTTGCTGTGTTTTACACAACTTTTGTGAGAGGAAGGTGGATAGCCTTGTAGATGGCTGGAGGATAGCTACTGTAATGCCAATATTTAAAAAGGCTCTAGAGGTGATTCCGGTAACTACAGACAGGTAAGTCTAACATCAGTACCAGGCAAATTAGTTGAAACAATTGTAAAGAATAAAATTGTCAGACACATAGAAGAACATAAATTGTTGGGCAAAAGTCAACATGGTTTCTGGGAAATCGTGTCTTACTAATCTATTAGAGTTCTTTGAAGGGGTCAACAAACATGTGGACAAGGGGGATCCAGTGGACATAGTGTATTTAGATTTCCAGAAAGCCTTTGACAAGGTCCCTCACCAAAGGCTCTTATGTAAATTAAGTTGTCATGGGATAAGAGGGAAGATCCTTTCATGGACTGAGAACTGGTTAAAAGATAGGGGGCAAAGGATACGAATAAATGGTAAATTTTCAGAAAGGAGAGGGGTAACTAGTGGTGTTCCCCAAGGGTCAGTCCTAGGACCAATCCTATTTAACTTATTCATAAATAATCTGGAGAAAGGGATAAAAAGTGAGGTGGCAAAGTCTGCAGATGATACTAAACTGCTCAAGATAGTTAAGACCAAAGCAGACAGTGAAGAACTTAAAAAAGATCTCATAAAACTAAGTTATTGGGCAACAAAATGGTAAATGAAATTTAAAATGGATAAATGTAAAGTAATGCACACTGGGAAAAATAACCCCAACTATACATACAATATGATAGAGGCTAATTTAGCTACAACTAATCAGGAAAAAGATCTTGGAGTCATCATGGATAGTTCTCTGAAGACGTCCACGCAGTGTGCAGCGGCAGCAAAAAAGCAAACAGGATGTTAGGAATCATTAAAAAAGGGGATAGAGAAGAAGACGGAGAATATCTTATTGCCCTTATATAAATCCATGGTACGCCCACATCTTGAATACTGCATACAGATGTGGTCTCCTCATCTCAAAAAAGACATACTGGCATTAGAAAAGGTTCAGAGAAGGGCAACTAAAATGATTAGGGGTTTGGAATGGGTCCCATATGCGGAGAGATTAAAGAGGCTAGGACTTTTCAGCTTGGAAAAGGAGACTAAGGGGGGATATGACAGAGGTATATAAAATCATGAGTGATGTGGAAAAAGTGAATAAGGAAAAGTTATTTACTTATTCCCATTCTATAAGAATAGGGGCCACCAAATGAAATTAATGGGCAGCAGATTTAAAACAAATAAAAGGAAGTTCTTCACACAGCGCACAGTCAATTTATGGAACTCCTTGCCTGAGGAGGTTGTGAAGGCTAGGACTATAACAGGGTTTAAAAGAGAACTGGATAAATTCATGGGGTAAGGAATGGTGTTCCTAGCCTCTGTTTGTCAGAGGGTGCTGATGGATGGCAGAAGAGAGATCACTTGATCATTACCTGTTAGGTTCACTCCCTCTGGGGCACCTGGCATTGGCCACTGTCAGTAGACAGGATACTGGGCTGGATGCACCTTTGGTCTGACCCAGTATGGCCATTCTTATGTTCTTACATTCTTATGGTTGGGAGACTTGCTGAATGTTTTGAACTACCAGAGAAGATGACATGCTACAGGGGCACAGAGTCAGGCATGCATTGTGCTCCTACTTTGAGGCTAGGGATCACTTGTGAGAAATGTGTATGCTTTTGTTTAAGGCTTAAATCAGGATTACTACACACATATTAGCATGTACGTGCCATGCTGCAAAGCTTCCGTCATGCTATAAGTGGGGATTCTACTATGCTTTGTGGGGGTTTTAACATAGTGTATGTATGGATCTTACTCTAGTGTATGCAAAGGTGCAGTGGAGGTGGGCATTTTCATTAGTTGTTCTAGATGCCCAGCCCAGACCACAAAAACTTTTTGAAAATATTTTTAATAAACAATACACCAATGTAAATGTTTAGATCAGTAAAAAATATTAACATACATACCAATATGCAAATAGTAAATGAAAAAAATATACCACAGTCAAGAGTAGCATGCAGACAAGTTTCTGCTTTTAAGGTCACAAACGTGCACATGTAGACAACTCAACCCTGTTGTCTGCATCTTTGATGTGGGAGGGCCTCTCCCTTGCGGGTATCTCCCACTGTCTACCATTTTCTTTGTTGTCCCATGGCACAGAATGCCTGGAGCAGGACCTGTTTCTGAGCATTGTAGCTGGGGAGACACAGGCGGTGAAGCAGTCCTTGACCAGAGAGCTAGCATGTTTTCCAGGAAGCTTTGCGCCTTTGTATCCCCAGCAGCTGTGTTTGTGAGGACCATGCCATTCTCCTGTCTTTTTCCTTCTCTCTGTCATGCTCTTCCTTCCACTCCTCTGTCTTTTTCATCTCTTTCTTTGTCCTTAGTTGCCACAAGCTGTCAGCTGCTCGGAGGGGTGGGGGAAGAGGGTAGGAAAAAAACAGCTAGTTATTGTCCAAATTGAAGTCTCAATGCCAGCAGTGATTAAATGTTGCTTTTTCCTTGATTTTGGAATTCTATTCCCACAGCTCTTCCCAGGCTTGGGTGAGCTCGGAGATGGTAAGACTTTTCACAATCGTCTTTGTTTGTGTAGAAGCCCTGGGCCTGTGGTGGGTGGTTGTTCTGCCAACTTGGGCAAAGGGATAATAAATGTGAGGTAGACTATGGGTGTCAAGAATAGGATCACCTCTGCAGGCTGTCATAGAATCATAGAATATCAGGGTTGGAAGGGACCTCAGGAGGTCATCTAATTCAACCCCCTGCTCAAAGCAGGGCCAACCCCAGTCAGATTTTTGCCCCAGATCCCCAAATGGCCCCCTCAAGGATTGAGCTCACAACCCTGGGTTTAGCAGGCCAATGCTCAAACCACTGAGCTATCCCTCCCCTCGTATCCTGTCCATACATTGGAGGAACCATCTCCTCAAAAGGCAAAGGATTATGATCAAAAAGTCAATAGGCAAACAGAGAAAAATATGCCATGCAGCTGTTTGACGGGGTGGTATCCCAAAGCTGGCGCAGGAATGGAAGGGAAACATAAGCTGAAGGGGCAGTGCCAGGAGTGCTGCACTGCTGTGCAGTCTCTGTGGACAATTAGAGCACTCTTTGGCTTACGTTCTCTTTAACCCTTGCGGACCAGCATAAAGTGCTCTGCAAAACAAACAATGTTCTGCATTAGCTCCCTAGGGCTTACAGTGCCTTACAGTATCTTTTTCAAAATATTTGTGTACCATGCATGACTTTTCTGGTGTAACCCACAATACCTCACACTGACTAAAAGCTGAGGGCATTAATGAAAGCGTGAGCCAGATAAATGCTTAGTGCTTTCTCTTTTCTGCAATTGCTGCTACAATAGAAGTGTTTTTACTTAAAACCACCTCATTGTTAAAAATATAAAATATATGGAGATCTACCTATCTCATGGAACTGGAAGGGACCCTGGAAGGTCATTGAGTCCAGCCCCCTGCCTTCCCTAGCAGGACCAAGTACTGATTTTGCCCCAGATCCCTAAGTGCCCCCTCAAGGATTAAACTCACAACCCTGAGTTTAGCAGGCCAATGCTCAAACCACTGAGCTATCCCTCCCCCCACATGGTGCAGCTGGGGGGCGTTGATTGTGGAATGAAGACTGGGTGGGAATAGACGGCCAACAGGCAACACAGGGGCTAGTTAGGACACAGCAAACAAGCTATGGCTGTGTTTCGCATCGATAGAAAAGCGTAGAATTTACACACTCCTCAGCACAGACAGCACTATGAGCAATGGGTGGAGGAATTAAAAGCCCAGGTGATGGAAAATGCCTGTACAAACATGGTGGGGTTGAAAACACATGAGGCAGAAAGAAGGTAGACCAACATGGCAACACCCTCAATATAGCTGTATTATAATAGATCACACAGTACTTACTGCAAGTGATCCCTTCCCCAGGTCAGATATCTTCCTGTGATCCAGATGGTTCCTCTGGCTGTGAACTGGCCATCTCCTGAGTCTCCAGGACTGCGTTTCTCTCTTAGGGCTTGTACGCACTAGTGCTTATTTTGACATAAGTTAAGTCGCTCAGGGGTGTGGAAAAGCCACCCCCGAGTGAGGCAAGTTACACGGACCTAAGCACCCATGTGGACAGCGCTATGTCAGGGGGAGACGCTCTCCCACCGATATAGCTACTGACGTTCAGGGAGGTGGAATAATTACACCGACGGGAGAGTTCTCTCCCATTGGCATCAAGTGTTTGCACTAGCAGTGCTACAGCAACGCAGTGCTACAGCCACTGTAGCAATTCGTGTAGTCTAGCCCTTAATCCATCAAGTCAACGATATCAGAGAATTCATTCAGTCTCCTCCCTCTTGGTTTGCACCTTGGTTGACATTGGTGGAGGGTGTCCTCAAAATGCAGGGGTTCAGCGGTGAGATTTCCAGCAAGTTGACAGTCCTATTCATTATAGAAGCTGCAGATGCTGCAAGCTCTCCCAGAGGTCCTATTATTGTACTTCACACTCTTATAACCCAGTCGGAGTTCCTTTCCTTTATTGCGGCATTGGCTTACGTCCCAGTTGAACCTCCCTCTCTTTCATTTGTTTGGACAGCTGCTTGTATATTTGCGCCTTTCAGTGGCTAGAATTCAGATGGGCCTGTACATGCTCCTCTCCCCTCAGGGCAATGAAGTCTCTGACCCCACCCGGAGGCCACACTGCAGTCTTGACTGATCAGCATTAAGGAACATGACAGCTTTGTGATCTCCACAAGAGCTGGAATTACAAGACACAGAACCTGCACCAGCATTTAAACAGGGAGGTGACCTCCAACTAGGATGACCCCAGGCACTAGAGAGCACACATGTAAACAGACAGGCCAACCCCAAGCCAGCAAAGCAGTGTGGGATACCAACAGGAGGAACTGGCAGATGCACAACAGTTTTGGGATGGGTAAAGTCATCCCACATCTCTCAGTAAATCTGCTTTTAAAGTGGATTGAATGATGCATGTTAAAACACCAGATAAGCAACAGCAACAACAACAAAAACTGACTGTGGAAGCAAGACCCTTTAACACGAAATAACGCAAGTTAACCTGCAATAAGTTCCAATTGTAGACAAGCCCTTAGTTTCACCATCTAAACTGCAGATACTGAGGCAGAGAGGTGAAGTGATTTGTACAATAATGCTTCATAAGCAAGTCAATGGCAGAACCAGGATTAGAATGTAAGAATTCTTAATACCATCCTTGTACTTCTCCTTTAAAAGGTCTGACAATATACAAAAGAAAATCTTTTTGAAGTGTTACAAGAGATAATGTGCTATTTTCAAGTTCGCCCTCATGAAAATGTACCTCCTTTAAGAAAGCCTGGCTGTTCAGCCCCCTCTGTTACCACAAGCTTTACACTAATCTCTAATTTGCATGTTCATCAAGATACTGCGCCCTCAAAGGCTCTTAGTTTGGAATTGGCAAGATGTCTGGTTTTGGGGTGGGGATGAAAAATGCTGACAAATGCAGAATCAGCCAGAGGACTTTATATGCAATATTTGTACAATCCAGAGAACATTTTAAAAAAAACTATTTATATAATTAAAGGTGAGAATTAAAGGCCTAAACAAGCTAAATTTTACCCTTCACCCAGTGCTGAAAGAAAGGACAATGACTTACAAAGATTATTGGACAACACAAAGTTGTGCAAGAGACAGCAGAAGTTTTCTTCATAAGAATTTTGACAAAGATCATGTGTGTCCCTCATTTAGGAATCTATCCCAACTGTTTAAAAAAACTGTAATGGCAGTTTAAGTGTTTAGACTTCAAAAAATTAGATTCCTCTATACTGGAGATGCAGGACAGGAACTTACAGAACCAAAATGGAGGAAAGACCTGAACATATTGAAATCCCCAGGGCAACAGGCAACAAGCAGGCCGAGCACAACATGGAAACACACAACAGAAGCAGAACTGAAAGCCATCAAAATGATACCAGAAGAAGCTAAGAGTGCAGCGAGAGCCTGTCAGAGATAGAAGGCAATGGTGAAGACCCTTTGTTCCGCATGGAACAAAGAGGCATACGTCAGTCAAGTGACTCAGACTGGCTATGCAGCAATAGCTCACCAAAAACCCATCCAAATGTTTATTTTCCTCCAAGCGCAGGCATGTAACTCCATTAATACAAACACACCCATCATTTAAGGTCCCGGTAAGTTGCACAGCAGCCTATTAAGTGCCATGCAGGCGCACAGGGGACCCAGCCCTGGCAGACCTGCCACAGCCAGGAGACAGGTGCCCCTCTCCCATCCCGAAGCTAGCCCAGCTCCTGGTCTGCCACGGCTGGGGAACAGGCGCCCCTCCCCTGGCAGGGAGAGGTGTGTCCTTCCCCCTGCCCCATCCAGGTGCTGCTGCAGGGAGAAAGCACTGGGGGGAGTCCTCTCTCCCTGCCATAGCCCCAGGGCAGCCTGCACCCCAAACCCCTCATCCACAGCCCCACCCCAGAGCCTGCACCCCCAGCTGGAGCCCTCACACCCCTGCACTCCAACCCTCTGCCCCCTCCCACACTCCGAACCCCTCGGCCCCACCCCCACCACATGAATTTTGCTATGTGCACCAATATGGAGGTGATGTGTGACACATCACCTCCTTATTGGTGCAGATAACAAAATTCATTCCGCACATGCGTGGGAAAAATGAGAGGGAACACTGCCCATCATCTATTTGCTAGATTCCAAAGAATCAAGGTATTCAGAGACCACAATACTGTATCTACACCATTCTTAGAGGGATAATGTGTTTTGAACATCATTTCTCCTTCCCACTCATTCCCCTCATGTTATGTGCTCAAGTATTGGTTTGGGGTTCATACTGTGACCTGCATTCATAATTTGACCTGTAATTGGTATATAGGATTTATCAGATCCTTAATTGATCATTTCTAGTATTCTCCCGCCAGCAGTAGCCAGTAACTGCTGTTTTAGAGGAAGGTGAAAAATATAACGCACGTACACAGTTACGCAATGCTGTACACGCAGGCAGTAGAGAGAAAATTCCTTCCTGATCCTTATGGCCATTAGCTTACACCTCAACCCCTACCAATGTACAACAAGATATTTAAATGTGGGACATATGACCTAAGCGTGGAACACCTAGAGTAACTATCAAACTTATTTTTAACTTATTCTCACTCTGTGGATCAAATGAACAGATCTGCACTCTCTTACAGGAGAGGATTTTCAGGAGAGGTTCCCTACGCAAGGGTTTGCAGAGAGATGTTCCCTGCTCAGGCTTCTCATTAGACATGAGGGGAGATCCCTGACCAGGCTGTCCCCAAATTCAGTAAATGCAGGCCAGACTCACCTCAGCCGGACTGCGTTGGTACTGTCGTCATGCTACCACCACCCGCCCAAGGGCGCAGAAGGTCCTCGGCTCTCCTCTTCCAGCAGCTGTAGCCCCCGCCCCTTCTCCTCACTACACTACACTTCCCCTCCGAAAGGGGAGAGAGATCTCGTAAGGATCGATGGTTAGGGGAAAGGGAAGGGAGAAAAATGGGGCCCCGTTACAGTTTTCACAGGAAGGGAAAGAGAAGTTGAGCCTCCTAACCCTATGAAGAACACAGCAGCCTAGGGCTTCTTCTTCTTCCTCTGTCTGTGAAAACCATATAGGCCCCAGCTGCTTCCCCTGCCCTGAAATCACAATGGGCTCCCTTCCTCAGAGGCCTTGCTCTACTGCTTTAAAAGGGAAGGGAAAGCAGAGAGAGAAGCAGGGGGCCTAACTGCCATAGATGGGTCACCTCCTCTTCCCAGCCATGCTGGCTCCTGAGGTCTGCAAAGCATCACCTAAACTGCCAGTACAGCAGCACAGGGAGGCCAAATCAGCGGTAATGCAGAATGTGCAACAAAACGTGGATGCTCAAGAGCTCTGGTTTGCACGATATTTGATAACTCCTTTGCATTCAAAGCTAATCAAAGGGATTATTGCTCAAAAAATAATTAGCCTTTACAATCCTGCTACAGTATTTGACTATAAGCCCTTGCTCAAGTGAATTCCCCAGGATGATTACAGTACTCTGACTATTCTGTTCTTTTTTTAAACCCAGGATTACAACCTGACTGATTTCAACGCTTTAGGGCAGTGTTTCTCAATGACCAGTCCGCAGACCGGTGCCGGTCCCGGAGATCTCCCTGACACAGTTTAGGAAGGCAGCAAGCCAGTCCGTGGTATCAAAAAGGTTGAGAAACACTGCTTTAGGGCGTAGTATTCATTGGTGATGGACGACGTTTATCCTTAATCCTGCTCTACCACTTCTTCCACTACATTTCTTTCCAGTCAGCATTGAAAACAAGACTGCAAATGGCATGCAGAGGTGCTTTTCACAGAAGTTCTGTTTTTTGTACTAGATGTATAATCAAGATACTAACCATTCATCAAAGATACCATGGCACTTTTTGCAAATGTAATGGTGTTAATTCCAGTATTTTTGCCAAATTCTAATCTATGTATTTACATTCCACCTCCCTAAATTTCCCACATCATTTCAGATGGATAAAATAGTCCCTCCAATTCCAGTTCTGAACTGTTGTGCAATGTTACTATGTACTATTGAAGAACTTCTGCATTCCACTCAGAGGAAGCGGCATCAATTCCTGTATATAGTGTATAATATACTGCAAGCAAGCAAGATGGAATTTTCAAGGCACCTAAGCCCCACTGAAAGTAAATGAGACTTGTGTCCTAAATCAATTGTCTCTCTAATATCCTGGGGCCAACACGGCTATAACACTGCAAACCTACCAATTAGGTGCTTTTGAAAATTCCACCCACAGTCAGTAAATGACTTTAGTATCTCTGCTTCAAAAAGGGTTACAAAATTACTATGCATAATAGAAACCTTAGCATGTGTCTCACTGATTCAGACACACTGCACAGTCTGCACATAACAGGTTCCCAGGGTCTTCAAAGACCCTGAAGTAGGACATTCATTTTCTAAATACACTTCTACTGCTATCACTTTCCAGTTTCCAACAGTTCTAAACACTTCACAGGGAAGATATAAAACAATTTTTTATAAATACAAATCTATCCAACTTTTACAGGGAAACAACAGGAGCGGCGCCAGCGTTTCTCACGCCCTAGGCAGAATTTGGGGGGGCGGCATTTTGTGCGCTCCCCCCGGGGCGCACAGGAGCTTCCGGTTCCACTCCCATCGCGCCACCGAAGAAGGATCCTCCGCCGAAATGCTGCAGGCGACAGCGGCAGTCATTGAGCTGCTCAACTGCCTGCCGCTGTTTTCCGCGGCACGTTGGCAGAAGGTCCTTCTTCGGCAGCGCAACGGGAGTGGAACCGGAAGTTCCTGTGCACCCCGTGGGGAGCGCACAAAATGCCAGCCCCCGAATCCTGGCACCCTAGGCAACCACCTAGGATCGCCTAATGGAAGTGCCGGCCCTGGGAAACAAAGACCATTTAATGCTTTGGCTCCTCATTTTCTAAAATCTTTGTGACTGGAAACCACAGTAGGAAGATTTTTGTTTAAAGGCATTAGACTGTATTATGTATGGAATGTAGAAGTCTCTCCATTCCCTATCATTTTGTTCCTGTAAGCGTATCTGCTTTGTTACAGGCCAATGAACACAGGTGAGTTTGGGCTGTGATTTGTTAACTCAGGGAACACAGCCTTGAAATCTTGATTAGCAATCACTTACCACACATGCCTCCTATCAGCCCAAAGCTATGTGGCAACAGAGAATTGAGATAAAGCAGCAAAGAGCAACACCACACAAAACTTGCCTCTTACTTCCCCCAATCTAAAAACACTCAAACATATGTTTGGTATTGCATTTTTCAAGTTTCAGCATGCTGATGTTTAAGGAGGGTCTCCGCTTCAATTATTTCATTAGGTGAAAGCTGCCCACCGTGTTTTCAAGTGTAGAGAATGATGGGAATTAAAATAGTTTTGGACTTCTTTGGCGACTTTCACTCATCCTTGTGAGGCAGGCAAGTATCTTCATTTCACAGATGGAGAAAACAGTCATCAAAGGTCAAAGGACTTGCCTCAAGACACAGAGTGAGTCAGTGGCAGAGCTAGGAATAGAATCCAGAACTCCTGATTCCTAGTCTCATGGCCTAACCACTAGATCCCACACTGCGAGTAAGAGCAAGGACAGGGGATACAAGGACAGGTTAACTTAAGTTTTTTGTTCTTCTAATGACACACACACACACACAGGAGATGCAAAAAAATTCCAGATGAGACTGACAGGAAAGGGATCAAGATCTTGGGCTGATGAAGAGGAGCAAAAATGAGAAATTAAGAAAATAAAGTTAGGAGCTTACCGTATTTTTGACACTGCAATTTGAAACAGACTTTGAGGTGAAATGCTAAGTCCTGGCAAATGGAATGCAATCACTGGTGACGTAACATCTGCAAAGGCTATTTTATCTTAACTTCAGATCACAAGAGACTTAATGTTCAAAAACAGTCAAAATGACAATAGAGAGGTAGTTTGAAGACCACGCTATATAAATTCAGCCCTCTTCCCAAGCATTATCTGTTTGGAAAGCAGTCAGCAGACTGGCAAATGAGACACCCAGTAATGAAAAGAACTCATCATATAGATGGAGACATGTGTCACGATCCTTGGCTCACATTCAGGAACAAAGACATGTATGAGTAGCCAAAAAGTACTAGATGCCTTTCAAACACATAGTAAGACATAGTCCCTGACCTAAAGAGGTTACCATCTAAAAGAGTTTTGTCTAAGGTTATTGCCTGTTACATGACAAGATCCTAGGTTTTTCCAGATCGGCTCAGATCCGAGATCCATCTAGTTCAGTATCTTGTCTCTGACAGTGACTGGTAGCAGATACTTCTGAAGAAGGTAAAAGAACCCTGTAGTAGCACACTTGGTATATTCTGCCCACAGTCTCAACCTGATCTGTGAGATTAGACCTCTTGGAACACTGGGTGGTTCCAGACAACTGGAATAAAGCTAATGTTGTGCCAGTACTACTGGAACAACTTACTAGGAGTTGTGGTGGATTCTCCATCACTGGCAATTTTCAGCATCAAGACTGGATGTTTTTTCTAAGAGAAATGTTGTAGTTCAAACAGAAATTAATTCAGGGAAGTCCTATGACTAGGGTCCTACCAAATTCATGGCTGTGAAAAACACATCATGGACCATGAAATCTGGTCTTCCACCGTGAAATCTGGTATTTTGTGTGCTTTTACCCTATACTATACTGATTTCACATGGGAGACCAGAGTTCTCAAATTGGGGGTCCTGACCAAAAAGGGAGTTGCGGGGGGGTGACAAGGTTATTTTAGGGGGGGGGATCGTGGAATTGCTACTCTTACTTCTGTGCTGCTGCCTTCAGAGCTGGGTGGCCGGATATTGGCGGCTGCTGATTGAGGGCCCAGCTCTGCTGGCAGCAGCACAGAAGTAAGGGTGCCAATACCATACCAGGCCATCCTTACTTCTGTGCTGCTGTTGGCAGTGGCTCTGCCTTCAGAGCTGGGCTCCTGGCCAGCAGCCGCCGCTCTCCAGCTGCTCAGCTCTGAAGGCAGCACCGCCGTCAGCAGCAGCTCAGAAGTAAGGGTAGCAGTACCACAAGCCCAGTACAATAACCTTGCAACCCCCCACACAACTCCTTTTTGGATCAGGACCCCTACAATTACAACACCGTGAAATTTCAGATTTAAATAGTAAATTTCATGATTTCAGCTATTTTTAAAATTCTAAGACCATGAAATTGACCAAAATTGACCATGAATTTGGTAGGGCCCTGCCTATGACCCATGACATACAGGAGTTCAGACTAGATGATCACAATGGTCCTTTCTGGCCTTCTAATCTATTAATCTTAGAGAACGGATTAAGCCCTGAAACATGAGGTTTAATATTCCTTCCAAAATTTGTTAGTATTAATCATAAGCACTGGATATTCTTGATAGCCATATTAAGTATCCAATCCCTTTCTGAAGCTTATTAATTCTTGGCATCATCTTCTTGTGACAATCTTCACAGTCTAATTATGTATTATGTGAAAAATGTATTTTATTAGTTTTGCATTTTCCACATTGTAATTTCACAGAAGGTCTTGTGTTCTGAGACAGGGAGAAATTTTTGATGTACCTTCTTTATATCTTCAGCAGTTTATATTTGTCTTCTTATACCTTCTTATTTGTCTATGTCGTGGGGTAGGTACACCCTGTTCACAGGATAGCAGGTTGAGTGTGACAAGGGGTTATGACTCAAGTGGCTAGAGTAGATATTGCTGTTATAAATATATTTATGCTGTTATAAAGATATTGCCCTATAAAGCAGGGCAATCCAGCCTAGCAGCCAGAGTCCTTGGGGCTCAGGGCAGTGTGGCCTAATGGCCAGAGTCCGTGAGCAGTGCCCACACCCTGGAATAGGTGTGGGGCAGGGTACGGGGATCTGCGTCCACCGTCCTCAACCGGGTCCCAGCCCAGGGCCCTAAGAAACCGGTAGTCTACGGTTTGGCTCAGTTTCCTATTTTAACAGTTGCATTCCCTGGGTCGCTTCCTAACTTTGTTTCCTGTTCTGTTAGTTCTCCTAGGAGTGTCGGCCTTCTGGCCCACTCTCGTCCCCCAGGGTCAGCGGGGATTCCGCTGTCAATCCCACTGGCTTGGCCTCCACAGCCTGTAGAGCCAGCAACTCCCTGGCAGAAGCCCACAGCATACATCCGCTCTTCTCCTCAGCCAGCCCAAACTGAGCTGGGCCACTCCCTTTTATACCTTGTCTCCAGGCTGAGCATGACCATCAGGGGCTAGGGGGCATGGCCTCTTCATCTCACAACGTGCGGTTAACCCCAGCGGGATCAATGCAGGGGAGGTACACCCAGTCACAGTCTCCTTTCTAAAATAAACAATCCCAGGCCATGGCTACACTTGCAAATTTGCAGCGCTACAGCAGGGTGTGAAAACACAGCCTCTCCAGTGCTGCAAATTGCGGCGCTGCAAAGCGCCAGTGTGGTCAAAGCCCCAGCGCTGGGAGCGCGCTGTCCGTTATTCCCCACAGGGAGGTGGAGTACGGACAGCGCTGGGAGAGCTCTCTCCCAGCGCTGGCGCTTTGACTACACTTAGCGCTTTGAAGTGCAAGTGTAGCCATAGCCCCAGTCTTCTCAATCTCTCTTCACACCAGTTGTCTGTATCCTTGATTATCCTTGTCACTATTCTCTGAACCCCACCTAATTCTGAGAGAGTACCTTATGCAACATTCCAGATGAGATAGCATTGATTAATAAAGACATGATAATGTTCTTCATACCATTCCTTATTCATCTTAACATCCTGTTTGCTTTCTTGACTACAGCTGCATATTGAGCAGAGGTTTTCACTGAGCTGTCTACAATGACTCCCAGGTCCCTTTCATGCACCGATACCATTAATGTAGAACTCTGAGAGGTATTAATAGTTAAGTGTATTCCTCCAAAGTTCATTACTCTGCATTTATGAACACTGAACTTCGCTTGCCATCCTGTTACCCATTCACCCAGCTTGTTTAGATCTCTCCAAATTCACCACAGTCCTGTCTGGTTCCAACTAGCCTAAACAGCTCTCTCTCATTTGCACCTTTTGCTACCTTACTACTCACCCTTTCCAGATCAGTAACAAACATAATTAGACAACACTGGACCTAGTATGAAACCATGATACGCCCCACCATTAAACTTTTACCACGATTAAATTTGATTTAATCCTACTCTGTTTTCTGCCTACTATAATTTAAACAGGAAAAGGATAATAATCTTACATTTACTATATGTAATGCCTTTTACCACAAAGGATACCAAAATGCTCCTGAGTAAATTGAAATATAAACTATTACATATACAAGAAACATCTCAACTACCACTGAAACACAGCTACCACTCACATTAAATGTGACCCTGGTTTAATAATGCCAAGCAATACTATACAACAGGCAACCCAGGAACCAAACCCTGCAACAAACCCCGGTGCCAACTCTGTCCACATATCTATTCAAGGGACACCATCATAGGACCTAACCACACCAGCCACACCATCGGGGCGCATTCCCCTGCACATCTACCAATGTGATATATGCCATCATGTGCCAGGAATGCCCCTTTGCTATGTACATTGGCCAAACTGGACAGTCTCTACGCAAAAGAATAAGTGGACACAAATCTGATCTCAGTAGGAGAACACTTCAGTCTCTCTGGTCACTCAATAACAGATCTAAAAGTGGCAATTCTTCAACAACAAAACTTCAGAAACAGACTCCAACGTGAAGCTGCAGAACTGGAATTAATTTGCAAACTGGACACCATCAGATTAGGCCTAAATAAAGACTGGGAGTGGTTGGGTCATTACAAAATTTAAATCTAATTTCCCCAATACTAATTTCCCCCTACTATTACTCACACCTTCTTGTCAACTGTCTGAAATGGGCCACTCTCATTACCACTTCAAAAGTTATTCTTCCTCCTTTGGTATCCTGCTGTTAATTGACTTGCCTCATTAGACTGACCTCACACTTGGTAAGGCAACTCCCACCCTTTCATGTATTTATACCTGCTCCTGTATTTTCCATTCCATGCATCTGATGAAGTGGGTTCTAGCCCACGAAAGCTTATGCCCAAATAAATGCGTTAGTCTGTAAGGTGCCACAAGGACTCCTCCTTGTTTTTTCAGATGCCATTGTTACAAACAATATAAGGGATTAAAGATGGATGTTTAGAAAGAGAAGAATTTTGAGAAGAATAAAATTTGGTAGGATTATTTTAGGTAGGCAGGCCAGATAAATAACCTTTGGTGGAATTTGGCCAGAATAATACATGTATCCAGCAGCACTATACAGAGTCATTGGTTCAGAAGAGACTCAGAGGGAAGAATAAAAAGAACAAAGAGTACTTGTGGCACCTTAGAGACTAACATTTATTTGGGCATAAGCTTTCGTGGGCTAGAACCAACTTCATCAGATACATGGAAGAATGCAGGGAAGAATGCCACCTGCTGGATGATGTTGAGATTCAAGCCCTGACCTGGCCTGACCCTGCTTGGCTTGTGAGGTCTGACAGGATCAAAGAGCAAGGTGCTATGGCTGACAGGCATAGTTAGCTATAACCAGCCCCATTAGAATCCAGCCTTATAAGAATTTTCTGGGTTGTATTTTTAAATATAGTTAAAACAAAAAAAAAAGTAGTGGATTCTCAGAAAGATAATTATGAGTCCAAGTTAAAAGCAGCCCCAATTACTCCAAAAAAACCAACAACCAAGGACTTACCAGGATACATTTTACATTTTCAAACCAGATTTTACATTTGTTGTATAGAAATAAATTTACACCTCAGTGGAGAAAATCATGTAATACTGTATAAGATTCGAGTTCACAGCCACGTATAAAACAAGAGTTTTAATGGATGGGAAAACATGCTATGCACAGGTGGACAGCCAGTTCAATTATGGTGCTACTATCACAGTACATGGAGTCCTTTATCCAACTTGCAGAGTTACTTAGAGGTTCCCGTTTTGAGCAAGTACAGAATGTACTTTGATCCCCACTGTCTCCTGCCAAAGCTGCAGAAATCAGTGAGCCAAAACCAATAGTCTCAAAGGATATTGTGGCAGAGGTGTAATATGGCCTCCAGTTATATACAGCAGATTTCATTCCGAAGGATCTCAATGCACTTTTAAAGACATAGGAATAACTCCACTCACTGAATAAAAGTGGCTAGGCCAACAAAGGTCTTCTGGAGTCTAAGGCTATATCTACTCTAGCATTTTTGTCAGTATAACTTATGTTGCTCATGGGGTGTGACAAAACACCCCCAAGTGACATAAGTTAAAGCAACAGCAGGGCCGGTGGGGACAGTGCTAGACAGCAGGAGCCGCTCTCCCACTGATATAGCTACTGCCGCTCATAGGGGCTGGCTTAATTATGTCTATGGGAGAGCTCTCTCCCGTCAACACAGAGCAGCTACACAGGAAATGTTACAGAGGCGAAGCTGCATTGGTACAGCTGTGCCACTGGAAGGTCTCTAGTGTAGACGGGGCCTAAAAAGAAGGACCTGTACCCTCACCACACCCATCGGTGGGTTATGGAGCTTTTTTACCTTGCTGTGATGTTTCAGGCACAGGCCTCTACCTGAAGCAGGATACCAGCTTGAACCCCAGGTGCTAAATGCAGCCTCACCTCTGGTGAAATGTGGCAGCTGTTTAACAGTGTACACCCATGTTACACAAAAGCTTAGAACATTAAATAGAAATGTCATACTATGATAATGCTTGACATAGCTTCAACTGCGGAGCTGAGTTTTTCACTTACAGAAGGGATTCAGCCTTCTTCTTATGTATAAAGACTAAAGAGTATCATCCCCAAAATTAGAACATTGATTTTGATCTTGGCGTGAGACATTTTACAAGTAAACCCATTACACTGAGAAGACTTGTAAAATGTGTCCTTTAAGCTCTGTCAGACTGTTTTGTCTCAAATGATCTTAAGAGTGGAACACAGGCTCTTCAAACTTTTCATATTAGTTATACCTCACTGAAATCTGTGCATAAGCTACATTCAACAGAATATAGTTGTAATTAAGCTAAGAAATCCATACATGCTAGGCATGGAAACGTACAGAAAAGGCATTCAAATTACTTTTATTCTACCCTATAGTGACATGATACAACACCACAGAATTATGATTAATGCATTTTAGAGTTTATGGTTCCAGAGTCAATAAAGCGGATTTTTAGAAATATTTATTTTTTCACTCCTCCCACCATTTATGGTGTCACTACAGAGCAGAGTTAAAGAATCCAAACCTCCTTAACTAACTGTTTGATTTTCTTTTCAGTTTAACCTTAACTCTAAATTTCTTGATTTGTAGTGGTTGTTTTTTGGATAACTACAATATTTTAACCCTTAATTTACTAATATATACTCTCAAAATTAATTCCAGTTTCCTGGATACAGTTGAAATTGCAAGGAAAAGTCAAGGAGGCAGAGCGTGGTTAAGCAAATTGAAGTCCAGATAGTATAGGAAATTTTTTGGTAGAGACAACAAGCATACTGGACTATTTTTAATCTGAAAATCAGAATCATCTGCAACAGAGCATGCTCTTGGGAACCTTTGTTCAGTACAGGCTCAACACTACGAGCTCAACGTACTGAATTACACAACACATTCCCTGCAATAATACTTCAACATTCTTTAGGTCTCCCAGTGCAAGTACCGCCCCATCCTAGCTTTAACAATGTTATTTATAAAATCTGAAGGAATCACAACTATAAAGTGGCATGGATGCAGGTGTACATGAATAAGATAATGGTATAAGCTTATTTTCAAGATTTCACATTTCTGACGACAATTCATCATAGGCAATGAAAGAACACTAGGTGTTTGAGATGCAGAGATCTAAAATAAGATCTAAGATCTAAAATAAGCAATGTAAGAAAATTTTATATACTTGAACTAAAACTATACAAAGGAAACTTATAAAATATCTTCTTGCCTCTATCTGGTCTCCACAGGAAATACACACTACCAAGAACAGTAATGTACCTTCACCCATGAAATACATAAACTTTTTAAAGCAGCCCATCCACTCTCCCGCTGTCTTCCTCCCCCTAGCCCCACTTCTCATATCCACCAAGGTCTATTTTGCTGTGGTATTGATTTAAAAGATTAGACGTACACATTGCATACACAAGTAGCGTGCCACAAGTACTCCTGTTCTTTTTGCGGATACAGACTACCACAGCTGCTACTCTGAAACTTGCTTGTATTACCATTGCCATGTCCTCCCTCACCAATTCCTTCTTGTTTGACACACAGCGGGAGGCAGGGACTAACAGTTATCTTCTACTCACTTTACAGCAACTACCGCATCTTTGTTTGTATATAAAGGAACACAGAGGTCCACAGTTTTCTAGAAATAATTCTTCCCCCTCAATGGCATACCGCTAAGATATGCCGTTCGCACTAAGTTGAAAAATGTATTTACATTATCTCCCAAAGGAAGTGGTAGACACCTCATCGCTTGGGTCAGTAAAACCAAACCGAAGACACAGTCGAGAATACACAATAGGGTACAATTTTGCACTAGCCCCCACAGGAAAGGGCATGAAGATTTAACAGATCTACAATTTCCATGGTCACAGATAGGCTGCATTTGAAAATATTTAAAAGATTCTAGATAGTCAGCTCTCCAAAACAGCAGCCTTCATGCCACTCAGCAAAACAAGATTTTCAACCACCTTGGTGAATATATACAATCAGGAGGAGATCAGAAATTTTGTGGTCAATTCTCCAGTTGGTCAAGACCAGGTGTCCTGAACAATATGTTCTGAGCTGGACACATACCTGGGTGACAGTCCATGATCTGGGTTACATGGGAGGTCAGAATACAAGATCATAATTACCTCTTCTAGATTTAAACCTAATAACCTGTTGGATTTATTTACAGGTTTGGGGGTTGGCTGGTTATTTTTCTTTTACCCAGGGTACTTCATACACCGCCACACAGAGTAGGAATGGCAGGGTAGGGCTGACACAGGGCAATGGGGTGAGGTACGAGAACATGAGAACATAGAGGCAAAAAGATTCCGCTGAACATGGGAAGGGAAGCAGGGAGGGTTGAGATTCTTCGCCCGGGGAGCTGAGAATAAGGGGAGAAATCTGAACGGCGTCGTGAGGAAATCAACAGCACAGCAAGGAAGGGGAAAGCAGTAAGCGGAGTAGACCCCTGTCCCAGGTATGAAAGGGGGTACATGGGGGGAGGGGGGAGCCCCAAAGAAACACCCCCCTCGCCCCTCAACCCAGGGAGCTGCATCTCCAGCCCCCCCCCCACTTCACACCCCTGAGAGGTCAACTCCCCCCTGCCAAGGCCGGTCCCCTTAGGGCAGCTCCCCTCAGACACCTGCCCCCCCCCAGCCTGCTGCCCCCCCCGGCCTATCCCTGCCCCCTCCTCCGCCAGCCCCCCCCGGCCCCTACCTGGGCGGGCTCCACACTGGCCGGCAGCGCCTCGGGCAGGGCCTGGAAGAGCAGCAGGGCCATGGCGCCGAGGAGCCTCCTCTCCATCCCCCCCCACCCCCCGCTCCCCGCCTACCTAACCCTACCGCGGCCCGGCCCGGGACGGGAGCAGAGGGGCGCCCCGGCTGCCGCCCCGCCCACCTCGCGTTCCCATTGGGCCGCCCCACGCCCCACTCGGCCTGTCATTGGCTCATGCTGCTTCTGCTAGGGGCTGGGCTAATCCCGTGGGCCGCCATCTTGAGTGCGGCCCGGGAAGAACTGTTTCCGGTTTGGCTGCCATGATGGGTGTGGCGGAAGCACATGGAAGGGGGAAGTCGGAACCTGACATTTAAAGGGCCGGCGGTGGGAGGGAGGCGGATGGTAGCTCAGGGCTCCAGCACAGCCGTCTGGCCTGTGCCCGCCACACACACCCCGACCATGTCTCTGTCACTGCCCTTCCCTCCTCCCCCAGCTGTGTCCCCATCACCCTGACCTGTAACCCCCTTTTCCCCCGATTGTGTCCTCATCACCCCCAGTTCCCTGCCTGTGTCCCTGTCACAGCCCTCCTCTCCCTCCCCGACTGTGTCCCCATCACCCCCAGCTGTGTCCCCGTCACAGCCCTCCTCTCCCTCCCCGACTGTGTCCCCATCACAGCCCTCCTCTCCCTCCCCGACTGTGTCCCCATCACCCCCAGCTGTGTCCCTGGCACAGCCCTCCTCTCCCTCCCCGACTGTGTCCCCATCACCCCCAGCTGTGTCCCCGTCACAGCTCTCCTCTCCCTCCCCGACTGTGTCCCCATCACCCCCAGCTGTGTCCCTGGCACAGCCCTCCTCTCCCTCCCCGACTGTGTCCCCATCACCCCCAGCTGTGTCCCTGTCACAGCTCTCCTCTCCCTCCCCGACTGTGTCCCCATCACCCCCAGCTGTGTCCCTGTCACAGCTCTCCTCTCCCTCCCCGACTGTGTCCCCATGACCCTCATCTGTGATCGTGTTACACCCTGACCCTCCCCGACCACATCCCTGTCATGCCCCAATCCTCCCTCCCCTGTCCCTGTCACACCCTGAGCCTCCCTCCTCTGCTACCATGTCCCCATCATGCCCCAACTGTCTGAACGACTTCATCCTCCTCCCCACCCAGTATGATTGGTACCATCGTCACCTGCCTTGGCAGGGAACTGAACTAGACAACCTGACTGGTCTGGTCTGGTCTCTGGCCCCATCTATGACAGTCAAGACAGACCCAGGAGGATGCCTGATGCCCAAACAGCTCCAGTGCAGGTGCCCCTGCTGCTACCACCCCAGAGGACAAGGTAGGGTCATGGTGGGGGAACAGGTGGGAAAGCTTCACAGTGCATGGGCCATAGGAGGCTCCATGTCCATGTGGGGTGAGCCTAGGACCCCAAATGCCTTAATCCCTTCCTGTCCAGAGCACATTCTGCTTGTTCCCACTAAAGCAGCTGAGGACCCGCAAGCCTGAGAATCCCACCCCAGCAGTCCCCCTCCTGATCAGGGGCACGGGAGGGAGAGATAGTGGGTGTGGGAAGGGGATCAGCATGACAGGCGAGTGGACACATTCCCACTGCTAAGGTGTAAGGTTGCTCCCACTGTGTTAGCTCTGCCGTGTTGCACATGCTGCATCTTCAGTCCCCAAGATTAAATAACCAATAATGCAGTGACAACGTTAAAGAAAAGAGGAATAGAAAGTGTCACTTGACGGAGCTTAGCTTAGGAAAGGTCTTGGCTTTTTGATGTGCAGTATAGCCTACCTGTCTCTTTGCACTAATGTGGGGGGAATTTTTTGCATGTAATTCCCATTTGATTTGATTTTTTCTTTTCAAGATAAAACTCTGTCATGTTTCACATTTTTGGCCATCAGTTTGCTCAGGACTTGTGCTCACAATTGCTCAGTAAAAACGTATCCTTGCTTAGCAATAAATAAATAAATAAATAAACCCTCTGTCCCTCCCAAGGCAGCAGTGTTTGCTCAGCTTATCGCTAACCCCCTCCCCCAGCAAAACAAACAGCATGTGTTCCTCTTGAGTCAGGTACAGAGTGCCTGTATAGCATGCCAGTACTCACCGTGACAGGATATGTAAGAACATAAGAATGTCCATACTGGGTCAGACCAAAAGTCCATCCAGCCCCGTATCCTGTCTACTGACAGTGACCAATGCCAGGTGTCCCAGAGGGAGTGAACCTAACAGGTAATCATCCTATCAGGGTTGGAAGGGACCTCAGGAGGTCATCTAGTCCAACCCCCTGCTCAAAACAGGACTAATCCTCAGACAGATTTTTGCCCTAGATCCCTAAATGGCCCCCTCAAGGATTGGGCTCACAACCCTGGGTTTAGCAGGCCAATGCTCAAACCACTTAGCTATCCCTCCCCAAATGATTGTTCTCCTGTCATCCATCTCCACCTTCTGACAAACAGAGGCTAGGGACATCATTCCTTACCCATCCTGGCTAATAGCCATTAATGGACTTAACCTCCATGAATTTATCCAGTTCTCTTTTAAACCCTGTTATAGTCCTAGCCTTCACAACCTCCTCAGGCAAGGAGTTCCACAGGTTGACTGTGAGCTGCATGAAGAACTTCTTCCTTTTATTTGTTTTAAATCTGCTGCCCATTAATTTCATTTGGTGGCCCCTAGTTCTTATATTATGGGAACAAGTAAATAACTTTTCCGTCTTCACTTTCACTGAAGCAACATTCCTGGAGGAGTGAAAATGGTGGTGGAAGCATCGGCTGGTGCCTGCCTCTGTGTCTTTTGCCTTCTCTATTCCAGTTTGCTTTCGTGCCCCTCTGCCTTCTCTGCCTGAGAGAAGAATGAAAGTCTGTGGTGGAGGACTCAGGCTCTGGGCATCCGATAGACTTTCTGCACACAGAGTATGAGATCCCTGAGAGACCCACCTTTTTCTGAACAGTGGTGCCATAACTAGTCCAATACAAAGTCCATCCATGGTGCTCGTCACTTGCCTGAGGCAACTCCTTGGAGAAGATGGCTGCACTCTCACTGCCAGCTGCTGGGTCTCTTGCTGCTACTCCACCAGCAGAGCTTTGTGCATCAGCCTTGTTTGTGTGGTCCTCCTTCACAAAGATGTAGCACTGAAGCTACTGAACAGGAAATCCACCTGGAGACATGGCTAAAGGGTGGGCAACCTAAAGCTGGCTTGTTGATGATGTTACCAGCTTTGCCCGTTACTTTGGGGTATGGCTCATGTATTAAGGTTACTCTTCAGGGTGGGTAGGAGGAGAGAGAAAAAAGCTCAGCAGTTTGAGCATTGGTCTGCTAAACCCAGGGTTGTGAGTTCAGTCCTTGAGGGGGCCACTTAGGGCTCTGGGGAAAAAAATAGTACTTGGTCCTGCTAGTGAAGGCAGGGGCTGGACTCAATGACCTTTAGGGGTCCCTTGCAGTTCTATGTGATAGGTATATCTCCATATATTTATTGAGAGAGAGATGCGTTCCCACCACTCCATGAAGCTTGACTCAAGTGGGGGTCCCAGGTGGTGGTGGTAGCTGAGGGTCCAGAATGCTGGGGACAGGCAGAGCCCCCAGCACGATCAGTCAGGAGAAGATGAAGTCCCAATGGAACTGATGCAGAGTTTGGATCCAGGCATCAGAACACTGACTTGAGTGTGGGTGGGGTTTTTGTAGAGAAACAACAATGGTTCAAGGGAGAACACTAGATTTGTTTATGTGTAAACAAGGGAGAATACCAAAGTTGTTTTGGTCAGGCTACACATGGGAGCTGATCATTCCTGGCTTTGGATGGTGTTCCTTCGAGGGAGCTCACAACGCAATTAGGGAGCTTCACTACTGTGGATACCAATGAAGGATTTATTACTAGAATTGGTCTGATAACTGCTGAGCTGGGGGTGGGCAGCCGTGAGCTCATTAACATCTGGAGCAGAGATCCCCCATGATGCAGTGCATCCCTGCTTTCCTGGGCCCAGAGTTCAGTGCGGTTCTTGCCTTGGAATCTCTGTTCTCCATTCTGTCTGCTAATGGAGATGCCTCCTTGTCCCATCTGCGATGCAAATGAGGCTAGGGGAGTTTCCTTAATCCTGTCATCCTTATCCCAGGGGTTAAGGGGTGTCTCCCAAGGCCTTTTCATTACTTTTTGTAAGTCTTTCTTCTGATGCAGATTTAGTTCAAGCAGAGGCTGGGGTGGGGGTGTCTTTTGTGAGTCAGACAGGCTGGGTACTGCGCCCTGGCTCCCCATGAACACAGAGCTGCTAGGTAACAATGATGGTGCCTTCTATGCTAGTGCCATTAATGATGTGGACATGTGTGGACATTTCTGCTGTTCTGTCATGGCAAAGAACCAGTTATTTCCCAATGGCAATGTTAGGCTGGCCCATGTATAGCTGAACACAGCCTAAACTAGGCCTGAGTCAGCACTGTATAATAGTTTGGACAAAAGAAAAGCCATCTAGAGAACACACATGAAAATACTCTTGGGTAAGCACCACCAGGTGGCGCTGTTACACATGCCTCTGTTTTTCTTAGCATGTGAACAAATGATCAGTCTTGGGAAGACATGCTATATTGTGGTTAGTTTTTGGGTTCTGCAAGGTTTTTGTAAAGGCGGGACGGGGGGCCTTGGTGAGGGAGCTGTGCAAGCAGCAGGGGAATTTAATAGATGCATTTAACTAGGCTTATCAAAATTCCATTTTTTTTATTTCAACAGATAATGTTTATTTTAAAGCATTTTGAAAGATTTTTTATCAATTTAAGTGTTTACAGTTGTGAGAGATTATGGGTTAAGCAGTTTTCTCTATTTTTATTGAAGCACATTTCAATCTATGGGATGTTATGGTTGGAGAAGAAACAATTATTTAATGACTGGTGACATGGAGATTCAAAAATTGAAAGCGTTATAACTGCTATAACACGCATTATCAACATCATCCACCACAATTCCTAAAGTCAGTATCCTTACGTCAACAAGTCATGCCTGTTTTTACTAGTCCATCCGCTAGTCCATTTGTAAAAAGCCTGCTTCAAAAGTCTGAATCACTGGATTTGGATGCTAAGGTCTCAAGCAGCATTTTTCTTACTGTGCCTATCTGTGAATTTTTATTATTATTGATGGAAATATTGTTTCTGTGTGTGTGTGTGTGTGTGTACAGTGAAATTGATGTTTACTGACATTGACCAATAAAAATTTAATTTTTCCAAGTCTAATTTTACTTACTCAGTTTCATTAAAACAGGCCCTTTACATACGCAGTCCCAACAGTCATTAAAGGGCAGTTTGAGTAACAGGAACAACCACCAATGGCTCCCACACTCACCTGCAAGCACAACCTCCACCATGAGGGACTCACAAGTTACATCATGCCCGAGTCTAAATCCAGCCATTAGCTGGAAGGCTCCTGTTGTACCAAATCTCTGTGTGCTGGATATAATGAGAAGCAGGAGTTAGAACAGGGGTCAGCAACCTTTCAGAAGTGCTGTGCCGAATCTTCATTTATTCACTCTAATTTAAGGCTTCGCGTGCCAGTAATACACTCTAATGTTTTTAGAAGGTCTATTTCTATAAGTCTATAATATATAACTAAACTATTGTTGTATGTAAAGTAAATAAGGCTTTTAAAATGTTTAAAAAGCTTCATTTAAAATTAAATTAAAATGAAGAGCCCCCCGGACCAGTGGCCAGGACCTGGCCAGTGTGAGTGCCACTGAAAATCAGCTCGTGTGCCGCCTTCGGCACCCATGCCATAGGTTGCCTACCCCTGAGTTAGAACCATTGTGATTAACGCTCAGGAATAAGCTACCAAGGGAAGTGGTGGATTTTTCAGCTCTTGCTGTCTTAAAATCCAGCCTGGTGGCCTTTCTGGAAGATGTGCTTTATCCAAACAAATTATTCAGCACAATGGGAGTGACTAGGTGAACTTCTCTGGCCTGTAAAAAAAACAGGAGTACTTGTGGCACCTTAAAGATGCCACAAGTACTCCTGTTTTTTTTGCGGATACAGACTAACACGGCTGCTACTCTGAAATCTGTTCTCTGGCCTGTGTTATACAGCAGGTCAGACTAAGTGATCCTTTCTGGCCTTAACATCTATGAAGCCTGCTTTTCTTCTGCTCCAAAACTGAAAGAATGATCAAGTCATCAGGGTGCTAAGACTGGGACTCAGGAGCTCTGGGTTTAATTTGCAGCTCTACCACAGACTTCCTGTGTGACCTTGGGCCAGTCACTTAGTCTCTCTTGCCTCAGGTCTCCATGTGAAAAATGGCACTGCTGTCCCTCGCACAGAGGTGTTGTAATGATAGATTGCCAGGTGCCCAGCTACTGCAGTAATGGTGACCAGGTAAGAACCTCAGCTAGAAAAACATTCACGAAGTTTAAAGCCATTTTTACTACTGCTAAGGACCCCCATTTCCCCCCAATTAACATGTGGGATTTCCCCATTTGGGTCTCGCATTATCCAGGTGGCACATCTCACACTCAGTCACCATGAGGGGGCCGAGATCCCAGCTGGGAGCCTCTGGGAGCCAAGGTAATACAAAGCACACAGACCCATCAGAACCTGGTTTGCCACACAGGGGTTTCCAGAGCCTGTAATTTAGTTTTGCAAATTGTAACCCAGTCTTGTGCCTGGCTTCAGACCCAGACACAGTCTAGGCATTGTTTTTTCCTGTGTCTGTGCTCATGTGACTCTGAGGTTTCTTTTCGCCCTAACAAAGCTGATACAGTCAAAGGTACACTTGGCATTTTCCAGTTCTTCAAGTCCCAGGACAGCATCACATTAACCCTTCAGAGGCTGCAGGGGACTGGGGGAGCTGACAGCATTTTCTAAGAGGCGGTAGGGGCATGGACAGGGGATCCGGCCATTTAAACAACATTCTATAATGGGTGGGGGAGGGGGAGAGTTCACTCTGCACGGGCATCCAGGGTGATATTTTGGTGGTGTTTTTCTCACGTGTCTACCTTCTATGGGCCTGCCCTTGACAATGACTGAAGAATATCTATTTGGTTTAGTTTTTGTTGTGGGAGGGGGAAGGCGGGGGGGGGGGAGGGAGGGAGTTGTCCATGGGCTGAGTTTGGCTTAGGCATTGGACAACATGCCCACCAGTTGTTATTACAACACCCACTCCAGGCTAGCTCTTAAATTAACACACACACAGGGAGAGGTACTGTAAGCAAGCTAGTGGGATGAGTCCGGAAGAGGATTTGTCCATTGTCACATAATACATTCATTAATGAGCTGGAGGATGGCGTGGACTGCACCCTCAGCAAGTTTGCAGATGACACTAAACTGGGAGGAGTGGTTGATACGCTGGAGGGACAGGGAGAGACCGAAAGAGCCCAGGCTGTTTAGCTGCTCAAGAAGAAGGTTGAAAGGCGACTTGCTTACACGTCCCAGAGAGACAATCCCAGGTGCTGAAGGGCCCTTTACTCTCGCAGAGAAAAGACAGAACAAGAGTGACTGTGTTATACAGGAGGGCGGGTGACGCTTATAATTGTTTCCATAGGCTGAGCTCTGTGCTGATAGCATCTCAGGTTTTCTGGAACTAACCCCATCCCCTGAGATTCCACAGACAGACTAGTAGCTCTGGCAATTTCAGAGGCCGTACCGGCCGGGGGCTGCCGTTTCCCCCCCTCATGTGAACTTTCTACAGCGCTTGTGCTTTGGGGCCAAAAAGAAGTGTAGACATTCTCGCTCAGGCTGGACGCTGAGACCCGTCACTCTCGCCTGGTTTCAGAACTTGGGCAGGGATGGCTACACTGTTATTTTTATCCTTGTAGCGCAAGCCTGAATCAGCTGATCCAGGCTCAGAGTGGCTGTTGAGAGGGGGTTGCGGTGTAGACGTGCCCAGCGTTTGCAGCAGGCATGTTCTACTATTCGAGCAGGTTGAGACAAGGAGTGGAGCTCAATGCTCCTTGAAAAGGAACAGGCCCATTTTTGCCCAAAGATGCAATTTTAAGCACATCATAGAAAGGCCATGCAGTCCCCAAAGCGGTAACACTGGACGAAGACAAGGGAGCAGGCACATCCCAACTGCATGGTATTGGAATGAACATCCACCAGGAACCTCGGGTATGCATTTCAAAATTCAGCAGCAGCTGGCTCGTTAGCAACCCGTGTAACCAGGATCCCATCCTGTTCTCCACTCCCTCCTCTGGCTCTCTGTGGAACATGGCCTCAATTGTAAAGTCTTAGCCTTTATTTTCAAGGCCCTGACAGCCTGGGAGCAGGACACCTAGAAGTCCACCTCCAGCTTCAGCCAGCTGCCAGGGACAGTTCTGCTCTGACACAATGGAGCAGTCTACACCCAAGGGACAACCAGGGTACACGAGAGACACTGGTGTCTTCAGGGATGGCCCAGGACTGTGGGATCCTGCCAAAACTCAGGACAACAACTATAGTCCTAATATCAGACTCTCTTCTTCAGTGTTGTGGTCTCCCTAAGCTCGTCATGGCTGCAGCATGGGAATCAAACTAGAAAACTGCTGTCCCCCTCTCTAGCCAAAGGGATTCATCAGTCTTAATGTTCAAACACTGTTGGTATCTTAGTCCATCTAGTATCAGAGGGGTAGCCGTGTTAGTCTGGATCTGTAAAAGCAGCAAAGAATCCTGTGGCACCTTATAGACTAACAGACGTTTTGCAGCACGAGCTTTCGTGGGTGAATACCCACTTCTTCGGATGCATCCGAAGAAGTGGGTATTCACCCACGAAAGCTCATGCTGCAAAACGTCTGTTAGTCTATAAGGTGCCACAGGATTCTTAGTCCATCTAGCATCTCCTCGAGGAATCAGCTGCTGAAGTCACGTCAACAACAAAACTGAAGTTCTCATGGCAGGGAGGAGTCCCCTCGAGAAGCTAATGACCTTAATGCCGAAGTAGGATGGGCATGTGTGTTTTGAATAGCAGTGGCACATGGTGTTACAAGAATTGACTTGTAAACACCAAGGCATGAGGCTCCTTGGCTCCAAGCACAGACACGGCTGGTATGCACACCGCAGAGCCTGGGTGTGGTGTGTTTGCCACAGGCTCAGCACAATTCCAGACAAATTGCTCTTGTGCAGCCTGTGCAAAAAAGCTGCGGGGAGGGAGAGGAAAGAGAAGTGATTCCCCTCTTCTTGGGCCTCTTCCCTCCCCAGGAGAAATTGGCCCTTGTTTCATTGGGGATTAGAAATATCTGAGATAGCGAATTGCCTCCATTATGTCCTAACAGCAGGACGGCAATAGAGAACCCTGGCCCCCGACTCAAAGCCATTGTCCAGCTGACCAGCTGCGACCTGTTTGTTATTTACGAGTGCCCAAAGGGGGGCTGAGGCCTTGCCCAGCAATGAGACGTGCTCCCAGCCCCCAAGAGCTTAGGATCTGAAACCCTTATCCTGCAGCCAGATCCACGCAGGCAATGCGGCCCCACCTGAGCCCAAGAATCCAGAGCCAGCGGCAGGATCAGGGCCTAAATTCAGACCTAACAAGCAAGGATCGTAAGGAAAAAGGGATGGAGGGAGGGGAAGAGAGGGATGAGATGGGGGAACCGTGAGAAGATCAGGTGGTTAATCAATAAGAGACTCAATTAGGGCTTTTAACAATTGTTCGCTGGCCTCTCCTAGGGGAGACATTGAGGGAGGTGTTTGGGGTGAATGGGTTTTGGGAGGGTGCCTCAAGCAGGGGGCAAAGACCGCAGATGGCACGAAGGTAGCAGGGGTGAAGGGGAAAAGGAGATCAGGGTGGAGATGTAGAGGCCTAACTGCCCTCAAAGCAGGCCAGGATGCTTGGGCTCGCTGCCTAGAACAAGGGGGAGCCCAGTGGAGCTGGTCACACGGGACTGTCGAGTAGGGACACAGCCACTGGGATAGACTGGAAGGGGCAGGCCAGCTGGGGAGATTGCAGTAACTGAGGCAGCAGGGAATGGACGAGCAATTTTCCCAAGAGGAGGGAAAGGAGCGGGCTCCGTTCAATCGGCCATTGGGCTCAGTGCTGGTCTGGAAACATTCAGAGCAGGCAGCGGGAGGGTCAAGCTCAGGAGTTCAGCCTTTTCGTACTCACACTGATCTCCAGCCCACACACCCGCCTGCTGCTCATCTCCCCCCAGCCCCAGCACGCTCATTGTACGTCAAAGCCACCGCCGCCTGCGAATCGAGGACGGCCGTTACTGCGCTCCCGGGGTGGTCACAACTTTCATCTCCCACGAGGCCGGGGGGCATTGCAAACAGCCCCCCACGCTTCCTGGCCACGGCCCAGACTGCTCTTTGCCAGGCCAGTCAGAAGGGTGGCTGCTGTCACGCCCTTCCCTGGCCAGGTGGCCACGCGGCTCACACAGCCTCGGCCATTAGAACCTGCTCCCTTTGGGCCAGGACAGCAAGGTTATTATAATTGCCAGCTGGAGCGTTCCGCAGGCAAGGGCAGAAGAGAGGCCAGCCAGTCTCACCTGGTCGATGGGGTCTCTAATGGCAGCCAGCAGGCCAGGCCGCGACTGTGTGGCGGAGACGCAGTCTGCAGGGCCTGCCCTGGCGCAGGAACTACTTGCTAAGTGTGCGTGTCCCCAGGACAGATTTAAGCCCTCACCCTTCCACAGCAATAACCGAACTATCGGACACTTGTCGCTGCAGTCAGGACACACGCCCCACCTTCTCGAGCTACCCCTTCCCCAATACACCACCCCAGCCACACATCCTTGCTCCACTAATAAACATGCACCTTCCTTCCCCCCCTCCCCCGTGACTGACTGACTGACACACACACACACGAGCTGAGGTACAGTTCAGTACCTTCAGGGCATAAAACATCACAGGGATGTTGTAATTATCCCAGAACCGAGGATTAGAACACCAGGAAAGTCAGCATTAAGTTTAATTTAAAAGAAATCGAACTATGTTAAGGTATGAAAAGACAAGTTAGGGACCCCAAGCAACCTTAACTCTGCCCAGTAATGCCATTCCGGGTTGAGGGAAGAGAACGAAAACGGCATCTATTAATTTCATCTAATGTTGGAGGACAAACTAAAATGTTTTAATTATAACCATACGCTTATTGCATTGCATCACTAGAGGGCAGCATGGACTTTTTAGTCTGTGGCTGTACAGCACCTAGCACACAGGCGTGCTGGTCCACATTTGGAGCTCCTAGCCCCTATGGAAATAGGAATAATAAATGGCAATACAATGGAAATCTTAGCAGAGGAGTCCTAGTGCAGACAAGGTCTCAGCCAGTTGCTAAAACTGGTGCTGAATTCCACCTGGGGAAGTTGACAGGTGTCTCTTCAGTTCCTGTCCTAAAACGGTGTGCAGGGCTGCTATTTGCTACTAACCAGCTGCCACGTTCCACCCCAGAGGTGACTGCATTTCAGTGCTGGGTGAAGTGAAACTTAAGGATATAGACACACACTCATGGACGACTTTGTATATCCGTTAGTAAAGTGCTTCGGCTGGGAAGCACGATCAAAATGTCACCCAGTCAGTAATTCTATCGGCTTAGCACAGACCAAATTGGAACCTGAGAATTGTGCAGGGAGTGACCTCGTGTGCTCATACGAGGGCAGAATTTGGACTCCCAACATTCAGATCCTCAAAATGCTCCAAACCGCAAGGTCGTTCAGGCTGCAAATATCAGCAGCCATCACAAATACACAGAGACGTCCCTCGCAGGCTCTTTAAAGCAAGTGTCCACATAAAACACAACAGCGGCAGCGGCGACAGTTTTAAAAATCCTCAGATTTTATTTCCCACCCCTGTATCCGCTGTTTGTAACAACTTCTCCCACTCAAACACTTACAACTAACATTTCCTTGCCCAACAGGTTTCTAGTGAATCAGGAAGTTTTCCTCCCTCACCTTAAAGGAGGCTGAAATCTACAGAGATCCCCCCTTGTCCCCACTCGGTGGCCCAGTTGCACTGATGCCAGCACAGCTCCAAGAGTAGCTTGTGTTGAGTGGTGGGTAGGACCTACACAAAAACAGTGGTGATCGTCTGTTCTTCAATTACAGGCAATGGTACGGTGGATTTAAAAAGAGAGAGAGCATAAGAACATCAGGGCATTTCGCACTCCATTGCATGGACTGCAAAGCAAGACAAATCTGGGACCTGAAATACTTGAGGGTGAGGGACACGTTTTCAAAACACACTGGTCCTGGTGCATGCAAGTGCTCAATCTGCATGTGCGGTTTCCTGTTTGCACTGCTCAAATGCCGACAACCTGGCCCTACCTGGTTACAGAAAGGCCCTGGCTGTTTTTCAAGACTGCAACCACATTTGGTTATTAATTAGTTATTTAGTCAGAAGAGGCTGGTGCCTTCTGAAGGCAGGTGAACAAAGACCAGGGCCAAATAGTGACCTCACTTAATCTAGTGTGCAGCTGGAGTAATGGCACCTGTTTAACTGAGAGCAGAATTCAGTTCACAGCTGGACAGAAACAGGCATCAATTGTACTGGATATGACCCGCAACAGGGATGGCAGAGCCCATCCTGCCTCCGTGAACAGAAGAGAGATAGCACCATGTGTGTATTACCCCAGCTACCCCCATCCTGCTAGGCAGGGGAGGGAGCCGTCTAAACAGGGGAACAGAGCAGTCATCTGTCACGGAGAGAGGGGCACAGGACTGCAAGAGCCTTCAGCCACGTGCTCTGCACCGGGGGGCCGGGCTGGGATACCTACAGCAATCAGACCAGTTCTCAGGCACTTTGTAACAGGTGGCATCAGTCCAACACCTAAAAGAACAGGATCCAGGCACGCCGAGGTCCTGTTGCAGCCTCCCGCAGGTCAGACCCAAGGGGAGGGGTTAAGGCAGCAGGAGGTGCGCTTCCCTGGATTAGCCAGCGACAAGGAGGAGCCGCTGCTAAGGCCCAGGGATCTGCTGACCTATGGTGCCCAGTGAAGAGGGCACATTCCCGCTTCTGTCCACTAGCAGGCCAGCACCCGTGCAACAGATGGAGCGCCCCCAGCAGGTGTCAGGCACTCAGAGGTAGGCCCCAAATCTGGTTTGGGGAGCAGAAGATACAGGGTTAAACCAAAGAGGAGCCAGAAGTCACCCCCAGATCTGCCCCTCCCCCCAATACTTTGGCCGACAGGGGATGTGCGGGGGGAAATCCAGGTCTGATTGGTATGTCCTGAGCCCACCTCCAGCTTACAGCCCTGCAGCTGCAGGTGGCCCTACGGCGCGCGGTGCAGGGCCGCGGACGGCTCCCAAGGTAGAGGCTCGATTTACAATCCCTTGTTAAAATAGACGTAAGGCACGCAGTCCCCGTGCCTGGCCTGGATGGAGGCTCGGAGCTCCGGCTCCAGGCTAGACAGCGCCAGCGAGCTGCAGGGAGAGGAGAGGGAAAGTCAGGCTTTGATTTGCTCTGCACTGCACTTCTTCTCCCTGACCCTGTTGGAAGTGTCCCTGGTCTGGGTAGGGCCTTCTCTCCAGCTGGCCGGGGGATGGGGTGGGCAGGAGGCAGGCTTTTTGCAGCCAGATCTTAACAGTGGCTATGGAAGCAAGTCATCGGCCAATATGAGCTACTCTCAGGGCAGGGGGCAGAGTGCAGAGACCTGGGGAGTCCAGCCCCATCCTGAGCCCCAATCCTGGGGCAGAGACCTGAGTCCAGCCCAGCCCCATCCTGTGCACTGATCCCAGGGCAGGCGGCAGAGCACAGAGACTGGGACTCATCTCCCCCATTCCCCCACTCAGGGCAGAGCCCACAGCGTGGGGATTAGGATCTGTGCACAGGCCAAACCCTTTGGAAGGGCAGCGCTGGCTGCAAGCCCTCAAGATGACCAAGTTCCCAGGGACAGGCAAGGCCCTTTCCAGAAGATACTTGCGACCCCCAGGGTAGGTGGAGGATAGCTTGGGAGAGGGGTTCTCAGGGAGGGAGAAGCAGCGCGGCTGGTACCATCTCTGTGGGAACAGCGAGCAGGCAACCGGCACCATGAACAGGAGGCTGAGGGACAGAGAAAACCGAGCGTTACTGGCGACAACGTCCGCTCTCGGATTGAGAGCCAACCCTCGGTGACATTGACAGCCCCCGCAAGAGTGCCCTCTCCTGGGGGGTGCAAAGCCGAGAGCTGGACCCCTCACGGTCATTTGAGCTCCCATGAGGTGGGGCGTTAGCTCTGGGGAATCCTTTCTCCGCTCCCCACCTCCTCTCCTCAGCGTGGCTTGCGGCACACCAGCCAAGTGGCCAGGCACAGTGGCTGGCTGATTTCGGTGCTGGGTGGAGCGATCTAGCTACGCAGCCATGTAGAGCACCCTAGGTGTTCCTCTGGTGAATGTCACTTTGGTGCAGGGGCCAAGGTTCAGTTCCCAGCCGGGCTAACGAAGTCCAAGGCGCCTGATTAACACCAAGGTGCAGTTAAGCACGTTGCCCCAGACTCCCATACAAATACCAGTGAACTGGCCACCCACACTTGGCCCGGCAGAGCAGCTTCTCACTCCGGAGCTTCCTTCCTTGTCTCTGGCAAGGTGGCTGAACTGGGAGTCCAGAGATCAGGGTTAAATTCCCAGCTCACACCCAGACTTGCAGCGGTACGTGACCTTGGGCAAATCTGTCTCGTGCCTTAGTCTCCCCCAGCTGTAAAATGGGGATAATGCTTCTCTTCCTCGAGAAGACCCAGGGCTGACTTCACAAAACCCCCATAGCTGTAGCATGGGAGTGTCGGAAAATCCAAGGCATCCAGTAGGATGACGCCTGGGCCCCCAACCCCTGGTGCAGGGCAGGACCTCCCTTGTGGGGCCCCCTGTCCCAGTGGCAGACTGCTCCCTCTTCTGTCTGTCACAACTGCTCCAGGCCCAGAGTGCTGGCAACCCCTGGATTTCCCCTGCAGCTGGTGCAGCTCTGAGAGCGAGGGCCTATGGGAACCTGGTGGATGGTCCCTGACATGCCTCAGGAGAGCCCACAGCAGTTAGCATTGCTTGGGTCCAGGGGATTTAGACGCAAAGGAGAGGGAATACCACTGGGGAAGGTATGGTCTAGCATCTGCTCCTTTGCAGCATAGTAGGGACCCTGGGCTCAACCTTCACCAAGGGGGACCGTCTCCTTGGGTTAAAGATGGTCCTTCCCCCTTCCTCTGATCCACAGCATGGGAGTAGGGCTCAGTGTAGTGCAGATCCTTGGTCTGCTCCTGATGTTTCTTTCTCCTCCACTTCTGGAGATCAGTCACCCAAGGATTCAGCAGGGGCCTGTGTACATTAGGGATCATCACGTGCTGTGCTGGAGTGAAGGGGGGCGCAGCCCCCATGTGACTCAGCCAGGTTTCACTGGTGCCATTAAGGATGTGACAAGCACCCTACGCAAGAGGAGCAAGCAGCTTCTCCTCCCCAGGTGCTGGGACTTGTGATACCGGGGGAATGTCGTCTAGCGGTTAGAGTAGGGGATGGCTTCAGGATTCCTGGGTTCCATCGCCTAGTTCTGCCTCACTTTGTGGCGCTAGGCAAGTTGCAACCCTCCCCCCATCTGTGTGTCTGCTTCACCAGCTCTGAAATGGGGATGTAATAATTATTACCTGCCTCAAAGGAACACTGGGAGAATCCACTAATGATTTATTATTACTACTACTGAGGTTCTTATCTGTGGCAGGGAAGCCCTGGACTCTGAGCTTGACAGAAGGTGGGAAAGGAAAGAGATTGAATTTCAGAGTCCCTGCCTGGAAAGAGCCAGCTGTTTGCTCCTGTTAAGGCCATATGCTGACTGGGTTCTTTAGAAGGTTGTTTTCTGAACCCAAAGCTGCAAGGCCAGAGCTGAGGAAGGGTGGACGTTCGGGAAGGAAGATACTTACAAGCCCCCGGCCAGCATCACTTGTAAAGGCGCGTGGAGGACCTGAATTCTCTGCAAAGAAATCAGCCCAGAAGAAGGTGAGCCCGGAACGTCGTCCCTGAAGTTCTCACAGCCAACGTCCAACCCAGCCAGGGGCGAAGGAAGTCTTTCCCACAAGGAGCTCAATGTGCTTGGTGGATCTGTGATCAGATCTAGTCTGGCACATCCCTTGTTCATATCCCTGATACCCACATGCTTTCTGGGGCTCCCTTAAGGTCATCTGGAGCTCCAGTGGGCCCCCATAAGCCAAGAGGGCCAGCAGAGGCGGGGGAAACTGAGGAAAGAGCACAAGTGAGAGAACCCCAAGCCCTACCGACGGTCGGGGGGGGGCAACGGGAGAAAAGAGGGGGTAACAGAGCCACGGGGAGGTCTGACTACCAGGAGAGGGGAGCTGGATATGGATGTGGACAAGATTCCACTGGATGGGGATGATGAAGGAGGAACTCAGACCCTCCTGGACCACTCACCTTCATGAAGGGGAACTTCTCCAGCCGCTCCATGAGAATCGGCAAAAGAACTAGCCAGAAAGAGAGAGAGAGGAGTCAGGATTTTATCAGCCCAGCCGCCCCATTCTCTGCCAGCAGAGCTCCCTGAAGAGCCAGGGGCCAAGCAAGGCGAGATCCAACCACAAGGAAAAAGCCGTCACGGGAGCTCACCCCTCGAGGTCTCCCTGCCTGGCTCCCAGTGGCCAGGGACACGCTTCGTGTCAGAGCCACCACGCCGGTGCTCCCACTGCCAGTCGCTTACACCCAGGAGGGCCAATATCCCTGCCCTGGCCCACCTTCTGACTGCGGAGCCGAGCAAGCACCCCTGCTGCGAGCCAAGGGCAGGGAAAGGAAGGGGGCATCTCCTGTCGCTCTGCAGAGCCCCCTGGTGGCAGGTACCAGCGGGGCACCATGAGCCAGGGAAGATTTCCATCCAGTGGCTGAGCCATGGGGCCATCAAGGTGCGTGGCGGGTGTGTGGGGAGGGGAGCTAAAGAACAAGGGTGCGAGGAATCCCCAGGGGTTGGAGGAGATGGGAAATGGTTCTTTAGACCAAACAGGCAATACCTGGACAGTCTATACAGCCCCTTCCGTCAGAGGGTCTTGGCGCGCTCTGCAGACACAAAACAAACCACCCCGAGAGGCAGGTACGCTGGCCCATTGTACAGATGGGGAAACTGAGGCAGAAAGCGGTTCTGGGCCCCAGACATCAGGCGGTCCCAGCCTTTTGCTCTACTCACTGGCGTATCCTAGGCACCAGCCTTTCTGTGCCCAAATGGCTCCCAGACCGAGTTTCATCCCTCCTCCGCCTCCCGCCAGCCCCTGTACTGCTGGGTTGCTGGGCCGGTTGCAGGCTGCTGCCTCTGTCTCCCCCCCAGATTGCAGGGGCGGCGTCGCTGGTGCTCACCCATGCCAGGCGCTGCCATGACGATCCTGGAGATCACCACCTGGGTAATCCCCTTGACTGCAGCGACCTGAAAGCAAGGACAACAGTCAGCCAAGCTGCTCCAAGGGCTTCATCTGATGGGGCAGTAATGCAGCCAGCTGGGCTGGTCCGTGCTTGCTGCTCCAACGCCTTCGTGGGCTGCTGGGGGAGAGGGGGAGTCCAGGTTTGAAGCAGCTGTGTCATTTACTCCAGTCCCATCCCCCAGCCTCCCTCCCCCGGGAACGGGAGCGAACACGTCCGGATTGGCCTTGCGATGGCAGAGTTAGGATCAGAAAGGCAGCAAGGCTGGGAGCTCAGACCTCTCTGCAGTTTGTCTCACGGGCCCGCACCCCACCCCCCGTTCCTGGGCCAGCTGCGGCATCAGCTTCCATGGAGACGCGATCACAGAAAAGGATTCAACGTGTTTTCAGGTGGCTCGGCTTGCGGGATTGGGGCCACACGAGCAAAGCAGCCAGGCCGTCAGAACCCATCGGTGACAGCCACCCCGTCCTGCTCCGCGACGTACCCTGGAATGGCCCAGCTCACAGTCCTTCTCATCCGTCACCATGATCCCGTTAATGAGCTCCCTAAACACAGACAGGGAACCATGAGTGTCTCAAACCCAGCCTCCTGGGTCACCCCCCCTCCCCCCACAAAAACAGGATGGGCCCTCCTCTCCTCCCCGCAACAGTGCAGAATGGTCCACACCTCCCCTCCCCCCAACTCTAGGCCACGCCTACGCTACCTTTGCACAAGGGCTGCAGACACCTCCAAAATTGGCTCCCTGGGGGTTTATAGGCTTTGACCCTTGACCCTGGTGTCATCATGAAGCCCAGTGCATTGTGGGTGTAAATGCTACCCAGCTGGAAGGGCAGTCATCTGATATGAGCAGGGATAAGATAGGGGGCAATGGAGAATCAGGTCCTTTTCAAACCTGCTGCCACGTGGGCCAGAACCACGTGAACAAGGGCCGATGAGGGCAGACGGGTTGCAGTGTGTCTGTTTTTGTTGTGTGTTTGTACAGCACGTACCACAGTGGGATCCCTGGGTGCTACAATGTGCCCTCCCCCAAATCACCCGTGGGTCCCTCATTTATCATCTCTTTCCCTGGGCTGGAGCAGCACCCCAGGCTGGCAATAGCCGCAATAACCCCAGCTAGACAGAGATGGCATGGACAGCTCCCACCCGCCTTGTCTGGCACAACTGGTACCCCTTCCCTGCACCCTACTGAAAGGTGCTACCCTAATTCAAACAGGAATTATTTCGGGGAGGGTCCCTGGCCTGCGTTACCCAGGAGGTCACACTTGTGGACCACAGGGGTCCCTCCTGGCCTTGGAATCTATGATCGTTCATAGGAAAGTAGAGTTTTGCCATGGTGACTATGACTCCTGGCTTGTTTCTACCCATAAAGACCACTTTGTGTTGGTCTTTATCCACTCCTGGCCCACCACTCTGCTGCCAAATTCATCAGAATAAAGCAGTTGCAACCGCCCATAGCAAGACTCGCCCGTCGGTGTTTTAATACATGATTCAGACAACGTGCCCAGTAAATCTCTGGCAGGGAGATCAGGTAGCCGGCTCAGCCCCCTCTCCATCATCCTGATGCAGGATTTATCACTAAACCCCCGGGGCTGCCCGTCTCGTGGCAGAGAGGGGGTGAAATGAACGGCTTGCGCAATGCTGCCACCTATGGGAGGCTGCTGGAAACAGCACCTCCCCATCTCACAGGACCACTGCGGGAGCGTGGTGACAGCTCTGCTATCTGTTAATACCCCGACCCCACCAGCCACAGCAAGAGGATTTTGTCACCGAGACGCAGGTTTGGTTTTAAAGAGCTGGGAAAATCTGATCATCAATAATACACGTCGTTCTAACCGCACAGTTCATGCGTTTCTATGGTGTCCATCCCTGGAGCATCTGGGCCCCTCATGGCAAGATAACCAGCCACATGTACAAAAGCCTCCCAGATACTGCCCCTCTACCTGCCCAAGCACAGCCAGCCAGGTTTCTGCAGCAGTGGATTCGTTAGGCAGGCAGGCAGTAGATCAGACAGCCTCTGCAGAACCCCTGTTCCACAGCTCCACGCCTCTGCCACTTGGGCTAAGACAGAACACCCCCGGATCACTCTACAGCAGGGGCCTTAGCCTCCAGACCAGCCATTGGAAACAATTTTACACACACACACCCTTGTGAGCACAGCGTCAGGCCGGCCACGCTACCGCGCAGCTGGACAAATAAAGGTCAAACTTGGATCAAGCTCACCAAGACCTCAGAACCTCGGTCCTGGTGCGTTATCAGAGGGAAAGAGCTGTCAGCGGGCCCTCAGCAGACAGCGCTCAGCTGCTGGTTCAGGAACCATAGCAGGAGCGCCCCAGATGGCGTTAGCCGCCATACCCAATGCCATTACACATGCTAAGATAAAGACAACCAGGCCTCAAGCTTCAGGGCCACAGGGGTCAGGAAGGAAAGGCCCTCTTCTCCGGGTCCGTTTTGCCAGATCCGTCAAGGGGTTTTTCCACCTTCCTCTGAGGTGTCAGCTACACTGAAGGAGGCCAGATACAGGCTTTCATGGTCAGGTCCGGTCTGGTAACCCCCATTATCAGTGGTCCATCTAGTCCTGCATCCCGTCACCAATAGCAACCAGACACTGCAGAGGAAGATGCAAGTGCCTCTCTGAAGGACGACCTCACAGCAACATGCCAATAGATCAATGTTTAGTCTTAGCCTGGGCAGCCATCAGTTGGTGACAGTCCTGACGCAGGTGGGGGAGAGTTAAAGGGTTTAGGTTAAAAAGCCTCGAAGCAGAAAAGCCTAGAGAGCCTGTGTTTATAAAACAGACACTGAGAATCCCCCACTTACCCACTGCCAGCGAGATTTGCTTACAAAACACTACCTCACACGACCACTAGCGGGCCTTTTAAACAGGCTCCTCCTCCCCTGTGGCCTGTTTTCAGCAGCTCCTAAAACAGCCATTCACAGCCCAGATGGGACGTTAAAGGCAAAGATTGGTCTGTTTAAACCTGCCAATCAACAGCTGTTTTTACTCCTAAAACACCTGAGCTGTAGTTGGGCTCAGAATAACCCAGCGCAAACCCAAACCCCTAGCTACAAGTCAAGGCAGACGCTTCCCATTCGGTCCTGCCGACAGTTTAGAACGTGGGGGCGGCTCTCTCAGCTGTGCAGGCAAGTGCTGGCTTTTAGGAATAATATCAAACATGTACATCAAGCTTTGTACAGACATTAACAGCCTAGCTCAGAACCATCACACTGATGGGGAAACTGAGGCTGAGAGAGGGGACGTGACCTGCCCTCACAGCAAGCCAGTGACAGACAAGAACAGAGCCCAGGAGTCCTGGCTCTCGGATCTAGGCTCCAACCACTGGTTAACACAGCCTCTCTCCTCATTACAAAAGTCACCTCTGGAACCACAAGCAGATCCCCCATCCTTTGGTTTTTGACAAGGTCCAGTAGGCCGGAGCACATCCCTGGAGAACAGGGACAGACTTACTGTTGCCTCATCATGGGGATGTTCACACAGTTGGCGGCAGCCACGGCCGCGAACGGGACCCAGCGTGCCACGAGGGGCGGGGCTCTCTAGGAAGGAAAGAGACCGAGGTGAGCATGGCCATCACAACAGGCCTGGAACCGTCCTCAGCGTCCCCTAGGTGAGAGGAGTTGCTGGGCTTCAGACCAGCAGGAAGCCAGCAGCCCAACACGCAGCGTGAGAACTGGCGCCCTCAGCAGGGAGGAGCGACTGACTCGGGGACTGAGCTCCCGGGCAGGACTGACTCTCAGAAGCAGAGGTGTGTAGGGGAAGCTTGCTCACTGCTGCATGGGCCAGGCCTTCAATGAAACCCTCCAACCCTCAGGGGTCTCGGCCGGCACCTTTCACCCAAATCAGACCCAGCCGCTAAATCAGGCGGAAAAAAATCCTGAGCCCCAACTTCCTTATTCAGCCCACTCCCCTGTGCTACAACAGCCAGGCCAGCTAGTAGCTGTGTCCGGCTGCACCTGGGGTTAGTGCTGGAGTACTGCCGAATGCATCAACAGGGCTGGAAGATCAGCACCCAAAGGCCTGGCAAGGAGCATGTGAGGCAGACCGCAGTGAGAAGCCTAACGAGACGGGTCTGGACACTGGGATCTACCCAGAAACCTGCTGGTATCTTCACAGGGAGGGAGAGATGGTCCCAGCAGAAGCCACGTTTGCATGGCTGTATGCTAGGGGCGAGGGCGTAGCTGCAAAGGCGCTTCGGACAAGGAACCGGGGCATGTGCATCACAACTAGGCATCGGGGTCGTGACCGCCGTGTTATTAAAAGGGGAGGACGGGTGTAGTATGGGAAAGAACAGTTGTATTACAGCAAGGGGATTTTAGCTCCTGGAGTGGACAGGAAAGACCAGGTCCCCTGTGGTGTACGCTGAATGCCAGATCACTGGATCTTTAAAGGGGCTGTTGAATCAGCAGCTTGTCCATGGAACTCTCACTCCTGCAGAAAGCCTTTGGGGAGAACGCGGAGCAGCTGCATTCAACCTGGGGCCGGCTTACGCTCGATTGCAACAGCCAGGGCACCAGAGTGGACCTGTCTCAGTGGCACCATCGGAGAAGCAGATCTGACAAGCGGTGGAGCCAGCAGCGCCCTCGAAGGCAAGTCCCCCTGGTTTGCAAGCAGAGAGCCTCCTACGCTGCACCAATGCCCTCTTCAGATACCCCCGCTCCACAGTGTGTTCCCCACCGCAGGTACGCACAGTGGACCCCCGCCGCGGTACCTTGGTGTACAGGTTGAGTCCCACCGCGGTCGCCAGGGCTGTGCTGGTGGCGGTGACGTAAGCCACTCCGATTTGCCTAGACAGTAATTTACGGGAGGAAATAACACATAACTCAGCAATTCCCAGAGGCTGCCTGAACAAGTGCCCGTCCCCTGGGAGAGGCTGGGAGGCAAGAGGCGTACATCCTGAGCGCTCCCCCAGACAGGTTCAGGACTGGCTCCCACATGGAGCTCCCAAAGGGCTGCGGTTCACACCCTGGGAACGTTTCCACTTGGGGAGAGAGCGCAGGAAGCGCGGCCTCATGGTTAAGGCACAGGACTGCGAGGTGGGGAAACTGGATTCTGTTCTCGTGCCTCAGTTTCTCCATCTGTGAAATGGGTTGATATTACGTCTCTCGGTGTTTGTAACATGCTTTCTGACCCTCTATGGTAGGGGCCAGAATATTCTTAAGGAGCTGAAATCCTGCGGCTCATTACATGCCCTTGCTGGCATCTAACTCCCAAACTCTCTTCCTTGGCACATCAGATTTAGGCAGCTCCTGCAGTTATCAACTTTTCTAACTTTCCAAAGACGCGCAGCCACCTCTGGGGTGGAGGGCAGCAGCCACCCCATCCGACGCTGCTCTGTGATGCAAAGAGGGGACGTGTTGGCCAAGGACACCAGGGCAGATCGCTGTCCACGCAGAGCGGAACGGACCCTGGTGACTGCAATGTCCGGCCCACTCCAGCCCCCTGCAACTCAGCATATCGACCTGGATGGACTGAAGGCCCCAGGGCCTAGTGTTCCCCAGCAGACAGCACCTTTGGCAATGGGGTTCACCGGCAGACCCTCCCTTCCTTCCCTCCCCAGTTCTAAGTCCCTGGTGTCCCGAGGCAGAGTGAGGGGCAACCAGGAGCTGGTGGCAGCACAGGGCACCCAATGTGATAGTTCCCATGGCAGTGGAAGGGTTAAACCAGCCTTCTGACCCCAGGGAGCAGCATGTGCTGCAATGGTCTCTTCCATGGGCGGGTGCGAAGGGCCGGCTCCCCTTGCGAGTCACCTCTGACAAACTCCTAACAGAGCCTGGGGAGAGGGACCTCTGGGTGCGTCTAGGGGCCCACGGAAGGGACAGCTCTTCGGTGAGGTCAAAAAGACTCAGGTCCAGATATCTAAGCCAGGCAGCCTCCAGTCCCATGTGCCTTTAGACTCTGCCCTGGGGTTGATCCTAGGCATGGCAAAAGCAGCGCTATGCCTAGCCACCAGTGCCACAGCCACCACCTGTTCAGAGATAGCCTAGAGATGTCACGCACCAAACAGGAGCCCATCTCACCCAGTGCCCGGGGAGGAATGGCAGGATTGCTCCCGACAGGGCATTTCCTCTCCCGGCGACAGGGGCGGATAGCTGGTTGCGAAGCCCAGGAGGCTCTGAGGCGGCGGCAGGAGGCACGGGGCAGATACTCACGTGAGCGAGATGGGGCAGGCCGCGTTCCTGTTGGTGTAGTTCACCAAGGCGTTGAACGACTGGTTCACCCACTGCCAGAAGACGACTGCTGGGACTGTCCTGTCGGGGGGAAGACACCAGAACTCAGCCCGTGCATTCTGACCTCCCCCTACCCGCCAGAGCACCGAGTCGCAAGGCTGAGCTAGCTGAGTGTGAGAGTAAACATCACCCCTATTTTGCCGAGAAGGAAACCGAGACACAGCTACCTGCCTGAGGTCCCACAGCAGGCAGCGGCAGAGCTGGGAAAAGAACCAGGAGTCCTGGCTCCCACTCCACAGGGCCATTAGAGCAGCAAGGTGGCCAAGCAGCAGGCAGGAGCCTGGGCACTCAGCTGGGCAGGGAGGATTCCTGGGGGATTTGTTCATTCCTGCCAAGCTGTGATGAGCCCAGGGGCGGGCCTGTGGTGGGCTCTGCCCCCATGGCCACTCACTCCACCAGGCACCACATCAACCTGGCTCAGTTCTGCTCCACAGCCTGGCGTGTCCCTACCCCTTCGAAGGGAAGGATGGTCTGTGGTGACCGCGTGTGGGTGGAACTAAGGATCTTGGCAGAGATCCCCAGCTCTGCCAGCGACTCATGGGGACTTCTCGGGCTCCTCACTCCCTGCACCTCAATTTACCCATCTGTCAAATGGGGGCAGAGGGGACTCGTTCCTTGTCTCACGTTGCCAGCGTGACTTCACTGTCTGCAAAGCACTTGGGGATCTGTGGGCAGAGGGGGATAGAAGTGAGAGGATCTTTCACAGGCCAGTTGGGGACTGGATGCTCCGCCCTTTAAAGGCCAGGAAGGGGATAAAGATCATGGCTAAGAGTATCTTGAGCCACACAGTTTATTGCTCATGCAAAGGGAGACTCCACCTTCATTAATCCGATTGGTCATTACCTGAGGACTGGCAATCCAGGTAGCCAATGGCAATACGAGTTTAGAAAAGAGGTGGAGCTAAGTGCCTTTTTGTTCCTCCCCCTGCTAGTCCCGCCAGCATCCGACTCTACACTAGAGCTGGAAAAGGTCCCAGCCTAGGTCTGTTGTCTGGAGTCAGGGCAGGATCATTCCCTACGGAACATTCTCCTTGAACGGTATAGGAGGGACACAGGGGAAGGCAAACACGGGGGCATCTTTTAATTCCACTGACACACACCAGAGCAGGAGAAGTTTTTCCAAGGGTGAGAAAGGCAACATTGTGCTACAGATTCGGAACGGTCTCTCTTCAACAGTGGCACTCACTGGGAGAGGTGGGATCTGGGATTTCAGACGATACAAAGGAACCAGGAGAGGCAAGTTTAAAAAAAAGAGCAGCCAGAGCCCAGGACTGGCTTTGGGTTAATAATTAAAGGGCTTTTAATCAACAGCAGAATCAGTTAATAAGATAAAGAAGAAAAACATGCGAGTGAAGCAAAGGAAAGACATGGCCTTAATTGGGCAAAAGACTCATTTTTTGCCCAAATATTTGGATGTGTTAGAGGCCGGGGCAGAGAGGAGGGATTTAAATCTAATGAAACAGAAATGTTAGCAGGCCTTTTTTTTTAAAAATGGTGTCTCTGTGCTCCATTTTAACATTTTCCTGCCGGGTTGCAAATCCCAACCCAGCCATGTCTTGCTGGAACCTGAAAACGAAAGGGGACAGTCAAATTGACCAGTTTACCTTTCATCCTTTTTTGAAACTAACCACCCCAACCAAAAAAAAAAACAACAGATGAATTAGCAGAAATGGTGACAAGTAATTTCACTTGCTGTAACCTCAGAGCAAGGACACGTTTCCTCCACGAGCTCAGGATTTCTATGGTGACCACGTTTAAGCTCCTGGGGCTGGGTGGAAGGGCCAGAATTTCAAAACATGGCAGAGGAGGAAGCTGTGGGGGGTTGGCACAAACTTGGACTGTGTAGCTATTGGTGCAGGTATTTGTAAGGTCAGGCACATGCATAAGTTAAGGCAGTAAAGTAATGATCTTGCAGGCCTCAGTCCTGTAAGAAAATATCTTAGCTAAACAAGGCACACAGCCCAAAAGACTTAACTGCTTATGCTAACTAGGAGTAGGCCTAGATCATAAGATAGGACACCACAGAGGGCTGTCTGACCACAAGAATGCCATGGTAACTAATTGGCACATATGCTAATAAGCTTGAAGTAAACGAACATGTAACCTATGGGAGAAGGGCACCCCGACATTAGTAGGGCAAGGAAATACAAAGAAAACCCTCCTAAACATGCATTAAGCACAGCGACATCCACATAACACATTATAAAAGTTGTATCCCGGCCTCTACGCCTCGGGGAGATGTAACGTGTTGCCAGGATGATGACCCCTGGTGATGCTGAGGAGGACGATGATCACTTTGAGTCCCTCTGCAAAGGACGGTGGGAGTATACAGATGCTCAGACGCTCACTCTGTATTAGCGGCATCTATCATGCTGGGCTGGAGCGTTTGCAACTTCACTAAGTGTGTTAATAAAACTAATACAAATACAGAAGGTATTTCCTAAGAGTGAGTGTTGCAACCGTGCACATCGGGATTCCCAACTGACCGGTAATTTTAATAATACTGGGCCTGATCTCAGGAGTGTTGATGGGGAATTCTTAAGTAATCAATATAATTAATACACAATCTCTAGATCAGGCAACAACTATATGGAGAGGCGAGGGAGGACTGAGAGGCCAGCCCAAAGGTCGTGAGCCCCACGGTTGAGAGCAAGCACACAGTGCAAGGAATACAACCGGTAAATAACATTCTAGCAGCGTATGACGAGTGCTACGCAGGCCCATCTGTCTCCCTGCATGAAGATCACCAGTGTTTCAGGACAGGGGTCAGAACGAACATGAGACTGGATTGGAGGAAAGATTAAAGAGGCTAGGACTCTTCAGTTTGGAAAAGAGAAGACTAAGGGGGGACATGATAGAGGTATATAAAATCATGAGTGATGTTGAGAAAGTGGATAAGGAAAAGTTATTTACTTATTCCCATATTACAAGAACTAGGGGTCACCAAATGAAATTAATAGGCAGCAGGTTTAAAACAAATAAAAGGAAGTTCTTCTTCACGCAGCGCACAGTCAACTTGTGGAACTCCTTACGTGAGGAGGTTGTGAAGGCTAGGACTATAACAATGTTTAAAAGGGGACTGGATAAATTCATGGTGGCTAAGTCCATAAATGGCTATTAGCCAGGATGGGTAAGAATGGTGTCCCTAGCCTCTGTTCGTCAGAGGATGGAGATGGATGGCAGGAGAAAGATCACTTGATCATTGCCTGTTAGGTTCACTCCCTCAGGAGCACCTGGCATTGGCCACTGTCGGTAGACAGATACTGGGCTAGATGGACCTTTGGTCTGACCCGGTACGGCCTTTCTTATATTCTTATGGAAATCCTGGGGAAATTACCTTGCCCATGAGGTTTAAAGGTCCCAGCCGTGTCAATAATTCAGGAGGATGCTGCACTGAGTGGTCAGAAAGGCTCAGAGATGGAAGATCAGGTTTCTCTTCACGTTTATCACATCATGGGTCTGGCCCTTCCAACTCCCCTCTGTCTAGGTGTTTACACCGTGCCCATTACCATGGCATCCATGATGGTGGGATTAACATTAGAATCATGGTGCTGCGGAGTCTGCCCCCCTGCCCTTCACCACCAGGAGGGAGCTAATCCATACGTGGCTTCCTGCAACTCACTGCGGGCAAGTCTGACGTGGCTTCTTGCAACTCACTGCGGGCAATTCCCTGCTCAGCCTAACAGGGACAGCTTTAAAGGGGGACTGGGAATGGGGCTCTCGCTGCCCCCCTGCAGCTCCTTACCTGTAAAACTGCAGCATGAAGCCAGTGATGGCCATTCCCCCGGGCACCTGAAATGACATCCTCCCAATCAGGTTCATCTTCTCGCCTGAGTCTGGGTGGAATGCAGAGTCGTAGAGCTTCTTGGCGTAGAACAGCTGTTCCTGGCTGGTTCCCGGGGGTACCAGGCCAGCCCTGCAGGTAACAGAAAGAGCAACGTCCTGGGAGTTTGTCAGCTCCCCACTCCCAGACACTTCAGACTCCTGCCAATCTCCAGCCTTCACGTACTGCCATGCCTGCAGGGTGCCTACAGAATGGGCTTAGGTGAGCACGGCTCATATAGGGGGGCAAGGATGCATTTGGTCTATGCTCTGAAAGGGGAGCATCCAGGTTCTCCATACCCCCCTCAGTATCCCCGCACTATGAAAGACCCCTGCTCTCCTGCCCCACCACCTCTAGGATGTCCAGATACCATCACCACCTTACCTACCCAGAAGGCCTGCATGAGAGCTCCCTATGGCACCTGCCCGTGCAGACCCGTAAGAAGCCAAAGACTCTGCTGGGCAATGTGAGATGCCCCTCCTGATCCCAACCCCCGGGGTTGAGCACATGCAATCTATTGGCTGGCATGGGGTTGCTCCCGCACATACTGTCCACTCAAGCACATGCTACTATGTCACCCCCTTGTGATGAAGAGGGTACAATACCACTGCTGAACAGAGAGGGAAGCTTTCCTCACCCCACAGGTTTACCTCTCACATACAGCAAGGGCAGGCAGCAAACAGCCTTCTACCTTCATTCAGATCCAGTGGCCGCCCGGCCATTTACCTGCAGCTTTCCACCAGCGCCTTAGCCCGGTCCAGCTCATGTTCAGACACCAGCACCGTCCGCGGGTCTGTGATGTTGAAGAAATGCTTTAGGCGCCCCAGAAAAGTGTTCTGGTCCCAGCGCGGGGCGTCAATGCTAAAATTGGTCAGCCTGATCATCGTTTTAGCGGGGATCTGGAGGGGAAAGAGAAAGGGGAGAACTTAAGAGGAAACCTTCCCCTAACCCCTGCAAAGGTTCCTGGACGAGAGTCCTGCCACGTGATTGGCTTTCAGTCGGCACTTCCCCATCAAATGGCCTGGTGGGCAAACACGGGAGACGATCCTTCCTCCCAGGGCCAGGAAGAAAACCCAGTGAGTGAGAGTTAGGAGTTGCTCAATCCACTGGCTTTCGGCCTAGCCTCCCTTTCTTGCCAGCCTGGATCTGAGCCGACAGGTAAGTGAAAGGCAGGGCCCAGAGCTGGGGGAAGAGGGCATTCGCCTGACATGAGTTCGGCCCTGCAGGGAGCCAAGAAAGTAGATTTAAACAAACAAAAATCCTCTAGCCGGAGCCCTTCACCCACTCCCAGAATGTGATTTCTGAAAACAGCTGGGCAGCTAACCCCAGGCCAAACCAGGGGAAGGAGTAAAGGGAAGCTGAAGTCAAGATATCTCCACTTTTGATCCTATAGTACAGGCTTCCTCCCTGGAGGCCCGGTGTCCCCGCTCCATTTGGGCACATGGCCCTGTCTCCTCCCACCCCACCTTCCATCTGTGCAGCTCTCCTGGTTAGACAGCCTGCCCCCTCCCGTGCTCTGCCCGCTTCATTAGCCATCTTACCCTGCATCACAGGGCGTGCTACATACTATGGAGCAGTGAGAAAGAACACGTGGCTAAAAACAAGCCCTGGCTAATGTGCTTCTCTCTCCAAAGTGCGCCTGGCTTTAGCAAAGTATTTAATTAGCCGCCACTAACTTCTTTTCCTCGCCTGCAGATTATAGTGATCTCAGCCCAAGAAGCCCTGGAATGGGATTCCTTCTGAGGACAAAAACAACGAGGAGTCCTTGTGGCACCTTAGAGACTAACATATATTTGGGCATAAGCTTTCGTGGGCTAAAACCCACTTCATCAGACGCATGGAGTGGAAAATACAGTAGGCAGATACAAATACACAGCACATGAAAAGATAAGAGTTGCCTTACCAAGTGTGTGTGTGTGTGGGGGGGGTCAGTGCTAACGAGCCAATCCAATTAAGGTGGAAGTGGGCTATTCTCAACAGTTGACAAGAAGGGGTGGAAATCACTTTTGTAGTGCTAATGAGGCCAATGTAACCAATGTAGCCCATTTCAAACAGTTGACAAGAAGGTGCGAATATCAGCAGGGGGAAATTAGTTTTTGTAGTTACCCATCCACTCTCAATCTTTCTTCAGGTCTAGTTTAATGGTGTCCAGTTTGCAAATTAATTCCAGTTCTGCAGTTTCTCGTTGGAGTCTGTTTTTTAATTTTTATTTTATTTATTTATTTATTTTTGAATTGCCACTTTGAAGTCTGTTATTGAGTGGCCAGGGAGAATGAAGTGTTCGCCTACTGATTTTTGAATGTTATAATTCTTGATGTCTGATTTGTGTCCATTTATTCTTTTGCGCAGAGACTGTCCGGTTTGGCCAATGTACATGGCAGAGGGGCATTGCTGGCACATATCACGTTGGTAGATGTGCAGGTGAACTAGCCCCTGATGGCGTGGCTGATGTGATTAGGTTCTATGATGGTGTCCCTTGAATAGATATGTGGACAGAGTTGGCAACAGGGTTTATTGCAGGGATAGGTTCCTGGGTTAGTGTTTTTGTTGTGTAGAGTGTAGTTGCTGGTGAGTATTTGCTTCAGGTTGGGGGACTGTCTGTAGGCGAGGACTGGCCTGTCTCCCAAGGTCTGTGAGAGTGAGGGATTGTCTTTCAGGATAGGTTGTAGATCCTTGATGATGCACTGGAGAGGTTTTAGTTGGGGGCTGTAGGTGACGGCTAGTGGCATTCTGTTACTTTCTTTGTTTGGCCTGTCTTGTAGTAGGTGACTTCTGGGTACTCTTCTGGCTCTGTCAGTCTGTTTCTTCACTTCAGCAGGTGGGTATTGTAGTTTTAAGAACGCTTGATAGAGATCTTGTAGGTGTTTGTCTCTTTCTGAGGGGTTGGAGCAAATATGGTTTTAGAGCTTGGCTGTAGACAATGGATCATGTGATGTGGACTGGATGAAAGCTGGAAGCATGTAGGTAAGTATAGCGGTCAGTAGGTTTCCGGTATAGGGTGGTGTCTGAGGACGTGCTCAATTGAGACGTAATATTGGCTTGGTGTTCAACAGAATGTAGTAAGAAGAGCATGGAATCCATTTTAACACCACTATTGAGCTGCTTATGAATGATTTTGTGACCATACTCGCCTGGGCATGCGCGTATGTGTATATATAATTCTCTGTTGAATATGCTGAACATTTTGTTGAGTGACATTTTTGACTCCTTTTGAGCGCTTAAACAGCTACACGTAGCGACTTTTCAAGCTTTGTCTGGTGACTTCCTGCTATATGGGCTCCTCACTCCTGGCCCTCTGTGCTCTGACCTTCCAACCCTGGTGTTACAACTGACACCTGCTCCCTAGGAACTGTACTGGGATCCCATAGCTCATTGCATGGAGGCTGCCACACAGTCATCATGACCTTTGCCTTCCCATCTGGACTGGAACTGAACCAGCAACCTACAATGAGAACAGCTCCTTGCCCCATAACTGTTCCCCTGAGCCAGCCTGGCCCAACGTCAGTCAAGCTCTGATATTGCAGGACAGTGGAGGTTTCAGATGCTTTGCCCGCTGGCACTTTATTTTGGACTTTTTTAACCCCATTGATAAACTCCTTGGGAAGTTCAAAGCCCCTGGAATTCTGGACTGGATCCCTCTGGAAGTTCACCTGAAAAATACAGTCTGCCTTAAAGAGAGATTTCTGTCCTGCTGCCAGGAACAGAGCCACCTAGCTACCCAGCAGGAGAGTGAATCCATAGTGCAGCCTTTACCAACACACTATTTACTTACATCACGCCATCAAATGCACATTAAATGCACCACGCTCCCCAACCCCATTTAGCACTAATGCAATATTAAGGTTGATAACGCTTAGCATTCCTTTAAATAGGTCTGTCTACATTCCACATGCTTCACGGACACTATCTAATTAATCAAAGACTTTCAAACTCTCAGACTTCCGGAGAAGTTAATGCTGCTCTTAGGACATTAACTTTGGCACATTGCACATCCTGCTCATTTCACTGGGGATTTAACAAGCAAGCAATATACTAAAGTTTTATAGTTAAAGAACACCAGAAGTTAAGACACTGAATTTAAGCAACATTGAGAAAGACGCCTTAACTTGGCATTCCTAGTCATCTTTTTTCATAGATTCCAAGGCCAGAAGGGACCATTGTGACCATCTAGCCTGACCCCCTGTCTAGCACAGGCCTTCTGAGCACTCGACCCAACACTAAACTTGCAGTATCAAGATCACTTTTTTGCAATTAATTTCCCTGTGTTTTTAAAGCCAAAGGAGACAACAGAAGGTATTTTGCTTGGGAAATTTGCAGTCTGTGCTAACAGAGCTCGTAAATTCTTTGATTCTGGGCCTATGCCAGAGACTTTTAGCCCAGCGATGCACTCGGTTTATAAATACTGCAAACTTCCTCTATTCTTGATGGACTTTATAACGTCCTTGGATATGGAATTATTTGGCCTGTAGAGTATACAAGATCCATCAGCTTGGTTAATGGACTGAGTAGGTTTGTTGTTATCAAACCCCGCAAGAAGACAAGTTCTACAGAAAAATCTGCAAGATGGGCAACTTCTGAGCTCGTTGGCTGATAAATGCCAAGTATTCTCATTCTTGTACTCTAGAGAGCCAGCCATCATTGCAGTACTGGCCTGGGAGCTAGGAACGCCAGAGTCCTAATCATAGCAGAATACATATAGTCTAAGTCTTCCTTTGAGCTATGCAATGGAATGCACACCTTTGGGTGTTTAGTATCTAACAATCTACCACTTCTTGGTAACAGATGTTCCGAATGCCACGCCTGGGAGAGTTGTCACAGCACAGGGCCTTAGGGAAATCACAGGAATGAGAGAGAGAGAGAAAAGGATTCTCGGTTCCTCTTCTCCATCCCTGCTGAGGCAGTATCGGTCCCCACAGAGCACCGTGAAGTCCAGTTTCAGACATCCCAGGAAGCGTGCGTCCCGTGGCTGACTAATTAAAAAATCCTGTGGATCGATCCATTGTCGCTGATGAGATTCCTGCTCTCACACTGGAACTAACCTGCAATTTATCAGACAATTGCAAAACATGGCAGCCTGGCTAACTTCAGTGGTCACTGGGGGTGGGGATGCCCCATGCCAAACCCATACCCGACCAATGGACTCGACAGCACTTGTTTTTCCCGCCACCGAAGTGGGTGCATTTTGAAATGGACTGCCATCTCCCACTGGGGCCATGTGGGCTGCCGCATAAATTACTTCAGCAGCTGCCCAGTGCTGCTGTTCTGCCTACATTGCTGATTGGCCTAGAGGTCTCAATGGAAGGAAGGGGTGTAGCATCAAAAGGGGAGGAGACAACTGCCATGCTCTGGGGATGATGATGGAGAGCAGGAAACAGACAAAGTCCTTTTCAGCCATCAGCCACATTCTCTTCTCTCCACTCCTGCAGTGGCTTTCATTTAGCCAGCCAGCTACAGAGCATCTCACTTACAGGTTGCCTCCTACCTCTTCATAGCTCCTGTAGAGATGCAATCAAGGGAGAGTAATGTGTGCAAATCCAGAGGCAGTGCAGTCCAGTGGCTAGAACTGGGAGGCAAGAGTTGAGCAACTGGCCCTGCCAGTATTACGTAGCTTCCTTGGGCGTTGTTGAAAAAAAAAAGCCACTTGAAATACAGGTGCAGCTTCTGAATCTGGTTTTGGTGGTGGAAACACTGGAGAGGGGGGAGGAAAAATAAGAGACTGGAAAATGAAATACTCATCACTCTGCTTGTCAGTTTGTCCCAAGTTAAAGCCTGCAAAGGAGCCTAATTATTAATCAGGACTTCACAGAGAGTCCAAGGACCTTGTACTGTGCATGGGAATGTGACTTGCCGTTGCACTGCTAGAAAACAGTCCACCAAGCTGAATCAAGCTCACAGGTCTCAGTGCTGTGCTTGACCTCTGAATAAATATTAAACTCCTTTTATGAACGTGCATCATTCTCTCAACATGCACAAGGCATTCCAGTCACCAGGGGCCTGATCCAAAGCCCACGGAACTCAGTGAGACCCACGCATTCATTTCAATGGGGTTTTCTCAGGCCCATGGGGAAGAAGGTGGCGTTTGACACAGTAACACAGGACAGTCTCACAAGCAGGCCAGGGAAATGTGCTCTAAATGAAATTAGTGTAAGATGAGTGCACACCTGGTTGAAAGACCGTACTCAGCACAGTCATCAATGGTTTGCTGTTAAACGGTAGGCCGTAGCTTGCGGGATCCCACAGTGATCAGTCCTGGGTCAAGTACTAGTCAATATTTTCACTGATGACTTGGATAACAGAGTGGAGAGTATTCTTACAAAATGTGCAGGTGACACACTGATGGGAAGGGCTGCCAGCAGTTTGGAAGGCAGGATTCGAATTAAAAATGACCTTGACAAATTGGCGAATTAGTCTGAATTCTACAACATGAAATCCAATAAAAGACAAGTACAAAGTACTTCGCGTAGGAAGGAAAAAAAAAATCAAATACACAACTACACATGGGAAATAATTAGCTAGGCGGTACTACTACTGAGAAGTAGCTGGGGTTATAGTGGATTACAAATTGAGTGAGAGTCACCAATGTGATGCAGCTGCAAAGGCGGCTAATATTCCAAGCCGCATTAAAATAAGTGTTGAATGTATAACATAGGAGGTAATTGTTTTGTCAGCACTGGTGAGGCTCCAGCACTGGTGTGTCCAGTTCTGGGTACCACACTTTAGGAAAGATGGGGACAAACTGGAGAGAGTCCAGAGAAGAGCAACAAAAATAAGAGGTTTAGAAAACCTGATCTCTGAGGAAAGGTTAACAATATTGGGGAAAGAATACTGAGGAAGGACCTGGTAACAGTCTTCAAATACGTTAAGGACTGTTATAAAGAGGATGGTGATCAATTGTTCTCCAAGTCCACTGAAGGCAGGGCAAGAAGTAACGGGCTTCATCTGCAGCAAGAGAGATTTAGGGTTAGAAAGTTATTCCTAAAATCTAACCATAGTAGTTAAACGCTGCAATAGGCTCCCAAGGAGGGGATTCCACAACCTATCACTGGAGGTTTTAAAGACCAGATTGGGCAAATTCATGTCTCAGGTCTAGGCTAACTTGGGCCCAGCTCAGCACAAGGGGCTCGACTTGATGACTTCTTGAGTTCCTTCCACCCCTACAGTTCTAGGATTCTAAAAACTCTAACGTCCATGGGGAGGGAGAAGCAGCTATGGAAGAGATACACCTCACAGTGAGGGAAGAAAGAGACAGAAAACACTGATGGTAAAAGCAGACCAGGGAGAAAAGCCAAATCAGAAAAGACTAGAAGAAAGAAGGGACAGAGTTTTGCAGTGAACGTGGGGATAACCTACCACATGGGAGAGTCATGAGTTACAAACAGGAGTGATTTAAAAGGCCTTTGAGATTCTTGGCTGGAGGGAAAAACAGCAGTCAAAGAGTTAATTTAAAGAAGAGCTTTGAAAGAGGAGTCTGAGGGGAGTGGAGCTATACAGGCTCTGAAAGAGAGAATGAAGGTGTAAACCAGACAGATGGAGATCAGGGCTGAGGGAAACTGATCTATGAACCTCAACACCTCAGTGGTGCAACGCCACTGATGCAATGGCGCTAAGGACGTATTTAGCTCAGAACATTTCCAATTGTACAGTGTTTGCTTTGCCCAACATTGTGACTAAGTTTTAATGATGCTTTGGCTGATTTTATGTCTTTTCTCCCACCTTTGGATGGGGTGGACTCAGTGAACTAGTCCCTCACCCCAAGAGCAGCCTCCCACCCCCCTACGGAGGTTAGGGATTCCCCCTTATTTTCCTTTCAGTGGGCCATGGAAGACAACATAATCTAATTCAACATCTCTCTTTCTGTGTAGAGGACGCATCAGCAAGCAGGCAGAGAGGAAGGGGATGTGGGTGGGTAGCCCCCAGCAAGGGACGGGGTGAGGGGGAGAGCGAGGAGGTGAGGATTTCACCACCTCTGTGGCTGTTGTCCAAAGCCCGGAAAGATGTTTCCTTTTAGTTCCACCGAAGGAGAAACTGGCTCAAACTAACATTCAGCCACTTGGAAAGGTCCAGAAGAGTTACCATGGCCACGGCAGAAACATTCCATCAAGCAACTGATGTGATCAAAATGCCGTTAACCTAACAGAGCTTGAAACAGCTACTGGGGCAGGGGGGAAGCAAAGGGGGCTGCATTTTTCAGAAAACTGATTTAAATAAACACAGAACCCAGGCAGTCAGCGACTGGCTTTATGAGAGATTTCAGATGATCCAGGAGCTTGCTCCATGCCGCTTCATTATGCCCAGAGTCTGTTTAGAGAGTCACCAGTTGCAAATATTCCCAGGGCTATCAACTCTTCCCACTGGATTGGGTTTCAAAAGATTCCTTGTCTTGCAACAGCGGGTTTTGCTTGCATGGTTTCAATGTGCCACAGTTTCAAGTCTCAACCCTCCATCCCCTACCACAGTGACATGTGGCAGGTTTTCCCACACCTCACTGGTTAGCCCAGGCCAACACACACTCCCTCTTTCCCCTGCTTCCTCGCATGAGGCTGCAGCTGGGCACCCATGGTTAGCCTGACATGACCCAGGCTACAGCAGGTACAAGGTGTCAGAGGAAATCTCTGTTTGCTCCCTGTCAATCATGTAGGCCCCACCCATTAACTCAGGCGCTCTGAAACATTGTGGAAGAAGACCCTATAGGGTTTGGACAAAGACCTTTGTGTGCATCCTGACAGCAGAAACTCTGGCCCAGCCCCTGACCAGCTCCCATGGGGATTATTCTTCCCCCACAAATCACCACGGGTCCATCCAAAACACAGCAACCAAAGTTACCTTCCTAGGACACAGCCTGTTTCACCCACATCACACCCACTCCCCACTGGCACCCTTTCCAGGTTCCACAACTCCACTTCTCCCGACCTCTCTGAGCTCATCTCAGGCCCCTCCACTCTACCAAGGATGCACCTATGGCACTGCACTGGCTCTCTCAGCTCCCCAGGGGGTTTTCACTGTATGCCACACCCCCACCCCCAATTACACTGCACTGCCCTCCCCCCTTGGATAACCTGGGCCTTCCACTGTACTCACCTTCCTAGTTCCTCTCCAATAACATCCCTGTCTCCACACACAGCTTACACTGCACCTGCCATCTCCTCTCGGAGTCTCTGGGCTAGATACTGCACCCTCCCACCAAAACCAAAAACCGCTGCACTCCTCTCTGACCACTTGGTTTGCACGCTACCCTCCCCCCACGGCACTGCACCCTTCCCCTCTCCCATCCACCCCGCAACAGGGTGTACACTGCACCCCCCACCCCATAGCACTGCACTTCCCTCTCACACCTGCTGGGGTTACACTGCAGCCCCCCACCCCACAGCACTGCACGCTCCTTGGGCCTTGCACTGCCCCCCATTACGCCGCGCTCCCCTCTCAGACCTCCCGGAGTTGACACGATGCCGCCCCCCCCATTACACCGCCCGGCTCCCTACCTGCCACTGCCCCAGGCAAGAGCCCCGCTCCCTCTGTCCGGCCCACGTGGATTTCGCCGCCCCGCTCCCTAACGCGTGGCCCTTGTCAGCCAATCAGAGCCGGCCTCCCCCACGTTGCCAGCATCAGCACAGGGCCTGGGACGGGAGCCAAGGGGGTTTAGTACGCATGCGCCGGACAGGGAAAGCCCGAGGAGGGGCACGAGGCCAACACTGGGCGAGGCTGGATGTCTGACCCCGCCCCCTGCCGCTCGTGCGGCGTGCGTGCCGCGGAGCAGGGTGACGTTGAACGTAGGAGGCGGCGCGCATGACGCAGTTGCCCATGGTAACCCGGGAGCCGCGTAGAGGATGGTGAGTGCGGGATATGAGGGGGGGCTGGGTTGGGCTGCTGGGGGGGGCAGCCAGGGGAGGGTCCTGCTGTCTGGGGGAGGGGCAGCCTGGGTGGGGAGGGGGGATTGGAGGTTGCTGGGGGGGGGCAGCCTGGCTGGGGAGGGAGGATTGGAGGTTGCTGGGGGGGGGCAGCCTGGGAGGGGAGGGGGGATTGGGGGTTGCTGGGGGGAGGGGCAGCCTGGGTGGGGAGGGGGAGGGGGGGTTGCTGGGGGGGGCAGCCTGGGTGGGGAGGGGGGATTGGGGGTTGCGGCGGGGAGCAGCCTGGGTGGGGAGGGGGGATTGGAGGTTGCTGGGGGGAGGGGCAGCCTGGGTGGGGAGGGGGATTGGGGGTTGCTGGGGGGGGCAGCCTGGGTGGGGAGGGATGCGGGGCTGGGATCTAAGCCTAGGGGGAGGGATGGGGAGCAGGGTGCCGGGGGCCCAGCCTGGCTGGGGAGGGATAGGTGGGGGCTAGGGTGCTGTGGAGAGGGAGGGATGGGGGCCCAGCCTGGGAGGAAGAGATGGGGGCTGGGTGTTGGGACCAAGCTTGGGGGGGAGGGCAGGATGGGGTGGGATGCTGGGGGGCCCAGCCTGGCTGGGGAAGGGTGGATGGAGGAGGCTAAGGTGCCATGGAGAGGGAGGGAGGGATGGGGGTCCAGCCTAGGCGAGGCAGGAGAGATGGACTGGAGGGGCTAGCCTGGATGGGGAGGAAGGGATGGGGGGCTGGGGTTCTGTGAGCCAAGCCTGGATGGGGAGGGCTGGATGGGGTGCTGGGGTACTATGAAGAGGGAGAGATGAGGGCCACCCTGGGGGGTCTCATTGGAGGAGAAAAGACAGGCAGGTACTCAGAAGTGTCAGGCATGCAGTGCCAGGGGGAGGAGGGGTTGACACAGCTGCTGCAGAGGAGCACCCCATCCCCCCCTGAGGTAGGCTAGCCCTAGGGCAGGATGGTGTGCAGGGTGTGTGCAGGAACTAAAGGGACGCAAGCTTATGACAGTGAGACAGAGGATGGGTGAAAGAGGTGAACAGCCTCCAATAGCCCCACATATAGGGCTACATTCAGTCCTCAGATCCATAGAGATGGCCTGGTTTGCACACACTGGTTCAAGGCAACCTCATTTTCCCTAACTGAGGAGCTACACAGACAGCGTGCTAGGAGCATAGCACACGCAGCATCTTCATTGTGATGGTTCTGCAAGCTACGTTCCCCACCCATCCCAGCCTGCAGAGGGAGAGATGGGGGCCACCCTGGGGGGTCTCATTGGAGGAAAAAGGACAGGCAGGTACTCAGTCACAAAAGGTGTGGAGACAAAGGCCAAGAGGCCCTGTTCCCTTTTTGTTCAGTTGATGGTGGGTCATTACACTTGATCTAGACACAGTGGTCATCACAGGAGCTACATCTGCTTTAAAAACGAGGGCAGTTACATAATGCAGTGGAGCACTCCACTAACTACACTTGGGCAGCGGCTGCTGACAGATAAAGTTGCACTTTTGCTTTCCGAAAGTCTCAAACTGGTATAGTCTGGGATTTGCTGAATGGTTTCTGAGCATTTAGTGTGTGTGAGATGGGGTGGGCGGGAAGGAAGTAGGTAGTTTTCAGTGCATGTTTTACTTAGTGTTAAACAGAAAGATACACAAATGTATTTCCCATATACTAAATCAGCGTTTCCCAAAGTGTGCGGTGTGGCCCCTTGGGGTTCATCAGAGACTAGCTGGGGTGGGGAGAGACACGGGGAGCACCCCAGCTAAAGACCCTGACATAAATTGTTCTCCAGAATCTCAGCTTTCATTTAAAAAAACAAAACAAAACAACAAACACTAAGTCTCTAGTTGTTATGGCTGTGAAGAAAACTTTGAAAATGTGAAGGGAGCGAAACTGCCGCAGAGATCAGTGTTTGCAGAGAGCCTAAATCCATAGCCCTCAAGTGTGAATTGCCCCATTCTTTTCAGTGGTTACTCATTCTGATGCCAATAATGAGTTAACAGTGTTGACATTTAAATTATTTCAATGCACATCAAAGCATATAAGAAATGAGTGGAAGTTTAATATTATGAAGATCTATACCAGCATTTCCCCAAAGTGTGGGGAGGAGGGCATGAAGTAGCAGCTGGGGAAAGGAAGTGAGGGCACAGCAGATGTATAATGAGAGATGGGGAGATTGCAATCCCACCATGTGAAGTTTAACAATGAGAGCCCAGTCAGTTTTGTTGTCCTAAAAGAGGGCTCATCTTTTGAAAGTTTGGAAAATATTTTGTTAAATGGCACCTGTGGCTTTCTTGCTACTGTAAAGAACTATATTTACATGTTTATGGCACTTTATTAACAGGCATCAGGCAAAGAGTATAATAATTTTGTACTTATAGGGCCTTTTATTCAAGGATAGCAAAGTGCTCTATCATGATGTTCAAGTATTATCCCTTTTTGCAGATGGGGAAACTGAATTATAGAGAGGTTAGGTGACTTGCTCAAAATTATTATATGGAGACAGGGTAGTTTCTGCATAGTTAAAAGTGCAGTCAGGCACCTTAAGGCTGATTGTGACCTATTCTTTCCAGCAAAACCACAATCCATTTATTGTCAGTAGTCTCCTTGATACCTAGAATTTTTTCCAGAAATTGAGAATTTTCTGAGATAAGATTTGGAAAGTGAGTCCTTTTAGAAATGTTTGCGTATGGTCTAATAGTTTGTTGGTGCTTTTATCTGCCCAATAAAATTACATTACATCACAGGGTGGTTGTTTTTTTTTTTTAAAGAGTACGTCTTAACATTTACTCATATACACCGGTTAGTTATCAAAGACAGGTATGCTGAAATATGTACAAACATGTTCCAAAAACTAGACATGAGTTTCAAATACCAAAACCATCAGAAGGAAGAAAAGCATGCAGTCATTGTCATCATTGACACCCATACACACACATTTTGTGTGTGAGTCTTTTTCCTATGAAAATCTGCATGTGACACATTGCTACCAAATTTAAAGGATGCAAAAGAGTTTGATTGCAGTTATGCAAAGGCATGCACAGAAGGACCCATTCAGATATCTCCCAGTGTCCTAAATAGAAAACTTGGTATGACCTCTTTTGCTAGAAAACGATGTCAGTGGTTTGAGCAGGGAAAACTTTTTAGGTGATTTGACTCCAGCAAAAGTTAAATTTTAATGCAGGAAAAAATGTATACATTGAATGACACCATAGTCTGGAGCTTGCACAGCAAGTAATTGATTTAGTTTTGCCTGTATTAGAAGTATTGAATAAGCTGTGCTCAATAGATTATGGCTCTTTAGTTGTTCTGAAAAAGGCTTAATGCTTTTATGTAACATCTGGAGTTAGGCAGGCTAAGAGAAAGTTAATCAAACTTCATGCTTCAGGGCATCAGCTGCATTAAGGAAGGACTCCCCACCCTCACACACTGTGTACAGAATTGTACAATGGATCAGGAATGAAACATCAGCTACTAGCCACTGCTGAAGGCATGATATTAGACTCGATAGACCATTTGTTTGATCCCACTTTAGCAAATCCTATATAAATACAGTGAAACCTTCACTAACCTTCCTTGAATAGGCATCCTCTGTCTTCCGCAATGATTTTAAAGTTGTTGTTATTACCCTTTACTGTAGAGCTTAGGAGCCCCAGTCAGGGACCAGAACTCCACTGTGCTAGGCACTGTACAAACACAGAACAAAAATATAGTTCCTTCCCCCAAGAGCTTACAATCTAAGTATAAAACAAGAGACAGCAGGTGCATAGACAAACCAGTGGGAGAGTACAGGGGCAATATTGGTCAGTGTGATAGGCAGTTTTTTGTAGGCATAATGGAAAAGGAGGGGTTTGAAGGAGGATAATGAGGTAGCTCTGCAGATGTTTATTGGGAACTCTTCCTAAGCCTGACGAGCAGCACAAGGGAAAGCACAAAGGTGCTTGTTTCAGATTTAACAAATGGGTAATGGAGGCTTACGCCATGGGCCAATCAGAGGCAGGAGTCAGCATCTTGATAGAGAATGAGAGAGGATAGGTAGGATGGGGTTAGGCCATGAAGGGCCTTAAAAGTGAAGACAAGTAGTTTCTGTTTGATGCGATAGTGAAGGGGGAGGCAAAGCGTGGGGTGACATGGTCAGGTAGTGGGCTAGGAGAATGATCTTTACAGCAGCGTTGCAGTTCAGTGGAATTTTATTTGATCTTTTGTTAAATGCCACCCTGACTAGGTAAACATTTGCTGGTCAGTGAAGGCAGTTTTTACTGATATTCTAAATTCATCATCTGAGTTTTGTGGCTAATACAACAAAACAGAGAATATTTGCTTCTTCTCCCTAATGGGGACACAACTCCACCCCGTAGTGACTGATAGGCCCCATGTTGCCATATTTCAAGCCCATAGCATAATGTGAAATAGTTCCCTCCATTACATCCTTATATTGTCAACTCTGATATGAAATTTACACAGATTATTTCAATGCTCAATTCCCCCCAGATCAACTTCTAATTTGGCTTATAAATGTGACTCTTCCTCTCAACAGCTTCTATGGCACAGGATGTGGTTGCATGCACCAACAAGTTCTAGAAATCCACACCGCTTGGATTCAAAGCTGAATAAACCTGCCAAACCTTAGGACTGTACATGTCATTGTATTTTTATATACAAGTATTAAGAAAAGTTTAGCGCAGGTAGCTATAACAAAAAAACTTTTGATAGTTCAGTAGGTGTTTTCAACCTAGAAATTATATATTTTCATAAAACCACATATTTGTATTCTGAGAAGGATGCTAATGAGATGATAATTTTCTTTCATATCCAATTTGCTTTTTGAGTGCTGTATTTCTCTGTATTTGCCACCTAACAGTGTAGAACCCAGTATTAAATATTATATAATTTCTTGGTAATTATCCAGTGGCTTTGTGTTTGCTTTTTTAGTATCTCCACCCACCTTCCAGAAAATGTAGCTATCTGAGTGGTGCTCTCAGGTGTCAGTCTCCTGTTGGAGGAGGTCCTGTGCGCCTCTGTACAAAGGAAAGATATTTTGGTCTCTTGTTCAATTCAGTCAAATACTAAAACAGATTATTTGCTTAATACATGCCACCACTTCTGGAGTTGCCCAATATGGCCACCCTCATCCAAAAGGTGTAGCCTGTTGAGAGTATACATCCTATCATACAGCGCTTCATCGTCTGAGTGGCCTCCACAGTTCCCCCCTCCATATTAAAAATGCTGCAATCTGTTCAGTTTTATGCAAATTACATGTAGTCTTCCCACTCTTGACAAGTTGCCAGTGCAGCTCTTCAGCTGGACAGTGTGCTTCAACCCCAGCTGAAGACTTGTTCTGCTACTGAACCATCTCATCCCTTAAACTGCCAATACACTGCTGCCCTGCCACCAATCCAACCAATAGATTGCTTTTGTAGTATCCTTGCCTTGCCTCCTGGCACATCCATAGCACCACTGCAATATCCATAACACTGCCCACATTTATGGTTTTCCCATTCAAAAGTTAATTCAGATATTTTGTTTGCAAGTAAAAATCTGTCTATCTGTATGTGCGTAGTAAAGGTTGCACATACCACAGGCTGGAATTATGCAGCAAGTAAATTAATTGTTACTTTTTCTAGTCTGCTAAACCATCAAGGAGCACTTAACACCTTTTAGCTCATGTATTTAGTAGGGCTGTCAAGCAATTAAAAAAATGTATCGCGATTAATCGCACTTTTAATAATAAAATACCATTTAAATATTTTTGGATGTTTTCTACATTTTCAAATATATTGATTTCAGTTACAACACAGAATACAAAGTGTGCAGTGCTCACTTCATATTTATTTTTGATTATAAGTATTTGCACTGAAGAAAACAAAAGAAATAGTATTTTTCAATTCATCTAATACAAATACTATAATGCAATCTCTTTATCATGAAAGTTGAACTTACAAATGTAGAATTATGTACCAAAAAACTGCATTCAAAAATAAAACAATGTAACATTTTAGAGTCTGCAAGTCCACTCAGTCCTACTTCTTGTTCAGCCAGTCACTCAGACAAACCAGTTTGTTTACATTTGCAGGAGATAATGCTGCCTGCTTCTTGTTTACAATGTCACCTGAAAGTGAGAACAGGCGTTCTCATGGCACTGTTGTAGCCGGCATTGCAAGATATTTACATGCCTGATGTGCTAAAGATTCATATGTCCCTTCATGCTTCAACCACCATTCCAGGGGACATGTGTCCATGCTGATGACAGGTTCTCCTTGATAACAATCCAGAGCAGTGTGGACCAACGCATGTTCATTTTCATCATCTGAGTCAGATGTCACCAGCACAAGATTGATTTTCTTTTTTGGTGGTTTGGGTTCTGTAGTTTCCACATCGGAGTGTTGCTCTTTTAAGACTTCTGAAAGCCTTCTCCACACCTTGTGCCTCTCAGGTTCTGGAAGGCACTTCAGATTCTTAAACCTTTGGTCGAGTGCTGTGGCTATCTTTAGAAATCTCACACTGGTACTTTCTTTGCGTTTTGTGAAATCTGCAGTGAAAATGTTCTTAAAACGAACAACATGTGTTGGGTCATCATCCAAGACTGCTATAACATGAAATATACGGCAGAATGCAGGTAAAACAGAGCAGGGGACATACAATTCTCCCCTCAGGAGTTCAATCACAAATTTAATTAATGCATTATATTTTTAATGTGCGTCATCAACATGGAAGCATGTCTTCTGGAATGGTGGCTGAAGCATGAAGGGGCATATGAATGTTTAGTGTATCTGGCACGTAAATACCTTGCAGTACCGGCTACAAAAGTGCCATGCAAATGCCTGTTCTCACTTTCTGGTGATATTGTAAATAGGAAGAGGGCAGCATTATCTCCTTTAAATGTAAACAAGCGTGTTTGTCTTAGCAATTGGCTGAACAAGAAGTAGGACTGATTGGACTTGTAGGCTCTGAAGTTTTACATTGTTTTGTTTTTGAGTGCAATTATGTAACCAAAAAAATTTACATTTGTAAGTTGCACTTTCAGGACAAAGAGATTGCACTACAGTACTTGGATGAGGTGAATTGAAAAATTCTATTTCTTTTATTTATCATTTTACAGTGCAAATATTTGTAATAAAAATAATATACTTTGATTTCAGTTACAACACAGAATACAATATATATGAAAATGTAGAAAAACATCCAAAATATTTAATAAATTTCAGTTGGTATTCTATTGTTTAACAGTGCGATTAAAACTGCAATTGATCACAATTTTTTTTAATCACTATTCCTTTTTATTTTATTTTTTTAGTTAATCACATGAGTTAACTGCGATTAATCGACAGACCTAGTATTTAGGTATTTATAAGGCTGAATTTTTAAAAATCCCCACAGATTTTACTGAGTGATGCTTCTCCTGGATATTAAATATCTATTTACTAGAATCAGAATACATACATGTAACTTTAGAACAGTAACGTTTTTGACTTACTGGTAGCCCAAACTAGAGTTTGTGTCTTGATTTAAACTGGATTGCATTTTAACTGCACACACGAGCTATATAATATATATGCAAACAGAGCTACTAAAGTAGAGTCCACATCTATATATTGGCTTGCTTTCCTTCTAGCCTTCTAAATCAGCTTACTTTATACCTTAGAGAATACTTTTATTTCTATAAATAACCCTTTCTCTATTGGCTAACCCAGATAATCCTGCGATCAACCATGCAACAAGAAGTGTCACTTGGATAGAATATGGAACGATGCTGATCTTATTTCTTGTAGGCTGTTGTGTTAGTTTGGAAGTTCATCAGTCAGCAATAGTAGAGGATCTGTTAACATTTGTTTTTCATTCCTCCCCTGAGAAGTATTTAGATAAGTGATGCTTTGTAGCTTATTCTTTTGCATTTGGTTTCTTGTAGTTGAATTTAAAGTTAAAAAGGTTCCTAATCTTGACCTGCTCTGGGAATGTATTGCTCTACTCTTAGCAAGCAGTACTGTGAACAGGATTAATGTTTCATCAGCCCTTTTAGCTTGAACAGTAAACTACAATAATAGGGCTTGATTCAAAGCCCCCTGGAATCAGTACTCCCATTGATTTCAGTGTGCTTTGGATCAAGCCCATCAAGAATAAGCAAAATGGTGGGAAATTTGGGAATGTCTCTATTTAGCAGTGTTACCCTTGTAAGGAAGTAGAACTTGTGCATATTAGAGGGTTGCTATTTATTTGGGGTATGTCTACATTTATTATTTAAATTGTGTATTAACACACTGACTTTTAGAATCAGAAATGTAGGGCTGGAAGGGACCTTGAGAAGTCATCAAGTCCAGTCCCCTACTATCAGGCAGGATCAAGTAAACATAAGCCATCCCTGACAGGTGTTTGTCTAACCCAGGGGTAGGCAACCTATGGCACGTGTGCCGAAGGCGGCACGCCAGCTGATTTTCAGTGGCACTCACACTGCCCAGGTCCTGGCCACCAGTCTGGGAGGCTCTGCATTTTAATTTAATTTTAAATGAAGCTTATTAAACATTTTGAAACCTTATTTACTTTACATACAACAATAGTTTAGATATATATTATAGACTTATAGAAAGAGACCTTCTAAAAACGTTAAAAAGTATGACTGGCACACGAAACCTTAAATTAGAGTGAATAAATGAAGACTCGGCACACCACTTCTGAAAGGTTGCCGACCCCTGGTCTAACCTGTTCCTAGAAACCTCCAATGATGAGGATTCCACAATGTCCCTTGGAAGCCTATTCCAAAGCTTAACTGCCTTTATAGTTAGAAAGTTTTTCCTAATATCCAACGTAAGTGTCCCTTGTTGCAGATTAAACCCATAACTTCTTATCCTGCTTTCAGTGGACGGGTCAGCTAAGATCATGTCATGCACTTGCCACTTGGCATAAGAAGATTCAATATTTCAGGATCATCATCATCGAACCGAAATGCTATCATGCAGACTGTATATCTATCACAGTCCAGAACAGCATTATAGATTGTATCATGCAGGGACAATCTTTCAGCAGATAAATCATCACTAATTGTTGGAAGAGTTAGCTGTGTTGAGAATTGTTCAGCAGTTGACAGATCTTTCAGACAGGCAACATTTAAATACTTAACTGACTAGTTTTTACACATTTTTGGCTGAATAAAAAGAGAAAACTTTGATCAATCAAGACAGTTGTCAGTCCCCCAATCTGCTCCGTGTAATACTCGGGTTATGTGCACATCTCATAGGTCCCGCTGTCAGACCAACACATAGTCAGTGACGTGAGCCTACCGTTTTGTATTTGTCGGTAGGCCAGTAACTCTGTCACAGAAGGAAATTAGGTTGATTTGTTCTTGACAAATCCATGCTGGCTGTGCCTTATAACCCTATTATCCTCTAGATGCTTTCAAATTAATTGTTTAATAATTTGTTCCAGTATCTTTCCAGGTATCGAAGTTAGGCTGATTGATCTATAATTCCCTGTCCTCTTTGTTCCCCAATAAAAGATGCACCCCCCCCACACAGTGCTGCCTAGTGGTCAGGTGGGGGTAGACATGTCTCCTGCAAGGCTACCCCTTGCTCTCCAGTGTGGGGCTTGTAAACCCCATCACCTGCCCTTTTTAAACAGAAGTCCTATGTTTGCCCCTCTTCAGTCCTTTGGGATCTCACCCGTCCTGTGTGAGTTCTTGAAGATCATTTCTAACAGTTCCAAGATTGCTTTCAGCTAATTCCTTAAGTGCCCTAGGTTGAATTTCATCAGGCCCTGCCAACTTGAATACATCTAACTTATCAAAATATTCTTTAACCTGTTCTTTCCCTGTTTTGGCCTCCATTCCTTCCCCTTGTTCTTAATATTAATTGTGTTTAGTATCTGGTCACCACTAACCTTTTTAGTAAAGACTGAAGCAAAATAGGTATTAAACACAACAGCCTTCTTGATGTCATCAGTTATTAGCTCTCCCTCCCTGCTAAGTAGAGGGCCTACGCTTTCCTTCTTGTTATTTTGCTCCTAACGTATTTAAATAATATATTCTTATTGCCTTTTATATCCCTTGCTAAGTGTAGCTCATTTTGTGCCTTAGCCTTTGTTACATTATTATAAATTCTAGTGTGGACAAAACACATTTGTTACTAGTTGTGTGGTTAAACTTGTATTTTTTAAGTTGTCAGCCTGTTGATGAATAAGTCTGAAAGTCTATGTACTTGATTGTCCTCCTACCCCACCCCTTGCCATTAGTCATCTTAGATTGTAAATTCTTTGGGGTTAGAGTATGTCTACCTTTATGTTTGTGCAGCACCTAATACAAAGCAGTCCTATCCAGATCTGGGTGCTACCATCACATATATATTTAACAACATACAGTACCTTGGATAGTATAAATTTCCAGTTTTATTAACTGACAATTTATGATAGACACAGACAGTATTAAGGCACAGGCACAAAAAGGTAGCATTAAGGTTGAGATTTCAATCTTACCATTGCATTTCCAGACTTGAGAGCTTAGCCTTAGCATTATGCTATCACTTCTTAAAAGCTTAGAATTGGGATGACATTTGTTAACTTTCTACTTGCATCCTACAAAAACATTTTTTTTAAATAACTCCTCAAAAACTCCCCCTGTACAAGGGATGGTGTATGTTCATTTATTAGTTGTGTCAGATAGTTTAGTTGATTGATATTCAATTAATGCCCATGTTACAGGTGGTGTCATATATAACTTTGGTTTTCCAGTGTTATCAGAAGCTTAGCTGGGATGATCTGTGTAGTGAGATCTTCCTTTGGAGCTTATTAATACCACCTGCACTGGAACAGAAGTGCTACATTGAAAGGCTGCTTTCTAAAGAAAAGTGCTGATAGTTAATTGCACTGGATCCTGAAGTCTTGTATCCACAGACTAGGACGGTAGTGCAGAGACAGTAGCAGGACAGGTTTCCCATTTCCCTTGCCAATGTGTCTCAACCCTGATCTAGAGGGAGCCACCTTCAGGAGCAGTCTCCATGGCCCATTGTGTCCTTGGCCTCCAACAAAAATTTGTAGAACTCGGAACTCTTCCCATCCACAGAGCACTTTACAACCTATAACTAATTCATCCTCAGGAGATTGGCAAGTATCATTATCCCCATTTCCAAAACTGAAGTTCAGTGACGTGCCTGGAGGGCCTCTGGGTCTGAGCTAGGATTTGAACTGTGAGTTCCTGGCTCCAGGTCCTACTGGTCTGAGAACAGAGCACACATGGCTGCCAATCAGTGCCTCCCTCTTATGGTATTTTTTTTTATGGGAACATCTGACCAGTAGAGACTGGACTGAAAACCAGATGACCCAAAAGGGATGAAGAGGCTTTTCCTCCACAGACACATCCCAGAGAGGGAGGATGATTATAATTAGGTATGATAGCAAGATTCCCATTGGGGCTCCACTGTGATAGGTGCCATACAAACACCTGGTAAGAGCTAGTCCCTGCCCGGAAGAGCTTATGTTCTAAACAGGCAAGATGAAGAATGGGTGTGAGAGGGGACAGCGAGGCACTGAGTGATTAAGTGACTTGCCTGAGGTCACCTAGCAAATCACTGGCAGAGCTCTTGACTCACAGTCTGTTGCCCCATCTACTTGCCGCACTGCCTCTGTTGTGTGGCTGTGCTTGTCAGAAGGATTCTGAATCAAAGTAGGGTAACCGGTGTTCCTCAGTTATATGCCAGCACCCAGAATGCTCTTCCGCTGACTGTTATTTCATAGTAGTGCAGGTGTCTGAGCACTGGCACCAGCACAGGTTTATGTTGTGTTCACGTGCACAGTTATTTTCTAGTGGTTTGCATTGTAAATAAACCGACGTGCCGATTCCGTTTCCTAATCCTGGGGCTGAGCCTGGCTGATGTTTCAAGTTTTCTTAACCATGAGGTACAGTGATCTGAGATACTTTTGTGAGAGGGAGATTTGGATTAATGGGGTTTTGTTGGTGGTAAAGATAATCCAGATCACCTGGTGGCTTGACTGCTGCTCGTTAATGTACCTCATCCTTGGGAGATGCTCCCTGGCGCAGTGAATACTGAATAGGCTACAGGAGTTGGGTTGGGCACCTCAGTCCTTTGAATAGCCCCCATCAGCTGGCATGCTGAGTGATATTAGTGGCAGTTGTGTGCTCCTAGACCCAAGGTGATGCTGCATGTGGGAGTGGGGCACTGAGAGAACAGAAGTGGAGAAATGGAAGAATTCTGTCTGCACTGGTGGTGGGATCTGCTGCCATGAACCGCGAAGCAGAGGGAGGAGGGCAAGGCTGTGGAGAGGGGGAAAAGTTTCAGCATGGGAAATAACATCTCGGATTTCCTGGCTGCCGCAGGGTTTACTGTCAATTCTGCGCAAACTGAAGAGTGCACCAGACCAGGAGGTGAGAATCCTCCTCCTGGGACTAGATAATGCAGGCAAGACCACACTCCTGAAACAGCTGGCATCTGAAGACATCAGCCACATCACACCGACACAGGTAAGGAAGGTTCTTCCTGGGCCCCCAGACTGCTGTGTGTTCTGTTTCCATTCCACACGCCATGTTAACCATATTTCAGATACAAGCTATGCCTGTGAAATGCTAAAAGGCTGCAGGCAGAACTAAATTAGAAGGGATATCATCATTATATTGGTGTGTTTTCAACTGCAGAAAGGGAGCCAGTCCCAAATCAGTGTATAGCTGGCGAATGTACATTTTGCACCCTTTGAGCCAGATTCTGACCTCAGGTATGTTGGTGTGTATCTGGACTAACTCCGTGGAGTTCAGTGGAATTACTTGGGATTTACCCAGATGTAACAGAAATCAGATTTTGGTCCCATTTGTTTTAAAACAAAGAGCATCTATTTGGAGATAGTGCAGCACTTGTACATTTCTGTCTATGCTCCTTGCTTCTTTCCCCTTGGGCATTCCTAGAATCCCACAGATCTTGAATCCCACAATTCGTGTCATCCCGAGTTGTTGCCTTTTACTCCCCCGATTCAGTGCTCCCCATTGGGGCAATTGTGTCCCTCCAGTCCAAAATGCCATCAGCACCACTCCTGACTTGACCAGAGGAGGCTGCTAGAGAGCTATACAAGGTGCTCATCTCTCCCCCTCCCCTAGAAGCGGAGTGCATTGCCTCACAGCATTCCCAGCCCCCGGCACCCCAGAGCAAAAGCCCACGCTCAGATTCCAAGCTCTGATCCCCTGGGGCATGTGGCAGCACGTTGCCAGGCCACACCACATCCTGTTTTTCCAGTTGAGCACCCTTTCAGTTGGAGCTTTAGTTCATGAAACGGACCCTTCAGATATGCAGCTGTTCTTTTGAGCTGAGCACTAGTGTTGTGTCGAATGAAGCTTAGTCCTCTGGCTTTGGGTTAGACTGTACTGTGTGCTCAGTTTTCACAGGCTCAAGCCTGCTTCTCACAGTGCCCTCTGTTTTTTTCCTTATCAGCATCTCTCTCTCACCTCTTGCTGTATCCACCCTTCTGAGCACTCCAAAGACATTAACAGCAACATATGTCTCTGTAGCCATGACAATGTCAGCCCTTGATCCAGGAACATATGCAAGCTGACATGCATGAGGCTGCTGTTCTCTTTCCTCTTCACCTCTCCCACAGCTGATCCATCTGAACAGCAACACGGCCATATCTTGCCATGCTTTTCAGTAATGTGATATATAAGCTGCTAATGGCGCGCTCTGATGAATATGATCCTGAGTTTCAGGTTAACACAGTGTGTGGTTTTACTTATGCTCATTACAGGGCTTTAACATTAAAAGTGTACAGTCTCAAGGTTTTAAGCTGAACGTGTGGGACATTGGTGGACAGAGGAAGATCAGGCCGTACTGGAGGAACTATTTTGAAAACACTGATGTTCTTGTAAGTATTGGCCACAGCTGAGTGCTTGTTAATGCAATGGCTTTCTAAGGTCTCAGGCAGAAAGACAGGCAGTGCTAAACGCTCTAATTCTGAGTAACACCATTGTTGGCATAACATTAATCATTCCGAACCCATTGGCGAGACTGGATACATGGGGGGAAATAGTGGAATCGGCAGAAACGTTTCAAATTTATTTTTGACTTTTCCAGCACTCCTATACATGCTCAATTACAAGTCCCTCAGGTATTAATGGCATAATGTTAACATATACTTTGCACATCTGTAGCAGTGTCCATTGGAGAATCTTAAGGCTTTTTACAGGTACTAATGAATTAAGCCACAAATAGTGAGGTAGGTTCAGTATTATCCTCCTTTTACAGATGGGGAAACAGAGGCACAGAACAGTTAAATGACTTGCCCAAGGTCAGCCAGAGCAGTCTGTGGAAGAGAGGCAGGAAGAGAACCCTGTCTTTAATTACAAGACTATCCTTCCATACCTATTTGAAGGTTAATGTTTGTAAAGCTCTAAACATGAAAACCTTAACTAAATGCTTAATTATAATGTAGGGCCTTTACAGTTACAGGAGGGGACACATTTCATCCTAGAGCACAGTACAGAATATATACAAAATGCAGCCACTTCTGAGGGCAGGGTGGCAGCTAGCTGGCACACACAACCCTGCACAGCGGGGGGAGAGGAGGAATATTGGCAAATCCCCCACTCTTATCAAAAGTTCTACAGAATCTGTAGCGTCTGTACAGATCAGCAAGGGCCTTTGATCTTGAGGTAGCATCTGACAGACGCTGCCTAGCTGTATGGCACTCAAGTTAACCCCCATAAAAGGTTTAAAAGCTGATGACTCAGCCAACAACAGAACCTGTGGTGCCAGTAAGTTTAGGAAATCCAAACCCAGTGCTTAGATCACTGAGGCTATGTCTACACTGCACAGTTGTCCGGGTGATTGGCACCCAGGTGTGAGCACCTGGGTTAGCCTTGCCTGGGTGTGAGCATCCCCACTGCAGAGCTCGAACCGCGTTACTGTGTCCTCATTGTTTCTGCATTCATCTGTGTATGCCTGGGAGTATGTCCCGTGATTTTGTGTTGAGACGCCTTAGGATTCTTTCCCAGTTGGTTGTGTCAATTGCGAGAGAACTTGTCTGTCCTCTGGGCTGGGGATTTGTGGAAAGGCACTGGAGAGCTCCCAGCACTTGAGTGACTTAGCCTGCATCCTCACTTGCAAAGTGGGTGAGTTCCAGCCTGAGTTAAAGCAGAGCCTAAGCTCTAACCCACACCCCCAACCAGCTAAGCTCATCTGAACAGTAAGTCGTTGCTATCACATCGTTTTACAGATGGGAGAAACTGAGGCATAGATGGAATGTGACTTGTCTGTGAACACATAGAAAGTCTTACATTACTTAGATTGTAAGCTCTTTGGGACTTGCTTCTTATATGTTTACACAGCAGCTAGCACAGTGAGGTCTTGGTCAATGACTGCGGCTCCTAGGAGTGGGGCTACCTCAATACAAAATAATAATTAAAAGTCAATATCAGAGCCAGGAATAGGCTCCTAATCTCCTGTAGCGTGCCATGCTCTAATCACTAAACATGCTGCCTTTCACCAAGGCGCTGCACAATAAAATACACAACAGATACTAAATAGCCAGGCTACTCAGCATCATTAGAGCAGGGGTAGAGGATGGGCCTACAGAGAGGGGGCCAAGGTTAACATAAAAAGACATCTCGGAGTAGAGTGACTTTAATTGCTGAATGCAGGGAGGGATGGGCTGAGGAGTTGTATGGGGAGGGAGAGTACCACGTTTTAGGAGCCAGCCATTACAACAAAGCCTGCGTCACTTGCCTTCCCAAAGCACAAGAGTGAGACCTTACAAGGAGGGAGCTGTGAGAGAGAGACCGGCCAGCGCAAGGCTGAAGAGGGGGGGTCCCTTTTCCATTACAGGCTTTCAAAAACAGCAGGGCCAACTTAGTCAGTGAGCTCCTGTATAGGCAATCAAGGCACAAAACATAGGGTGGGTATAAAATGATCACGACTGCTCCGTCAGGGATTATCTATGGTGCCGTGTATGGTGGGCAAGCACTATGCAAGCAGGCAAAAGTCAGCACTGCAAAGCAGCAGCTCGGGAGCCTTTGACTGCTACAGCAGACACTTCCAGTCTGCCCATTGTGAAGATAGCTACCGAGTCTCCACGGGTATATTGCAGGCCGTGTGACTCCCAGTTCTCCCTTGCCAAGTTTGTAGCAGCAATTAAACTGCCACATTCCCATTGCATTTACTGCAAGGGAAGGGAGATGGGAAAATAAAGGATCATTCTAAGCCTGGAGGAGCAGAAAGAACCCCTCATCTCTCCCCCGGCCTACTCAATACCACTGGAAAACCCTGCTTTGTAGGAGTAAGAAAATGGGCAGTGAGGAAAAGGACCCGTTGCAGCACTGGTGGATGGGAAGGTGGGAGTTGTACAGCAGCTGGTAGCAGTCGCTTCCTGACCCATTTCCACCACTATTTGCATGGAAATTACAACCCATTTACACCAGACTTGACATTGGCCCATTTTTTTTTTTAGAAAGCACCTGAAATGCAGGTGAGTGTATTTCTCACGCTGTGTCCACTCTGGCACAGCATTTACAAAGATAATTTAAACTGGAGTTGTGCCACATAGCCCAGGCTACCCCTCCAGTAACCAGTTCAGATGGGCTTTGCAATGCAGGGATTCTGGGACCAAGATAAGGTACTGTCCCAAGACTCCTGCTTCGGCTCCATTCAGAACTGCATTGCACAAAGAGAGAGGACCCTCCAAAAATGTTTGAAAACCATGAAGTGATTGCACATTCAAATCAGCGCAGGTGTGTTTGAATGGGAGATACTCCAGCTCTACACACCTGTGATATTTGGAAGCTTAACCCTGTCAAATAAGGTGCGTCTGTTTGGATGATTGCATATTCAGACACACACCTGCAGTGATTTCGCATGTGGCTTTCTGCTTTGGAAGTAGGCACTCTACATGTGCTGAGCTGGTTGGCGTTGTGCTGTGCACTGGGGGATTGCCTGCAGCCCTGTCACCTCAAACTGTAATCTAGTCAGATCTCACAAGTTAAGTGCCAATAGGAGACCCCCAGAGAAAACCCAGTGGCTGCTGGAGAAAGGATCGGTGAGTGTTAGGGGCACTCCTTGTGAGTGCTGAACTAATGCCCCAGCAGTGTGAGATGGGGACTCTGGTGCTGGAGAGTTCATCTTTCAGGTGAGATGTGAGGCTCAGTTCCTGACCAGTCATCCTCACTACACATCCCATGACAAGAGCAGGGGTGTCTGCCCCAGTGCCCTGATCAAATTTCAGTTTGGAGAATTACGTTCTGTCCCATAACTACCCCACTTTTGGCTGGAGATGGTGTCCTCACTTCCTGTCCTAAACAATTACGTAGTGTTCCTGTGTGCAGTAGCTAAACAGCTAGTGTTTCACCCTAGAGGTGGCAGCCATTGATACTCTGTTGTATAATTAAACAAGTTTGCCAACAGTAGATAAGATATGGCATCCTCACTGAGGAAAGCACTTAATGACATTTTAAATAGCTATTTATTATAGTTTAGTTATTTATTTTTAACTATTTATTTGTAGCTATATATTATATCATTTAGTGCTTAGGAAAGATGTTGAAATGACACCAGATCCCTCAGGTTACCCACTGAGCATGGACCAGTATAGTATGGGCAGTGGCATTGCAAGCTTCCTATGCATATGCTGTCCTCCACCAATGTGCATCAGCTCTGACTTGTAAGAATCATGAAACCAGAGTAAGTAGAGAAAAAATGCATGAGGTCACCAGTTACCTCTTCCCTTGGCAAGCATACCAGTTTTCCTCACAGTATATTAAGTCCATACTAACTCCAGCCTTTCCCAGTCAAAAAAGCAAACAGAATGTTGGGAATCATTAAGAAAGGGATAGATAATAAGACAGAAAATCTCATAATTGCCTCTATATAAATCCCTGGTACGCCCACATCTTGAATACTTCATGCAGATGTGGTCGCCCCATCTCAAAAAAGATATATTGGAATTGGAAAAGGTACAGAAAAGGGAAACAAAAATGTTTAGGGGTATGGATCAGCTTTCATATGAGGAGAGATTAATAAGATTGGGATTGTTCATCTTGGAAAAGAGATGATTTAGGGGGGATATGATAGAGGTCTATAAAATCATGACTGGTGTGGAGAAAGTGAATAAGGAAGTGTTATTTACTCCTCCTCATAACACAAGAACTAGGGGTCACCAAATGAAATTAATAGGCAGCAGGTTTAAAACAAACACAAGGAAGTATTTCTTCACACAACACACAGTCAACCTGTGGAACTCCTTGCCAGAGGATGTTGTGAAGGCCAAGACTGTAACAGATAAGGTTGATTTTGGTCAGTGTAATCCTTCCTGTGTTACATTATATGCAAACAGTAAGACGTCACATTTATTTAGGCCTGTCTATTGTTTTAAACAACTGAACTGTTTCAACCACATTAGCGATGAACCAGGGGCATAGTTCAGAGGGATGAGAGCAGCTGGCTTTACTAAATGCATATCTAGCAAGAACTTCAAGGAGCCTGAAAGACTGTGTGGAGCTAAAACCTCTTCCACAGGTTATGCTACTTTGCATTTACCCCCAAAGGGTTCAAAACCAAGTTCTTAGGCTACCAAGGAAGGAAACTAACTAATTCAGTGCTGGTGAAAGATGCCGAACTGACAGACCTCTCCATAAAACAAACAGGGAGAGCATAAGCAGTATAAGTGCAAGCTCCCCTCATGCTGCCCCCTGTCCAATGGCCTTAGCCCTGCCCTGGAAGGCAATTCAATCTCCATGACCAATTCACTCCATTTCTTCGATGTCAAACCACTACTAACTGTGTTATCTGGACACATTCCTACTGAGAGGCAGCCTGATTTACTGTACTGAGCATCTGATCCCAGGCCTGCCAGCAACCCCCTCTCTGACCTTGACCAGTCACAACCCCTTTCTCCCCCATTTGTAAAATAGGGATAGTTGCCTACCTTCTGGGGTATGGGGAGGGGTAGTTAATGTTTGCACAGCACTTTACATAAACGTTTGTGCCTGTGTAAATTATAAGGATTGCTATTGGGAACTGGATTGAATTCAGTTTTACACAGGCTACTACATCCTTCAGTGTCTTCCTTCGCCTGTTTCCCTTGTAGATCTACGTCATTGACAGCGCCGATAGAAAAAGGTTTGAAGAAACGGGTCAGGTAAGTAACTTATGTTCAATTCTCTCTGAAGCAAGGTTCCTTAACGCCCTTTGCATATAGAAGTTAGGAATATATTTGTTATTGTTTGTGTGTGGAAATTTGCATTTCAAGTGGGACTTTCCTTTCAGCATCAGCACAAATTATTAATTGTCTATTAATTTGATGAAGGGGCTACCCTTGGTTCACCTCTACCAGAAAAAATGGAACCAAATGTTTAAAGCCTAAACCTTTTCAGGTCCTTCTGAATCTTGCCAAAACAAGACCACAAGGAATCATGTTCTTATGATTTCCACTTAAATTTGTAAATACTGACTTGAATGTCTCTTGGGTCTAATCAGAAACCTTTTGAAAAGTTTTGTAACTCAATTCTGTTTTATCCTGGTTTTCAAAATGCAAGCAGATTGCTTTGTTGGCCTAGAATCTGATCTGTGATGCAACTCATTCTTGCACAGCAGTGCAAGAATTTTTTCCCCCCACCCCCAAACAAAGACAATCTCTAGCAGTTCAGACTTGCTAAATTCCATAACCTTTCAGTTCTTGGCTTCTCTACCAAGACTGCCATATGGGGCGCCACTTAGTGCCAGCTGTGTTGGGCTTGTCACATGGACAGTTGTTAGTTAAGAAGTGACACGAAGCTGCCCTCTCATTTCATACTAGGCCATTGCACAACCATCGGACATTAAGGTCTTTTGATCACTGTGGATCTACAGTGGATTTGGGCCGGGACACAGAGGTAAAAGGCTTAGTTCCCACCCTCTTGAGCCATCCACTCCCCAACGAGCACGTTTTGCAAAATACCCTGCAATATGTCATGCAAGTGAAACTAAAGTCTGGCCAATAAAAGCTATTGTCCAGCCTGGCTTTCAGCATTCCTTCAGCAGGTAACACAGCTTCCTTGTGGGAGGGAGATTTTGTTTCAGAAACAAGATTCTCTTTTACGAGTTACAGTTCATAAAACTTAGAACAAAAATCCAAGCTTGTTACTAGCATCATCACAGAGGTTCAAATATATTAGAGATAGACCCACCTGATTTCAAGGATGAGTCAGGCAATAACTCTATTTGACAAGGTTTTGGCTGTATTTTGTGTTGGTTTCCAGAGAGCAGGGATTGGCAAAATGCAGAGTTGTAGCCTTTAAGACAACTGTTAATTTCAAACTAAGCTAAAGACTCATGTAACCTGTAATTGAAAGAACTTGCTTCTGAACCTTGAGCATAGATGATTGTATACGCTCTTGCTTTTTTGTAATGGGATCTAGGTTTCACTGGAACATTCACTTCCAACATTTGCTCTAAATATAATTCTAATTAGAGACATGATCAACCTCTGGCGGTTAAAGGCTTCTCTCACTCCCCTCACAACCCCCTTTTTAAATGATATAGGAGCTGGCCGAGCTCTTGGATGAAGAAAAGCTCAGCGGAGTCCCAGTGCTCATATTTGCTAACAAGCAAGATTTGCTTACGGCTGCCCCTGCTTCGGAGATTGCTGAGGGACTGAATCTACACACGATCCGTGACAGAATCTGGCAGATCCAGTCTTGTTCAGCCCTCACAGGAGAAGGCGTGCAGGTGAGGTGATAGCAAGGTCTTGTTGTGCCAACATACCTTACTAAATGAGGAGAGGCTGTGTGGTCTTACGAAGGAGGCTATTGATCACAAGAACTCCTCAGAAGGCAGAATATCTTAATCAAGTTATAGGAAGGCATTTATTTATTTTAAAGAGATGCTGTCAGGTTAATTTCATGAAACAAGTTGTCTTATCTGTGCTGTTAACCCCTTAGATTACTACTGCACAAAACTTTCAAAATCGAATTTACTTCCACTGATGCTGGGTTTTGCTTCAGCTCAGACAGTGGAGAGAGGCTGGTCAGTTTCACTTTGATCCAGCCTACAGCACAAAAGAGCTACTCAATGGTGGGACCCGCTTATGATGGTAGCACCTGACGTGGCTAAAACTCTGTAGGCTGAGCCACGTTCCTGAATCAAGACTGAAATGTGTTTTTAACTTTGTCAGGCGCTACCACATAGTAACCAGATCCTACAACATGGTAATTTTTTGTAATGTAGATGGGACTTAAGTTTAGTCAGTTTCATGCTTTCGTGCATTAGGATAATACTTGAATATTTGGGTTGCAACCACCGCAGGAGAATGTTTACATTCCAACCCAACTCTTTTCCTTCAAATTAAAAAAAAAAAAATCTGTCTTTATAGAACCCAAAGTGTAGGCCTAAATATACCAGACAGTGGCCTTCTAAGAGCTTTTATTTATTTAGCCAAGACATAAACTTGGCTGCATTTGCAGCCAAGCTAGTGAAACATTTCAGCCTTGCAATCTTTATTTTGAAGTGGTGCTGTTACAGGGTATGATAACATTATACTAGCTTGGTAGGTGACTGGGACTTGCTGTTTCCTAATGAATTTTTGCCCCACAGTGGCTATTATTCAACCATGAAATACTGTTGAAGAAATAAACCAAAAAGGAACACAAATTTATATTTCAAATGTTTACATGCATCCCCCTGTCACCTCCTCCCTCTCCCCGCCTGCCCCAGGCTCTTACCCACTTTGTTGCTCCTACTCATTTCTCCAGGAGGGAGCTGTGTTGGCCCAACAACTGTAAACACAATTGGGTGTGGAAGAATTAAATGCTGAAAAATGAGATTATCAGCTTCACCTCTATTAGCTGAAAAATGCTTCTCTCCCCAGCTGATCCAAGTCTTTCTAGACCTGCCTGGCTGCTTTCCTGTTGTTGTCTGCTGCTTCTTATTATGCCTTCAGATGTGTGCAGTGCACCTGTGTGTATCTAGTAAAGTCTAAAACAACCTAGTATGTGGAAGTAAAATCCTCTCCTGTGCTTATGCCCAGATAGCAGAGGCCAAGTCATTAATTATCTGCAGACTTAAATGTTTTGTTCATCACCCTAAACTAAGTGCAATGCATTTAGATGTGTGCCAGATAGTGTCTCACTTTGTCACCCCCATCTTCTGGTACTGTCAAAGACGGCAGCTTATTACAGCCATGATCATCCAGTGGGAGGGTGGGCAAGTCATAACCTGCCCTAGAGCTTGTAGAGTGAATAGCCATCCCCATTCCCAATGAGCTCCGAGAGGATGGATGGGCTTACATTTAAGGCACTTGCCTAGAGCTTGGGAGACCTAGGTTCAAGTTCCTGCTCCACTCCAAACTTCCTGTGTGACATTGGCAAATCCCTTAGTCTCTCCATGCCTCAGTTTCCCCTCTGTACAATGAGAATAACAGCCCTGCCCTGCCTCAGAGGGGTGTTGTGAGGAGAAATCCATTAAAGAACATGAGGTGCTCAGATGCTGCAATGATGGAGGCCACATAAGTACCTCAGATAGATATCTAGATAGGCAGACAGCACTTCACCTCGATGGCGACACAAACATCATCAAACCAGACAGCAAGAGGCTCTCACTTTGGCCTTTTGAACAAGACAACCTTTCTGGAAATACAACTAGAGCAAGGATTTTATATCGCAGTTGGCTCAGCTTAAGGAGGAGTATTTATCCTGCCTGAGCCTCGTGTCCTTTTGGGTTTGTCCCATGAAACCACAGAGGCGGGCCACCCCCTCAAAATGTGGGGAGAGGAAAAGAACAACACATTTAACGAGCTGGGATTAAGACAATCGCATGAGGGTTGTGCTACAGCATCTCTGCACCACGCTGTCATATAGGGAGCTATGGGTCAGATCCCTGTGCACTACTCTGAGAACTTCTCAGCGAATGTTGAGTTTAGTGACAGAAAAATAAATGAAGATGCTGGAAGCCAAGAAGCATGAGGTATTTAGAATGAAACCAAGAGAACAAGCCTGCTGCCATTGTTGTCAATGGAGCATAGCACCCAGTTAGCCCTGAGAGACGATACCAATGGATTTTGATAGAGGGGTTTCTCGGGAATGAGTATGTGCAGGAACTGAGTTCATAGGGAAGGTTTGGTGAGGGCCCCAAGGAAGAACAGTGAGCAAGGATAAAGAATGACAATAACCGAAGGGGAACCAGTTTGAAGGTCATTTAATTAGTTTAGTTGATAGCGCCACGGTGTATCGAATTGGGTAGTTAAGACTGGGGATTTCAAGGTTAATGAGATTAGATTATGGTTAATAGAATGATATAAATTTAGAGAATTTAACTATTATTTGAAATAGGTTCGTTAATAAAAATGTTAATTAAGAAGGGAATCTGCGTTGTCATCTTGTCCTTTAACATTAACCTTTTGGGACTTGAGAAAGGTCACAGCAGCTTCCTTGGAAAGCCGTGAATAAAGGTGAGTGGGTTAGAGGGAACCCCCGCAGGTTAGCCCCCTGCACCGAGCTGTCACCCACTGAGCTGCCAATACCACCAGCTTGTTTCCTCTTCCAAAGAACAGAGTTTCATTACCTCCTCACCCTCCTTAGCAAAGCCATGGAAATATCATTAATTTTGTTAATGAGACTATGGCATTGTTCAAAGAAGAGAGACTTCTGTTACGCTCTGAGTGCATTTGAAGCAGACTCTTGCTTTGTGTGTAATTCAGTGCTAGCAAAGGCAGAAGGATTGTCTCTCTGCAGTAAAAAAATAAGAAGTCCGGTGGCACCTTAAAGACTAACAGATTTATTTGGGCATTTATTTGGTTTTTTACCCACGAAAGCTTATGTCCAAATAAATCTGTTAGTCTTTAAGGTGCCGATGGACTCCTCATTGTTTTTGTGGATACAGACTAACAGTGCTACCCCCTGATTCTGCCTCACGTTCTGGCATAAAGACTCACCTGGTTTGCAAGTGAAAGCTCATGTTTGTTTACCATTGACAACTTGACAACCTAGCAGAATAACAGAGGCAGTGTAAGAAGTGGGCTATGCATGGTATATGGTATGAGGTGGTAATTGGTTCTGGTGACAAAACACATGAAGGGCAGGGGAAGCGGTGCCTCCCAACAGTGATCTGTTGGCATTTAGACACGCTGGGGCATTTAGATACGTTGTGAGAACAGAGTATCTAACCGCACTCTGTTGTGTGTGAGTAATGTACGTTGTGCCACGATCTTACACCACGGCAGGTAGACAGAGATGGGGTGGGAAGGGGCAGCCACATGTGCTTCATTTTGTGATTTACCCTCCGGGTGGGCGTGCTTAGTAAGAATCCTGATAGTTTGTTGGACGTGATTCATGCCTTTGGACCAGTCTGCATTGCACAGTTTGCTGCATCGTGGGACCATTTTATAATATCACGGAGATGGGACCAAACTGTGCTACTGCCCTGTAAAGGCTGAAGGCAAGTTCCTCCGAATGGTGCAGAGGGTCCTTAAAGCTGTCCTGAATGGGCAGTGTGGGGGACTCCTCCATTGGCGTAATGCTGGAATGCGTTGTGCTCTGGTCAGCCTCCCAGCAATCATGGCCCCGTGAGGCCATTACAAGTCTGTGGAAATTAGAGGAGCCTTTAAACTATTCTAATTTGTGCCAGGCCAGTTTGGCCCCAGGATTATGGGAGGTAGAAAGGTGGCCTAGACCAGTGGTTTTCAATCTTTTTTTCTGGCAATCCAGTTGAAGAAAATTGTTGATGCCTGTGACACAACGGAGCTGGGGATGAGGGGTTTGGGGGGTGGGGGAGAGGTCTGCGGGGTGGGGCCGAGAATGAGGGGTTCATGGTGTGGGAGAGGGCTCTAGGCTGAGACAGGGGGGTTGGGGTGCGGGAGTGGGTCAAGGCTCTGGGCTGGGGGTGCAGGCTTTGGGGTGGGGCTGGAGATGAGAGGTTTGGGGTGCAGGAAGGGGCTCTGGTTTTGGGGAGGGCTCAGGGCTGGGGCAGGGGATTGGGGCGCAGGGTTGGGGCAGGGGCTTACCTCGGGTGGCTCCTGGTCAGCAGCGCAGCGGGGGTGCTAAGGCAGGCTTCCTGCCTGTCCTGGCACTGCGGACTGTGCTGCGCCCTGGAAGCAGCCAGCAGCAGGTCCGGCTCCTAGGTGGAGGCGCGCAAGCGGCTCTGCACAGCTCTCGCCTGCAGGTATTGCCCCCCCCCAGCTCCCATTGGCCAGGAACTGTCCAATGGGAGTGCAGAGCCGGTGCTCAGGGTGGGGGCAGTGCACGGTGCCCCATGGCCCCCACGCCTAGGAGCCGGACCTGCTGCTGGCCACTTCTGGGGTGCAGCGCGGTGTCAGAACAGGTAGGGACTAGCCTGCCTTAGCTGGATGGGACTTTTAACGGCCCAGTTGGTGGTGCTGACTAGAGCCGCCGCGACCCAGTGCCTTACATTCCGTGATCCAGTACTGGGTCGCGATCCGCAGTTTGAAAACCACTGGCCTAGAGCCACCTTTGCTTATCCCTCTTCAGCTGTGTTCCAGTAGAGCTGGGGGTGAGCCCTAGTATTGCAGTATGTTAATATCACAGTTTGGCGCATCCACACAGGCAAGGGATGTTATAAAGTGGCCCCTGACAGTATAATGTGCTGCATAAATAGGCCCTGAGTTTGTTTTAAGACCAGGGTGCACAGGGACTCACCATATTTTAACCAAGTTAGGGACACTTTTAAATTGCATTAAAACCCCATTCGGATAACAGTAGCTCTACCAGGGTGGACAAAGACAGGGATTGCAGGAGCTAGGAGCAGGGAGCCTTGTGATGTTTCATGTGGGAGCAGGGAGGGAATTGTCAGAACTGTGTCAGGAATACAAGATTACAGGCGTCTAAAAAGAAATGTACATCTAGGCAAAAAATGTGTAGCCACTTATAGCATGATGATAGAAGCAGCAGCCTGGAAATCTTAGGTACTGGGGCAGGATCTTAGCAGTGTGGACAGAGAAGAAAGTAACGTTTGAACTAAGGAATATGCTGAAAACATCCAAGATGGCGCATTTTGAACTCCCCTGACCCAACTGGTTATGGCAGACCCAGGTTTACCTGACGGGATTACGCCTCACTGCCCTCACGGTCATGATTAGGGGTCAGAAGTTTGTGGCTGTGCCTGATCTCTGGTTTATCGCATTGGAGCAGACATCAGGAGCTTCCTAGGGGGCAGAAGGGACTTGTTCACTTGTATTTGAAGTCTTATTACTTTGCTCTTGTAGCTAAGGAGCTGCTGGCATGGGGTTTAAAACAAGTCGAGTGTAGTCAGCCAATCCCAGCCTGCAGCAACCCTCTCCAAATCTGCCAACACAGCTCACCTCTGGCCTGCTACTGTTCCAACATCCGGTCCGTCCTGAGTAGAGAGACTGCCAGTCATGCCACATTGCATGGTGCTTTAGTGTATGTCTGCTCTGCAGTCAGAGGGGTGTCTGCGGCATGGCCAAGCTAGTTTTGATCGTGCTAGCTCCAATAACAATAGCCGTGAAGCCATGACAGCACAGGCCCTACCAGTGCACCCAGAACCTCTGTACTCAAGTGACTAACCCATGCGGCTGCCCACTGCTGTTATCGGAGATAGCTAGTTCAAGCTATGGCTGCTGTCACTCCTCTGTATTAGAACTGGAAAAGATTCAGAGAAGGGCAACAAAAATGAATAGGGGGATGGAACAGCTTCCAGAGGAGGAGAGATTAGCAGGACTGGGACTGTTCAGCTTGGAAAAGAGATGACTAGGGGGGGATACGACAGTCATAGAGGTCTAATAATTCATGAATGGTGTGGAGACAATGAATAAGGAAGTGTTATTTACTCCTTCATGTAACACAAGGACCGGGGTCACCCAATGAAATGAATAGGTTTAAAACAAACACAAGGAAGTACTTCCTCACACAATGCACAGTCAACCTGTGAAACTCGTTGCCAGGCAATGTTTTGAGGCCAAAACTATAGCAGGGTTCAAAAGAGAGCTAGATAAGTTCCTGGAGGATAGGTCCATCAATGGCTATTAGCCAAGATGGGGAGAGATGCAACCCCATTCTCTGGGTATCCGTAGTCTGAGTGCCAGAAGCTGGGAGTGGACGAGAGGATCACTCGATGATTGCCTGTTCTGTTCATTCCCTCTGAAGCACCTGGATTTGGCCAGGATACTGGGCTAGATGGACCATTGGTCTGACCCAGAATGGCTGTTCTTATGTTCTCTGATTGCAGTGGAGACATACTCTGTGTGTGTGGCCATCAGTCTCATTCATTCTTGTGACCAAAATTCAGGATTTGAATCCAGCTCTCCAGAAAAGAAAAGTTAGGGGCATCTACTGGCAATAACCCTGTAGTACCCCCAATTGCCCTGTCAGGAATCCTCCTCATTGACTGCCATGCACAGGATACCTTGCCCATATGTGGAAAGTAGCCTCGTCACTATTGTTCCATGAGATGCTTTGCAGTGTAGTTTCTCCAGGGTTTTAGCCGACATGAATTTGTAGCCAGGGCTCTGTGGGTTGAGGGGATTTATTCGATAAGGTGCATGGACTTTTTCCCTCAGTTCATTGTTTAGCATCTTTTTTATTGATGTTTACTAGCTGTAAAATCCAAAGAATTCTAACTCTCTCTCCCTTTATGGCGTTAGATTTAATATCTGCTTGGGAAGGGAATATTACTACTGTATTCATGTTCTTCCTTAGAATAACTGCTAATGCCAAAGCATACTGCTTCAGAAGAGTGCAAAGTTAGTTATTGTTTGTGCTTTATGTATTTCAGTCACAAGGGTTTAATTGTTATTGTAGGAATGAGGTACTTTTCATAAAGAGTCAATTTCAAATACATACAGGCAAGAAAATATAGGACGAAGGGGAGAAGAAAAATTGCTCTTCTTGTTTTTAAATCCTCTGTGAACTTGGTTCTGTCTTTCATACCCACCATTTTTCTTCCCCCACTCTACTCCCTCCATACCTGGTGCAAGAGCCTTCTCCAGTGCACGGCCTCCCATCTGAAACAGCCTTCCTGGGTTTCTCCACCATAGCAACTCTCCTTCCCATTTCAAACCTTTGCTGACAATGTGTTGTCCCATATCTATATTTTTCTCTTCCCTTCCATTGTATTTACCTCTCTGCAAAGCATGCTGGGATACCCTGTGTAGGAAGGATGCCAGGCACAATAAAGTTGCATTAGAAACATTTGAGGTATCTTTAGTGCTTGCAGATAAGATTATTTTATTCATGCCTCTGATATAGCAAACATCTTTTCCTACTGGGTCATGTTAATCTCCCCCACGCCCCCAGTGAACTAATTAGATATTAAAATTAACTCGTTCCGTAAATCCTGCTGTAAAAGTTAGGTGAACTAGGTTTGGATTTCAAACCCCTTGGAGTTCACCTTTCGTCTCAGAGTGCTTTGTCATTCTTCTGCCCTCGTTACATGGTTGATGCAGCTTAGGCTCCCAGCCATGGTAAATCCCATCATAAACTCGCTTTATGACCCTCGCCTCTCTGGTGCTCCAGTGGGCTGGTTTCCCCTCCCTGAGCTCCCTAATGGCACCAGGCTGAGTTTTAATCACTGTAAATTCAGGTTCTGGTCAGATTAGCTGGGAGATAGGATGCACAGTTGTTGTTTTGCAGTGATGTATTGTTTATGGGATTACTGTGCTGAATAGCAAAGGGTGTCAGCTGATATTTATTACTTTAAGCTGTCTCAGCTGTTCTGGTTCAGCAAGTAAACCTACATTCAAAATGAATGAGGGGCTCTGCTTGCCTTGTATGCCATGATGTGTGCAAATGTGATTATTGCTTCAGACGCTGCGGAAACTGAAATCATTCTGGGAGCATTTTTTACCCTTTGCAAGCAATCATGCAGATTTCTAAAGAACGCAACCGAGCTGAGGGCTTCAACATATCTCCTTCTAGCTCCATTGTAAACCTATGGCCTCGTGTACCTCGAGAATCTCTCTCTAAAGTGATGTGCTTTAACCCACTCCATTGATTGCTTAAAGCATTACATGTTTTACACATAGGTTATACATTGTTACTGAAGGGAAAACACAAAGCTACTGGGCCTTTAAATGAATCTACTCTTGACTTTTCCCATTTGGTCAGAGGATTTCTGATAATTTGTTGCACACACTGATCTCTGCTGCAGTACTAAATAAAAATAAAGAAAGTGACCCTCCCTGAGGCTAGACCCATTATTAGAATTAGGCCTCTGTCAAACACCACTGGGTTTGTTTTATCATTTAAAACTGCAACAAGGGTCAGTTTAGAAAACCACTGGATCTCTTCTGATAAGAAGTACCCAAGGGGACAGCTACCAGGATAAATTTCTGTTTTCAAACTGAGATCCTCTGTACTTCTGATTAAGCCCTGAGGATTCAGTGTCCTCTTTAACACCTTCTGCGTGGCCACCATTCTTCCGGCTAAGAGGTAGACAGGACTCTGTTCAGAACCAATGTATGCATTTCTTTTCTTCACCGAAAGGGATTGCTGTGGTGTGCCAACAACACTCTTCCATTGTTGTATGCAGCATAGTTGTCCCCATGTCAGTCCTAGGCTATTGGAGAGAGAAGGTGGTGAGGTAATATCTTTTACTGGACCAACTTCTGTTGGTGAGAGAGACCAGCTTTTGAAGCTTACACAGTCCTGAAGAAGAGCTCTGTGTAACCTCAAAAGCTTCTCTCTGTTACCAACAGAAATTGGTTTAGTAAATTAAAAGCTATTCTCTCTCCCATCTCGTCTCTCTTAACAACACTCTTGGGAAGATCAAGCTCTTAACCTATTACTCCCACTCTGTGCTGGCCTGAGAAATAAGAGAGCAAGAAACGACATGCAGCCCTCCCACTGGACAAAGCAGAAAGTTACTAGCAGGCTGTATTTTTAAGGTCTAATGACTTTAAAGGTGTAGTAATAATCAGCCAAGTGACTCTATGAATGACCCACTGGGGCTCCCTGTCCTCTCTCTGCTGCCCCCAATCCCATCTGCCCACTTTACAAGTCCAAAGATGGATTTTCAAACCTCAGACTTGAAAATCCAGCTGGCTTCCTCCTGCTTTGAAGATCATCTTTCATACTAACTAAAGACTCTGCCCTTGGACTCTAGGGGGCAGTTTAGAGGGTGCACATGGCTGACGAGAATCCAGCTCGCGCGCTCCTTGTTGGGTCAGCTCGGCAGGGCTTTTAGGGCAGCCACACTAGCAGGTAAAATGCTGCTTTCTTTGCTGGAACATTCCCTTCACAGATCCCAACTTGTTTTATGGGCAATTAGGACGCCCAGCAGCCCTGTGTAGTAGAGGAGTGTTATCATCGTAGATGGGGAAGTCTGTCTATTTAAGGTACTTATATGGCCCCCATCACAGGTGCATCTGAGTGCCTTACAGTCCTTACTGTATTTCTCCTCCCAACACCCCTGTGAGGCAGAGCAGGGCTGTTATACCCATTGTACAGATGGAATCTGAGGCACAACGAGACAGGAAGTCTGTGGCTCAGCAGGTTATTGACCCCGAATCCCAAGTTAGCATCCTAACTCTAGGGCCAGCGTCCTCTAAAATTGACATGCAGGAAGACTGAGTGACTTGCCCAGGGCTTCAGTAATCCATAGCAGAACCTGGAATTGAGCCTCGATCTTTTTAACGACAAGTCAGTCCTACCGCCGAGGACGCGGACACAGCGGTGGAAGGAGAAGACAACCCCTTTTTTACTAAGTCCCTTTTCTGACCATAACCGCTCTGCGACAGGAGCCACTGAAGACAGGGGCATTTGCAATTTACATGTCGCATTGTGGGGAAATAGGGGGGAGAGTGATACAAAGATGTTTTCCGAATGACAGCTGGAGGAGTCCGTATCCCCTCCCTTGACTAACGTGCCTTTCTCTGTGTCCACCTTTTGTCCGAAGGACGGCATGAACTGGGTCTGCAAAAATGTCAATGCAAAGAAGAAATAACCCCTCCCCCGAGCTGCATGGAAATGGAGGAGCTGTGGAAGCTGAATTCTATCCTGGAAGCGCTAATTTGCTGCTTTCTGACCAAATGGTTTTTCCATCTGTGCACAGCTACAGCTGTTAAAAAAAGGGAACAACAACCGTTAAACCCGCTGCTGGAATTGGACCTTTACCTGCTCCTTAGTCGAGTTATTTTTCCCAATAAAGGAATTGTACTGGCCCCCCTCTGTATAAATAGTATTAACTGTCTCCACACTCAGCTGATTAGAAAATGTGATTTTAAACAACAGGAAGCTTGTGATTCAGGTTAGAGAATTCCAGTGGGCTGGGAGCTTGTGCTTTGGCTTCTGCAGAGCCAGTGTAGTCACCAAGATGTTCACAGCATGCCCTGCCCCCACCGGTTCCACAGTCATCCTGGCCATTCTCAGATGGCAGTCAAAGCTTTTCCCCAGTGACCAATCAGGTAGCAAGTGTGGGGCGTTCTGTCATTTTGTGGAAGGTGGGTAGAATTCTCATGTCATTCCCTGCCCCCGGTAGCCCTAAAAAGGACCTTCATCTTAACCAGACAAAGCAGGGACGCCGCACCCCTCCCTAGAAGCGGGAGAGGAGCATGTATGAATAACCCAAGCTCTTGACAGTTTGAAGGCAAGGAGTGGGGGTAGCTTTTCCTCCAGCTAAAGTAAAACGCAGGCCACCTCACGCTGGCATATATGCGGTTACCCACGTTGAGTGCAAGGGTGGGCGGTTATATTTTTGAGAGTAATCTTAGTATTCCACAAACCCTGGCCATCGAGGTAACTGTGCAGCAAAGCTCAGATAATTCCATGTTTCAGTTCCTAGAACAAGGTAAAACTGCTCCCACTTTTTTCTTTTTTGAACACACAGTGTATTTTCTGCCTTCTCTAAAATCGTTCAGTTCAGGAGGTGCACTCTGGGGCTTGTGGGGTGAAGATCTACAATGGCTTTGTGGTGGGGATAGCTTTCTGATCCTAGGCATCATGAGGCTGGAGCCATGAAACGGCCACTGTTGGAAGGAATCTCCCAGTTTAGAATTACTCCCTTGTATGGTTAGGGATTGGAATAATGGCAGATGGGAAGCAGGAAGGAAAATCTTGCCCTAAGATGATGATTCGTTTTCCCTTGGCTGACAAATCCTACAACTTCAGTCCAAATGGATGTGTCGGGGAGGTGGGGGGTGCTTGTCATTTCTAGGTCCCCAGTTCAAATCCAGCCCAAGTTGACAGGGACTAAGAGTCACTGGCACCTGAAAGCAGTTGTGTCCAATCTAAAAAGCATCTGCTGGCTCTCAGTCCAGCTAGTTTCTAGCATGCAGATTTACAGATTGTTTTTTTTTTAAAATCCACCATCCTGATTGGCAGCATTGCTTGCAGCCTGAGCATGAAGGCCAAAGAATGACCACAGCCATGCCCTGCCCTCTCATCGCTAGGAGACGGCTTGGCGGGCAGTGTGGGAAAAGGTTGCCCTGCCTGTACCCTGGTGATCTTGCTTTCTGGAGAGCCAGAGTACATCTGTCTCCAAACCCAGAAGGAGAATGGTGTGGCGATTGAAGTGATCTAGCCCCAGTTTAAAAACCAAAAGACTGGGGAATAAAAGAGGCTCAAGTGAATTCCTAAGCGATAGCTAAATACGCAAGGGGACATGGTTACAGCTTCGTGCAGAAGGAGCCAGGCAGCAGCATAAGACACGCAGGCAGATCTGTTTAAAATCAGCTTGCTCAGTAACTCTCACCTCCAGCTGCAGTACTTTATCCGGAACCCCAGGAATCTTTGCAGCACATGTTCGGAGTAACGCCTCGCAGCATGTGTCTGAAAGGTCGCCTTTGCTTTGTTGTTAATGCATCCACTCCCTGTAAACAATCGCAGCTCTCTTCCAAAGAGCGAGCTTGTGCTGTTTAAGAGGCTAAATGCAAAGCTTCAGAATATGGGCTCCCAGCCTTGAAACACGTCGCCTTTGCTGCATTGAAAGTGTAGTGTTTCTGAAATGCTTCCGGACCCCTGAACGTCAACAGTTTTAAAAGAAACCCACGCTCCTGTGACCTTAGCTCCCGGCCACTTTAAAAGAGCCTTGAGTTAGGCTCTTCCTTTCTCTTTGATCACGTCTTTAACAAGCAGGCAAACTATATTGGCGCGTTTCTTTGCAGCTAAGCAGCAGTTGATAATGTGCGTCGCAGTGAACTGTTTGCATTTGAAAAGATTTTCTGTTTTTTCCATAGTCAGACATATATGCACTTGGAAATTGTATTTTTTTTTTAATTTTTCTTGTTGTCCCAGCGTTGAAGGGGGAAATTGACTTTATTGGTCATTGAGTCCAGAAATGGCTTGCTGGATCAATAGATATATGCCTGCATGTAGAGAGGCTTGTTTGCATCTTTGGTGCGGGCATCTACTCACACCAATGCTCCTTGCTAAAATCCAGGAGACACAAGTAATCAGTCCGTTCAGGCAATAATGGAGAGAATGTGATAGTGTGAGGGGCTACCAGAGTTTTATTTCCATGTATGTAGGGGAACTTAAGTAGAGCATCCCGTACTGATGACCATAAACTTTCCCTTTGTGGTAAACAAGCCTCCATGCATCCCCCGGATGGGAATTAAAAAGTACTTGAGACACAATTCACCTGCCATCTCTTATTTTAATATATTTACAGTCCATTCAACCCTGATCAGCTAAGCAAAGCTTCTCTCCTCCCTCAGCACCACCTGTCTAAACACAAAGTATCAGACTGGTTACAACCATCTGGAACACCTGCCATCGTTGAAAAAAAAAATCTCCATTGCACCCGCCAGGGTCACATTCAATTTATGCCAATTATGGTGTTTAGGTTTTGTCCTTCTGATTCTGTCTGCTGTTTTCCCCTTTTAAGGAAGTTTCTATGGAAACAAACTGTCTCATTGACATGGGTGGAGCTTATTCATAGATTTTATAGCTTCATAGATTTCAAGGCCAGAAGGGCCCATTACGATCATCTAGTCTGACCTCCTGTATAACAGAGACCATTAAATCCCACCCAGTAATTTCTACATCAAGCTCAATGACTGGTGATTGAAGTAGAATCTCTCTTTTAGAAAGACATCAAACCTTGATTTAAGGACTCCGGGTGACAAAGAATCCACCACATACCTTAGAAGGCTGTTTCAATGGTTAATTACCCTCACTTCTAAAAACGTGCATCTTATTTCCTGTTCGAATTTGTCCAGCTTCAACTTCCAGCCATTGACTCCTGCTAATGCCTTTGTCTGATAGAGTAGAGAGCCTTCTGCTAGCTCTGTCTGGGTTCTTAGAAGGGGAAAGATGGTGTAATGGTTAAAGCTCTGGGTGGAACATCAATAATTCTGGGATAACCCTGGCTCCAGACATACTAAGTTCTTTTACCCATTTTCCAACTATGTTCTGTGCACATTCGGGATTTTTGTATTCTTTCTAATTGCACGGGATCACTGTGCTTTCGTTATTAAATATATTTGTATGACAATAGCACCCACTAGCCTCATTCAGGATCACACCCCACTGGGCTAGGGCGCCATACCAACCATATACGAAGATGCATTTTCTTCCCCTGGAGAGCACACAGACTAGGCTGTCCAATTCTGGCTTATTTCAGGATATAATCTGGCCCATCCACGCTCTATAGTTTGTTCCTTTTTTTGAATTTGCTCAAAAGGGGTATTTGCAATATTTGGTCATGTTGTAAAATTCAGTGTATAATTTAGATGTCTTTGTCAATAAATAAAAATTTAGTAGAAACAAGAAGTCAGTGTTTTGAGGTTATATTTTGTTTTCAGCCAAGGTTTTGGGATTGTGTTGGGTCTTTATTTTTCAGACCATCCAAAAGGAAGACTTCACTTTTAAAGGATCCTATTATCTACAGAATACCTTCAGCATTTCAGCTCTGCCTCTTCTCATCAAAGAATTAGACATTAGGGATTAGTAAAATGCCTCACAGTTTTTGAAACAAGGAGTCTTTTCCCCCTGAAAAATGGCGCTTTATCCAAAATCAACATATTTTGCAAAAAAACCCTGGCATTGGACTTCACTGGGTTGCTGTTAGGGGGAGGGGGGCTTGTGTGCCAAAGATGCACTTTAAAAAAAAAAAAGCTTGATGTTTTTATTGAAAATATCAAAAAGATGAACACTTTCACCAACAGTTTGGATAACGTTTGATCAAAATGATTAAAAAGCAAAGTTTTGTGTGTGTGGAAAACCAGAAAACGGTTGGGTTTCGAACACTTTGAAATGAAACCAAGTTTGACATTTTTGGCAAAACTACTGGATTTTACCTCTTCCTACAACACTACCCCAGGCAAACAAGAGAGATCAGAAATCGGAGCTTTCTAAAACACTGAGAGTATGTTCCCGCTATGCTCAGGATAGCTAGCAGACGGGCAAGCCCTTGGAAAAAAACGTGATAGATGGTCACACCGGGTTTTTTAAATTTTTTTTTTGACTGATCCTTGATATTTTTAGAGCAAACTAGGAAATACTTTCACATCTTGTTTGCCTAATGGATTGGATGTGAAAAATATTTCTGTGGCAAGTGAACACCCCAGGAGTTGTCTGAGCTGTCACAATGTTATATATTGTCCTCCCCCACCCCCAATTCTCTGCATTTCCCCTCTCCTGTTTCTATTTACAGTCGGCCTTGATGTAATTTACGACGGGTCTGCGTGCGACCTTGCATGTGTCTGGTATAGCGAACCACAGCTACCCTACATGCAGAAGCCTTGCTGTGACAGCTACATGATGAATGTAGTGCTCTAAAAGGACTTGAATGTATTGGAGGGGAAAAATAAAAATCAACCCAACAACCCATCGGCTGAAGGAGAAATAATAGCACGTTTTCCATTGCTGTTTAGCCAACACGTCTCTTGTTTACACCAGGCCTCTATCCTTGACTAAAACCTTTAGCAGAATGTGGGAGTCTTTTGGGACTGGCGTGCTGGAGATCTCACTCTCCCGGCTACATCCCCAACGCCGCTAAGCAGACACCCTGCTAGCCCAGCTCATCTTCGGCTTGCGACAAGCTACCCAGCCAGAATGTTTGTCTGTAACAAGCATCCAGGCTGCTTTCAAATAGGTCCCAGCAGCTTTGCCCACTGAGCTGCTGCGCTGCTACGCCAACCAAGTAATTGCAATTAAGGTTTTGGTTGGTTTTTTTTTTGTATGTGGAATTGGGCTCATGTTGGAGGCTTGTGATTGGCTCGCAGCTAAATCGCAGTTTAGGGCTCAGTTGGCTGCATTTAGGGTTGTTGTGGGTTTTTTTTATTGCAATCTGTTTGCTTATTTCCCTTTCCAGCGCTGATAGGAAACTCAACTCCGGTAAAATCTGCAGTCAAAGTGCACTAGGGTGACCAGACAGCAAGTGTGAAAAATCAGGACGGGGGTGGGGGGTAATAGGAGCCTATATAAAGACCCAAAAATCGGGACTGTCCCTATAAAATCAGGACATCTGGTCACCCTAGCGTGCACTGAAGCTGGAGTGTGGCTTTAAAGGGTGTCTGTGCTCAGAACATGTGTGTGTGTGCGTGCACGCGCTCAGAACAGTGTAAGTGTGTGTGCGCGCGCTCAGAACAGTAAGTGTGTGCGCATGTGCTCAGAACAGTGTAAGTGTGTGTGTGTGCGTGTGCTCAGAACAGTGTAAGTGTGTGTGTGTGTGCTCAGAACAGTGTGTGCTCAGAACTCTGTGTGTGTGCGCATGCTCAGAACAGTGTAAGTGTGTGTGTGTGCACACGTGTGCTCAGAACAGTGTAAATGTGTGTGCTCAGAAAAGTGTAATTGTGTGTGTGCACGTGATCAGAACTCTGTGTGTGCACGTGCTCAGAACTCTGTGTGTGCGCTCAGAACTCCGTGTGTGTGTGTGTGTGTCTGTACACATACCCACACATGCATATTTCACATTTAACGTGGTGGTAGAGATGTCTGTCCCTGATCACCATAATGCAAGGAAATCTGAACCTACAGAGGACTCGCCGGTACTAGATCTTCTCTTTGTAAAGCACCATGACAGTCAGACACTACAGCCATGCACAGAGTATAAAAGGATAGCGAGATGTGGCTCTGTATAAATACTCCGAAAAGAAAGGAAAACTGTCAGGTAACTTAGGGCCAAAATCTGATGTATATTAGAAACTGTCAGGGAACAAACTACAACTAACTCATCCAGGGGAGAGATTTTTAAAGAGATGTTACCCTCATGGGCTGACCTTACGATATTTTTTGTTGTGCTACTGCCAGCCAGCCGAGGGAGCACAACCTGAACCCTCCTACAACTGAGTGGAAATTGACGGCCTTCAGTGGTGCTCTTGTCAACAAAGAAAAGCCGTTTTGGCTTGTGCTCCAGAGGAGCGTTCTTAACCAGGGGGCGGAAAAACGGTGCTTTCAGAGTCCGGCAGCTGGCCTGCTCACTAACACAGCCCACAAGGAATATGTCACCCCAATTTGTCTCTCTCTATGCTGGCTCCCCAGTGAACAGAGGCCTGCCCAAGATGGCGGTCCTTTGGTTTTGGCCCCAACTATCTGAGAAATCACCTCCGCGGTGAAGAGATCACATGATAGCTTCGCTCTGCTGGAACAATCAAGCCGTTGGTAAATAGGGGAGGACTTATGTTGGCGAATACGGGCCGACCGTCCGACTTGTGTTCACAACTATGTGCAAACCCATTTCTTAGACTCATCTATCTCCAGGTTTTCTACCACTGTGCATCACCACAGCAGCTGGGTGCCTTCCATGTAAAATCAATAGCAAAGGCCCTAGTGGATTTTCATGGGGTCTCCGGTAGGTCTCCCTTTTTGGGGGTCAAAACTCTGCTTGGGGTACAGTTTTTTGGAGGGAGGAGGGTGATAGAGGCTGGGAATAGAAGGGGGCACATGAGTTTTCCTGCAAGAACCCCAATGCATCAGCATTCTCATACTTTAATAACTTTAAGCTTATTCTAGGCTGACCAGACTGCAAGTGTGAAAAATCAGGACAGGGGTTGGGGGGTAAGAGGAGCCTATATAAGAAAAAGCCCCAAATATCGGGACTGTCCCTATAAAATCGGGACATCTGGTCACCCTGGCTTATTCCTTCCAACAGGACTGGAAGACAGAGATTTGTAAGTTTCCTTCAGTACCATGGTGATGGGCCACCTTATGAAAACCTAGACAGATTTCAGGCTTCTGACAGTCTCCCAAACAAGAGCGTTATACAAACAATCCTGGAACACATGAATGCTCCTTTAACGGTAGCTATTTGTAGCCCCAGGCTCCGTCCCACTGGCCCTCGTTTACAAATGCTTGGGGATCCTTTCACGCTTAAGTCATGAAACATTATTGGGGAATATATTTGGGCAGAACAGACTACACAGGTGTCAAAAGTTCTACTTGTCGTTCCCTGGCAAAGCCTTGTGCACATGCCAACGTTTCAGGAGAAAAACCACATATGCCTTCGTCTGCTCCACTGAAATCCTCTGGGCTGCAGGAACAGAGGCTTTAGAAGGAGAGAGATTTTGCTGTAAGATCAGGCGCGTGGTGGTTGAGTGAGCGTAGCCATGTCCCCCTCTAGTGGCCAGCTAAGGGCCTGCTACTTCATTGACGAGTTACTTGTTTAGCTCGAATGGCTGGACCAACTCCCATTGTGGGAAAACTCCCGCTGGCTTTAATGAGAGTTGGCTCACATGGTCAGTCCTGAAGGCCCAGTTCTCTGCTGATGAGCCATCGTGAACCATCCCGGAGACAAGCAGCGAGAGGAGAAGCAACGTTCCCCCCATCGCCACCAAGAGGCAGCAGCTCCCCTCTCCTCCCGCGACTGCCCCATACATCATGTAGTTAGGATACAAAGGCGACACAAGTGGGGGAGATGGCAGCTAAGTAACAGTGCTGCCATGAAAACCAGTCCCTCCCTTCAACAGGTGCTGCCCCAAGCGGGTTTCAGCTCTGTCGCTACAATGGGCTCTACAAAGCAGGGCTTCTCCTGGCTAATGCGCTAGTCCAAGGCAGCTGTCTCCCTCCCAGCTCCCTCCTAACCCCCCAGATTTTATGTTAGATTCTCAAGCACCTCCCCCCAGCACCTGTGAGGCCAGAGACAGCTCAGTGATATCCTAGGGCTCGGAGACTGAGGGGATTAGGCTGATCTGAGGGCTGGGAGGGGGGCGGGGGGATGAGGACTAGAGGGCCCCACAGGGCTTCTGCTGTTCATTTCATTCACTTTAAAGTGAATTTACTGCTGATGGGCGAGTGCCCGGCTGGCAGCCCTGAGCCCGCAGTCTGCGCCTGGGAGCACTGGGCCAAAGGCCCCGAGCCCGCAGCCCAGGGCCAGCGTGAAGACAGCCCCTCCTCATGGCAGACACATTGGGTTCAATCCCCAGTGTCAGCCAAGGTAGCAGCTATTGCACCTACAGAAGGGGAGACGCTGGCCCCGCTTGGCTGAGTCTCCTCCCCAGCGGCTGGAGCAGGGAGCCCCAGAAAGGCTGTTTCTTCAGGCTGAGACCTGCAAGCTGAACACTGCTGCTGGCATGTGCTTTGCCCTCCCCGTCCCTGACCACTGCCCGCCCCCCACCCCTCTGTGTGCTCTTCCTACTGCTGCCCTGCCCTGGCCCGGCCACCCGGCCGGCCATTCGCCTGCTTGTAAGCCGGCCAGGCCTGGTGTTCAGGGTTTGTCCCCTGACCGGTCCAGATATAAAACTGGTTGTGGGTTCGTACCGAGCCTGGGACGGAAGCCGCGGCTATTCCGAAGAGGGTGCCGCTCCACGCCTGCCGGCACACCCTTGCACCGTGTGGGCGGGGTCACACCATTCTCGGCAGTAGCGGAACGTCCAGTGTTCTGGGGATGCGTCTGTCGCCACCCTACCGACCACAGCGCTGGGCCCCACCTCATGCCCCCTGGCATCTCATCATGCCCCGCCAATGAGCTAGTCCACCCACCTGTATGTCGCAGGCCACCAGCACCACCCAGCCCCTGCACACCAGACCCAGCAACCGAAAGCAGACTAAGTACTGCAGCCCTAAGCTATGACATGCCACAGGCCGAGAATAGGAGGGCCTGAGGGGCACCAGTGCCTGAGATCCCCACAGTGGCAGGGAAACAATTATGTGAGATACACCTAGATAATCCTGTAAGTGATCTGCACCCACACGCTACAGAGGAAGGCAACCCCTGTCCCCCTTCCCCCCAGCCCTGCGATCCCCGCCAGTCTGACCCAGGGGGAAACACACAGAGTTGTGTTCGACCCTGAGCATGTGAGCAAGAACCAGCAAGCTCTAAGCACCGGAGAGAGGGAATGCTCAGTGCCACCTCAGGTCCCTGGCCCCCCACCTGCTTCCATCTCCAGCCACGGCTATCCCTGATGCTTCAGACGAAGGAGACCAAAAACCAACCCAGAATACATTGGAGGAGATTTCTTCCTGACCCCTGCAGGCCATTGGCTGAAACCCTGAAGCATGAGCGTTAGGAATAAAAGACATACACCAAAAGTGAGTCCCAGGACTGCTGAGCCATGCCCCCCAATTCCCCTGCACAAGCAACCCTGTCATACACTCACACTCATTGATTTGTCCTGCTCTATCTCAACACTAAATACGCTGTTTGCTCCCACAACTGCTGTTGGGAGGCTGTGCAAGAACCTCTGATTCCCCATGTGAATTTGCTCCCGGGCCAGCATTGTCCTTCAGCAGCTCTCCCCATCTCGGGGCAACCACCTGACAATTGATGACCCATTGGCCTGGACTCTTGTTCCATGTGGAATTTCCACTTGCTCACTCCCTCCCTTGCTGGTTTGTGATCGTCCATGAATCATGCGGGCGCCTTCCTATGGGGAGTGGAGCCAGCGTTGCTTGAGGAAGCAAAGTAGAGCAGATACTTAGCTCTGAAACAAGGACCCCCTACCCCCAGGCAGGTGCCCAGGGATCACTTTGGAGCCTCCTGGGGTGGGGGGCTGCAGGGAAGCTGAGTTTGCTTGTTGGTTAAACACCACTTCTGCCAGGCACCTGATTTATTGCTCAGCCCCAGGTGCTTGGTGCACTGTCCATCACTCTTCCACTCCGTACACCTTCAGCACCCCTGTGAGGCAAGTCTTGGACCCAATCCCTGGCCACATGGGTCACTGCTGCCTGCCACAGGCACACAGACCCTCCCACTCCAGAATGCCCTTGAGCTAAGGGGGAGTCTCCACTAGCTGTTAGCAGTAGAGGGGCTAGGAGACACAGCCAAACAGCTCCAACTGCACCTAGGAGAGGGCCAAGTCATTTAAGGTCCAGGTCCTGCCTCCCTTCACTCATCTTAAGCAGCACTGCGCTTGGCGAGGAACCCCACCGATAGAGGCACCTTGCTGCGGGTGCTATTTTCCATAGAGGTAAAGCTGCTCAGCAGCAGAGGCAGGACCGGAACCCATGTCTCCCGCAGCCCAGCCTGGTGCTTTAACCCCTAGGCCACACCCTCTTTCCCATACACCAGTCCCCTTCCGCGCTGGCTTTTCAGGATGAGCTTGGCCTTTGTCTACGGTGCCAGAAAAGACCCGTCCCGGCCTGAGAAGCCACCTGCTGGCTCCTAATTTGCGCCAGCTAACGGACTCTCAGCAGGGGCAGGGCCGGGGTCGGTCTCCAGCTTCGGAGCCGGCGCCGAGCTGAAGCAGCCTCGGAGCCCAGCGAAAGCTGCTGACTCAGGAGCAATCAGCGACGCACAGCTGTCCGCGGGGCGGCTGCTCTCCACACTTTTGCCTGTGAATGTCAGGATAAACTCCCTTTCCCCAGCAGGCCCCCTCCCGCTCACTCCTAATGAACATACGGCCCAACAGCTGTACGCGGCTATGCATATGCATGGTGCTCTCTCTATTTATACCCCTCTCCATCCATACTGGAGATCACAGCTGTCGCTTTTCTTCCTGCCGACGCTCGCGCTCTTTGGAGTCTGACTTGACCTATTTTGCAGGCAGAAGTTTTTGTGTGATGATGATTTACCCAGTTGGGGCTTTTGATTGCGGCTGAAACATCTTGATTGAAGGCAAACAATGGCAGCTTCTCCAGCGAGCGGCGCCGCGCTCTGCTGACACCGCACGCCTGGGCTGGGCCAGCTGAGTGGGGCAGGGCCCCCGGGCTCTGCCACTGGAGCAAACGAGGGCGGGCAGTGCCCTGGGGAGATGCACCTTACCACCAGCTGCTGAGGGGGTTGCGATCCGCTGAGAAATGCAGGCAGCCTGGCAGCTGCCTGCGTGTTGCAAGGAGCTAGACTCTGTGCAAAGAACATGCTAGAGGCTTTGCAATTATCGTGGTCTGTAGCCTCCCCCGTCCTAACCAGTGGCTTTCATTTTCCCCTTCCAGATACGGCCCAAGCTCTGTATATCGTTAGTCTGTTATTGGAGGGCGGCTCGGCTAAGGCCCAGGCTGGGCACAGTGCTGGTCTGTTATTGGAGGGCGGCTCGGCTAAGGGCCAGGCTGGGCACAGCGCTGGTCTGTTATTGGAGGGCGGCCCTGGCTAAGGCCCAGGCTGGGCACAGTGCTGGTCTGTTATTGGAGGGCGGCCCCGGGTTAGGCCCATTTTACAGCCTGGGACGGTGAGACACAGAGCCAAAGCAACTTGCCCAAGGTCAGACATGGAACCCAGGTCACCTGACGCCAGTCTGGGCATTAACCGCACGCCCTGCCCGTCTCTCCGTGGGAGAAGGGCTTTGGGGCAATGGATCAGCCCCCCTGGTGTGCTGGCTTTGAATGTGTGACCCAAAGGTCTACGGGCATCCAGAGCCCCTTGCTGGTCCCTGGGACACCCATGAGAAAGCCCCGGCTGGTGTCTGTCAGGGGCCCAAGGCGCAGGGCTGGGTGCAACAGTGTCCCACTGCAGAGGTCAGTTGTGACCACAGAAGCAGCAAACCGGGGAGGCCCCGATGCTCAGAGCTACCAGGGAAGGGACCCCTCCGATGGCTGTTGTCTCCCAAGCAGCCACCGTGACAGTCCCTGTCCCTTGCTGGCTTCTCCTCGAACAAGTCCCCTTTAAATCTAGTCACAGCAAAACGGCTCTAATATCGCCACAGCGTCAGTATCTGCCGACCGCGTCGTGCCGTAGCCTCAGGAGCCGTGGAACGAGTCCCCTCCGCATGCCTCGGGCTCAGCGAGATGGTCTGCCAGGCTCCCCGCCCGCCCCCCACTACTTCCAAAGTGAAAGGGAGTGTAAATCTCCTAGTCCCCACTGAACCACTGCACTAACTGCCGCAGAGCTGGCTGAGTCGCTGCTCAGGACTCCCCAAGTACACAACAGGGTGTGTGGGTGTACATGGACACTGTGTGGGTGTGTGCAGACACCGTGCGGGGGAGGCTGAGATTGCACTCAGCATCGGAAGGCATTGGCAGCACATGGCGTTTAGCAGAGGAGGAATGGGGGGGCCCTGAGGAACCCCCCCCCATGCTGCAAAGGAGCGAGACAGAGGCCTCTCTGCGCTGGGTTTCTCCATCTCTCTGGGGGACTCCCCTGGTGTGTCTGTCCTCACCCCCCGCACGCCGGGTGCAGCAGGTCCCACTGTTACTTGTCCCAGACCAAAGGTCCATCCAGCCCAGTATCCTGTCTGCCAACAATGCCCAGTGCCAGGTGCCCCAGAGGGAATGAACAGAACAGGGAATCATCCAGTGAGCCATCCCCTGTCGCCCATTCCCAGCTTCTGGCAAACAGAGGCCAGGGACACCATTCCTGCCCAGCCTGGCTAATAGCCATTGATGGACCTGCCCTCCATGAATTTATCTGGTTCTTTTTTGAACCCTGTTGTGGTCTCGGCCTTCACAACATCCTCTGGCAGGGAGTTCCACAGGTTGACTGTGCGTTGTGTGAAGAAATACTGCCTTTGGTTTGTTTCAGCCCTGTTGCCTATTCATTTCAGCTCCCCCTCACCCCCAGCAATCCTTCACCTTATGAAAGGGGCCAGGCTGGGCGCCACACAAAGGGGGAATTAAACCCATTGGCGCCTTCATTCCTCTCCTCTAGCCCTGCAGCAAGGCACTGGCAGCATCCAGAACTGAGCCCAGGTCGAACGGCCCAGGAGCCCCCTTTGCTCTGACCACTAGGCCATGCTGCCTGCCCAAGGGAGTGAGCGGGGCGGGGACCCCGTGCCTTGGGCTCCACTCAAAGTACCCCAGCCTCTTAGTCTCCTCGCTGGAGGTGCAGGTCACCACGGGCTGTATAGGGCTGGGGAAGGCAGTGCGAGGACCCCCGGGATTTGTTGCTTTGTCCTGCTTTTTCTTGACTGGCGTTTTTAGCCCCACTGAGTCCCTGGAGCAGCGGTAAAAGCACCTAATGCCCCTGGGCAGCACACAGCCACTGGGCAGCTGCTTAGGTGGCAGGGAGCAAACCCCTAAATCCTTGGGCAGAAAGCCTCGGGCCAGCCTCAGACAAAACCAGTCGCTGTTGGTTTTGTTTGAAGTGTGTCCTTCATCGCTGTTTCTACGGCAACCAGGCCAGTTCACCTCCTGGCCCAGATGTAGCAAAGGAAGCAGCCCGGGGGAGGAGAGATGCAAAAAAAGGGAATGAAAAAGAAAAAGAAAGAGGATGGGGGCGGGAGGGGGAGAATCAGCATCTGGATTCTCTGTGCACCTTCCTTGCTCTGGAGCCGCCGGCTCGGGGGCCCGCTGGAGAGGATGGTCCCTCGTTGGGGGACCCGTCTCCCAGCAGCTCCAGTGCTGAAGGATTCCACTGAGTTTGTGCCTCGAGGTTTATTTTTTAAATCGCGTTCATGCTTCAAAATCTTGGTGTGCTCACAGCTTGGCCCCCCCAGCTTTCCCTGGGCTCAGATCTTCTTAGGGAGTTGACTGGCCTCCTCCCCCACTCCCCAAAATATCCCTCCGCATCATGTTCTACGTCAAACAAAGGAAGCTTTTGTTCAGCTGAGCTCCGTTTGTTCGGGGGGTTGCTCTAAAGAAAGGAGGTGCTGCCCCTTTAAATGAGCGTCTTTCACCAGAGCCTTGACACTCAATGACTCCGCCACTTGTCCGTGTGGATAATCTGGAAACTGAGGCTGGAATGTGCTGAGCGGGATCCGATCGGACAGAGGGAACTGGATCAAAGGCAGGGGCACGGCGGAAGGCTCTGGCACAGGAACAATGGCACAGTGAGCAGCACTTTCAGAGCCTTTGAACGTGAGCTCAGAGCTCAAACATAAATCGCCCTGACCCAACAGAGTTCAGCCTCTGGAGAATGGCACTTCCAAGTGCTGCAACCCAGGGACAAGGGAGCCTGGGAATTGGGTGTGATTGTGCTCCCGGACCATTCTGAACGTGTGCCGAACCCAACATCCACAAAGCCAAGGAGCGGAGCTAGGCATACAAATTCTTCAATCCCACTTCCCCCACCAAGAGTTTCAATGACTCCACGTAATGTTCCCCTCTACACCTGGCCTTCCACAATTTCAGTATTTCAATCAATTTGCAAACATATAGAAGATAATAAGGTGATAAGTAACAGTCAGCATGGATCTGTCAAAAACAAATCGGGTCAAACCAACCTGATCACTTTCTGTGACAGAGTAACAAGCCTTGTGGATGGGGGGGAGTGCTAGACATGGTATATCTTGACTTTAGTAAAGCTTCTAATACTGTCTCCCATGACCGTCTCATATACAAACTAGGGAAATACAACCTAGATGGAGCTACTATAAGGTGGGTGCAAAACTGGTTCCCAGGGAGTATTTATCAGTGCTGGAAGGGCATAACGAGCGGCATCCTGCAGGGATCAGTTCTGGGTCTGGTTCTGTTCAATATCTTCATCAATGATTTAGATAATGGCATAGAGAGTACACTTAAAGTTTGTGGACGATACCAAGCTGGGAGGGGTTGCAAGTGCTTCGGAGGATAGGATTAAAATTCAAAATGATCTGGACAAACTGGAGAAATGGTCTGAAGTAAATAGGATGAAATTCAATCAGGACAAATGCAAAGTGCTCCACTTAGGAAGGAACAATCAGTTGCACACATGCAAAATGGGAAACGACGGCCTAGGAAGCAGTACTGCGGAAAGGGATCTGGGAGTCATACTGGATCACAAGCTAAATATGAGTCAACAGTGTAACACTGTTCTGGGATGTATTAGCGGGAGTGTTGTTAAGCAAGATGTGAGAAGTAATTCTTCCGCTCTACCCCGCGCTGATTAGGCCTCAACTGGAGTGTTGTGTCCAGTTCTGGGCGCCACATTTCAGGAAGGATGTGGACAAATTGGAGAGAGTCCAGAGAAGAGCAACAAAAATGATTAAAGGTCTAGAAAATATGACCCGTGAGGGAAGATGAAAAAATTGGGTTTGTTTAGTCTGGAGAAAAGAAGACCGAGATGGGCAGGGGCGGCTCCAGGCCCCAGCATGCCAAGCGCGTGCTTGGGGCGGCATGCCGCGGGGGGCGCTCTGCCGGTCGCCGGGAGGGCGGCAGGCAGCTCCGGTGGACCTCCCGCAGGCGTCCCTGCGGAGGGTCCACTAGTCCTGAGGCTTCGGTGAAGCAACCGCAGGCACGCCTGCGGGAGGTCCACTGGAGCCACGGGACCGGCGACCAGCAGAGTGCCCCCCACTGCGTGCCGCCGTGCTTGGGGCAGCGAAATGGCTAGAGCCGCCCCTGGAGATGGGACATGATAACAGTTTTCAAATATGTAAAAGGTTGTTACAAGGAGGAGGAAGAAAAATTGTTTTTCTTAACCTTTGAGGATGGGACAAGAAGCAATGGGCTTAAATTGTAGCAAGGGCGGTTTAGGTAGGACATTAGGAAAAACTTCCCAACTGTCAGAGTGGTTAAGCACTGGAATAAATTGCCTAGGGAGGTTGTGGAATCTCCATCATTAGGGATTTTTAAGAGCAGGTTGGACAAACACCTGCCAGGGGTGGTGTAGATAATACTTAGTCCTGCCAAGAGTGCAGGGGACTGGACTAGATGACCTCTCGAGGTCCCTTCCAGTCCTATGATTTTATGATTCTATGATTCACTAATGGCCAGTTGCAATGCTGCAGTGCACGGACAGGTGATGCCACCTGCTCATGGAAGAGCAATGGGGCGCTGGTGAATCTGGGGTGCGACGAGTCCAGAACAATCAACACTCTGTGTGTTAGAGTGGAAGACCACAGACCCTATAAGGGTGAGAGCTCCATTTAAAGGGCTATACACAAATTACCATATACAACCACAGCTATAGTGGACAGACTTATGAACAATACAGGATACCTTAAACTCAATGCCAACAGATTGTGCTCTTTAGAGACACCCACCACCTACATATATACGGATGCCACCTCTATTACAGACAGCACTGGTAGCACCTTTTATTAAGGTTGCCTGACACTTTCCATTATAAGTCCCTGTTTTCAGTTGCTTATAACTTTCCCAAAGTTGAACCATTTGGGCTGAAATTTTCCATGCTAAGTGTCTGCCCCACACTGAATATGTATTTTAAGTTCAGCTAAAATAGTTCTGCCATTTCTGAGAACAAGGCTAGGGGAAAATTCAGTGTTTCGCCCATGTTAATATAATTCTTGAGACCTTTTCTTTATAAAGCTCTAGTGCTCCATGCTTGGGAGCTGCAGGGACTTGAAATTTGGAAGGGGGTGGCCTTTGGGTCAGGGATGTGCCTTTTGCCATTCCCACAAACATCCGCCCAAATTTAGCCAAGTTATAGTATGCTTGGAAGGATTTGATTTTATCAGTAAATGTCGGTAAACATAAATTTCACTGTACACGCACAGACCCAACTAAAGAAATCTTTTCATTGATAATAATTAAGGCTACGTTTTAGTCATGGGTATTTTTAGTAAAAGTCATGGACAGGTCACTGGCAGTAAAATAAAATTCACGGCCTGTGACCTGTCCGTGACCTTTACTATATACCCCTGACTAAACCTTGGGGGGACACTTTGGGGGGGGCGACCCTGGGGGTGCCCAGGTGCAGGGGTGGTGGCCAGGGGGGAGGTAGGGCCCCAGGAGGTGCGGTGGGTGCTCGGGGGGGGGGGTTGGCGGGGCTGGGGTAGGTTCCCTACGCAGCGGCACCCTCCAGCTCCAAGCTCCATGTGCTGCCTCTGCTCCGCCCCAAGCCCCAGTTCTGCAGCTCCCATTGCCTGGGAACCGTGGCCAATGGGACCTGCGGAGGCGGTGCCTGCCAGCAGAGGCAGCATGTGGAGCTAGGAGCTGAGGGAGGGGAGTTCCTGTCACCTTTCTGGGGAGTCTCCCCCCAGGTAAGCACTGCCCTGTACCCCACTCCTCAGCCCTGAGCCCCCACACACCCAAACTCCTGCTGCTGGGGGGCAGGGAGGCTCAAGCCTGCTGCAGCAGTGGCCGGTGCGCCTGGCCCAGGGGCTGCCCGAGCTGCTCAGGTGGATCCCGGGCCAGCCACATGGGCCGCTGCAGAAGTCACGGAGGTCACGGAAAGTCACGGAATCCGTGACTTCCGTGACAAACACGGAGCCTTAATAATAATAGAAACTCGCTGACAGGCAAAGTACGAAAAATGCTGTTTGAGAACTTCCTAGGGCTTGATTTAAGGATATTTCCTTTGGCTATTTTGACGTGGGCTGCTGACAATTAGTGTTTTACTGGTTAGAAAGCTTTCACTCTTTGAATCGCAACGCTTACTGGCATTAAGTACTGACTGCCCGCCCCTCCGCAACTGTGACCATTTAGATCGATAAATATCAAAATAAAAATGCTTAAAACCCAGCTCTTTGCGCAACTGTGAAAATTTAAACCAATCAAAACGGGGGGAAATGCTTAAAAATGTCAGTCTTATCCACTGAAATGATCAAAATGGAGTTCTGCCGAGCCTACTTATCAGCCGCAGAAAATGCTGCATTTTGCACATGCTCAGTAGACCTTAGATTTTAGCAGCTCGGTTCCCTGAAGATTTTGTCCACCCGGGCACGCTCCAGCCTGCGGCTGTGTCCGCCTTTCCCTGCAGTTGCAGCTCCGGGCTGCTGCAGGCCGTGCTAGGCTCAGCTAGGAGAGAGCAGCTAAACGGAGAGCAGGGAGCCTGCTGGGCCCAGGCTGTGAGGAGGAGGAAGTGGCCTGACGTGAATGCAGATGGAACAAGAGAGGGACCTGTGGAGGGCGGGTGGGGGGAGTCGATGGGGAGAAGGTGCCTGCAGGGGATGGCAGGAAGGATTAGGAATGGAGGCTGGGAGAGGGGGTCGGGTGGGGATTGGTTGGGCAAGGAGACTGGGAAGGGGAACTAGGGAGACGTTGGGGGACGGACTTGGAGCCAGTAGGTTGGGGGAGACTGAGGTTGGCTGGGTGGGGCAGAAGTGGTCAGGCTTAGGGGAAAGGGTCAGAAAAGTCTGTGTCCACTACAGCACACTCCCCTCCAGAGCCTGGAATGGAACCCAACAACCCTGAGGCTCACCCTGTCTCTGCTGTCAGCAAATAGGCGTGAACCACCCTGGTAAAGTTCCACACAGAGGATGACAACCTACTACTGCTATTGGTTACTCCAATCGCTCAAGTGGCAGAAGTTTGTACAGTAGATCTAAAGGTTCCAACCCTGCTGATAATCTACATGGGTGTCAATATAGCGCCCCATGATGGAATTTCTAGTTTTTTGTTTGCTTTTTTTAAAAAAGCCTGGGAAATTACATAGAAACCCCCCCCCCCGCCTTGTGCTTATCCCTCATGATCCAGTCTTTAGTTACACGATCACATACTGGTTTTCCACGGATGGCTCTGTTCCAGGGACTAGCCAGGGTTGTGAAATGGAGAAGGTTGTTTGTAGGGGCCGCGCCGCTGCAGATGCTGGAAGGTATGTAGCAAACGAGGCAGGGGCTTGCAGGCAGAGAGAGAGGATGGGCTCATGGTGAACGCAAGTTGAATGCTGCTCTGGAGATTTGGATCCTGTCCCTGCCTCTCCTGCAGAGTTCCTGGGTGATTCTGGGCAAGTCACTTAAACCCAACTTTTCACAGGTTGTCACTGATGGTACATCTCTCATTTTTGGGTGCCTGGCTCAAGATCCTGGGGTCTGATTTGCAGAAGTGCGGAGTGCTCACAGCTGCGACTGAAGTCAGCGGGTCCCCGGCTTTGAACATAGGAAGTACCCTAAGAATACTCTGAAAAATCAGCTTCCAGGGCTCAGATTAGGCACCCCAAATGTATGGGTACTTTGGACCTTAATCTTGGTGCCCCAGTTCCCGCCTGTACAATGGGGACAATAGCACAATGCTCACCTTACAGGGAGGGTTGAAAATAAATCCCTTAACGTCTGTGAAGCACTCGAGTACTGTAGTGATGAACCCCGTAGAAAAGCGCATGAAGAAACAAACCTTCAGAGCAAAGATTGAACAGTGTGTGGTGAGAGCCACATATTGCATGGGGAGAAGCCCAGATATTGAAGAGCTGCTCATTAACGGAGCACTGGCCATCGTGGCTCATTAACGGGGGGGAGGGATAGCTCAGTGGTTTGAGCATTGGCCTGCTAAACCCAGGGTTGTGAGTTCAATCCTTGAAGAGGTCACTTAGGGATCTGGGGCAAAAAATTGGTCCTGCTAGTGAAGGCAGGGGGCTGGACTCGATGACCTTTCAAGGTCCCTTCCAGTTCTAGGAAATTGGTATATTACCTATTACCTGGGCACTGAATGAAGCAGGGGTCCTATGGAAAACACAGTGTGATCGTGCAATTAACAACTATGTCATAATGCACATGCACAAGGGGGCTGAATTAAGGTTACCCAGGCAACCTTAATTCAGGCATTTCCAAGCTTTCAAGTGCTCAGCTTTGCAATCTGACTAATGTTCTTTTCACATCGGTTTGGGTGAGTAGCAAGAATTCTAGATAATGCCACCCAGCCCTTCCCTGTACGCTGCTTTGGATCTTACAGAGACTCGGAAGAGGCCTCTTAAATCTCACATTGAAAAGTCACTTATTCTCCAGGATTTGACCAAACTCTGCAGCCAGTGCATGTGACCCAAGGGCATGAGACCCACCCACAGGCTCCATCACTCTGTGGGGGGGGGGTCTGGCTGGCATTGAGACGGGGTAGATGCTAACCTGACAGCCTCTGGAGTCAAGTTCACAGCTGGTGCATGCTCTACCCAATGCCGAGGAGATGCAGTAGTGACCCGGGGCCATTCTGTTTCACAGCCACATCTCGGAGATGTGCTTAGCCAGATCTAACTCCCTTGGGACATTTACTCAGGCCGCAGCTTGGCACAATGGGCAGCATTTGTTCTAGTGAGACTGAAATGCCAGGGGGGCTATAGCACTAAGCTATATTGTCAGAGCTCGGGGGTGCTGGGGTCCCCAGAGTGGAACAGCAGGGGAGCTGCAGGGCAAGACGGAAGGGCAGTGGCAGAGCAGTGGGGGAGGCCAGGGCTGGATTGGGGGCTGGGGCTGGGATTGAAGTGCATTGGCATTGCTGGAGGTTGTGGGGAGGGGAGCCAGTGCTGTCATAGCAGGGGGCTGCAGGTCAGGACTGAGGGGCCTTGGCAGAGCTGTGAGTGGTGGAGGCTGCAGGTCAGAATTCATAGATTCCCAGGCCAGCAGGGACCACTGTGACCATCTAGCCTGGCTCCCGTAGAACACGGGCCGTATAAACTCCTAGCGCAGATCTCTCCGAAAAGCATCCCAGCTTGATTTTAAAGTGGCCAGTGATGGAGAATCCGCCACGACCCTTGGTACATTGCTCCAGGGGTTAATTACACTCTCTGTTAAATATTCACGCCTTATTTCCAGCCTGAGTTTGTCTAGCTTCAACATTCAGCCACTGGATCGTGTTCTACCTTTCTGTGCTAGCGTGAAGAGCCTGGTATTAAATATTTGTTCCTCACGTAGGTACTTACAGCCTGACCGAGTGACCCGAGTCACCCCTTAACCTGCTCTGTGTTAAGCTAAATAGATCGAGCTCCTTGAGTCTGTCACTACACTCTACCTGGCAGGTTTTCTGACCCCCTCCAATTCAACAAGAGCAGGCACCAGAACTGGACACAGGATTCAAGCAGCGGTTGCACCAGTGCCAAATACAGAGGTAAAATATTCTCTCTGTTCCTACGCGAGATTCCCCTGTTTATCCATCCCAAGATCACATTAGCTCGTTTGGCGACAGCATCACACCGGGAGCTCATGTTCAGCTGATTATCCACCACGACCCCCAGGTATTTTTCAGTCACTGCTTCCCAGGACAGAGTCTCCCCATCCTATACGTATGACCGACATTCTTTGTTCCTAGCTGTGTACATTGACATTTAGCTGGATTAAAACACACATTGTTTGCGGGATCGAGGAGCATCAGCAGAACTGGAGGCGGGGGAGGCCTGGAGCAGTACTGGGGGCTGCGGGTCAGGATTGAGGTGCACCATCCCAGCTGTGCAGGTAGAGTGTTGTGCAGCGCGCCTGGAGCCAATGTGTATCAGTCACTCCCTTCGATGAAAACGAAATTCTCTCCCATTTAAGAGATCCCCAGTGGATGGACAGAACAAGGCGCCGTGAGCACCCAACATGAAACCCTGCTGCAAGGAAAGGCCTGATCCCCACTTGCCCAACACTCCCCCTTTCCTTTCTCTTGACTTGGGGACCAGCGATGAGCGAATGGTGCCCAGGCTCAGATTCAGGTGGGCAGGAGATCAGAACCGGCATTCCCCATCTCCTAGAGCGGCAGCCTCCTCCCTGGAAGCAGCGTCGTGGTGTAATTTCCTGCAGGTTACCGAAGGTACCATCTCAGATCAATGGATGCCGAGCCCTGCAGCGCTCTCAGGCCATCCTGGACCTGTGGGGTTCACAACCTCGCTGCTCCATCACGCCTCCAGGGTCTCATGTCATAGGTCTTCAGCTTCTCCTTTAGGAAACTCCATTGCTGTGGCGGGGCCAGTTTCTTGTTGCACTTACCCCCAGGCCGATCTCCGGTGATTAACTCTTCTACCGGGGATGTACGGCACTTCCTATTTCAGGGGTTCCTTTTGGCCGGGGGGAGGCATCACTGACTTTCTGCTCAGATTTCGCTGCTTATGCGGGTCAGGCCCAGGGGATGCCTCAAATCAAGGCAGTGAGGCTGGATGGCTGCATTTTCCTGGTCCCGCCCATGCTGCCTGGTATCCACATAGCAGAGACTAACCTCCCAAAGTCCTCTGCCAGCACAAACTGGGATCAGCGGAAAACCCAAGAGGGATTCTTTGGGAGCAGGGGGGCAGTATTTTCTTTGGTTGTTCCTGGTCAGGGATGTGGAGGGTGCATGTCCCGGACGTTCCATCTGCAAAGCTGCTGAAAGCCCCAATACTGCTGCAGCTAACGGCGATTCCCCTTCAGCAGCGATGGGGCAGGGCCTGGGAGCCTGTGATGCCGATGTGATCGCTGCAGTCCTGGCACACGGGAGCTAGTGATGCTGGGTAGCCAAGCCCAGCTTCTCCGAGGAGCAGGGCTCCGGAGGCTGAGGTTATTGAGGTGAGTGGTGCTGTCATCTGCCAGAGAAGGGAAAGGGGTGGCAATCTGGGGACCACAAGAGTTTGTAGGTCCCTGTAGAGCTTGGAGGATCAGGTTAGTCCGTGTATCTCAGGCCTGGATGAAAGGAGCTGGGGAAGCCGCGGCACCATGGCCCACCCTGCTCTGCTCTAGCTGCTGCTTATGATCCTGCCTCCCTTAGGGATGCTAAGAATCCCCATCACTTTCTGCTGCTTCTCCTACTGACCTCTACACCCCCAAAGGGGGCAGGATGGGGCTCTGTGCTGGGCCTCAGGGGACCTGGGTCCCATTCTCAGCTCTGCCACAGACTCCCAATCTGTCCTTGGCCACATCACTTAATCTCCCTGCGCCTCAGTTCTGCAGCTGTAGAATGGGGGACAACAATCCGCTCTCTTGCCTACACCCCATGTCTGTCTTGTCTATTCAGATGGCAAGCTCCTTGTGGCAGGCCCTGTCTCTTCCTCTGTGTTCGTACAGCACCGAGCACGAGGAGGCTCTGATCTCTGTTGGGTCTTCTAAGCACTAGAAATAAATAATAAGGAGGGGACCTGGGATTGATCAGATCAAAGCACCAGCCCACGATGTTGCATCTAACAGCAGACAGTACAAGGAGAGATGGAGGCTTGAGGCAGAAAAAGCTATTGCAATGAGCAATCTATAGCCCAAAGCTTCCGCACAGGAACTCCACCACGTACCCAGCCAATGCAAGAAGGGATAAAATCCATCCATCTCTGGGCCCCGTCAGCCGCCTGGCTCAGTTCTATTTGAAAATCAGGCCTTTGAGGTTTGGGCTTTTTTTTTTTTTAACGGTGTTAAAACAACAAACCAAAGTGTACATTATGGGTACATTATGCAAAGCGATGCAAATTGCAACATAAATCAAGCTGCCAGTCAAACTAAAAGTTGCCAAGAAAAGCCCTCACGTTCCCTCTGGACAGCGCTTCGTGAGCAACCGAGCGTATCTGCTGATGTCAGTTGCATAATGGTCTTTGGATCAGGAGCCGGGCAATCCTTGCTTATTACCGCATTCCCTTCTCCCCAGAACCTGGCTCCACCTGCCCGGTGCAGAGACGCTCGGCAGAACATAGCCAAGGGGAAAGGAAAGGCAGCTATCAGGGAAAGACGTGGTGCAAATACCACAGGCAGATGGAGCGATGGATCTCTAGAGCAGCGGGGGGGTTCCTGCACTGTTATAATGTGGAGCAGTGCAGTGAGATCAGTACCGGTAACCTCGCATGGAGCTTTATTTTCCATGATTTGTAGCAGAGAGGAGTCAAGGACTGGTTATAAGCAGAGCCCTGTGTATTAACTGGGCAGCTTTGGGACTCACCCCACCCAGCAGAACTATGAACTAGAGTCTAACCTTTCCTGGGGTGAGGTGAAGGGAAGAAAATGACCGGCCCTGAGAGAGTCTTCCAAGCAGAAAGTGATTCATAGTGTTCAAGGCCAGAAGAGGCCGTTAAATCACCTGGCTGACCGCCTGAATAGCACATTGACTCCATTTCCCTCCATACTGAGCCCACTCACTTGTGGTTGGCTGAAGCCCATCTTTCAGAAAAGAAAAGAGACGGCTAAGGGGAGATATGACTGAGGTCTGTAAAATCATGACTAGTGTGGAGAAAGTGAATAAGGAAGTGTTGTTTACTACTGCTTATAACACAAGAGCTAGGGGTCACCAAATGAAATTAATAGGCAGTGGGTTTAAAACAAATGAAAGGAAGTATTTCTTCACACAACGCGCAGTCAACCTGTGGAACTCCTTGCCAGAGGATGTTGTGAAGGCCAAGACCACAACAAGGTTCAAAAAAGAACTAGCTAAATTCATGGAGGACAGGTCCATCAATGGCTATTAGCCAGGCTGGGCAGGGATGGTGTCCCTAGCCTGTTTGCCAAAAGCTGGGAATGAGCGACAGGGGATGGATCACTGGATGATTCCCTGTTCTGTTCATTCCCTCTGGGGCACCTGGCACTGGCCACTGTCGGCAGACAGGATACTGGGCTAGATGAACCTTTGGTCTGACCCAGTAGGGCCGTTCTTATGTTCTTAAAGGCATCCAGGCTGCATCTGAAGACATCAAGCAATGGGGAACCCACCACTTCACTTCCGGGTTTTCTAACCGGAATTTGCCTGGCTTCAGCTTTCAGCCACTGGGTCTTGTTCTGCCTTTCGTCACTAGATTACAGAGCACTTAGTTCCTGCTATTTCCTCTCTGCGAAGGGACTTAAGAACATACAAACGGCCATACTGGGTCAGACCAAAGGTCCATCTAGCCCAGTATCCTGTCCACCGACAGTGGCCAATGCCAGGTGCCCCAGAGGGAGTGAACCTAACAGGCAATGATCAAGTGATCTCTCTCCTGCCACCCATCACCACCCTCTGACAAACAGAGGCTAGGGACACCATTCCTTACCCATCCTGGCTAATAGCCATTAATGGACTTAACCTCCATGAATGTATCCAGTTCTCTTTTAAACCCTGTTATTGTCCTGGCCTTCACAACCTCCTCAGGCAAGGAGTTCCACAGGTTGACTGTGCGGTGTGTGAAGAACAACTTTCCTTTATTTGTTTTAAACCTGCTGCCCATTAATTTCATTTGGTGGCTCCTAGTTCTTATATTATGGGAACAAGTAAATGACTTTTCCTTCTTCACTTTCTCCACCCCACTCATGATTTTATATACCTCTATCATAGCCCCCCTTACCTCTATCATATCCCCCCTCATGGACTTACCCACCATGATCAAGTCACCTCTCTGTCTTCTTGTTGACAAGCTAAACAGATTCAGCTCTTTAAGTCTCGCTCGGAGGTATTTTTTTCCAGCCCTTAACATAATTTTTTCTGGCTCTTTTCTCCATCTTTTCCAATTTTTCAACATCTTTTTGAAAATGGGGACACTGGAACGGGTGCCCCTGTCACAGAGCTCGTTAACTTCTTGGGCACGCACCAGACTGAACCCCGCCATGTGCTTTCAGCCTCGGGAGACACAACAAGGTCCATGCCCTGCCCCTACCTTGAGGGCTCTGGGCACACTCTCGGGGCGCAGAGCTCCCTGCTGAAGATCTCCACAGACCAACTGCCTCACCCTGGGACCAGAACTGGTCCCCAAACTCCCCCATAGCTTCAACACACCCACTCCCAGAACTCAGCATTTTTGAGTCCACAGGTTAAATCTTCGATGGCACATGATCGGTGCAGCACATAACAGGTGCATGCGCACGCACAGAGACTTTGCACAGGATTCTAAAGCACCATTGCTCTTTACTTAGGAGAGAGAAAGGGCAGATCATTTAGAAAACAACACACACCTTTCAGCTCACTGGCATGAAGTGCCCAGCCCTGCTGATGTATGCATGTGGCACAGTCAGATTATACAGAATCTCAGTTTGCATTCTAACAGGTACGTTTCTAGGCATTGTGGTTGGGAAGTAAACCTGGAACGTGTGAACGGAGCATACCCAATGCAGTGACGTCTGCCTGAGTCTGCAGACAGCCTGAAAGAATAACTCAGAGAGGTGTGAACAGGCCAGCCCCCATTAATCCCACTGGAACGTTAACACTGAAGTCTAATGAAGACACATAAAATGTCAGCATTAACTATTTCATCGCTCTTCATTTTAGCAGATGGAATGGGGAAGGGAAGAAGCCCACAGGGAAGGAAATGCAGGAGGAAGAAAGGAGTGACACACTGACAGGGAAGAGGAAGAGAAACAAAGGGCAGGAACACTGGCCATGAAGGGGAGCAGACTTCCCATTGAGTGGAGCTGAATGTGAGAGCAAAGCACTGAACAAACGGGAGATGGACGTTTAGGGACTTCATGCAGTCCCTAGTCTGCCCTTGATCTTTGTGCAAACCTTCCACTGACGTCTGGGGCAAAGTCCTAAATTATACTCCAGCCATGCACCAGAGCTTGGAGCTCCAGATGCCTCAGTTCCCCATCTGTACAATGTCCTACCTTGCAGGGGGGTGTGAGAGGAGATATACTAAGGATTGTGTAATGGGGACCGGATAAGTGCCATACACCAAGCCAACAGGTAGTGGTATCATACCACTGTAGCTCCAGCAGGTACGACTGCCAACAACACCCTCTGGAGACAGGATGATGGCGCGCGGGAAGAGAAGGCTTCCCCTTGAGTTCATATAATTGTCTGGTTAAGTAACAGACTGCCTGGCACCCGCCAAGCCAGCAGTGGATTAGAGGGAGCGCCACATGGTTGGGAATGCTGCCGTCTCTTTCTCTGCTCTAACTCAGCCCGTCGACAGGAGACAGAACAGCATGTCCTCAGGATGCTGCCGAAAGCAGTGCTGATGACTCAGTAGGGAGGCAGGCACGCTTCCCTCTTAGCTCCTAACACACAAATGCCCAACAAACCAGGGCAGGGGATGCCGTGCTGCTGGGGGTGAATGTCAAACCAAGGGCCTGGGCAACTGAGTTCCGGGAAGATCCCAGGGCTTCCACCCCGCAGAGCAAAGGTGCTCCACGCAGCGTCTGAGCTCAATTCCAGCTCGAGCTGTCGCAGCACATTCTGAAATTCCTCAGCCACGTGAGCGAGGGAGAGCGCCACATCAGGAAGAGAGAGCATGGCCTAGTGGATGGAGGCGCTGGACTAGAAATCGGGAGACCCGCATTCTAAACCTGTCTCTGCCACTGATCTGCTGTCTGTGACACCCCTTGGGTCAGTCTGTTTCCCATCCAACCCTTTGTACCCCTGTCTATTAAACTAAACTCTTTGGGGCAGGGACTGGCAACCCCAGTTTGTAGTTTAGACATGGCCTGTGTGTTCGTACAACTCCTAGCACAATGGAGCCCTGATCCCCACTGGGGTCTCTAGCTACTGTCTCAAATCTAAATAAAAACACTGTTGTGTTGTGGGACTATCAGCTGTTAAGCAGCTGCAGGGATCTTTATATATCTGCAAAGTTCTCTGAGGTAGGAAGGTGCTGTATAAAACAATAATCAATCTTGGGAACTGGTTCCCCCTCCCCCCCCAGACAGTGATTTATCTTACGCAGTGAGAGGCTTGATTTATTATACTACCCAGATCCTGGCTAATTAATATTCCTTCATAATTTCCAAGAGCGGATGATGTTATCTTAAACAGCTCCCCAAGATGGGCTTCCATATTGATGAGGTTGATGTATGTGTTTAAGCTGATGACATCTAAATATGCTTCCCATCATATTTAAGCTCTGTGTTTAACTTCTAATGAACCAGGAAGATTCCCCCTGAAATAGAATTTTAAATTCAAGGAATTTTAGAAGCCAAGTGAACAGGATCCGTAGGGGAACTAGCTAGCAGCTCCCTTCGGTTCCTGGATATTCATAGACCAAGTCCAGAAGGGTCCAGCATGAGCCTCAAATCTGATCTCTTGCATAACACAGGCCAGAGAATTTCTTCCAGTAATGCCTGCATCCAACCCAATGACTTGTGATAAATCATACTGACAAGCAGAACTGTGCCTGGCATTCCAAATCATGAGACGGGCCTGCCAAAATTATGAGATTGGCTTAAAAATCATGAGATTTACACAGTAATACCTTGGAGGGGGGTGTCTTTCTTTGCCTTCTGCTGTTGCAGCTAGTAGAGGTTACATTTCTCTCTGCTCGGCATTTCCTTTAATTTGTTAACAAAAGCCGAGTCCTCAACCCATCACCTGACTCCAGCAGCTGGGGCTTTAAGAAAACCACCAACTCTTGTAAGACTCAATAAAACGGAAACACTGGAAAAGGGACAAGAAATTCATTTAAAGATTCCTTAGGTTACAAACATTACCCTCTAGATTCACACTAAAATCAGATTTACAATCAAACTTTTTTCCCCCATCCTTACCCTGATGGTTTATTTAGATTTATGCAAATGCTACAAAAGGGCTCCTATCCATAGGCCCTGGGAGTCCTTGCCATAGATTAAAAGTACAGCTAAGTGCAGCTATCCAGTTAATTATAACTTAAGTGCCAGTGAGCCAGGCAACTTAAAACCCTGAAAGTTATCTCCCTTTCCAACAATTCCCCCATGCTTGATACTCCCCCCGCCCTACGCCATTTTCAAACGCCTGAGACAAATGATAAGACCTGCAGGCGATCAGACTTAGATTATTTCGGACTAGGAGGAAGGAGCGAATTCTGAAGTCCAGAGATGCTCAGAGAAAATGCCCTTCCCAATAGCAGCCCCTCTTGTTTATGCCAACTTGGTGCAATTGGATCAGCTTGGGCTTTGGAACCGGACTGGACTGCCCAGGCCCGTGTCGATTGCACCTCCCCAATCCTGTTTCTCAGGCTCTAGCCCAAGGAAGTTGCATTTGGCCTCAATGTTCCAAAGTTTTACACCTAATCTACGTTTGTGGGGGTGGGCGGGGGCGTGGTATCTAAAGCTACACTTCCATCCCCTCTCACCAGAAAGGTGACTGCTCCTATCCTGCCTGCACACACATCAATTGCGACCTTTTAATTAAACGCCTGCTGACGAGTTATCGAGGCCACGAAGTAAAACACCGAGAAGTAGCTGCTGGAGCCACTGTAGTTATTAGACTTCGCCCTCACACCAGCCCTGGTTCCCCAGATGTTTGCAACCAGCTCCAGCTGTTCTTCATCAGTCTTTCTCGATCAGTGTCACCAGGCCCTGGTGTCTTGCTTCCACCGGGCCCCGCGGCCTTCATCAGACACCAGTTTTGCTCAGCCAGCTGCTCATTTTTCTTTCCGCATTCTGACACGTTTTCACCCGGCTCCTAATCCGTCTCTCTCCATTCACAACTCGAGCCGTTTATTGATGCGCTGTTTCTAAGCCGCCCTCCCCCCGCCCCCAGTCAGGACAAAGTAGCCTATCAATAAAATAACATGCCATGTCAGGTTTCCCGTGCACCCTCCCTTCCCCCGCCAGCATCCTGGGAAATCGATAGCGGAGGCTCGGTGCAAAGCAGACAAGGACTGTTTACACAGGAAAGGTCTCGCTCAGCAGTGCGGTGGAAATGTTCTCCAGCCCGGATGCAAGCCCCAGAGAGAATGCCACGCTGCCTCCATGTAAAACACTCAGCGAGAGTCAAATTGAGGGGCAGCATGATCTAGGACAGAGGTTGGCGAACTATGGCCCACGGGCCACATCTGGCCCACAGGACCATCCTGCCTGGCCCTTGAGCTCCCAGCCAGGGAGGCTAGTCCCCGGCCCCTCCCCTGCTGTCCCCCCTCCCCTGCAGCCACGCTGCCACACCACCAGCACCCTGGCCCGGTGCTCCTGCCGGGCAGTGCGTGACTGGCTCCGGTGAGGCTGCGAGCTCCTGCTGCGCTGAGCAGCATGGTAAGGGGGTGGGGGGGTTGGATAAGGGGCAGAGGGTCCCGAGGGGCAGTCAGGGGGCACGGAGCAGGGGGTGGTTGGATGGGGTGGAGGTTCTGGGGAGGGGTCAGGGGACAGGGAGTTGGGGGCGGTTGGATAGGCATGGGAGTCCCGGGGCAGTGGGGGAGGCTGTCAGGGAGTGCGGGTATGGATAGGGGTCGGGGCAGTCAGGGGACAGGGAGCAGGGAGGGTTGAATAAGGGGTGGGGTCCTGGGGGGGTGGTTAGGGGCGGGCGGTCCCGGGAAGGGGCAGTCAGGGGACAAGGAGCAGGGGCGGTTGGATGGGTTGGAGGTTCTGAGGGGGCAGTCAGGGGGCAGGAAGTGGGAGGGGATGGATGGAGGTGGGGGCCAGGCTGTTTGTGGGGGCACAGCCTTCCCTACCCGGCCCGCCATACACTTGCACAACCCCGATGTGGCCCTCAGGCCAAAAAGTTTGCCCTCCCTTGATCTAGGTGTTAGAGCAATGAGTCCTGGCAGCCCACTGGTAATTTATGATTCATATTGTGGTAGCTCCTAGGAGTCCCAGTCAGGGACCAGAGCCCCATTGCGTTCGGCACGGTGCAAACACAGAATAAAAAGACAGGCCCTGCCCCAAGCTGTTTACAATCTAAGTAAACTCAGTGTGTGATCTTAGACAAATGATTCTACCTTTGTTTCCATTTCTCTTTGTAAAGTGTGTGAGTGTGAGTGAGTATGTGACAATTCTCACCTCCCAACAAATTGTGGGATTTAATTGTTTGCCGTGAGCTTTGTGATACTTGGCTCAAAAGAGTGGGACAAATACAAAGAGTAGTAAGATGAGACCCTGAAACATGAACCCTTATCAGAGGCCCAGTATGAGGCCTAAGGCCTGAACTAAAGTAATGGTCAAGACTTTGCTAACGCAAAGCCAAGTGAAGCCGTGAGCCAGAGGCAGGCCCTGCTCACAGAAGCTGGCAAGGAAAGGGCTGATGCTGCAAAAAGAGACACACCTAAAAGGTGCTGGACACCAGATATCAGAACATTCACATCCTTGTACACTCCACACAGATAACAGGGAACAAGCTGACCCATCCCAATGACAGGGCCAAAAGGGTAATATGATGGATAGAGTTTTGTTCGAACCAACATGTACAAGGTGAGAGGCAGCACCTTGCTACGTAGAGGGGTTGTACCTCAATACGTCAGGAGTGATGTGTAACTTGTTTGTACCCGTGGATAAGAACGCACCCCTGAATGGATGTCTTTGTCCGGCCTAGGGGGCAGTGGAAAGTCCCACCACTGAGTAAGCTGGTCCATTGTCAGGGAGCACATATGTACTAGCTAGCAGCATCTCAGCAGCACCTTGGACTTCTACGCCAGGGAGCTGGAGACTGTGTTTCTCTTCAACAATAAACCTGGCCCAGGTGCCTTCGTACCTTACTAGAGTCTGTGGTCATTGGGGGTTCTCTCGTGGTCTGCTGGGTCAGCTATCTGCGCAGAGCCAGGGCAGCGCACAGAGGGAACATGCACGCAGCCGATTGATATCAACATTGACTAGAATAGAGCACCACACCAGGAGCGTCTGATGACACAAAGTATAATTCGGCTTAGAAGAATTAGGTTTTTATCCATAGTTTCACCATACACACACAAACCCACAAAAAACCATTTCCATCGATAATCATTGAAATGTACAGCTAGGCAAAGTAAGAAAACCGTTGCTTGAGAGCCTATTCGAGTTTGATTTAAGGACATTTCCTTTGTAGAGGCTGTCATGTGACGTGAACAATTTGTGTTTTAATGGTTATAAAGCTTTCACTTTTGGAATCTCCATATCTACTGTCATGAGATAATTATTGGCTGACCTGCCCATCATTTCCTGCAACACTGAAATGGAAACGAAGAACAGTAAATGCCTTCGCACCCAGAATTTTGCACAACTGTGAAAACTGAAATGGATAAAATAGAAAAAATGCTTAAAAATATACACATTGATATGATCAAAAAATGAAGCTGGAATTCTGCCAAGCCTAAGTATAGTGATAAAACAACTCCAAAGCACATGTTAATGATTACGCCAGAATGGATCTTCCCTCTGCTCTTACAGTATCCCCAGACCTTTTAATCCAGTCCTAAGCAGTTTCTACTTCCCAAATAAAACAGGAGTACTTGTGGCACCTTAAAGACTAACAAATTTATTTTAGCATGAGCTTTCGTGAGCTAAAGCTCACTTCTTCGGATGCATAGAATGGAACACACAGACAGGAGATATTTATACATACAAAGAACATGAAAAGGTGGAAGTATGCATACCAACAGGCAGAGTCTAATCAATTGAGATGAGCTATCGTTAGCAGGAGGAAAAAAAACTTTTTGAAGTGATAATTAAGATGGCCCATAGAAGGTGTGAGGAGAACTTAACATAGGGAAATAGATTCAATTGGTGTAATGACCCAACCATTCCCAGTCTTTATTTAGACCACAGTTAATGGTATCTAGTTTGCATATTAATTCAAGTTCAGCAGTCTCTCTTTGGAGTCTGTTTTTGAAGTTTTTTGTTGCAAAATTGCCACTTTTTTTCCTCCTGCTAACGATAGCTCATCTCAATTGATTAGACTCTGCCTGTTGGTATGCATACTTCCACCTTTTCATGTTCTCTGTATGTATAAATATCTCCTGTCTGTGTGTTCCATTCTATGCATCCGAAGAAGTGAGCTTTAGCTCACGAAAGCTCATGCTAAAATAAATTTGTTAGTCTTTAAGGTGCCACAAGTACTCCTGTTTTTTTTGCGGATACAGACTAACACGGCTGCTACTCTGAAATACTTCCCAAATGGCATCTGTAATACCATATACTACTGTAAGGCAAACCAAACTAATTAACATCTGCCACATACATGAACAGACATCAACTCAGCTCCGCTTCCTCCACGTAGCACCCAGGAAGAGAAATCTCAACCTTCAACCCCAAACGCACAGGCCTCTATCACACGAGGTACAGAGATTTCCCCCCCCCACTCGCTGCAGCAGTGCTAAGATTTATGACCGGTAGCAGCAGCCGCTAGAGAGAGACATTGTACACACCCGATTAGCTCTGAGAGTACTACTGTCACTGTGCACCTACAATGACTGAGACATTCATTCTCAACACGCCACCCCCCGCCCCTCAGTGAAGTAGGAGCGTCTCACCCCATAGAGGAGACAGCCGGGTAAAATGACTTTCCGAAGATCACAGAGGCAGTCACATGCAAATCTGGGATCAGAACTCTTAGCCATTGTGTCACGGTAAGGATACAGAAAGGAAAAGCCTTGGAGAACTGCTGACTAGTAGGTCTGGCAAAAATCCTCAAGACTTACCCTTGGCAGAGATGCTCCTTACTCAGTCGACTCACCAGCCTGGAAGACGCAGCTGATCACCCACAAGGCAGACCTGAAAGAGATTTGTTTTAGAGGTAAATTAAAAGCACATTTGCTCACAGTTAGTCATTCACTATTTTCACAGATCCCGAGGCCAGAAAGGCCATTGTGACCACCTAGTCTGACCTGCATAACACAATGGAGTCGCTGGTTTTTTTTTTAGTCAAACAGCAAAGATTTTGCAGCTCCCAGGTCAGACAAAAGCAGAGGTTGGAAAGTGCTCAGAAATTCCCAGCAGCCACAAAATACTTGAGAAACAGCATCCCTGTTTTATGTCTCTTCCAAGACCCCAGTTTAAAAAGCTGTGTTTTCTCCCCTGCTTTGGCCCATCATATCTGAAGCGAGTGAGACTGATGAACATGACAAGCTCAGAATCCTGCACTTGGGTCATGGCAGGATTTTAAATTCTAGACGGAAAAAGTGGAGTAGAGACCAAGACATAATGGACTGAATTCCACATGGGTTTGGACTGTGGCAGGGCAGAAGATGGGCGTGTCTCTCTCTCACACACTTTATTTTAGGGCATGGCGACTTCCACTTTAAAATGACTGACTTACTTTGAACCCCCGGCCGCTCGAGCTAAGAACTGTCTTGACGACAGCCATTTTGAAATGAAAGAAAAGGCCCTACCTGGCCTGAATTTATAGGTTCCTCAGGGAGTGTAGCTATTGGCTGTTCCCTGCCCGCCCACCCACCCACCCACCCAATGAGCTAGGTCCTAGGGCGCCGCTGGGATACTAGAGAATTTGGAAACCACAAGATGCCATGTAGTGTTTGCATGCACCACAGCTCTTTGGAATGGCAACTAGTGTGGTGGGGAGTGTGACAGAGCAATCCTGTTGTCCTAGAGTTTTTACAGCCCTTGAAGCATGAAAGCCCTACCACTGCTAGCACAAATAGAGATCCCCCTTTGGCTTCAGCGGCAGGAGTCTTTACCTTCTAGAACGCAAGGCACTGAGTTCTGTTCCTGGGTTTGACTGAAAATGTCTTTAAGTTAGGCCTGATCTATGCTTAAAACTTAGGTCTACCTAGCTCTGTCACTCAGGGGTGTAAATTTTACACAGAGATATAGTTAAGCTGACCTAAGCCCTTATGTAGACACCACCAGGTCAACAGAGTCTTTCCATTGTATCCTCAGTCTTCCATGTCCTTGCTTGCTTTCCTTTTTGTCCCTGGTTTTCTTTGCTGGTCATTCTTCTCCCATTCTTATCAGACATCCAGCCCCCCTCAAATATGCCCTCTCCAGCCCATCTATCACTGAGGGTCCCAAGTTCATCTTACCCCTCATTTCACACTCTGCCTACTCTGCACTTGCCTGCATTCTCCTCAGTATATTATTTTCTACTACTTATATCTTCTTTTCTTCCATCTTGGTAAGAGCCACTGTTTCCATACCATAGAGCCAGCAGGGACAAACACAGGCTGCATACACTGTTCCTTTCAATTTGTTCCCTATTTGCCAGTCCCGTAGCATCCTGCCACCTTTTTCACTGCCGCTGGCTGCCAACGCACAAGGGGTTCTTCTTTTCAATTCTCTCCAGTGGCACTAAGTGTACTTCCCAAGGACACAGATTCTTTCTTCTGAATCAGCTGTTCTCCTGAAATGTCTATCACCAGCTCTTCTTGCACCTTCTCAACTTGCATAACTCCAGCTTTCTTTGTGTTCTTCAAACCAGGATCTTCCAACACAGATGCCCAGTCTGATACCATATTTAGCCATTCCTTTTTGCTGTCAGCCAAAAGGGCCAGGTCATCGGCATTCATTAGTTCTCTCTGTCTCCTCAGGCTTGGTGCTTCTACTAATTCACTTCATAACTCAGAGGAAGAGAAGTGGACTCAGCACTCTGCCTTGTCTCCATTGCACCATCACCTCAGAACTCTCGGAAATTCCATATATTGTTACCTTAGGTTCTGACCCTCGATACCGTTTCTCTATCCTCTCCACTTCTTGAAGTCCCCTCCCATCCATCTCAATACTCCAAACACCAACTCTGGTGGAACCAAGCCATATGCTTTCTCAAGATCAATAAATGCTCCACAGCAGCAATGCCCTCCATTGATCATTCTTTCAAACTTCTGTCTCACTGCAAATACCGGGTCTAGAGTTCTCCTGCCCTTCTTAAAGGCATGTTGCTCCTCTCCTATATTTTCCCCCACCTTGCCTCCAAAACTCTCACAAGGACTTTGAGAGGCTGATGTAACAGGGTGATCCCCTGATATGCGTTTGGATCATTTGCATCACCCTTACCCTTCCAAAGAGGCACCATCGATCCTGCTCTCCGGGTACCCACGCTTGAGCCCAGCAAACATTTAGTAAGCTATGAAGCTGCTTGACTCCAGTGCCTCCAACTGCCTTGATCATATCAACAATGATCTCATCTTCACCATTCTTCACTTCACTTCATCTAGTGCTGCTTCTGCCTCGGCTACAGAGCTCGACACCTTTTGAGGCATCCACATAACAGGCGGAGGCTTGCTTTTCGTTTAATATTTTTCCCATATCTCTACCATCGCTTATGGGCTGGTTCACAAAAAGGTTGGGTTTCATTGTTCCTCTTTTTTTGCCAACCCAAACCCAATTTCCTGCTGCCATCTTCCTCCAGCCTTCTGTACAATTCCTCATCAGCCTCCAGTCTTGCCTTAGCAATGGCCTTTCCAGCACTGTGACGTGTGCAGAGCTCCCAGCATGGCAATGCCACGGCAGGGCAAGGAGTTAGTACAGCTGCTACAGCTGTTGGCCTCCTCGGCCTGACAGCCTCCCTCCCATTTATATGACAGCAGCTGCAGGCAGCAATGGGAGGGACACTGCCCATGGGGTCCAGCCTTGCTCAGCGAGAGACTATACCAGTGAGTTAACCCTTCATGGCGCTGGGTGTGTGAGAGATTCCCCGCCCTGCCCCCCCCCCCGCCCCATCAGCAGGAGGCAACAGCTGCTTTAATCCCCACTCCCCCATCCCATCCTTCTGCCTCTGATCCCCAGTGTTGCTACCGACACCCCCGTGAGGGTGACAGCCGCTGTGAGGGCCCTCGTGGGGCGGCTGCCAGCAGTGGCCGTGATGGAAAGAGGCAGCTGTGGGAGAGCAGATGGGTGAGCCTGCCAGCTGGCAGTCTCCAGAGCTGCAGAGTCTCCATGCGCTGGCCAGAGGCTGCACTGGGGCCCATCCATCCCCACAGCTGAGACCCAGCCCAAGAGCCAGGGAGCAATGTTCTCGGGAGAAGCAAGAGGGAATCTGCCCCTGGGGGAGCTCGTGGGCCTAGTCTCCTCGTAGGCTGAGCCAGTTGGAGCTGAGAAGTCTGGTCTCCACTCAAAGCCATCTCCTCTTCTTGGACCGAGCTGCTGGTAGATCCACGGAGCTGGTCTCAGATGGGGTTCTATGTCTTGGCAGAGCTCATGGGAGCCTCGGGCCTTCGTGGGGTTGGACCATCTCCATCTGTGCTGGGAGTCACTTTGCTGGGGCCGGGCCAGGCTGAGCCTGTCTCTCTGGGAGTCACCTCGCTGATCATTTTTCACCCTTGAAGTGTGCTGGTAACGCTCTCTTAGCAGAGCAGGCGTTTCCCGTACTAAGGAGCACTGTACCTGGGACCACCACTAGAGGGCATCATGATGCCTTAGCCCCTCCCACAGCCTGGCCCACGGGGCCGCTGCCATTCAGACTTTGCCCTTGGCGCCTCCCCGGTGGTAGGGAAGAACCAGGGCTTGGATATAATGAATGCAAAGGGGATTCTTCACTGAGGCCTCTGGGCACAGATAGGGACCCCAGGCACAGGAGCGAAGTCCTGGGCTGGACTTAGCTAGGGTGACCAGATGTCCCGTTTTTAAAGGGACGGTCCCATTTTGGAGGGACCTTTTTCTTATCTAGGCACCTATTACCCTCCACCCCCGTCCCATTTTTTCACAGTTGCTATCTGGTCACCCTAGAGTTAGCCATCATAGACGACCCTGCCGACTCCACAGCATCCCCCAGGGACAACACTGCTGCCTGCTAGTGGGACACTGGCTATTTTGGGGACGGCTGCAATACCCCACGAGTCCCACAGCAGCCCCATCAAAATCAAGCCTGGCCTTTGCACGCTATCCATGCAGGGGAGCAGGGGGTCCTGCCCAGCCCCTGGATGACCTAAAAACGCCCCCTCAGGTCCTTTATGGCTTGACTGTGCTTCCAAGGCCCGTCCCTGGCATCTGAACAAGGGCCGCTGGCTGCCTGCAGAATGGGTGTCCTTCGCTCTCCCTTCCCTGCGCTGACCCTGTGGGGGAGGCGGGGTGCCAGGGTGGTGAAAGGCCCCTGTCCCTTCTCGGTGAGACGATATTCTGCTGAGGCGGCGCCATTTGGCAGCTGGGGTCCCGTCCCCTGCAGTGACTGCCTCTCTCCACTTGAAAGGAATCGTTCACAGTCACGGTGCGACGAAGTGGGAATGTTCTTAATGTTTTCTCTGAATACTGTGGGGGGTGCCTCAGTTTCCCCTATGCAGTTCTTAAGTACCTAGGTGGGGGGATAAGGGAGTGTGATTGGTGCAGAGCCCTAGAGGGCCCGTGGGATGGTGTCTGCACAGAGAATGGCCGACGCCCTGTCTCCTGGCAACTGATGGCCTGGGCCCCTCCCCTGCACAGGTGCCAACTGAAGGTGCTGGAGAACAAAGGGATCAGGTGACCCCCTGGCCTGGGAAAGAGACAAAGGCAGAGGAGGGGCTGGAGGGAGTTGCAGTTTGGAGCTGGCTGGGGAAATGGAGGGAGTCTAAGCTCCGGGGCTGGAGTCTAAGCTCCCTGCCCCCCAAGATGGACCTGACTGAGGGGGTCCTGTTGTCTGTACCTACAAGTTCTGTTTTGGACTGTTCCTGTCATCTAATAAACCTTCTCTTTTACTGGCTGGCTGAGAGTGACGGTGAATCGCACCGGACTCCCCCCGACTCAGTGACACACAGGGGTTGGTTCAACTCGGAGGCTGATAGGGGATTGCTCCAGCCATTCAGAGACACCCCCCCCATGTTCCCCTGTCGCGGTCTCGCTGTCCCTCCACTCAGGTCCGGTTCCAGATGGCAGCTCCTCTTGCCTCTCCTGCTTTTGTCTCACTCTGCCCGCCTCTGTGTGCTGGCCACCCTGCCTCCCATTAGCTACTATACAGCCCTCCTGGCTTGAGCTGCCCGAGCCTCCTCCGGTGTAAACACCGACAGGAGCTGAGGGACTGAGCAAAGATCCCACCAGCCTGAGCCACGTTCCTGAGGCCAGAACATGCTGCCCGTGGCCTGAGGCGTCCAGCACACAAAGCAAGGCCAGGCCAGCACCTCTCAGAGACAGGCCGGGCACAGAATCAGCAGCCAGCTCCTAGCTCCAGGGAGACATGCTTTCCCACCCCCAAGGAGGCCGGGAGATCGAAGGTCAAGGAAGGGGCGGCTGGATCAGCAAAAGAGAAATCCCCTTTGCCTAGTGAAGCCTCGATAAATTGGTCACTTTCGCAGAGGCTAAGGCCCCTGTGAGGTGGGGTATTCTGTGGTGTTTGTACCGGGCCGGTTAATGGCTCCGTGAGATGTGCTGGCTGGATACAAATCACTTAGCTCTTCTGAGACCTTGGTTTGCCTGTCTGGGACATGGGGATAATGATCCTGATCTGTGCAGAAGGCTGGGAGGCGCTTGGACATGCGTGGATGGCAGGGGCTGCGGACAGGGTGAGGGGTTTGGCTACGCTGGAGCTGGATTGCAATTCCCAGCTCCGGCTGGCGTACGCACGTGAGCTCTGAGTGAGCGAGTGCATTGAGAATAGCAATGAGGCCGGGGCCACACAGGCCAGCCACCTGCGTTAGATCCTGGCCGAGACCCTCAGCACGTACTCAGGGGAGGGAGGGGGCTAGCCCCACCGGGGCAGGTGCAGCCACACGGCTAGTTTTAGCCCATTCGCCTGCTCAGTGCTAGCTGGAAATTACACCTCTAGCGCCAGGGTGGCCGTACCCTGAGGGGTGGCAATAGTGCCCCCACACACCTTCCCCGAAAATCCAGCCGTCAGATAACGAGCAACGGGAGTTTGGCTGCTCATTGCCTTCAGCCAAACGACGCTTTCAGCTCGTCAGTACTGGCGTCTCCTAACAATACCAAACAGAACCGGCTTGAGCCCCCTACCCAGCAATCGGGGAAAACTTACCACCACCCCTGGGCGCCTCTAAGAGGCAGCCCGAGCACTGAGTCTGGTATAACAAAAGAAAACTTTTACTAAAAGGGACGGGGAACCCAAGCATTGGCCCTGTCTAGATGATCTATCTATGCCCATGTTAAGCTCCCACCGCCCTGGCTGACACGTCAAACTGAAACACTCGCTGGCAACATCCCCAAGGAAAGCCCAGCTCCAGGGCAGGCCATATTCATGTGTGTCGGGTGCAGTGTGAATGGTGGAGCAGGCAGCCAGGGGCAGTCTCCATACAGGAGTCTGTTATTCTGGTGCCATTCCGTCAGTACACCCCCACCGGCAGCAGGCTAAATCCCACTCCCATGGCTCAAGGGCAAAACTCACTGGGGTCAATGGAGGCAGGACTGGCCCCCTAGCTCTGCAGTAACTTCCTTGGCACCAATGGGAACTCGGGCAGATTTATGCCGGGGGGGCGTCGGGGGGGCTCAGAAGCTGTACGCCAGGATGCCAGCATCATAAAACAGGCTAAGCAGAAACAATACTTAGGCTCTAAACATGCTTTCCAGACACCATTGAGCTAAGCTGCCCATTGCCCGTGTGAGGCGGGTCAGTATCATAGCCCTCATTTTACAGATGGGGAAACTGAGGCACAGAGTGGGGCGGGGGGAACCTGCCTAAGGCTAGACAGCAGAGTTGGGAATAGGACGCAGCAGGCGTCCTGCTCCCCTGTCCTGTGCCTTAGCCAAGAGTCCCTCCATCCCCATTATAAAGCCACTGAGGCTGCCAAAGTGATGCGAGCGCACAGCTCGCTGAGTGGTCCCATGTTGGAGTGGAGGACAATGCTGGCAGGCCGAATGGCCAGTGCTGTGACGGACGAGGTTGTGGGTCAATGGCGTGGGGGGAGGGGAGGCTGGCAGCTGTTTTCTGCTAAAAGTGACTTAGTAAGAGAAGAAACTTGCTCCTAAAATAGAGGTCCATTAATCCTGCTCCCGTCAGGCAGTGATCCAAGGGTCAGTGATGCCAGGGGAAGTAGGCTCTGGCCCAGGAGTGTTATGCATTCCCATGATAATGCTGCTGTCACCCCTGGAACCCCACCGAGCTTGCCAAGCACTGCTGAAATGCAGCCGCCTCTGGGGTGCAGTGCGGCAGCCAAGTGCCCCCGGCCCCCAGCAGACATTGAAAACAGCATTTTTGACCAAGGGTGCTATGCAGCATGTTGGTTTTCAAGATCTCGTCTGACACTCCATTTCATTAGACATGGTTCTCTACCTTGGAAGGAGCAAGGGCTGAGCTGACCCCTTTTGGGATTTGAACCGGGGATCGGAAAGAGTTTAGGTATTTCAGGCCTCCAGCTTCGCTCACTAAAGCCCTCCCTTCCAGCATAACCGCTATAGGATCACTACCTTCAACTGGTGAGCGTGCAGCATACTGAGCCTCTGCTGTACCGTGTTTACATGGATCAGATTGGGACCCCAGGCTCACGTATTTTCATCACCGATTTTAAATTGCAGCTAAACAAGAGATACGAATGGGGACATGGACCGGTCAGGTTTGGCTCAAATAAACCTTCCTCTGCAGTGTTTACAATCCCAACCCTGCAGCTTTGTGCTAGCACGTGAGACCGGAGACGAACTAGACAAGGTGAAACTGGCTGGCCCAAGTTCATTCATTGGCCAAACCGGGAGAAATGCAGAAAGTGAACAAAGAGCTTAAATAGTGAAAGCAGCCTGGAGTTTATACATCCTCTCAGCTGTCATAAGCTGCCACATTATGCGTGATGTGGAGAAGGAACCTGGTACATGATTTTTAAAGCGTCGGCATAGCTAGAAACATGCGTTCCCTTACAAGATTAACCCGCCCCTCGGGCATCGTTTGTTTTAGAGGTTTCAATAGAACAAGGCCGGTGTGGCAGAAGCCGGGAACCAGAGGGGTTAGATTTGATGTCTGGTTCCGCATAAGACGTTTGCCCATTTGCTGGCTTGGGTGCATCAAAATTGAAGCTGGAAACGGGGAAGGAAGAGTCCATTTTATTGGCCAGCTGGGGAGCGTTGCAAAAATCACAGTCGTTAATCAAAACTAGGACTAAACCACTTTGGCAACATCTGGGCTGCAGGAGGCAGAATGACAGAGACACTAAATGAATTATCTCTGGCTTAGGCATGGCTGGCTTAGGTCAGATTTTAGGGGCTGCTAGTGGCCCACTCGGTTCTGCCTTCCTGCCTCTGAACTGTCTCCTTGCAGAGAGCTCTCTGTCTCTTGAATTAGAAGCACAAAGTGCTAGGGAGTTTGGGTTTTTGTTCCTGTCCTTTCGAGCTATGTCGATTTTGTGGCAGGGTGTGGGAGGTGAGTGTGTGTCAGTGTATTTGGAGAGGTGCACTGCTAGGCACAGGCTGTCTATGCAACTGGGCATGCCGTGCTATGACAATACAAGGCTTCCGCTTTCATAGGCAGCTGGCAATTGTGCTCTTTGCCCTCAGATGATCAGCCGGTGAGATGGTGCAAAGGACGAGAGGCTATTGAGCTGGGCAGGTGGAGATTCCCTGCAGTGGGGCAGAGTGGAAGGTTCTCTCTCTCCAGCCTGCTCGTGCAGCTTGGACTGAGCAGAATTCATCGTGTAGGAGGCACATGGTGCTGGGTTTTCAGGATGCTATGACACCCACGCTGTATGTTAAAAATGACTTAGACCAGTTAGATGTCCTCAAGTCACAGGGCCTGATGAAACTGACCCTAGAATACTCAAGGAGCTGACTGAGGAGATAGTGGAGCCATTAGCGATTATCTTTGAAAACTCGTGGCAGACGGGAGAGATTCCAGAAGACTGGAAGAGAGCAAATATAGTGAGGGGCTTAAATTGCAGCAAGGGAGGTTTAGGTTGTAATTTAGGAAAAACTTCCTAACTGTCAGGGTGATTAAGCACTGGAATAAATTGCCTAGGGAGGTTGTGGAATCTCCATCATTGGGGATTTTTAAGAGCAGGTTAGTCAACCACCTATTAGGGATGATCTCGATAATCCTTAGTCCTGCCACGAGTGCAGGGGACTGGACTAGATGACCTCTCCAGGTCCCTTCCAGTCCTATGATTCTATGTCTGCGTCTCATCCGCTGCACTTCAGCCTCTCAGCCAGTGTCCAGTCGAGAAGACAGAGGGGATGAGTGTGAGGGAAGCAGCTGGAGGAGATGGCAGAGGTAATCACAGCCCCTTTGACAGTGGGAGTGCAGCCTCCATTAGTTACCAGGGTTGGCAACCTAAGGGCAATCCCCCCCTGCTGTGTAATGCTCCCAGCACAGCAGCGACCCAGTCGGCTTCCACCCTCTGCATCTGGCTGGGAGGCTGCGACCTTGCCTTTTGGCTGCAGAGCCGGCCACCATCATCCAGCCCTTTGTCACCTTGGGTTTAGACTATTGCAAGACACTCCGTGCGGGGCTGCACCTTAGAACCGTTCGGAGGGGGAAGCTGGTGCAGGATCCAGCGGCTCGCTGACTGTGCGGGGCATTTCGCTGGGAGCGCCCGAGCCCCGTGCTCTGGGGTCTGCACTGGCTACCCCTTGGTCTCTGGGTAGAGGTTAAGGGGTTGGTTACGGCCTGGGTCTGAGCTCTCTCCTTGGGCCAAACTGCCACAGCTGCAGCCGGTGGAGATACCTGAGCTGCTCCCACCCATTGGAAGAGAGATAGGGCGGCCAGCAGGCGACCTTGGGGCAATCTGCTGCCCTGCGTGATCCAGAAGAGCCTGGATTTGGTGGCCTCAGAACACTGCAAAAGATCCCCGCCCACGGTGGGATTTGCAGAGCGCTGAGCGTGTGCTCCCGGAGCATTGAAGCAGCGGAAAGGAGCGGTTTTGGAGGCAGCTGGCCAGCCCCACCTGCAGCATAATCTGATTGCCGCCCGCGAGACATTTTGCTGACGGTGACCGTCTGCAAACACAGCCCCGCTGCAGCTCTCGGTGGCCGCGGTTCACCGTTCCCAGCCAATGGGAGCTGCAGGAAGCGGCGGGCCGAAGGTTGACCACCACTGGGTTACACGGTCAAGTTGGGCAGCAGGGCACCTTAAGCCTGGTCACAGTGTCTATTTTTGTTACTATTTGATGCAAATGAAATACATTCAGTTACGGCCCCCGGTTCACCTCTGGGTGCCTGGCAACCAGCACTGAACACTGCAAGTAAATGAACCAGGGGCCTCTGCCCAGCTTTGCTGATGTGCCGGGCGATGGTTACGGTGCAAGATGCTGGCGGTAGAAGCCTGCAGCTGGCTCGTTGCAATTTGGGCCCAGGTTGCAATTTCCAGTGCAAACAGGAATGCGGCCAGCTAGGGACATGTCCTCCGCAAAGCGCGCGTGTGCAGATGGCAGCTGCAGACACAAGGTCTAGAAGCCAGAGGGGGCGTTGCAGAAGAGGAATATTGTCTGGTCACTGGCTGGCAGAGATTAGGAACAGGTCAGTTATACCGAAACCAGGACAATACCCAGCATCACCAGCAAAGCTTTCCCTTGCAAAACTGTGCCCCAGGGGCTGTCTGGTCCCCCAGTGCAGGACGACCGGGGCTAGGCGTGACCCCAACACAGTGGGGAGCGTTTGCACACAGTTAGAAACTTGTTCATTTTCTCAACCTTTTTTCTGAAAAGCTTGGAAAATTTTACACTCTCTCCCTCTCCAAAAGAAAATCTGACTTTTTATAGTATTGGAAAACCCAACTAAAGCAAACATGAGTTGGTTTTCAAATGTTTGAGTTTTCGTCCCCTTTCTTTTTATTTCTCCCGCCCGCCCCTTTATTTATCACTGGAAAAGGGGCCGGGGAAGACCCAGTCATTGAAAAAACAAAAAAACAAACAAACAAAAAAAACCCAACAACACAAAAGTCTTTCCCCATTAAAAAAAAAAAAAAAGGAAGTTTTCTACTAAAAAAAGTTGCCTTAAAAAGGTCATTTTTCACTTTAAAACGTTTCAAAGGCAAATCTCCAGCAGCTGTCCTTGGCTCCTCGTTACAGACTCGCTCCTGCAATTCATCATTTATCACCGATCAGCCCCCAGTGCTCCTGCTGAGCCAGCTGGCCCAAACAGAGCCAAATCCAGAGACCATTCCACATGCCAGAGCTACGCCGGGACTTGTCGGGCGTGTTCGAGCGTTATAGAAGCATAGGACTGGGAGGGCCCTCGAGAGATCTTCTAGTCCAGTCCCCTGCACTCATGGCAGGACTATGTATTATCAGTGGACCCCAACCTTTTCCGGGTGGCGGGCGCCAGACGACGAGCCACCGAGGACCGTGGCCGGCGGACAAGCATCTGCCGAAATGCCGCCGAGAGGCATCCCCGCTAAAGTAGCATCATCAAGAGGCGTCGCCGCCGAAATCGGCATTTTGGTGGCAATGCCTCTTGGTGATGTCGCTTTTAGGCGGCATTTCAGTGGATGCTTGTCCGCCAGCCAGTACCCATGGGCACACATAGAAGTCCCGGTGGGTGCCATGGCACCCGCGGGTACCGCATCAGGGACCACTGATCTAGACCATCCCTGACAGGTGTTTGTCCAACCTGCTCTTAAAAATCCCCAATCACCGAGACCCCACAACTTCCCTGGGCAATTTATTCCAGTGCTTAACCACCCTGACAAGAAGTTTTTCCTAATGTCCAACCTAACCCTCCCTTGCTGCAATTTAAGCCCATTGCTTCTTGTCCTGTCCTCAGAGGTTAAGAAGAACAACTTTTCTCCTGCCTCCTGGTAACAACCTTTTATGTACTTGAAAATGGTTAGCGTGTTTATTATGCAGCACGTCCATCATGGAAAGTGATAGGTAAGGGCTGTATTGTGATTTAGGCCTCAAAAAAAACAAACAAACAAAACCCCCGAAAACAGATTTCTTTTTTTAAAAATTAGGGTTCTTTTAATTGGCCTTCTGGGTTTTGAGCCTGTAGGTCGCACGCGGGGCACATTTTCAAGCTTTTCTCTGCAACGCTGAGGCCCAGAAACTTGTATTTTTTTTTCAAACGAAAGCTGAGCATTGCACCTAATCACACGCCGCCCGGTGCTGAGCCTCTGGGAAAAACACCAAATAGCACCAGGCTCGTGACAAAACCAGGAGAGCTGGAACATGGGCAGAGCTAAGTTACCAGGACCAGGAGATCTTTCTTATCGGGCTTCCTGAACACAGTCTGAATTGGCCTCTTAGCCGAGACATCTGCGTGGGAGTGGAAGAGGGGCTCTTGTAGCTGCGTTATTATAGATCAGTCGGCAAGCCGCGTAGGCCACAAGGGATGGGAATGAACAGCCAGCACACATGGCGGTCCTTCCGCCTGGGCCGGCAGGCTGGGTAAAGCAGGGACACCGTCACGTCTCTCTAGTCACTCCTCACCTGGGACATGTTCACGCTGTCTCACCCTCCTGCCACCGAGCGGCCGCTTTGCCGGCAGAGCGCTTGGTACGAAAACAAGCAGGCGCTGGGACCCCCTCGGGCCTGATTTTTGGAGGTACCGAGCACCCCCCAGGGTGTCCCGGAGGCCAAGTTCAGCAAAATGGACCAGACACTTGTATGGACAACAAGGGATAGAAAACCTCGTGCTGCAGTGTTTCAGCTGATCTTTATCGATCAGGGTTAGGATGAGATCTTCATTGGGGGCAGTGCATCCCACATCCTCCTACCCTGGGGGGGCCCTCCTCCAAAGCGTCGGAGACGGGCTCCACCCCTCTGAAAGCAGGGCCGCCCTTTCGCACCCAGCCCGGGGCCTCTCCTCCCGTTCCAGGGCTGGTAGTGGTGAATTATTTTTGTTTTAAATACAGCTGCAGCCTTGCGTGTTTACAGCCAGCGATAAACAATGGGACAAAGGCTCTGTGTGTATGTGTGTGTCCCAGCGATGGAGGCCAGGCACAGCCCCGGGCAGGAAACCCCCAGCCCTCCGCAGATCCTGTCTGCAACTGACCCACCACAACACGTGCTCAGAGGCGGCAGGGCACGGAGTTCTTAAGGGGACCCCGTCCCTGCTAGCCACCTTGACCAATATCTATATCTATCTATCTATGGCGGTCTCCTGCCCTCAGTGCAAGGGAAAGGAAGATCTCCCAGGGGTTCAGAGGGGTCTGTGTGGATGTGGGGGATGGAGAGCAGCTTGATTGATACACTCGGGCTTTCAGAGGATGGGGAGCAGGGGCGGTAGGGGAGTATTTAGGAGAGGGGAGGGGTGAAATCTCTCTCCCTGCTGTATGTGGGGCTTTGATGACCCCCTAAAGGCCACAACGACCCATCTCAGGCCCAGTGGCCAGGGAGGGAAATTGTATTTGCTGCTTCGAGGCATCCAAGGCCCCCGACCCGCTGCTTTCCCTGGGCTTCTACCCTGCAAGCTTCCTCCCTCCCCCCCGCAGTGCTTCTCCCTTCTGTGCCCCCCAGACTCCATCTCTCCATGGCCCCCCTGCCCTACTCTCCCCTGGGCCTCCTTTTCCCCCATGCAGGGCCCCCTCACCCGAGTGCTCTGCCCTGCCAGCCAGCCTCCATTTCCCAGCTAGCACCCTGGGCCCCTGCCCCCCATCCCAAAGGGGGCTCACCTCCTGGCCCCGCCCCCACAGCAGAGGGTGGGTTCCGACAGGGAAGGCTGGGGGCGGGGGGTGTTCCTCTCCGCTGAGCCATCCACTGGGAGCCGTAGCAGGAGGGAATGGGCCAGGGGTGAGTTATCCACCCCCGCCCCAGCCCGGTTAAGCCCTTGCAAAAACTCTTGGGCAGTTCGGAGCTGGAGCAGGGAGGCAGTTTACAGGCCGGTTTTCGGGGGATTATTATGAGCCACGCAGCTGTTCAGAAACTGTTCTGGGAATCCAGACTAGCCTCTGGTTGCTCACGGTTCCTAGGTGGCTGCAGAGCACATGGAACGAGGTCAGAGCCAGCTCTCCCCACGCTCCGGCTCGGCTGGGGCCTGTCCTTCCCTCCCAGGGAAGCAGCACACCGGTTCTGCTCCTGCGGCTGGAGATTCGCCAGGCCAGGAGCCACAGAGGGGAGCTGGGCTTTGCTTCAGACCCGGCTCCCGCCAGAACCAGTGTCAGGTGACCTGCCGGGGCTATGTCAATGACTGAGGCGTGGGCAGTCACGCCTAGTGGCTGGAGCTGGAGGCAGTAGCCAGATGCCGGAGCCAGAGGTCAGGACCAGGTTACCTGGAGCAAGGCAAGGCAGGGATAATGCTGATTGTCCAGGCAGCAGCAAGCCTGGGAACAAGCAGGTGCAGCAGCCATCACTGCTGCTGGCCTAAGAGCCAGGCAGCTTTCTGCAGGCCAGCTGGGCTCTGTAGGTGGCCCGGGGCTGGCTCTGGTGCAGGCCCAGCTTCCCGACAAGCTGGGATCGGGCTGGGAGAAGCAACCCAACCTTTGGGTGAGTCTCTGCACCCCGTGGGCTGGTCTCACCACAAGGGGCTCCCGTAGCTTTTCTGTGCCTGGGAGCCAGGGCCAGGATTCGCAGTGAAGCTGGCAGCGGAAGAGGGGTGGAGACGGCAGCCTGAGAATCCCACCGCACAAGGTCCTCCGCGGCTGACAAAGGCTCTGTGCTGGCATGGGGTGGTGTCTCAGCAGTGCACTGGGTGCTGTTTGCTGTTCCCAGGGCCGGGGGGGCTGGGTCTCCTAGGCACTACCCTCAATGCTAAGAACAGGCCAGCCAGGCGAAGGGGCTGGGACCCCCGGCTTGCCGCTTGTTCCTTGGCTGGTCTCCTCTTTCCTTTCTCCCCAGCCTTAGGCAAACGCAGACCTGGCCTGAGGCAAGAATTGCAGCCTGGGTAGAAAGTCCCCAGAAACTCCCCTGCCCATGAATCGGGATTAAAGCGCAGCAGCTGGGCAGTATGGAGGAGCTCCCCCAGCCACTGCCCGGGCTGCATCTGTTCTGGGGAAAACACCGGACGTCAGCCCCCAGGGCTGCTGAGCCGCTACCTTGCCCCACAGCAATCCCTTCGATGTAACAGCGGACAAGATCCAGCACGGGCATCTGGGCACCAGGTGGACGGACAAATCACCTTTGCCTTGCAGAAGACATTCAAGGCCTACCTGGAGGAGAACCACCTTGAGAATGCAACCCCTGCCAGGCCCAATACTAGGGTGAGGGGCACACGACCAACGCCCAGGGCCAGATCTGCTGGTGTGGTAAAGATGTGCAGCGTGAATACACGGGATGGGTGCATTAGCCGGGAGTGCCCCCACCAGCAGTGAAAGCGACCCCTTGGCATGGGGGTACCGAAATTAGAACCGTTTCTCTGCAGGGACATTGACTGGACTAGCTTCCCATGGGGACTTGATTACAGAATTAGTCACTTTGATTCCAGAACAGCTTATCCCCCGCAGGGAGCTATTCCAGTCAACTTCCCCAATGTAGACAAGCCCCCAGTCAGGCCTCAGTTTCCAAGACTGAGGGGGCCAAAGCCAGCTGTGACGTGAGAGGCGTCGCCCCTTCCTCACTCACCATTGCTTTTCCAGTCGCTCTTCTCTTTTGCTTCTGCCTCTTGGTGTCTCTCCCCGTGATCATGGCTGAATGTATTAGCTACAGGACACGCACGCTGTGCGGGACAACCCAAAGCTTCCTCACTTTCCTGATGCAGCCCAGCCAGCAGGAGCTGCAGCCCCTGTCCTTCCCTCTCAAAGCATTCCTGGGCTTTTAAAGCAGCAGAGATCCTACTGAGCATGCCCAGTGGATTTCCCATGGGGCCTGCTGGTAGGAGGCGGGGCTTTGCAAGGGGGCGGAGCTGGAGCCCTATAAGTACAGGTCTCCCTGTCCATCAGAGGCAAGGTGGGGATGATCCTGAGAGGTGATGATGAGCAGTGCTTAATTTCCAATGAAAGAAGTGCTGGAGCTCAAGTGATTTTTTTTTTATTTTTTTTTTTTACTTTTGTAACTGACGTGGCAAACCCAGAGGTCCCCGGGGCTGTGAACTGCCAGGCCTAGAGGTGCCGGGGCATAGCCCTGGCAAGCCCCAGCACAAATTAAAGCAAGGGTGATGAGTACTGCTGGGAGTTCAGCACCTTTCAGGACTTGGCTCCACGTAGAGAGCTCAGATGCTCTATACAAAGCTTTGCTAGATGGTAAAGGTGGTAAAAAAAAAAATGAGGGTTTTCCAACCCCCATTGAAAATTTAGACTTTTCAGTGAAAAATTGAAATATTTCTGCTGAAATCTGAAATGTCTCCCTCCCGCTGGCGAACCTCATGGGCTCCCGGCTCAGACTACATTTCCCACAGTGCACCACCTTCTCCCCTCCTGGTGGAGTTCTTGGCTGTGGTGCATCATGGGAGATGTAGTCCAGCTGAGGCACCTGGCCCATAGAGGAGAAGAGGGACGTGAAACGACAGGTCGCGTGAGGCACCCTGGCAGGAAATATTTTGCTTTTTGGGTATTGGGGCTTGTTGATGACAAACTGAAGTTTTCGACGGAAAGCAGGCACCGTTCACATAAGGCTTCACTTAGTCGAAAAGCCAGGTCTCCCTTGGGAAACAGGTGAGACAGAAGCATCCTGACTGGGGCAGGCCTCGTTTGGGATTGTTAATTCTGCACATTTGCTACCTCTACACCCAGGAAATTCCCCCAGCCGGGCATGTCCGCAGAAGCAACAAGTCCTTCTTGCAAGGGCTGAGCTGGAGGCGAGTAGGGTGGCCCATTTCGGTTGGATGTATTCCCGGAGGTTTCATTGCATGACAATCTTTAATTCCTGGAGGCTCTGGAGGGCAGGGATTGCTCGGTGGTTTGAGCACTGGCCTGCTAAACTCAGGGTTGTGAGCTCAGTCCTTGACGGGGCCATTTAGGGATCTGGGGCAAAAATCTGTCTGGGGATTGGTCCTGCTTTGAGCAGGGGGTTGGACTAGATCCCTCCTGAGGTCCCTTCCAACCCTGATAATCTATGAATCCTGGAGGGTTGGCAACTCAAATGCAAGGCTGTTGGAATTTTTCTCTGCCTCTAAAACGGTACCCCTGCCTCGGTGGGGTGGCTTTTCCCAGGCCCAGAATGCCCCTCTCTCACTCTGTGATGGCCCTGCTTGGGGAGGAAGGCCACAGCCTTCTCCACATTTGTGATTTTGTGCCTACGCTAGTACCTGTGGCTGGCACCGCCTCCCTCGAGGAGAGGGTTCGGATTCGCGCTAGAGATCCAGCATGGGGCATCTGAACTGAAAGGGCACCAGCTGCCCAGGAATCAAGAGGAAATAATAAAAGCGAAAGGTGTCCAGCTGGCTCCGTGCTGCTATGGAAAAACAGGCCCTGCCCTCGAGTCACAGAGGGAGAGTTTACTGTGCTGTGTCTTACCTCTCTGACGGCCGCCGCTGTCTTATTCCCAGCCCAGAATTACTGCGGAGGGGCAAGGCTTGTGCTTTCGGGGCGTGAGCCGAACCCCACTGCAGTTACTGGGAGTTTTTCCACTGATTTCAATGGACTCTGGCTCTGGCCTGTTGTGCTAGAGGTCCCCGTCCCTGGCTCGATCCCAACCGATAACTTACGTGGGGTTGGTTAGAGCGTCATTGTGACCTCGTAGTCCTGGTGTCCGGCGGCCTTGCTGAGCAGTAGCGGCCTTGTCTCCCGCCCTTCTCTCCGGCAGGAGGGAGTGGCTCAAGCAGACCGTTGTTGAATGTTGGCGCCGGGGCGCAAAAAGCCTGGCCCAGGAACCAGCCAAGGCCCCTCTGCTGTATTGCTCCAACCCCACACCGCTCCCCTGAAGCCTCCCCTGCAATCAGTCCAGGTGCCAGCTTCAAGCACCAAGACAGAGTCGCTCCCTGTGCAGCGAGCTGACTGCATAATGAAACTGACCGCGATCACAGGTCGGATTCTCTTTGCAGGTGCAGCTGCTTGGGTGAAAGGGCTTGACGCAGGAGGCGTTGTAGGCAGTGAGTGATGAAAGGAAAGGAAATGAACTAAAATCGCCTAGGGAACAAGAGCCGGTGCTGTCCCTGCTGCTCAGCGTTTGAGCATAAAACGGGAGCGAGCCACAGGGCACAGTCCCGAGTTACACTCACAGTTCTGCCAGCTAGGCAGGATGGGTTCCTCCCTGCCCATGACCTTGGGCCTCGGTCCCCTTCCCGCCACTCCAGCAGTCTCCTGCTGGCCGCCTGCCTCCCCTACAGCCCCTGTACATTCCCTAGTTCTTCACATGCAGCCAGACCAGAAGCCCAGGTGAACGGCACCTCCCAGGCTGCCGGCAGGCAGATGGACGGACAGGTGGACACGCCAGGCAGGTCCGTGCTCCAAAGTGGCTTCGTTTCCTGGGCTGTGGTTTGACGCTGAAGGGCCTGGGCTGCGGGCCGGCACTTCCCCCCCACTCCGAGTCGCCACCAACATCCCCCTGCCTGAGACAGATCCCTCGTTGTCTGACCAAGGGGCTCGGGCAGCGTAAGAACGGACACTGTCACTGCAGCATTGCCATCTGCTCCCTGAGACCCTCCTGTGTCTATGTGCATGGGCTGCACTGAAATGGGAGGTGTGCTGGGCCCTGGGCCCATATGCCAGTGGGGGTTTAGCTCTCCTGGGCTGACCCAGGGACAGAAATCATTGTGGGGTTTGGGCAGGTTTGGGCTAATCCCCACTGTGCCAAAGGGTTGGACGCTCCCCAGGCTGCATGGCAGAAGAGCACCCGGAGGGCATGGAGGTAGGTTGGTCCTCAGATGAGGCTCACAGCCTTAGGAGAGGATCTGGCTTGAAGGGTCTGGAGCGACGAGGGACCCAGTGGCAGAATCAGATTTTCCCCGGCTCTCACAAGGACAGGCAGGCTCCTAAAAGCGCCAAACACCCTGGCTGCAATGGCACGACTCCAGGAATGTCACTGGCCCTGAGTTTTCCAAGCTTCCTGATTCGGGGTAGGTAGGAAATATCCAACCAACAGTCCCGCGCTGCGCATTTTGGGGCCTCTGCTTCCAATCCTCCAGCGATAGCCCAATCCCACAGCGATAGCTCTGGTGGTCCCCTGGGACTGAACTGACCCTGGGGCTTGCACGCCAGTCCTGTGAGCCGGCTCCCAGCTGAGCGCAGCATGTGTGAGGAAGCTGGCTCTGCCGCGGCCCGTGCTGTGTCTGCTGCGTGGCTAAACAGGGGGCTCCCCTCTCCTGGGTCAGCCCAGCACCTTCCATGACATCTGAGGGAGTTAGAGGTTCAGGATCTAGCTACAGTGCAATCCGGGGAGGGGAGCGGGGGTGACTGCAGCTCTAGCTGGGCTAAAGACAGCGAAAATGCAGTGGCAGCGTTAGCAGAAGCCATACCAGCTGGCCCAGAATGGTGGGTACCTACCTGAGGTCCTAGTCTCCACGCCACTGCTCTATCGCTCTATCGAGCCATGCTAGCTGGCTGCTGGCCTATGCCTACGGGCGCTGCCGTCACCCCTCTGGCTGCAATGTAGAAATGCCCCAAGCCACATTCTCTGCTCCCTTCACGCTGCTTTTACCCTGCCTTGGCCTAGAGATGGCCCCCCAGCAGAATACCAGGGAAAAGCCCCCTTTGAACTTTCGAGCCGTCCAGCTCAGGGGCCAAGCAATAGCTCCGCCTAGATGTCCGAGCCGCTCGTCCTTCCTCCCCCGAGTTGTGCTCCTCCAGGCTCCGCCTGAGCTGGAAAAGGCAGCGGGGGCTGGGGAGGAAGGCCAGCAGCTGAGAGGCAGCGCATCAGAAGTGCTGACAGAGCCAGCGCCCGGGCCACGCGTAGCAGGTGAGGCTGGCTCATTCCGCAGCACGCAGTGATGATAATGCAGCGCAATAACTTTGCAACAGTGACGCAGAGGACTTAAGCCGCAGGAGCAGCAGCAACATTGGGGATGTGAAACAGCTCTGCGAGCCAGCGACGGGTAGAACAGAGAGGAAGGGCTGGAGTGCAGGAATGCCTGTCCCATTCCACTCCAGAATTAGCTGCATTTCCATGGTGATTGCTTTACGCAAAGGGCCAGATTCTGAGCTGATGCACACCAGCAGCTCCCTTGCCCTGAATGGCGTTGCTCCTGATTTACACCAGCACAAGCGAGAGCAGAAGTGGGCTTAGGGGCTGCAAAGCAATGGGATTCTTCCAGGCTCTATCAACGTGTTGTTAATAACTGGCCATAGTTCTAGCCACCCCAGAGGTGGCTGCATTTCAGCCGTGGGTGAGCAAGCTCCCTATATAGAGACTGTAAAGCAATGAGCTTGTTCTGTGCTAGATACATGTGTTAATAACAACAGAACAGGCTTAAAAAGAAATCCTCTGAGTGCAGCGTAATGGGCTGTCGGATTCTCTGAGGCAGGCCAGTACAAGCCAAAGTGCATCGATCTGCAAAGGAACTGACAGATTTTCCATTTTAAAACAGACCTCAGCCTATCTGTGCTTCAACCCCGGTGTTAAAATAACCTGTGTGGTGCCTGCTCTGACATGCAGGGAATTCTGTTCTCGCGGGGGGGGCGGGTTCATTGCAAGACACTGTTGTGGCCTCTCCTCCCTCTGGCCCCAAGAGCCTGACTGCATGGACGGTGCATGGGAACAGAACGATGATGTCAGGCTTCAAGGCAGCTTGGAGCTGCATGGGCCTAGCGGCGTGGTAAGAGATGCCAGGCCACTTGCTGGGAAGGGAGGGGGCAAGGCAGGAAGGAAGGTCCTGTCAGCCTCCGTCCCAGCACCCAGCCACAAGGCAGATTGCTCCGAGCGTGCAGGCAGGATATAGCACGGCCGACTCCACACGTGAGTCACATCCTACCACACCAGGTTTGCTTCATTCCTGCTGCAGCTGAGGTCACCGGGGCTATGACTACACCATGGAAACTGTGCCGTCCTAGGCCCCTAGCGTCAAGGCAGCGTACGCCGACAGAAGGGGTTTTCTGCTGCCGGTGTAGGACCACCAACTCCCCAACCAACCTTAACTCTGCCCACCGAAGCCCTCTTCTGGCTGCACAGCCGTGTCCGCATTGGGATGTGATAGATATGGGAGGTCAGGGGAGTGGTTTTATCACCCACCCACCCACCGCGACAGGCCATGACAGTGTCACTCCAGACCAAGCCTAGATCACTAACCAGCTTCTGTCTCTTCCAGGTGTAGCTGTGTGATCAGCTAAGTCTTTCCTCCTAGCGCGAGAGGGTGGCCCCGAAAGCTCTGCGGTGGGTGAGAGGCACCTGTAACCTCACCGCCCCCAGCAGCAGCAGCAGGATGGGATGGGATAGCACAGACAGCACTGATGGGACCATGGTTGTGAGCAGAGGAGGCTTGGGCAGACCAGCACTGCGGGCACCCTGTTGTGAGGGGATAAATACTGTCACGTAGACGCACCGAACTGGGGTAGTGGGAGCTGCTCGGACGAACGTGTATGTCAGTCCCTCTGTAGCCCGGACAGGCGCCTCGGAGACGGCCGATGCGAGGACGCCCCTAGATCAGCCTCACACCCAGTTTTGATTTCCGCTCCTTCCCCCCGAGGCCCTGTCTGCACTCCAGCTTTTCACGGGGTCTGTGATCCCTTGGGAGACATGGGTGCTCCAGCCACGCTTTGCTTCCCAACAGGGCGAATACGAACCACCAGCTAGCTGTGCCCAAGACTGCCACATGGCGGTCTTCCTGGAGTCTGGCTCCAGCCCTCAGACCGCTGTACAGAGGTGATCCCCAACCACCTGTCTATGACGGGGAGGCCAGGTGTCCATCCATCCATCCAGCTCTCTGTGAGAGGGCACTGCTCCACCCGGCAATGCACGCCCCCCATGGCATTCTGTACCCTGCAGGAGGGGAGAGCTGGCCAGATGTTCCTAGACTCTGCCAGTCCAAACACAGGAAAAAGCAGCTGTGGTAACCAGGGCAGATGAGTTGGTCACAAGTGGGTACCGAACTCTGATTGCTCGGGCAGTGCAAAGAGAACCAACGTGGGACCATCTTACCCAGCCTGCCAGGAAACAAAGGCACAGGCAGAAGGGTAAAGAACCCCTCTCTATTGAAACATTGCCTGGGACAAAAATACAGATTTTTGGATCTTTTGAAAGAAAGAAATTGTACAAAATCTAACACTGAACTGAGCTGCCTAGGCTAGGTCTGGCTACATGTCAGTTTTTAACTGGGTATTAACAATAAATTCTAGTGTAGACAGGACACAGCATGTTTGTTACTAGACATGCTTAACCCCAGGCTGGCCTCACGGCTGGGCAGAAATGTTTGGGGTGTAGATTTTAATGGCCAGAAGGGTCCATTATCACCCTCTCAGCTGACACCTTATTTCCAGTTTGAATTGATCTAGCTTCAACTTCCCACTGTCGGAGCTTGTCTGTACATGAGCACATTCAGTCATGTTCATTAACACGCGACAAAACAGGACTCAAGGGTATTCAAGGGGAGACAGACCCGCGGTCCAAGTGCAAAAGGAATGTAAACAGCAGCGCTGCCGGGATTCGATTTTGACACTCACCGGTGTCATTATTAGCGAAAGGAAGGAGTGACGGACAATATCATTTTTAATTGGCTGTGTCTATTTAACCTGTTAGCAGGGTTCCCCGCTGCACCTTTTCCCACTTCAAAAAATGACTCTCTCTGAGACAGATCTCTAGACTATTGTTCCTCTTGGATGCCTGACATCACCTTTGTATAGAACCGTCACAGATCAACCACCACCCCCCCACAAAACCCCCACCTCTCTATAGTTCTCTGCATACGGACTTTAAAGAAACACATGGAAACTTGTGACCTGCTGCAAAAAAAAGGGGGGGAGGGGAAACAGATATTTTATCAAAAGAGAAACTGAGGCAAAGAGGTGAAATTCCTTGGCTGAGGTCACCTAGGGAGTCAAAGGCCAGGGCAGGTCACAATCTCCGTGCCTCAGTTTCTTCAACTGTAAAATGGGAAGAATGCTCCTGTAGCAAATCCACAGTGGCTTACAACATCCTGGGGGGTCTCTGTGCTGTACCCCACGATCACTCAGAATGTCAGGGAAAAAATATCTCCTCCGAACGCACAGGACTGTACAGGTTGTGCTAAAAGAGAACTCCCATGAGCTGTTTTCAGTACAGGGCCTATGACACGGAGCTCAGCAGTGCTGATTGCAGCCAGCAGAGGGCAGCGGAGCCCAGACACACTGGGCAACGTACTGCAATACAAACGCTCATTTTAGTTTCTTAGCATTAGCTATTTGGTTAGTGAGGGCTGCGAAGCTGCTCCTTTAAACCCCCCCTCCCCCCGAGTTTTGGACCCGCGCCCTGTTCAGCCTGGCTGATGAGGCTTCCAAGAGGCCTCATGATGCGTCCCTAACCCACAGGCTGGCAATCAACGCTTGCCGAGGACACCAGCCGTATGGGGCAGGTTGCATGACAAACACTTTGCAGCTGCCAGAGGCAAACTGCCTGCAGCCGGGCGCCTTCTGGTCCCTATGTGGCAATGCCATTGCCCGGGCGTCTCAGCCCAGCTCCGGAGACGCGCCCAACACCTGAGCGACAGATGTTGGAGGGAAGGACGGTGGGCGAGGACAGAGCAATGACATACCGGGGCAGGGGGGAGGGAGGAAATCTAGGACCAGGCCCTGCTGCCATCAAAGCCAAAGGCTCAAGTCCCAGCTGACTTCAAACAGCAACGAGGACGAGCCTCCCCTGCACAACAGGACTAGTGCCTGCTCCAACCTGATAGGAATGAAACAGCAATTGAGGTGTCCTCCCCTCCCCCTTCCCAGGACAGCAGCTCCCGCTCATGGGAACACCGTGGTGGGGGAAAGGAAAGGCTCCTCGTTCAGTGCCTCCATCCCGGTGTAAACAGACGTGCTGAGCTGAGCAAAGCAAGGACTGGACCCTCCGTAGCCGATTCAGACAAGGCCTTAAGCGCCTGCTTCGCTGTAAGCCCTTCCCCTGGGATCCCATATGTAAGTGCTTCGCTGGATCGGGGCCGAAATGAGGAACTACCACTGCACTTCGGCTCACACCCCCCGGTCTGCGGAGCGGGGAGCTGCGCCGCGGCCCGCTGGGACATCCCGCGAGAACCCAGCGGCTCGATCTGTCTCTCGTCAAAGCCAACAAGGGTACGTCTACACTGCCATAACCCCCCACGGCACTGGGTCTCTGAGCCTGGGTCAACTGAGTCGGCTGGATCCCAGGCTCGGAGACCCAGCCCCTTGGGTCCTTCATTGCAGCGTAGACAGACACTGAGAGTTTAGCCATTGGGTCCAGTGGATAATGCAATGGGCTGGGACTCAGGAGACCTGGGTTCTATCCCTGGCTCTCTGGTGCCCTTGGGCAAATCGGTTCCCTTCCCACCCTTCTTGAGTATTTGGGATACGAGTTCTTCCGGGCAGGGGCTGACTCTCACTAAGGGTCTGTACAGCGTTGAACACAACCGGGCCTGGTCTTGCCAGGGGCCCTCTCGGCGCTGCTGTAATAGACAGAGCTACTTCTGTAGGAGCATGGGAGCAGGCCCAGCTCTCTGAGCGCCAGTCCTCCGCTAAGCCACGCCAGCCTGCGAACCTTGGCCTCTTGGGAACCAGAGGAAGAGGAGAAAGGGGGAGGAAGGAGCCAGAGGTGGGGACACGCTGAACCCCATGTCTACCTGTTCAAATGCAACAGGAAAGAGAAGAATGCAAACCCCGGTGGGATCTGATCCCTTTGTACGATGTCTTGCCCTGGTACACTCATGCCTACGCAGCCCCTGCGTGAGGGTCTTTCTGCACCCCATGCGCCTGTCAGTAGCCAGTGGGGAGGAGCAGCAGCGCGTCACGTTTTCACACGGCAGGTCGGGAAAAAAAGACAGCAGCCGCAGTTCCTGTTCCTGTGACCGCCCGGGAGACGGCGCGGACTGAGGGCCGTGCACAGGCAGCGGGGCCCAAATGGGACCTCCAGGTCCAAACACACCCAGGCGCTGACTGGTTCTGTTTGCGCCAGAGCAGCCAATGCCCAGACCCTGGGTTCTGCAGCGCTAGCCTAGACCGTGCCTGCCTCTTCTCCCCAGCACGCAGCCCTCCGCCAGCTAACAGGGAGGGCGCATGGGAAGCTGTCACCCGTTCAGGAACCACAAATGTTCCTGGACCTCACAAGCTCCCTCCCACTCTCTGGTGTCTGAAGCCAAAACATCAGCCGAGCTCAACGAAAACGTTCCTCCAGGAAGGAGTCTGGTGTCCCGACCGGGGCCAGGCCAGATGCCACTAACGCCCATGTAAGTCAAGAGCGAAGTCAACGGCCCTAAACCCACAGTCACCAGCTCAGAGCCGAGCCAGATTTCACCAGCTGCACGTCCCCACTTGCTTCCGCAGCAAAAAGGGGGAGTTCGGTGGTTTGTGGAAGTCAACGCGAATTAGAGCTCGTCTCAACGGCTCCCTCTGATCCGCCCTCACAGCTTCCAGGTCGGCTGGCCTAAGTACGGGCTACGCTATAAAAAGCAGAGACGTGAAACGCCCACCCATCCCTGGGACCGATTAGTTGGCCACAGCCGGGAGTGCAATCCAGCCCCCGATGTGCCCGGGGCGGCTCTGAACTGTATCCATACTGGGTTCACTGCTACTTGATAAAGGCAGGCAGATCCTTACACACACTGTAGTCAACAAGATTTCACTCTAGGTCCTCGGGATGGCAATCTCCATCCTGTCCCCATCCCCCAATAAACCTTGCTTGGTCACAGCTTTTAGAACGTTACAGCCCAATTATGGCTCTCCCCGGGGGACTGGTTTATATTGACAAGAAAATGGGTCTGATTCGGCTCTCGCGCTCCGTCAGCGAGAATCAGGAGTAATTACATTTTACGTCACTGGGTAGAACCAGCATGACGGCCCGGTTCCGCATGCACTTATTACCTGGAGTAACCCCTGCCAGGTGGTCACGTACTCCTCCCAGAGTGAATGTGAAACGCTCCCAGATCAGAACAAGGGAAGGCACCTGCTCAGCACCCAACGGCAGTCAAATCAACAGGACTGAAGCATGCGTTAGAATGTTCTGCTGAATTAGGAGCAAAAGGCTGACGCAAGGGGGCTGAATCGCTGCTCCCTCCAGCACAAATGAAGAGCGACTCTGCTCCAGTCAATGGATTTACACCACGGCAAAACTGGCGTAAGATGAGAGGAGAATCAGGTAAAGCGTGCAAAGCAACGGAGAAGCAGGCCAACCGCAACGATCCAAGGCACTGAGCCAGTGCCGAATCGGGCCCCTTGATTTTAAAAGGGTTCCTCCAGATTTACACCAGCGCGAGTGGCCCAAAGCCGGCGTGTGTTCCCCCAACCCGGGCACTGCTCATTAGGTCATTTCCAACACCTGAATTAAAGAGACAAACCCACCTAACCGGAGAATATTTTTTAAAATGAAGTCACAGCCTTCTTTTGGAGCAGAGATGGGTCCCTGTTCCCGGGGGGGGCGAAGGGGAGGCAGGAGGGGGAGCAAAGCGAGGCATTTGCACTAAGTGATCACATTTATTTGAATATTTTTTTTGTGTTCTAAAATTGGTTACAGAATAAATACCTGTGCCTTATAGCAGGAAGTCCACTTTTTTTTTTTATACAAAGTGCTTGTTACAGGAAGTTGCATCAGCGATACACGGGAAGGGGCGTGTGCAACTTGGCGACGCTTCCCCCCCGGAAACTAAAACAGAAATATTTTTTCTTATTTATTCTTTTTTTTTTTTTTAAGTTTCTTTTCCCTTTTTTTTGTTTGTTTTTGTTTGTTTGTGCATTAAATCTCCTGCCATTGTGTATTTACAAATCTTCGAAAGAAGGAAAAAAAAATGCCAGGATGCATGATAAGTGGCCTTTCCACACACACACACACACGAAAAGATAAGCCTTGTTTTAAAAAAAAACAAACCCAAAAATCTACAAGTATCGTTTCTTACTGAATCAATGATAGAATTTTTTTTTTTTAAGGGAAGGAAAAAATAAGAATTAAGCGCAAAGCAAAAAGAACCCACAGACACTGAAATAGAAAAAGAGCCACCGTCCCTCTAAGTTTTCCAAACCAGGAAGTAGCAAGTACGTGTGAAATTCGAAACCGGGTGTCTGATTGAAAAACCTCATTCATTTCTTTTCGTTAATTTCATCCTCATCTTTTTCCAGCGAAGGGAGGAATTTTGAAAACATTAAATTAAAAACCAATATTTAAAAAAAAAAAAAAAAAAAAAAAGAGAGAGAGATGAGAGAAAAGAGCCTCCCAAATTCCGAAGAGGTGGGAAGGCAGAAAATTGGATGCGATTTAAAAAGAAAGCAAGAAAACTGGATTTTTAGCTCCGAATGTGTAATTAACAACACTCTATGGGGAGTCTGATGGTTAACTGGTGACGTAGTGTTTGGTGGAAGGTTGGCCGTAGACTCTATAGAAATCCTGCCGCCCGTGCTGCTGGGATGCGTCAATCCATTCCCTCACGGCAAGTCCGGGAAGCGACTGAGGAACAGCCGGAGCAGGGGGGAGCGGGTGGGAGTACTCCTGCGAAGAGACTGTCCAGGGGAAGTGGCCCGACCTGGGGTAGGGCTGGTGCCCGCTGTGGTTGGACACCGAGGAACAGTAACAGTTATCCACTGAACACACCAGGATCTTGCGCCCGCCGTACTGGGAGAGCACAGACTGCTGAGATGACGTGCTATTGGGATAGTGAGACGGGTTGAAGACCGAACCAGAGTGGACTGGCTGCGGGCCACTGGGCAGTCCGACAATGTGCTGCGTGGAGGTACAAGGCACCATGGGCTGTGCGGACTGGCCCTCGCCAGCGGAAGCCCCCTGGCTCATATACTGGCTAGCCACAGTCCCGGACGATGGCTCTAGGAAGCTGCCTTCGGGGAAGGCCGCGGAGTGCTTGCGTTTCTCCGCTCCAGAGTTGCTGACGCTAGGGCACGGGTACATGGGGATGCTCTGTAGGAATGGGACCGGGGTGCTGAATGGACCTGGATGGGGAGAGAGAAAAGACAAACGGCCAGATCAGAAACCGCCGCTGGAGTTCAGGAGCCAGAGGGGAAAACTAACAACGGCTCAGAGAAACGACAAGCCCATAGACGCCAACTCCGTGGCTGGAGCACCCAGGGAGAAAAAAAAAAGTGGGTGCTCAGCACCCACCAGCCACCCGCCGATCAGCTGTTTGGCAGGCCCCGCTGACCAGCTCCTCCCCCTCAGCACCTCCCCCCTGCCAATCAGCTGTTCGGGGGGCCCCACTGATTGGCTCCACGCCCTTCCCCCAGTGCCTCCCCCCTGCCGCCAATCAGCTGTTCAGCAGCGGGCGGGAGGTGCTGAGGAGGAGGGGGACGAGTGGGGGTGGGAGGAGGCAGGGCAGAGCTGCAGCTGTGGGGAGGGGAGCACAGCGCCTCCTAGGGCATTGGTGCGGTACTGACTTGGAAGAGAGAGCACCCCCTACTGAATCACAACTAGCTCTTCTGGCAGCATCGAATAGCCCTTGGTGGTCTCCCAACCACTTCTAGCCTGGCCCATCGTCAGTGGGTGACGCTTTACACACGGCACCGCTGGCATGCAACTGCTTCTGGGGTGGAGGCAAGCAGCCAGGCAGATCAGTTAACATTCGGCAACGAGGCAGAGAGGAGATTTTGGCCCCGGACACGTGGGCAAACGGCAACTTCCAGGAAATACTCCAGAGGATCTTAATTGTTGCTCATGCTGAGCCTTGGGTTTGCAGGTCTCACCCAACCAAGAAGCCGTCAGGAAATTGGCTTCGGAAGGATGAGCCAATCCAATTAGCGTCAAGGCCTTTCGGGGGAGACCTATCAGGCCATCCTGTCTCCCACTCTAAGCGAGTGGGAAGAGGCAACCCCCACCCCATCTGCTCTCCTGAACCAGCCCACTAGGACCTGCAGACTCCTGTCGGTACCAGTCCCTCCCTGTGGGCAGGAGCTCGCCAGGATGCTCTCCATCCTGCACAGACCGCAATGACTCAATCTGGGAAGCAGGCAAGAGCCCAGCGAACAGGGGGGCTGCAGAAATGATCCGAGAGGCAGGCGCTGACATTCCCGCTGTAACGCCCCAGCTCGCGTTCCGAGAGAGCAGGCAACAGACGCTCACCGGGGCTGTCTGACTTCCTCTCCCGCTACTGCAGAGTCAGTTCCACCCCGCTCTCCCAGCAGTCCCTTCTCCCTGCAGCCCTGCCCGGGGCGTCGCGGCCACGTGCCAGAGAGGGCGGGCACTGGAACCGGACCCCTACAATCACCCCACTCGTCCAGAGGGAGGGAGCTGGAATCCGCACCCTCGGCAACCATCCAAGGAGAAGGGATGGAATTTGCCCCATGCACCGAGGGCCCACAGGGAAGGAGGAGCTGGAAGCTGGTTTCAGAGCCATGGTCAAAGCTGTAATTACAGGGCCATGGTCCAGTTCCAGCCCTCCCGAAGCCCGTTCCCAGCACCAGAGCTGCATGGATGTCGGCCAGCGTACAAGGCGAACCCCGGCTGGGTCTCTTGGAAGTGCAGGGCTCCGTACACCAGCCAAACATTACCTCACCCTCCTTGCCGAGCAGCTGCTGGCTAGGGCCGCTCTGCATTAGTAGTGCAGCCATTTGGCAGGGCCGAGGAGCAAGAGGAGGCAGTGGGGGAGAACAAGAACCACAGAGCCTGGAGAAGCCAGATCTGGGACTAGCTCCGTCACCCCAGCGTGTGAAGCAGCTCTGCCGTCCCAGGCCATGATTTCAGGAGACCCTGCCTGGTGGCGATGCTAGCCACCACGGGCTGTTAATTATCCTGGGAACTAGAGGGAGCCATGGGGTTTGTCTGTGTCTGGCAGCCTCAATACAGAATCCCATCTACATCCATTAGAGAGGATTTCTGCCTCCTCTTTACTTAAAGGGGCACAACAGCAGATGTTCTGAGTAACACCATTGATTCCAGAGCCATTTGCAGGAGAAGAATCAGACTCCGATTTCTACCTTGTAACAGGGAGCCAAGTTCTAGTTGCCCGCGCGGACCTGCAGGCCTCTTGCTAACAGAGGCAGAGTTATGTCTGCTGACTCACCTTGGCAGCCAGACCAGGTGGGCCCTATTAGTTCCAACCCAGGGCAATGAAAGGAGACAAAGGGAACTCAGGACAGGGATAAAGGAGTCCTGCAGGGACAAACTCTAAGGACAGCTGGTTGAGGTTTCTTTTGTTGTCATTTAAGTTAATGCTAAAGGCAAATGGCAGGAAGGTGCCCAGATACCATGGTGATGGGAACCAGAGATAGACAGAGGTAAATTTGGCCCAGATCCTGTGTGTGTTCTGTGATTGGAACAGGGTGGGAAAGTCACCTGCCTGCATAGCCATTTTCTGTCACTATTTTGGGAGAGCCGGGATACTAATTAAAAAGACTAGCATCTATTTAAAAGAATTCACTCCAGTCCCCTTTTGTATTGGCTTCTGAGCAGCCTTCAAGAGACTGTGCATTTTACTGGCACAAATGTTTGCAGAAAGCAAACCTGAAATTCACCCGGGCGCATGCGCAGCAGTTGTGCGTGGGCACCTGGCCGCCTCTTTTGATTTCTAAACCTGCTCGGCCGTCAGGGTGTGCCCGGGGAAGCTGGCACAGCCAGCATCTGTGCACAGCATTTCAGGCCAGGAAGTCGCACGTGAGCAGCTCTGATCACCACTGCCCAATCCTCCATCCTCCCACATGCCTTCCCGCCAGACTGTTCGTTGTCCTCCTTGCTGGGTTAACTCTACGTGAGCCTGGAAGATCCTTGGGCCGGGTGAAGCCCCAGAGGTGCCCAGGGCACTATATATACACAACAAACGACGCCATAACCAATGGAAATGGCATGTAGGGAGGGAGAATGCAGTTATCCAACCGGGCCAGGGCACTGGCGCTATCACCCGTCCTGGGAAAAGGGCCCAGGGATCCTTAATGATTGCTTCAACCAGAACTCTTTCCTCCCAGTGATCAGCTCATAGTCCCAGGACAACCTGCACTGGAGGCTAGTTCCGCAAGTTGCCTGGTGCCTGCAGCAGACCCAGGGAAGGGCAGGAGAGCGGCAGGGGATGTTTCCTGATGGGTCTGCCATCCTTGCAGACACACAACATACAGAGGGCCGTTTCCTGCATGTAAACCCCCTTCACGCACAAAGGGCCGGACCCTGATCACGGTCACATTGGCATCAATCCGGAGCAAAGCCACTGGAGTTCCTGTGGCTTTACTGCAGCGACACAGAGCTCAGAGGTCACAAAGGGGTTCTGGGCTGATTTAAACCTTCATGCAATTAACACACAAGCACTGGTGCATTCAATCCCCTGCACATTTTTAGCCTGGGGAGCTGCCCTGTTTCCTTTGGTAACCCTGGACATGCAGAGCGATGGTTTGTCAGCACCAGCGAAGAGCGGATCGACTCCAGCCCTGGGCTAACCCTGCTGACCTCAGAGCAATGACACCGGGCTGGGGGGGAGGAGAGATCCGGCTTCCTCTCTCCCCGGATGCCACCGGCATCTCGCTCTCAGGGCGCAGAGCGCTGCGTGACAAGGCCAGTGGTTCAGGGGGATGCCTCACCTTCCAGCAGCTTCCTCAGCTGCTTCTCCTTCTTGGCGATCTCGTTCAGGAAGAGCTTGGAGTTGAGGTGGCCGATCTTGGGAGGCGGCAGGCTGCCGCCCGTGCAGTTCTGGGTCCTTGATGAACCGGCAAGGAGAGCAAAAGGACTCATTAAAAGCGTCGAGCTTCCCCTCCTCTCCCCTCACCCCACCCACGCTCTGCCCGGCTCCCATCTCTCCCCAAGCCTTTCCCAGAGGCCGACAGCTGCCGAACATCTGCCAGGCAGCCTCATCTGTAATTAGCTGCGCTTCAGCCAGGGACGGAAAGGCCTTTACATCAGCCAGTCCCTCTCCTGGGCGCCATTTCCTGGGGCTTTGGCCAGCCTAGTTTTAAAAGGGCCCCGTGGTGAGACGCCCCCGTAGCCGGACATGGCACAGGCAAGGTGCTCCTGGTATCTAGCCTGCATTTCCTTTCCATTCAGCCCATTGGCCCCAGGCAGATCCCAGGGTACCATCCGACACTGGCCCCCTCCCTTCTGGGGGTCTTATGCCCTGCGATCACGGCCCCCCGTTCCCAGCTCTTTTAATCTCTCCTCCCAAATCAGTCCGTGGCTCTCCTCGGAGCTGCCCTTCGGCGGGAGGCGAATGCATCTGTCAGGGCCCTTCCCAGGCCTGGCCATGTCACAACAGGGCGTGGACGTCCTCGGGGTGCCCTGCGTGCGTCTCTGCAGCCAGCAAGTAGGCGAGGGCCAGGCTGGAGAGACCAAGAGGCGCACACTGCAGGGGTGGCGACGGCGAGTCCTCGCAGTGCCGGTAGTTAGGCCCAGGGATGGATCCACTGAGCTAACGGGGCCGCGTCTTGCACTCACTCCCGTCTGACCGGGGCTCGCTCTTCTGGGAGAGCGTGTGACTTTTCTCCCCACCTTCCTGCCCACCCCAGATAACGGCTCCGGATCATACAACCACCAGGCTTTCTACTGCCACAGCGCTTCTCCGCTGAAGCACTCTGCACGTGGCAATGCCTCAAACCTCCCAAACCCCTGGGGGGGGAATTCTTAGCTCCATTTTTCAGAGGGGAGAAACTGAGGCACAAGGCAGGGCAGTGACTTGCCCAACAGCGCTCAGTGAGAGACGGGCCTAGAAGCCACGTCACGCGAGGCTCGGCCCTGTGTCTAAGCCACGCTCCGTAGCCCTGCAACACAGCCTGACAATGCCTCCGATCCCACCCTTGCTCGAGAACACGAGTTGCCAAGAGACTGGCTTCTTACCTGTCCATTAAGATTTTCACGGACTTGGTATTCTACGAGGGAAAGGAGAAACCCTGGTCAGTGGCTGCTGTGTATCGTCTCCGCTGTGTCCCGATGCACCTCTCCCGGGACCTGCAGCCCCCCCGCACCCCACTCGCTCCAGGCCCGGCTCTCTCCTGAGCAGAGATCATGCCAAATTGCCGCAGGGGGGCGTGAGATGCGGATAAGTCACCCGCCGGGAGCTGGGACGGGACAGAGTCGCCTGGCACCGGTGTTACAGTTCAGGAGGAGGCTCTGCAGGGCTGAACGGCTAACGCAGCACTGCCCACCCCCCAGCTAGCTTCACCGCCACTCCCCAGAACAGCAGCCTTCGGATTCACCTCTGGGAAGGGATCTGGGGCCCTGGCCTTCCCCACTGGCTGTGTTTGCAACTGGCCCCAGCGCTCCCCTCGATCAGGGCGTAAATTCCTGCTCATCAGCTGGATTCGGCCCGAGATTTTCCCAGCTCCCTTTAAAGCCTCTTTACTAAGGAAGCCAGCACAGGCGGCAGCAGCTCAGGGGTTGATCATCCGCCTTAAAGGAGCAGAGCTGTCACAGGAGATTACCACCAGGGGAGGGTGAGGTGAAGGGAGGGGAGATACTGGCCCCCAGCCACTCCCCCCACCCCAGCTTTGAGGCCGGGAAGGGCCCCTTAATCGGTCGGAATCCACCCGGGGAGCGAGGTGAGGCAGAGGGATCGAGCCGCTTCGTGCACCAGCTCAATCGGGCTTTGGGTGGGAGGCCCTAAAACCCGCCCAGGCTCAGGAAGGTGGGAGATCCTGAGCGTCCCCCTTTTCTGTTTAGAGATGATCCACTCGATGTCCCCCCCATCCCCGACCCCTAACTCTGCTGTGAGACGTGGACTTTGTTCCTGGCCCATCCCCATGGGCCATGACCCACTGCCAGCCTATCCCAGGAGAAACCAGCTAATCCACAGCAAGGACGGGGCAGCGTCCCGGCTTCCAGCCGAACAAACGGGCCGGGGGGCTGGAAAAGCTACTCCGGCCACCGGGAGCCAAACAGACTCTTGAGAGGAGCCGATCCTGCCTTGTCCCTGGCCAGAAGCCCCCTCCCCTACGGCGCTCCACCTCCTCTTCCAGGCTGGGAGCTGGGGGTATCGACGGCGTGGGGAGAGCCGGCGCGGGGGAATCACAAGGTGACTCTGCTCCCAGCCCATCACTAAACTCGAGTGTCTTTGTTCTGGGGGCACGATGGGGGGGTACGTTCAGGCCAGGGAGCCTGACAAAGTAGTTCCTGCCCCAAGATGTCCCCCACCCCTCCCCTACTCTGTTAGAATCCAGCCACCAGCCCCGTTATCCCAGGGGCTCCCCCTCTGCCCTCCCCTGGCCAGGGGGCCCCCTCCCGGCACCTTCATGAAGTTGATGTCCTCGGTCTTGTCGAACATGACCTGGACGGAGCTGAGCAGCTTCTTGGCCTCCTGCATGCGCTCGTTGAGGTGCAGCACCTGGGCCGCGTTCTCGTTGCAGAACTTGGCCTGGGCCTTTTCCAGGATCTCCATGGTCTTGCGCAGGTCCTCGTCCAGGAGCTGGTGCATCTTCTCGTACTGCAGGCGCACCTCGTCCTTCAGCTGGCTCACCTTCTCCTGCCGGGGGGGGAGGAGAGCGCGGCCAGGGTCAGCGCCCGCCACGCCCGCTCGCTCGCTGCAGAGCCCTGCCCACCGCCCTCGCCGAGGGAGGGAGGGACGGGGACAGGGCCTGCTAGTGCTTTGCCGACATCCCCGGCCTGCCCCCCGCTCCCCACCACCTGCCTCTTGACAGGCCGGCCCTTCGGCTTTGCCTCAGCCCGTTCACCAAGATAGTCAGGGCTGTGGAGGCATTTACAGGAGGGAACAGTGTGGCTCTGAGGGTCAGGACGCCTGGGTTCCATTCCTGGCTCGGGGGTGGGGGGATTGGCAGGGCGAGCTCAGGAGTGATCACAGTGGATTAATCAGTGTCGCCCACCCAGGCCTAGCTTCTAACAACCCCGAGAACAGCCTTTCCCTACCTCTGCCCCACCCTGCACTAACTCCATCCAGAAGCCAACGCGACCTGCAGCCTCTGCCGTGCCTGGGAAGGCCCGTGATGGGTGGAGGAGCAGTTCCAGGGCCATCTGCCAGCTGGACCGTCCCTGGCCGTGCAGCTGAGCAGCCCGGGAAACGCAGAGGTCCCAGGGCAGTGTGGAGGCTCAAGGCCTCTGCTGGGATAGCAAATTCCCTCCAGATCCAAGCAGATCGCCTGGGGTGTACGGGCCTCAACTCCGCCCCAGAGCAACCAACTCCGCCAGCGAGGGGAACTGTCTCCAGGGCCCGTTCAGGCCTTGGTTCCTCAGCCGAGCCTGCCCGCTGAGGGGCCAGATCCCTCCGCGATCACCGGCTTGAGACACCCCCCCCCCCCGTCAGTTTCACCCACAAAGCTTTGCTGACGTGGGTTGGGCCGGAGCCAGCGAGCTAGAGCTGAAAGGCTCCACGTGCCCCATGCTCTGCCTGAGCCCCCCGGGGGGGTGACCTGCCATGCCATGGGGCCATCAAGAGAAGGGGGGCAGACACTACAGATTTTCCCCTATGCAAAATATTAACCTCAGTCTCCCGGGTGACTGCCCTGGCCCCAAGCAGAGAGTTAACTCCATGCCGGCTGGACCTCTGTCCCCCTAACCCCAGCACGCCCAGCACCACCGAGCCGCAGGCGCCTCGAGGATGGAAAGCGAAGCCCGGCAGCCCCCGGCGTGGGAGGACTGGCTCATGCCCTGCTGCCGTGAGACCCTGCCTTGGTTGAAGAGCGCGGGCACAAGGGAGGGAAAAGCACCAGCTACCTCGACCAGCCGCTTGTCCGACTCCAGCTTGTAGAGCTGCTCCTCAATGTCCTGCTCCCGCTCCTCCAGGCGGTCCTGCTGCTTCATCAGCATCTTCTGCAAGAGAACAGGGGGCAAGCGGCCGTTAGGCACTGGGGCGAGTCGCACGGGCACACGAGGGAGGAGAGACGCAAGCGGGATCAACGTTACACAACATCAACGGGGCAGCTGAGGTGGTGTGCCGGGTCAACCGTTCAGGGGTCTGAAATTCCCCAGAGCAGCCTGATCTACAAGGTCCCACCCTAAGCACCCCTCTCCAGCTAGCAGGCAGCATCCGTCCCTGATTCGCAGCCTCTCTTAGTGCCAGTCTCTGCCTGGTTGGCTTTTTGGGGGTAGCAATGACGATGGGGAGGGTCTTACAGAGCAAGAGAGACGTCCCCGCCTCCACCCTCACGGGGGACTTTATATTGGTTCTTTCTTGGTGGCTTTCGTGAGCTGTTAAGGAAACTCCTCTAGGCTGAAAGCCTGTTTGTGCCTGGAAACCACCTCGGAACAGCCGTCCTGAGGGTTGGGTCTGAAAGGTCAGCGTTCCCTCTCCACGCAGCGGGCCTGGCCACTGTGGGGTCTGACCCGTTTCTGTCTAGGACCCTGCATTTCGGCTCCCCGCTACGAGCGACACTGCCCAGCCCTGTCAGAGGGACAATGACCATCACAATTACCCCAGCGGGCCGACACTGACTGGGTTTGGTGGGGCAGACGCTCTGACACCCCAGCAGGAGGAGGTCTGGGGTTCCGGCTGGCCTGGAGGAAACAGCACACCGTTATAAACTGAGGGAGGAGCTGCTGGCTCCACTCACAGCTGCCTCCACTGAATACGCAAAGATATCTCTCCACTGTCCCTCCAAGACCTTCGGAGAATCATAGGGCTGCAGTGCATTCCCGGGGTCTCCCATACGAGTCCCCGTTGCCACAGCTGCTTCCTATAGGACCACCAGGTTTGGCTGTGTTGACGCAATTGGAAGGGGCTACCAAAAGTAACAGCGTAAACAAGACGAATGGAGAAAAAAGTGCATCCCATCTGCTCCCCATCCATTCTCCTCCCTCTGTCCCATGTAGCCCCACTTCCCCGTTTCCCAGGGACAGGGTTTGTGTCTAAGCAACCAAGTAAAGAACCAGGGAATAGTAATACTGGCAATAAATTTAACAGGCTGGCTGAGCATGTTGTAGCCCTCTCTAATGGCTGGTAAGGATAAGAACCTACTACACCAGCAGCTGATGGAGTTACTCCTTTAGCTCTACAGGTAGAAGCCGATGCATAGGTACGGAAGTTAGCAAGTTCAATCCCCGCTCATGACTCTCAGTACAGGGTGTTACCTATATGTGGATCTTACTACTACTGAGTTACACTTCTAAAGGCCTTTCCCTACATGCGAGGATCCCAAAGTGCTGTGTAAAAGAAAGGTTACTTTCATTCGATACACTAGGAACTGAGGCAAAGAGAGATATCCCAGGTCACAGAGCGAGGCAGTAGAAGAATTGGGAACAAGCCCCAGATCTCTTGACCTCCAGTCCAAATCCCTATATCCCCCGATTCTTTTAGGGGTGATGACAGAAGGAAATATTTATAGTATCCCCTCGCCGATCTGCGTGAAATGTGCAGGGTATAGGAACAAGGCGGTATCCCTTTTAATAGCTTGTGAGCCCTCTAGTGACACACTCACTGTGTTCTGTGCTGTAGACGCTGCCAGAAACCAGTCAGAACAGCCGTGTGTCTGTCCCTAGGCCTCACGTGTTCGTGTATGTTTAGTAAACATGGTTATTTGGGACCCAGCTGTGGTTCCTTCACATTGTTTCTGTTGTGTAAAGAGCGAAATACACAACAAGATGGGCGATAGGAAGGTAATGCAGATAAACAGCGTTTCAGATGCGTCCCAAAAGATGGGAGAAGGTGACCTCATTTCTGATACACGTGTTTTTTCTGGATAACAAAGATTCAGCTAAACCAAGCTTGCGAAATCCTACTCCCACCACGAGGAGGTTTTTTGGCTGGGGGAGTGAAATATCATGATACGTTTTCCAGGCTGATCACCGTCAAGGTGGAATCTGTGGCTGGGCTGGTACATTTCCCCGTTGATTAAAACCGGGGGTTCAGGCTCCTCCGGCAAGAGAGGAAGCTCTGGCGGCAGCGCACTTGGAGAGAAGGTCCGTCCTTGAGAATTTAGGGCTGAGAGAGGAAAGATCATTTTAAAAGCTGCCCCGCAAGCAACTTCTATTTTCTAACAGGGGGAATCTTGTTCTGGGAAGAGGACAGTGTATTTTCCAGCTTCAGCCAGATGGAAGAGACACACACGCCCACGCCCTAAAAGACAGAATAAATTAGAAATCCAAAAATGGCTACGACCATATGAGTCATCTGCTAAACAGCTTGGCTCGGAGGCCGGGCATCCCTGCCAGAAGGCAAGCGAAGAGCCACTGGTATAGGATCAGCGCCGGGCAACTCCAGTTGCTACGTCAGGGGCGCCCTGCCCGTAACACACACACACACACACACACATTCTCAGACATTTGCCCTTAATTCGTCCTGCATTAATCCCATCAGAAAAAGCCGCTGGGCTCCTAACACCGAGGCAGAAGGGAGGGGTCGCTGGGAAACTAACCGGTTGGACACGGCACAGCAACGGGGACATGGAGGGAAATGGCAGCAAAGACCAATTTTGAGGGGATTATTGCTAATATAAACCAGCGCTCAGGGATTTATAATCAAGTAATTAATTCCTGGTCTAAGCAGGGGGAGGGAGGGCGGGAGAGAGGTGGTGGACGGAGCTGCCATGATTAACTGCACCACAGGGAGAGGCTGAAGCCTTCAACTTAATTCGTAAGCAAGAATTTGGAGCCTCCTCGTTTCTTGTTTTTTTGAAGGTCTGGGGCACCGGCAGCCTCATTAACACTTGGGTAAGTCGGGCACTAGTAGACGAGTGGGCCCTCGGGTTTCTTCGCCTCCAGCCTCGGTCCCTTCAAGAGATACTGACGGGTCAAAGTGGCCCTGAATCTCGGCTCTGGATCAAACCGGCAGCCCCCCGCGGGTCTGTAGGCAGCCCCCACTCTGCTCTCCTGGGTGGGGCGGGACATGAGGACCTGAGGGGGAAACTGACTCGCAGCACTAGTGAGCCTGACTAGATGCGCAATGAACAGGAAGGGGGGGGTGTGCATCAGGAACAGCAGAAACACCCTAAAAATGTGGGGGGGTGCCCCCCTTTCACCCCCCCTTCTCCCTGAGCCCCCGCTCCCCATTCCCCGAGGCCCCACCCCGCCCCTTCTTCCCCCGAGGCCCTGCCCCCCGCCTCTTTCCCCCAAGAACCCCCCTGCTCGTTCCTCTCCACCCCCTCCCGCCATCGCTTGCTCTTACGGCCATGCCCTTCCCATTTTAAAAGTGGGGAGACCATGGCTCCCTGGTCCCCCCCGTTCTGGTGCCCCGGTGTGTGTGTGTCTCTAGGTGGTTGTAAGAAACTGGTGTTGGAGGCTGTGGGTGTACGTACACACACACACACTCTTACAGCATTATTGATATTTACATTGCAGTAGCACTGATTGGCCACCAGGGAGAGCAGGGCCCTGCTGTGTTAGGTGCTGTACATACGCAGAGAGCGCCCCCGCCCTGAAGAACTCACCATCTCAACAGACAAGGCCACGTGGGAAGGGAAGCGGAGGTACAGGGAGGGGACGTGACCTGCCTACGGTCAGACGTGTCAGTGGTGGAGCTGGGAACAGAGCCCCAGTCCCCTGACGGTGCGATACACTGGGCTTCGCTGCCCCCATCACTCCCCTCTACTGGGTGGAATAAGAACTCCCCCCTTCTGTGTCAGGCCTTGAAAAAGCCCAAGTACTATTACTAACCACACAGGAGGCAACAGGACGGTGTGAGGCACCAGCTACGATTGATCCTGGCTCCCCAGTGTAGCAGTGTCCGCGACCCAGTCTACCACGGCTCAGTCTGGGTCAGACCTCTCCCTCCTCCTGCAAACCACAGAGCCATGCAGCTCTGGAGCCTGCGAGGGCCTGTTCCTTGGAGCCTGCATTGAGCGGTTTTTAAGGTCAGGCTTGACAAAGCCCTGGCTGGGGTGATTTAGTTGGGATTGGTCCTGCTTTGAGCAGGGGGTGGGACTAGATACCTCCTGAGGTCCCTTCCAACCCTGAGATTCTATGATTCTATGAGTGCAGCTTGGCCAGACCCCAGGGTAAAGCCCCCTAGGTTTGGACAGGCAGACCAGTAAGCTGTGACCTATCCCAAGACAAATCAAGAGGACGTGCGTTTAACCACAGAGCGACTTTGGATCAGAGCCCCGGTGAAGGCCTGCTCAGGAGTCAGGGTCACTCTTCTGGATGTAAAGGCCTCCAAGGCGTTTACACTTCGGAAGGCAATAGCTGGCGTTTCCCCACATGGCCATGGACTGATGGGAAAGTTACGAGCGGCAGCTCAGTCCTTTAGCCGCGTTAACCAGAACCGTATTCTGCACTGCCCAAGGCACACACAGATCCCTGCTCAGCCTCCCTGCTTGGACTCATTCGCACTGTACCAAAGAGCGCCACCGACCAGCGTCACCCAGGGGACTCCAAGACTTCCAAGAAAACAGCTCCATCCTGATGCTTGCTTACTGCCAGCCACATCGATGGCTCCCACTCCACACCCAGAACAAGCGCCCGACTATTGGGAAGAACTGGGAATCGCCACAAAAGGAGATGGGGGTTTCCAGCAGGGTCCATTTCAAAGCTGGAATGCATGTGGGCATTTCTTTCCTAAACAACACGGCCCGCCTGGAGCGGCATATCTCACAGCGGACATCAGGCATTGACAAGCTGTCTGAGTCCCCCAGTCCCATGCCAGGCAACCAACGGTTGCCACTGACATAAGCCAACTATCTTCATCAAATGCAAGATCTGTCCAAAGGACCCTGATGATTTTTGTGGGTCACTTCTTCCCTGATGACTGGTCCTGGTTCTCCTCAATCAACAGGCAGGGAACCAGCCAGAGAGCTGGCCCCTTCTGCATCTGCTCACAAGGTTATCTCACTGCTTGAAAAGATTTCTTTGCCTTTGGGATACCCTTGGGAAGTCAGATCTAACCATGAATCACCACTGTTCAAGCCAGGAGTTGACAAAATTTGCCATGTCCCCAGCTTCCCCTCAGAGGAAAAAAATCACTTCTCAGGGACGTCCCAGAAAGCCGAGCGCTTCATGAAACCTCTACAAAAAGCCACTACTGCCTCTGCAGCAGAAAGGCAGCCATGGAAACAGGAGCGACGCAAGCTTCTCTGGAACGCTAAAGAACCCCCAGGACAATCTCCGGCACAGCTCCTGCTTGCATGCCCGTTCCGATCCTCGGCCTCCAGCTGCACACCGCGTAACCCGGGCCGTTCCCACGGCCGTACAACGGCGCAGCAGCCTGATGAAAAGCCTTTCGTGAGGCCATCATACCAGCCTGTCAGAGCAAGGAAGGAAGTGGAAGGCCCCATTCAATTCTCCTTCAGTGGCCCATGTAACGGACATTCTGTAACAAGACACGCATCACGCTGCAAAGAACTCAGACATGACACCCGGCCTCCAGCCACGCAGCAAGAGGAATACGTTGTTGAGGGGGACGTCTCTCCACAACCAAAGCCCCTAACTCCGACGACTCCTGAGAGTCCAGAACCCTGTAGATCTCCGTGGTGACTGATCAACGTGGCCTGGTCATCGACTCTGTGGGGACAGTAGGGGTGTTTTTTTTTAAATATAAAAGTAGTGGGTGAAATCCTGGCTCCATGGAACTCAATGGGAGCTTTGCCACTGGTGTCAATACATCTAGGTTCCTAGCAAGGAGTAATTAAACCAGAGTTCAGTCGTCTGATTGCTGGTGAGTTTAAATGTGGGAGCGGTGCAGTGCCATTAGCAATCCATTCCAGGAAGGCCCACCCAGACCTCGTGCAGCACAGGTTGGGTTTCTCACGCTGCAGGCAACTGACCCATGAAGCTCCGGGGGCTGTGTCCGCTCAGCAGCCTCGATGCAGAATCCCCTTCACATTCCCCGCTCCTGAGCCCTGGTTCTTCTCCCGCACTCCAGCTCCATCATAAGCGTCCACACACATCCTGCAGCAGGCCTCCCGGAGCCTGTGGGAAAAATTCCCGCTGACCTCAACGGGACTCTCCATCTCAACGTGAGAAGGGGGCCCGGAGCAGGTCTACTGGCTCACAGCTGTTAGCACTGTGCAGCAATGCAAAAGATCTGGTTTCGATTCTCAGCCCAAGCCTCTGGAAAGGCCAGACCAACACCCTAAGCACTTAGTGTCTCTCCTGTCCTGTGGCAGCTCTTTTAACTATTTAACTGCAATCTATCTATACCTCCTTTCAACCCTTCCACGCAGTGCTGCCAACTCTCCTGATTCCACCACAAGCCCCACAATACGTGGTGTTTCATCTAAAGCCCCAGCTCCTGGAATCCTGTGATTACATGAGAATCTCTGCTCGCTTGCTTGCTTGAAGTTCCCAGGCCTCACCGGTGCAGAGAAAAGCTGGAAAATGTGTCAGAAGTATGATCTAAAGACTCAGACACCAGAAGACCAATAAAAGAACCTGACATTTATGATGGTTTGATATAGCTCATGATTCAGAAGCCAATCTCTGATTTGGGGGGGTCCTGACTCATGATTTTGAATGCTTGAGGGCACAATGGGATAAGAGGTATTTGCACCCACAGCAACTAGTTCCAATAATAAAAAATATAGGCAGAAACCACCCCTTGCTGTATTGATGAGAGCCATTTCCTTTCTCTGTAGTATGGACTGAGTTCTTTAGGTATTTTGAAAAGGAAAATATATCCCTTCCCTCTCCCCATGACTTCCTCCCAAACAGGTATTTCTAAATTCAGCAGCGTTCACCACTTAACGAGTGATCCCCCCAAGATTTGCAGCAAAGTCTCACAGTTCATGCCTGACCTTCCTGTTGGGATAACCTGAGCCCCTTTGCATCTGTTTGATGTCTGGATATCTGTTTGCATTTCCCAAAGTCTAAGAAACCTTACGCCCTCTCTCTGAGGAATGGGATGGTGCAGCCATTTGCTGGGATGGCAGCTGACCAATTTATTCCATTTAAAAAACATAAGAACAAAAACTCAACCCTTATCCTTAAAAAGCAATACCCCACCCCCAGTTTACACTGCCCCACAACGTGAATTTTGAGGAACAAAAAGTACAAGAGATAAAATGAAGATTATTAATTTCCTTTTTGTTTCAGGGTAAAGAGTTGGGGTTGGTTTTTTTTTAAATTTAAGTCTTCCCCTGTGGTGTTGTAAACCCAAGTACAAGGACATGAAGCTAGTAGCCTATGAAAACAAAAAGTGAAACTGCCCAGAAACACTGAGAGAAACTGACTGGTCCAGTTTCACCGCTGCAGCCAAGTGAAATGCAAAAAGAGAATCAACCGCATCAATGGTGAAAAGTGGATCTGTTTGTTTAGACTCTTTGAGGCTTAGTAATTCACGGTGCTGTCAGTAACACAGGGAAGGAGTCTTATTTTATATGCAAATTCTGACAATGTCTTATTAATAAATAACGTTACTAGCCCCAGAAATCCCCACAAGTAAGGAGATGCTGCCCTAACACTGAACACAGTCCGAGTCCTGCAAGGTGCTGGAGGAGTTGGGTGCTGAGCACATAGGAAGCAGGGTGCTCAGCGCCTGGCAGGACTGGCCCCCACTGTGCGGAGTCTATTGTTCGCTCGGTGCATAGTTACCACAGCAGTAACTGGTTCCTTAGCAGCCGGCGATACACTGGTTCACAGGCGGAAAGCGGAAGCGGTTCCACCATCGGAGCACAATGGATTTCTGAATGGAGGGAAATACTGTTTTACTTCCTCCGAGTAGCCTGCCAGTGGGGACCCCAAATGAATCGGAGCCTGGGCTGAGTGGACGTACTACAACCCCCAGCAGCACAGCACTCCCCACCTGCCTGTTCTATTAGTGTCACACATCATCCCCCCCAAAAAAGCAGCTGTATGGTTAGCTTTGATCCAACCGTGACAAGGGAAGGATGGGCTCATGCTCTGCAAGGCCACAAACACCAAGCTGTTATTAAAGGTAACTGGAGGAAAGAAAACCCAGGTTAATTATCAGAGGATCTATGTTGGTCTGGGCTGGGTGAACACCTGGGAATGTTTATTCGGGTTAGTGGTGTTCAGGTCCCCTGCGATCATGAACAAGAGCGAAATTTTGTTTGCGGGAAGTGCAAGGATCCTAAGCGCTAAGGACCCTGTGATGGCTTGACAAAGCCCTGGCTGGGATGATTTAGTTGGGGATTGGTCCTGCTTTGAGCAGGGGGTTGGACTAGATACCTCCTGAGGTCCCTTCCAACCCTGAGAGTCTATGATTCTAAGTCACCACCAGCAGCTTGCAAGCAGCTCCCAGGCGGAGCTCCACTGACGGAAACCGATCGCCGGGTCGTTCAGACCGACGGATACACTGGTAAGGGTCGAGGCCTGGGAGCGGGGAACTGGCGAGCTGGAAGGAGAGGCTGCACTTGCTGCGGAAACAGCTCATTCTAATTGCAGGGCACAAGCGTGGAGGAGGCTCGGCACTTCCTGAAAAGCAGGCCCCTTTCAGGGCACGTCTACACTGCGACAAAGAACACCCCACGGTAGTGAGGCTCAGCACCTGCCAACTGACTTGGGCTCGCATCAGAGGGCTAAACATCGCCGTGTTGACGTTCCTGCTTGGGCTGGAGCGTGGGACCCGAGACCCATCCACCCCTTGCCAGGTTTCAGAGCCCGAGCTCCAGACTGAGCCCAAACGTCTACACTGCTACTTTTAGTGCCATAGCACGAGCCTCGCAAGCCCCCGTCAGTGACCCGGGTTCTGAGACTCGCTTTCACGGGTTTCTTGCAGCGTAGATGGACCCTGTGATGTCTCAAATCGGGCACCCCAAAAACAGAGGGACCTTAAAGCGCTAATCCGCTTTGAAAATTTCAGCTAAACTCTCTAGCTACACATGTCCAGAGCACAGTGAGCGCACGGGAGCTGGAACCTTGCAAAGGTGCCAAGGGGAGTTAGGTGCGCAAATCTCACTGATCTTTTTATAGGATTTGCCTATAAAAATTCCAGCCATCATTACACACACACACACACACACCCCTCTTCCACACACATACACACGATCACGGCCCCATGGTGCTGGGCACAATACAAGGTGTTCTAGGTAAAGAGAGCAAGGCAGGACTGTTATCTGCATTTGTCAGATGGGAACTGAGGGCCAGAGACACTCAAATGACTCATCCAAGGTCACAGAGGAAGCTCATAGCAGTACTGGAAGGAATTGAACCAGAGTCTCCCATAGCTAGGCGAATGCCCTAACTACTAGGCCATACTTTCTGCAGCTGGCCACTTGTACACAGTGTTTCTACCCAATCCGTTCGACAGTGATCCTGCGACTGTCCTACTTTTAAGCGTTGAACAGTGCTGAGCCCTGGTCAGCGCTTAGCAGATAATAATCAATACCCCCGGCAGCACCCCCCAGCCCCGCCGGGAAGCCGCCATCGCTAACCCCAGGCAACAGCCCAGTCTGCGGTAGTTCGGTGTCTGAGCTGCACCCACAGCAGAAGCTGAAAACGATGTACTCAAATCCTGCTCTCATGGAAGTCAATGGCCAAGCTCCTATGGAATTCTATGGGAGTGGGTCCCACCCCAGGCCGTCCTTGGAAAGCTGCTTTTTCCTGCTCTCTGGATCACAGGAGCGAGAATTCCCGTGCACGCCCTTTCCCTTGAAAACAAAGGGGATCAGCCTCCTAGCAGCGAGCCTTTCCGTGCTTTTGCAGCTACCCAGACTAAATTCAAACTGGCAAGTGAATCTGCCACACGATCCACCCCAGTGAAGCTCCCTCCCCCAGCAGCTCAGCTGATGGCAAGAACCAAAAAGCTTTGCCTGGCTGAGGTTCTTCCATGGCACCTCTTGCTGAGATCTCTGCGTCGCATCAGACGCAGACCAGTGACCATCAGTGAGAAGGGGGTTCTGTCCGTCTCCAAAGTCCTTACTAACAGACCCCAGCGATCACTAAAGCAGCATTTTAAACCTTTACATTTCGCTGCACACTGGTTCTGCCCTTCCTTGACATTTTTGCTCCTCCGTTGAGCTCGGGGCAGTGCACAATCAGAGGAGCCCCCGTTTCTTTTTGGCTCTAGTGAGTTTCGCTCACTAGTTCTCATGCTGCGGCAGATGTCTGGGCTGCAGATGCCACAAGGCCATTTGAAATCCCCTCCCCGCCCCCCTACAAAAGCTTTGGCTAGCTCGGGGGTCTCAAACTCAAATGACCACGAGGGCCACATGAGGACTAGTACATTGGCCCGAGGGCCGCACTACTGACACCTCCCCCCCGCCGCCCTCGGCCCCGCCCCCACTCCACCCCTTCCATGAGGCCCCACTCCTGCCCCGCCTCTTCCCACCCCTTCCCCCAGTGCGCGTCGAGCCGGAACCACTCTAGGTAAATGTTGGGGGAGGGCGGGGGGGGCTGCAAGGAGCTCGCGGGCCGCAGAAAATAACCTTGCGGGCCACATGCGGGCCGTGTGTTTGAGACCCCTGGGATAGCTAGTTCGCGTGCTGTGACCGCTGCTTGCCACACTGATCAGAATCATTTTGCTGTCCTGTGCCTCACCCTGTCTGTTGGTTATTTCTCTCGCCTCTTGTAACTTACGAGGACCGTCCTTTTGTTATCTGTGTACAGCGCCTTGCACAAGGGAGGCCTCGATCGCAAACTGGGGTCTCTCGAGGGGACCATAATGCAAACAATAAACAACACGCTTTCACTGAACCACGAATAACACTTACATTCTGATCAGCGTGTATTACAGTATTTGTTTTAAATACCCAACCTCCCCCGCCCCTTTTTTTTTTTTTTAAATCTACGCCACCGGACACTGTCCCTTTAAGCACAACTGGCTAGCTTGCCCAGTTCTCTCACTGTACAGCGGGCAAGTGCTGTCGGGCTTTGATCTCTCTCTCTCCTCGCTCTGGCTCTCCCCTTGCAGCCGAATTACAGCGCTGAGCGCCCGAGTGAATAAGGACATTGTTTGCAACAACCGGAAAGACAGAGCTGAGGGAACGACACGGGGGTGGGGGGTGGGGGGGGTAAGGATGCAGCAAGAGCAAAGAGGTCACAAACGGAGCAACAGCTCCAGACACCTTAAATCGGACAGAGGTAAAACGGTATCCGGGCCCCACACTGAGACCAGAGTCCTGCATGGCGGTCCTGTCAGAAAGCCGACCCTGGCTGCCCCGGCGTCCCAGCACAGCAGTGGGGTTAAGTCACTAGCACTGAATTTTAGAACACAATGAACTAGAGACACATCGCAGGCACCCCCTCTCCCCCCCACACCCCCCCCCCCTCAGGCTGCATCCAACACCAGACTCCTCCCTCCATGGTTGCTAACATCCTCCTTTTCAGCCCGCGCCACAAAAAAAGTGAATTTCCTATGAGAAACGCGTTCGTAACTATGGCGACCCCTTCCCATCCAGGGGAGGGCTACTGTGCTCCAGCCTGTAAACAAGCAACAGACTTTATACAGAGATGGCTCAGCCACCACTAAAATGCAGCCGTCTCTGGGGTGGAGCACGATGGCTGTTTAACAGCACGCCGCAGCCCGAGTGCAATTTAAGACAGGAAGTGAACACCGTACCCATTTGAAACCACAGAAGGAATTTTAGGGGGGAGGGGCGGAAGTAAACACTAGGGCTGGAATTTGTCCTAGGTGGACACCCCACCTACTGCAGAAACTTTAAATGACAAAGAGCGTGTAGGGTCCCGATACAGAAGACAGGGCCTCCTTCCTTAGTACTGTGCTGGGGAATTGCTCCAGTACTGCGGGAGGAGGAGATCAGTGACCCTGAAACCCCTTCGTGCCTCTCATTCAAATCCTATGCAAGCCCAGCCCCACTTAGTTCATCAGATGCGATGCGCTCACAGCCCGAGGTGATGCCTCTGTGCTCACAGCCCGAGGTGATGCCTCTGTACAAACAGCCTCGTGGACAGAAGGAGCATTGTGTTGCCTTTACCACAGCGAAATCAGTGCGCAGAACTTCACGGCCTCAGAGCCAGGAAGCAGCTAACTCCTTGGGCAAACCTTGGGACCCCACCTGTCCCCATCTGAAACAACCCCAGCCTCCGAAGGGGTGAAACCCGCTAAGCTCCGGATGAGTGCCTACGACTGACGCAAAGAGAGAGGCGCTGGCCCTTTAATTATCTCTCCGACCCCCAGGAGACTGACTGTAGGCCGATCCATTTACATAGACAGGAAGGAAATGTTTTCTGGGTTTCATCTTACACAAATTTACAGTAACCAGCAGTCAACAGAGGAGCTCTTGGGCGAGCTGAACGCCTCTCCTCCCCCCCAGCTAGCTAAACACATATCTCATCTATTTTCAGGTCTGGCCAGTCTCATGCTACTTCCGGCTGGATCCAAATCTCGGGCCAAGTTCCACCAACGCTACCGGGAGAAGGGGAAAATATGCACAACGCCCGCAAGGGCTGAATGTCACCCTGGGAGGGAGACAATGCAAAAACGGTCTTGAGAACTTACCCACCCCCACTCAGCTACACCTCAAGAACACTCTTGCAGTTGGATTTCAAAGAGGCCCATCTTGTTTTGCAAACCATTACGGATGCACCAAAACCACACTGCTTGCACCGATCGGTTCTTCCTGTCAGGTCCAGCCTTTTATAAGGAAATCAGGTGTCGTTTTAGGGGAGCCCTGTGGCCTGTGATATACAGGAATTCAGACTCCACAATCACAGTGGTTACTTTCTAGCCTTGCAATCTATTCAGTTGCATTTCGGCTTTTGGTGCTTGCAAGTTTAGTGATTTGACAAAGGTGCCTCATTGTATTTCTGTGGACAGCCTTGTAACAAATCCAGGAAACGCTTCACGGAGGCCACTGGGCTGAATACAGCTGGGCCACATGGAACTTCATACTCACAGCAGCGACAGAACTCAGATCCTCCTGCTCCAAAACGACAGGCCTTGCCCACTTGAACTAAAGGAAAATCTCCCCTAGCACCGAACTGTATAGGGCCCATGACACACAGAGGAGCCATTTGGTTTAAGATCCTTGAACAGAATAAGTTATGTAACCGCAAAACTACTTCTAAGTGGAATTTGAATACGATTCCCCAAATGGTTATGCCTTGTTGGTGTAGCTATGTTGGTCCCAGGATATTACAGAGACAAGGTGGGGGTTAGCTGTGACACTCAGTATGTTCCCAGCCCCGAAGATGAGCTCTGTGTCTCTCTCACCAACAGAAGTTGGTCCAATAAAAGATATCACCTCACCCACCTTGTCTCCCCAAATGGTTGCAGCTTTTATTGACTTCTATGTTTGGGGGCTATGCACAGAGCCCTCTTGCAGATCTGCCACAATTTAAAAAAAAATAGATACCGGTATATGGGCACTGAGATTCCACGGTTAGCGCCAATGTGTTTGAAACCAGCATGTTGGGTGGTGAAGTCGTGACCAAATGCCTGCCTGGGGCAGCACCTGTCCCCTTCCCAAATAACCACCTTCGGTTGGCTCTAGCGCCTCATCGGAGGATCTCAAAGCACCGGACAAACATTTAATCAAACCTCTCAACACCCCTGTGAGCTGGAGTCCCCTTCTACATGTGGGAAACTAACGCACGGAGAGCGGAAGTGACTTGTTTAAAATTCACACAGCAAGCGAGGAAGCGAACCCAGGAGTCCAGCCACGCTCCCCCCTCCCCAGTAAGATGCAACAATCTGCTATTGCTTGTCTATTTCAGTCCACTTCCAGTCCTTCCTTCGAGTCAGGACCCACAACCATAGCGGGACATGGATCAAGGTCAGCTCCTGGCCCCAAACAACCCCATGGCCGTGACGGCTGTCGTGAGATGCTACTTGGACAACACCTGCAGTCAAGCTCCGCCCTCATTTGCACCTGTCCGCACTGAGTGTAATTTTGATGCTTCCCACAGAGACACATGGAAGGAGCCCAGTGAGAGGATGCTGGGCGGGAGAGGGCTGAGAGCCCGTTTACTGTCACCGCCTGCTGCTGCTGAAATATCGCCCGGCTCTGGGCAGAGCCATCCGAATCTGTGTTGCAGCAGCAGGGACTTCATGTCCTTAATGGTACATCCCCTTTCCCCCCATCCCATCGGATTACCTCTCGCAGGCCGAGTGGGAAGGGGAGGGGGACATGGATGCCCGCAGGATCCTTCTTACCACTGGCTAGTTTTGGAGGAGAGAGGTGCATCGTGTTTCCAGTTTCTTTATTTTGTCAACCAGGTGGCCCTCCAGCCATACCCTGCGAAAAAGCCCCCACGCAGCAGCACTGCAGAGGTGAGCGTCTCTCTCTCTCACACCCCTTCCACCGCCCACTACTTCCGGCTGCTCAGCACCAGCACCCCTGCTCAGGAGACACTGCAGGCTAGCTCCCTATTCTCCTTGGGAGAGCTCGGGGGGAGAGGAGGAAATTAGAGGACACCATGAGGTCTGGATTGAGGTTCACCTGCAGAACTGGGGGCAAGGAGGGCTTGCACTGCACCGGGCTCCAACCCAGCTTGGTATGAAACAGAAGGGGCGGGAATAGCTCAGTAGTTTGAGCAGTGGCCTGCTAAACCCAGCGTTGTGAGTTCAATCCTTGAGGGGCCATTAGGGATCTGGGGCAAAATCAGTACTTGGTCCTGCTGAAGGCAGGGGCTGGACTCGATGACCTTCCAGGGTCCCTTCCAACTCTAGGAGATAGGTAGATCTCCATATATTAAGTCATGTGCCTGGGTTTCCTCCAGAGTTCTCCACCGCTCGCCCCGTTTCCAGTCATTGCTCCCTGCTGTTTCCATGCACACACAGCACTAAAGCAAAAGGCCCCACTGCACCCAGTCAATCCCGCTCTGTTCCCCAGCACAGCTGACAGCGAGGGGGATAGTCATTGGTCACAGCTCCCCACGCTCGCTTCCACATGCCAGAGAGCTCATCAGACTTTCTAATGAACTTCAGGGGCAGCCTTCCCACCACACAGGGTCTGGATTCACCATGGGGGTGGGGAATTGTTGCACGAGGGGGGTGTCTGTGCATCACTCCAGCCCTGCCCAGAAATCTACCCCCTACAAAGCCAAACGCACACAGGCAGAGCATCCAGTGACTGGTGAAAACTAGATACATTCATGGAGGTTAAGTCCATTAATGGCTATTATAGCCAGGATGGGTAAGGAATGGTGTCCCTAGCCTCTGTTTGTCGGAGGGTGGAGATGGGTGGCAGGAGAGAGATCACTTGATCATTGCCTGTTAGATTCACTCCCTCTGGGGCCACTGTCGTAGACAGGATACTGGGCTGGATGGACCTTTGGTCTGACACAGTCTGGCCGTTCTTATGAGAAACTTCCCCCTCCCTCTGTCTAGATGCTGCCTCCCCCCTCCACGGACACCATGTGCAAAATGGCTCAGAGCAAGGCATCCAAGGCAACAAAGGGCCCAGCAAACACTGATTAGTCCCACCCATAAACAGGGAGCAAGGAACGGCAAACACGGGCAGAACAAGCAAGAGGAGCTCCTTTTCCCCTAGCCTGGGAAAGCCAATTCGCAGAGGGTCAAGGAGTCAAATGCTGCGGCTGGATAATTTTATGGGCCATAATGTTCAAGTCACGCATGGCGAGATCAAGGTAATTAAATTTCATGCTTCAGGAGGCTGAGGTCAGGAAGAAATTCCCCACCCCTCTCTGTGTGCACAGTGCCGTCCAATCATGGTGGCCTCCTTCTGAAGCATCACACACTGGCCCCATGGTCGGGCTGGCCAAGTGTTCCTCTGGAAGATCTTCAGAGGTATTGAGGCACCTAACTTCCACTGAAACCAATGGGAGTTAGGAGCCTAAATACCACTGGGCCTGCCTGCCTTCCTTGTGTTGCGGCCCCATCCACGTCACACCCCACAGCCACAGGAGAAGCCCCTTCTCTCTCCCCTCTTACCCTGACGCTGCAGTCGCAGAAAGAGACAAGCCACGTTTCCCATGGGGTGCCTGCGAGTGCCCTCTGCTGAACTCACTTCCTGGGCGCCGGTACTGCAGCGGGGGGCCCACCTGGCAAGAGTCCTGCCCGTCTCAATGGCCCCACAAATTGGCCCGTTTTCTTTAGAGACACTTCCAGGCTGCCATGGGGAAAACGTCCCCTCTTGGAACCATGTGAGCCAGGGACCTCTGCTGGGTCCTCAGCAGCATTGTTATGGGTCACCCCTCTGGGGTGGTGAGTGCCTGAGACAGGAAAGCCACAGTCAGCGGTTTCCAGGGGGAGACAATGCCAATGATTGTGATTGCACAGCGAGGCGGATAATTTGATCCTTTCCCGGCTCTCCCCCCAGGCTGCAACCCCCTCAAGCAGGCAAAGCCTTCCTCCAACCGCTGCAGATCAGTGCATGCTGTCAGGCATGTCCTTAGCTGGCCCGGGTCCTTTGCCAGAGTAGGAAGGAGAGTGGGAGAGAGAGAGAGATAAAGGGGTTAGGAAAGATAAACAGGAGGGGAGAAAAGTGGAAGAGCAGAAAGCTCCTGGCAGGAGTGAATGCAGGAGGAGCCCTCCCCCACACCCAGCGCTTCCCCCCACCCCCGTTCCCCCTGGCCACAGGTAAGGTGGGGACGGTGGGTTTATCCTGGTCACATTGGTGATCTCCCTGTTCCATCCAGGAGCTCCTTCCCTCAGTCCCAGCACTATACCGTGGGGCTGAGCACGGAGCCGCAGGCAGGGATCTGCAAAGGGGAACCAGACAAGCATGGTAACATCAGTGTGAACCCCTTGTGCAGAGACACTGCAGCAGCACGATTCACCCCAGTCCAGGGTAACTATTGCCTAGAGTCACAGCCCGAGGCTTAACTCAGGGGCGACCGACAGTGGTTAGAGGACAGATCGGCCAGGGAGAGGACGTCACAGCCCCATCTCGGGCCAGCCAGACACACCTCCCCTTCTAACTGCCTGCCCTTCCCGAGCGCTTTTCCTTTCTCATCAGTCTGCTCCCCCCAACAGACTCATTAGAAGACGACACAGTCCAGGTTCTGCAACGCCATAATCCAGGGACAGGTGCTTTATACGCATCAAAATACTCTGCAGAGCAGAGGGCTCCTGCATTGGCCACTAGACTAACAGGAACGTGGCAGAAGGCGAAGGCTGGCTGGAGGTGGGATGGGGGAGACAGTGTGGCCTAGTGGATAATGAACAGGCTAAGGACTCTGGAGACCTGGATTTGATTCCCAGCTTGCTACTGACCGGATGTGTGACCTACAGATGGGAATTGATTTGCTCCGTTTCCCTTCCCACGTTTAGGTTTGGACATGCTCTCCGAAGCAAGGACGGTCTCTCACTATATTTGCACAGCTCAAGGTGCTACCGTCATGCAAATAATAATGCTAACGCAATGGTCACATGGCAGTGAGAGGATGTGCTGTCTCCAGGTCTACAGAGAGGCTCTTCTAGTGACCTCGGCTGATTTTGGATCTGCAATCAACTTACATTTTTGCCCTGGCAGAATTCCAAAACCCCGAACACCCTGAATACTAATGGTTAGCTCTGCCGCACGGCAACAATGCAAGAGACGGCACTGCTCTCAGAGTCAAAAATAAACGCGGATTTTGTAACCGGGATAGTTCACAATGGCCGCAGATTTTGTTGGTTTTTTTAACGCTGCATCAGGCATCATGGACTGACGAGTTCTTTGCAGGGATCCGGGTTTCACCTACACATGCTCTCACACTCAGTCCCAGCCCCATGGGCCAGCAGAGAGAGAGACAGTCTCTCTCTGTAATTTGCCCTCAATTGATATTCGGGGGGAGGGGGAGGGAATCTCCCTCTTTATAAATCCTGATGATTAACAATGAAAAATTCCCCCTTTCTGGACCACGGGGAGCGGAGAGGGAAACTGATCAATACTGACATTTCCCAACGAGGATCAGCCTCCTGACCATAATTACACGACAAGCAGCAAAGTCTCTCTAAGGGCAGAACGACATCCCCAGCCATAAACTTGCTAAGGGGCAGGCCCCACCACATCAAATCAGAGACGGCTACTTTCACTTGCCCAGTCACCATGGCAACAGGATGGAGAAACCGGGGTGACAGCTAGGCAAGGCCTTTCGGGGAGGGAGAGAGGGGAAAGAGGTCAGCAGCTCCGAGCCAACGTGGCCTCATCAGCATAAGGACCCCCAAGGGCGGCCTCTGGCCCAGCGAGCGGATGAATGGCTAACAGTCGCCCAGGCTCCTGCCTGCTCTAAAGCAAAGGGGATGAGAGAGATGACGGGCCAGCGAAACCGTCACCTCCCTGCAGAAAGCAGGGCGGCGAAGGGCAATCTAGAGGTTATATGGCCCAAGGCAAGATCCAAACCGTTACGGGTACATAACGCCCTGGTTGGGAGGTCGCGCCCAGGTGACCTGCCCCCCTGACTGCTCATCATCCTAGGTCTTTTTGCAGCAACGCTTGGATCTTCTGCAGCCGCCTTTCACCGGCGGATCTCAAAGCGCTTTGCAAAGCGGGTGGTAACACCTGTCTCCCTTTGGTTGATGAGGGCACAGGGTACATTTTTAAGTCCTTTTATAATTCTGGGGGCGGAGCTTGACTGGGATGTAGGCTCCTGAAACGTCACAGAACGAGCAGGAGGCAGGGCCTGCATTAGAACTCAACCCTGTATCCACAGTCTCGTGTCCCCCCCATCTAACTGCTAGAATGTGGGTTTAAGGCCACAGAGAGACCCCTTTCCCAACCCCCTCCGAAGCACAGCCCCTCCGAATGCATGGTGCTCAGCCCTGGCGGGGCTCCAGTGCGCGGCCCCGCACCCCGCTCGCCTCCTTGGCTCATCGCTTCTCTCTTGTGCTTTTTAACGATTAAGAGTTGTATTGATTTTCAGCAAAACAGCAATACCAGGTGGTGGGGGAGGGACCCCAGAGCATAGGAGAGAAAGAGGAGGGGTAGCAGAAAGGAAATCTGGCCAGGAAGCGGAAGGAGAGAGGCCGAAAAGCCAGAGGAAAAAGAACAAGCCGGCCATGCTCTGGAAGAGGGATTTATTCCTACAGTCAGTGCACGCCCAGGTAGCACAGAAATGATGATTTATAACGTGTATTGTGGCAGCACCGGGGAACCCCGGTCATGCACCAGGTGCTGTACCAACAGCCAACAGGCCAGGGGCTGAAGCCAGCAGCTGGTGTTTGCAAACGAGCCTATGGGAGTCAGGCACCAAACCCCTTGGACTTTGAAAGTCCTGGCCAGAGCCCATTACAACAATCAAAAGAACTGGGGGTGAAGTCCTGCCCTCACTGACGACAATGGGAAAACTCCCACTGACTTCACCAGGGGCAGGACTTCCCGTCCCTGGATTTTCCCTAATTCTCTCTTGCACAAGCAGCTGATCTCTCCTGGTGGGGCCAACCCAGAGAAACAATGTGACCTCCAAAGCCAGCAGCTGAGCTCTCCTGCTGGCTTGAACATAATCAGCGGATGCCTGGAAGTCCCGGGTTCTAATCCCAGCTCTGCCACCAACTCACTGCGCAACCTTGGGCGGCTCGCCTAACTCCTCGGGTGCCACCACGTGTCCCCAGCTCTAGAATAGGAGATTGCCGCTGAACTGACCCAATATTGCTAACTCCTGGGAGCTGGGCACCCTGAATCTCTCCCCCTTGTGACGCTGGCGAGGTTACGGTATAAATGAGCCAGAGATGAGCCCGACCCCCTGAACTGAGGGGAGCTCTGAACCCAAACCCTCCTCTGGCCCTTCTCAGAGCCCAGCAGCGCAGGCTGGTAGCAGAGAGAGATGCTGGGCTGTTGCCTGAAGCCGGCGCTACGCAGCCTGCTATCAAACTTCCGACATCTGTTGGCTGGCTGGTCGTGCTCCCAGCTTCGCTTCGGGTCCCTTCCTCCCCTGCGGAAGCAGGCGAGCCCCTCCTCTCCCCAACTCCATTCCACCCCCTGCCAAGCCCTGGCAGATCCGCTCTGTACTTTGGAAGATCTAAACTAGGTCGCACTGCGGCTTACCCCATTGCCGAGTGGTGCTGCCAGCCCCCCCACCAACCATGCACTGTGCTCTCCAAGCCATCTCCTCTGGCACGAGGTGGCTCTGCTAATACACTCAGGCTGAGGCGTGGGGCCAGATTGGAGGCAGCACAGAGAGGCCCTGCTGGATTTCCAGAGGGCAGGGTAACCAGTAACCAGGCAGGCTCTCAGAGGGACAGGAACTCAGGAAATCCTGCACAACCCAGCGACCTGGTACTCAGCTCTCCCCACCCAGCTGCTAAGAGGCTGCGGGGCCGGGGGGAATGTAATCAGCCGTCCTTTCCACGAGGGCAAAGGGCAGGCCAAGATTCAGGGAGCTCCCGCATGGAAAAACTAGGTAGCACAGACTGCAGTTGGCCAAAAGGAACCACGGGGTCTGCCTGTGTCCGGCAGCCGCAATAAAGAAACCCCCTTTCGATGGGCTGCAGCCAAGTCCTGTGTCTGCTTCGGGGGCGGGGGGGCAGGGTGGAACCTGGGGGGCCTCGCTCAGTTTATTTTTTTCCTGTGAAGCAAAACACTTTGGTTTCAGTGGTGAGCAAGCTGCCGCTTCCCTCCAGTTCACAACCGGCTTCGCGATCCAATAGGAGCCTCCAAGTGCCCGACACGGCTACTCCTCAGCTGCACAATCCCACCCCCAGCTCCACCAAGCAGTGGTTGTCTGGTCTCCGAAGGCAATGCAAAACCGCATTAGAACCCAGTCCGTTTCCTGGTGGGCAGACGGCGTGCAGAACTGGGGACATGCAATGGCTGAATCATCCACACTGCAACGCTGCCTTCCTTCATTTCCAGTCTAGACTAGACAGGCAGGCTCCGAGGAGCGTGAGAGGGGAAAAGACCTTGAAATTCTCTGGGGAGTTTGAACTCCTTTTCTTGTATCCCAGCAACTCCATCTCCCTCATACACTCATTGTATCAATGGTGGATAAGCACAACAGCCAAATGATTTTGCTAAAAGGTTGAGCAGCGAAATAATCACTTCCGTTACCATTAGGCTTCAGAGTTAACACCACAACTAGATGTGTGCAAGGCGTGACCTCTCAGAGCTGTTTCAGGCTGCCTGCAGACATCACGGCATTGGTTACATTCAGATCAACTCCACACTCCTAATGGTTAGAGACCTGACCTTTATTTTCCCCAATGAAAATCTAGATTCTGCAGTTAAATTCTTCAACACTGTGTGAATTCCACAGCCATGAAATCCTGGAAAACACAGGCTGTGCTGGCTACAGCGCAGGGAAAATAAATTAGAGACAGCAATGGGTGGTTTTGTGGCTCAGACCACAGGAAGGAAGAGTCAGGAGACCTGGGTAACCTCAAGCAAATCAATTCACTTCTCAGGGCCTCAGTTTCCCTATCTCGGGGATGTGTGAAAAAGGGTTAATTAGGGTTTCTCGAGTGCTTTGAGAGCTTCAGATGGAAAGCACGATAGACAGTAATATCTCCGCCTTTAAAATGCTTCATGCTATTTCGCTGTGCTGTTTAGTGAGCAGAGAACTCTGGTCCTCCACTGCATTCAGTCACTAACCGCGGCAAACACACCCTCACCCCCTTTCTTACTGGGGGAAATTCATCATGGCCAGAACTCCTGTGTCCCTCCAGTCTGAGACCACACGGCAATCTGCACACAGGGACTGAGATGGCACCAGGGGAAGACTGTGTCCTCAATGAGCTCCTTGGGGATCTTTGATCCGGAGTGTTTTCAAACAGGAACATGGTACAGATCTAGCCTACTGCTGCACTGCTTCCCTCACCTCTTCCGGAGCATGAGGGGAGATCTTTTTAAGAAAGCACAAGTGGATTTAATGCTCGTCAGAGGGGGAGAACCCCTACCTCCAGCTCGAGCCAGATGCAGCAGAGACAAGTGCTATGGGAGATCAAACCCGCTCTGATGACCTCTCCTGCTCCCGCCCCAAAAAAATGTTCTGCCCGTGCACTTCAAACTGGTCTTGCAACAGCCCGTTTCCCAGCCCTGGACTCAACACACACAGCACTGCCAGTGCCCCTCAATTGCAATTCGCCTCCACCATTTCTCCTCCCCGTCCCTGCTCTGCCCTTGCCCCTCAATCCCAGTCCTGGGCTCCTCCTCACCACCTGCCTGCCCCTCAAGCCTGATCTGGCTAGTCCAGTCCAGGGCTCTCCTCCCACCCCCACGGCTCTGCTGATGCCCCTCAATCCTGACTCAGAGCCGCCACAGCTACCCCAGCCCCGGGTCTCGGTCTGCCAGTTGTGTGGAGAGTTTATGATTTCAACTGAGATGGGATCATCTAAATCCATCTTTATCTGTTACCTAAGCCAGGATTTGAACCTGACAGGCTCCCTCTCCCGCACCCCCCATCTGCTCTCATTCTTATTCTAACAATGGGATGAAAAAATCCTTATGTTTTGCCTGCACCTCCAGCTGATGATACCCTGGCACCTCTAGGGAACAGAGCAGGCAACAAAAACTGGCCCACCTGTCTCAGTCCTGACATGGAAGGCACTGCTCCAGGGGCGAGCGTGCGGTTCAGTCTCCATTCAGTCCTCGACCGCCCTCCGCCAAGGCCAGCAACAAGGGGACTCGTCGCTGTCCACTGTGGTGGGCGTTTTGCCCTTCACTGGGAATTGGGTTGAGACCACCCAGCAGGACGAGAGAGTAACAACTTTCAGTTGTCTCTACAGTCTGGGTCTGAAGTGCCCACTCTTCACTATCCAGTCCCTCTTGCCCTGTTTTAAATAAATTGATTTTTAAACTCAATCTAGTTAAACTGATGCAAAACCCTAATATAGACGCACTTGGTGGTTTTACCCTCATGCAAAGAGATTTCAGTTGTGTCGGTAAGTTACCAATTTTGACTAAAGCGATATGCGCCTGGGTTCAAGCTGCTTAAATGCATCTCTAGGAGGCGGTTCCGCTAGTTTAAAGGGGCAGATTTCCACATGGATTAAGTTAAACCAGGGCAACTTTTCTAGTGCCGATGTGGGGCAACATTTTCTAAAGTACCCAGGAACCTAGTCCCATTTTCCAAAGTGACTCAGGCATTCAAGAACCTCACTGAAAGTCAGTGGGATTTAGGCACCTCAACATGCAGATAGGAGCAATTCCAGTAAGTGCCTATCTGGATCTTTAGGTGCCTAAATACCTTTGACAATCTGACCCTAACCCCTTCTGAATAGGATTTAGGCTTAGGTACTTTTTGAAAATGTTGTTGCATCATCATTCACTTTCTACAAACACTCCAGTTTTTACAGAGTCCCTTGGTGCCTCTAACAGTTGCAAATGGCTAGTCCAGCAAACAGCAAAACTGCTGCCTCAGCTAAAGAGAGAGAAACAAACCAGAGGAATTTTAGAGACAGCTGGACTCGGCCATCAAAATGAAAAATAAAATCAGCTTTTGCACTTCTACCGCACCGTCCATCGCAGGATCTCAAAGCGGTTTACAAACATTAATTTAGGCCTTCTTAGATCCCACACACGGGGATCACACTACAAATGCTGAAACGCACTCACTTCTGGAGCAAAACCCGACAGCTGATTAAATAGCGCACAGCAACAGCAGTTTATAGCACCATGAGATTTCTGCCCAGGAAGCTTGGCATTTCAACCATGAAATGCCATTACCAATTACAATGTTGCTGAAGCTTAGGACCTGTCAGCTGTCTCCTTTAAAACAAAATCAGCTTGGATAATTTTTTTTTTTGAGGGGGTGTTTGCTCAGAATTCTAAAGGCTTGTATTAGGATCTTTATGAATCCCATAGTTAGAATGTGCTGAAAAACGGCCCGGGAACACCAGATGTTCCAGCAAAGCTGCCAACCAGCAGCTGCTTGCAGCCTGTTTTTATTTAAAAAAGCAAAATGATATAGATCTATATTAAAAAAAATTATATACATTTTAGATACACGCACGCCGCATGGTATTAATTGAGGCTGTGGGTTTTGCTTCTCTTATGTGGGAATGGCAGCAGAGGGACGGATCTCTGCAACAACCCTCCCTTGAAACCTGGCCCTTTTCCTACTAGGAAAGAGTCACGTTACTTTCGGAGTGGGAGGTGGATTTCTGAAGGTCTGTCCAAACTTGCCGATAAAAAGAAAAGCACCACAAATAAACACCATCTAACTAATGGTGCCAGGACCGGGTCTAACGGCATCACCTCACTGACACTGTTTATCTTGAGATGCACAGGGGGGAAGGGTGGGGTGTGTGAAGAGGGGCCATTCTGGGTTTCTATTCAGATCAGTGTTACTTGAGGGGTGCAGAGAGAAGGTCTGGGGGGAGAGAGAGGATGATCTTGTGATTGAGTCACAGGAATAGGAGCCAGATCTTTGTTTATTCTCAGCTCAGTGACAGACTCGCTGGGCACAGGTCACTTAACCGTGGTGCCTCAGTTTCCCCATGAAATGGGGATAATTATATTTACTGATTTCACTTACCCCGGTGCCCATTTAACACTTCGGGGCTCCCCTGCCACCAAAACTCACAAGAGCAGAATCCCACACACTTTCATTTTTCGCTCATGGTAAGATTCCCCACCCCCAACATGCTATAAAAGGAACATGTTCGGTACCACGGGGTGGCAGTTTCAGGATGAGGTGCTGCAGGGATACAGAGCCTCTCGCAGGATGGAGACTGACTAAAAGTCATCCTGATCATCCAGCTGCGGAGGAGTGGGGTCTCGCGGTTAAAGCAGGAGACTGGAAATCAAGATATTATCAAGCTCTGCCGCCAACTCCCTGAATTGATCACTTCCCCTTTGTGGTCAGTTTCTGTGACTGTAAAGTGGGGATAATAATGCTTCACCATGTTGGAACTTAACGAACGTTTGTAAAGTGCTCTGCAAGCCTCCAATGGAAGGCACTGGAGAAGGGCAGCTTCAGTCCTACTAGTAAAGTAATACCAGGAAACAATTCCAGCTCCCTTTATTCTCCACGCTTCTTCACATTTTGAGGGGTCTGTTAAGACTATTTAATCTCTTGCCCCAGCTTCCATTGCAATGCTGGGGAAAACCAACCCTAGCAAGAAGAATCCAAGGCAGGAACGGGACCTGACTTTGAAGTTAACACTGCAGGCTACAAGCACTGAATGGCACAGGACAAAGGAGTTGTCCTGTTGGAAGAGCCCCATAGTCCCTCAAGTCCAACATCCCACCTCTCACCATGGCCACTGTGGGATGCTTCCAAGGAAGGGGACAAACCCCTGGCTGAAACACATCTGGCGAGTGGCACGATGCCACCCCATGGGGAAACCCCACATGGTGATTAGTTTACAGCTTGAAGTACAAGGATACAATGCAATATCATGTGATTTTTTTTCTTCCCTGGACAGGTGAGCTCAAGCCATTAAATTCAGATCTGGAGTCAACGGGGCCAGGATTGCAACCCCATAATTCAAACACTCTCAAGGGTGGGGTATTCAGATCTGGAGTTTTGACTCCACTCCAAAGCTAACCCTTGCTTAAGTAACTTCAGAATCTGTTCCTATTACTAAGCATCTGCTCCTCTGATGAAACTTAATAAATGATTTGCCTTGCTAATATAATGTGGCAGGGAGTTCCAGAGGTTAATCACACATTGTGTGAAATAATCTTCTCTATCCATGGCAATAAGCTTCCTGCGCATCAAGAGAGGATATAACCACCTCCATGGGGAAAGGGGATTTTTACCTCTCTCATAACAGTCTGTCCGATATTTTCTGTCCCATTGCAAGTGTTCCGCACCTGTCCAGATCAGGTCCAACAATGATTCGTTACACTTAGCACTGCACGGCCATTAATGAATCTTTGCCCTTAGTCTTAAGGCCCTCAACAAATTCTTTGATATCAGATTATTTAAATCTTGCACTCACACCGAAGGGACCAAATTCTCTGTTGGCATAAACAGGCCAAACCTCCCACGCTGAATCCAGGCCTATGCTGGGAGGGTGGAGGCTAACAGGGAACAGGGGTGATTAAAGTCCAGCCACAGAGCAAATGCTGCTCATGGAAGTTCTGGGCCAGATCCCATTCCCGCTGAAGTCAATGGCAAAACTCCCATTGATTGCAAAAGGAGCATCAATCAAAGTGGCAACAATGACTGTGTCCCAGCATGCAATGCTCCATCTTGCTCTCCGGAGCCAGACTATATAGAACATTGCATTCTGGGAGATGGAGTCCCACTGCCGTGCTGGGGGCAGCTGCAAATCCACATCATTTTGGTAAGAATCCAGTACGGTGAATGCAGCCTCCTGTCTGGGAAAAAATTGGGTTCTGACCACCATGTTAATCTCCTTGCCTTTTAAGCTAAGCCAGGGTAGGGTGACCAGACAGCAAATGTGAAAAATCGGGACGGGGATGGGGGGTAATAGGAACCCATATTAAAAAAGCCCCAAATATCGGGACTGTCCCTATAAAATCAGGACATCTGGTCACCTTAAGCCAGGGCTGCCAGCTTCCCCCAGGGGGCCTGAGTGAAGTCCATTAACCTACCTGTGCACAGCTGTAAAAGTATCCTCACCAAAGAGATGCAACACCCAGGCAGGAATCCTTCTCTAATGAACAAGGCCCAGGACTGGGAGCCAGCAAATCTGGGTTCTAATCCCTCTCCTACCGCTGGCTTCCCTGGTTTTCTGGGATTTGGCCACTGTTGCTGAGAGCAGGTGGCCTATGCTAAGCCTAGTACACTAGTGCAAGGGCAGCTCCACACTGGTACTGAGGCTCCTAATTTCCACTGAACTGCTCGAAGGGACGGTACGGGTATCTCATCTGACCTCCTGTAGACAGGATCATGGGAATTTCCCCAATGCTAGAGCCCAATCCTTCCCACTCAGCTGTGTGATTTCAGACCCATTCCATTTAAGCAAATGGACTTACAGCTGCAAGCAGGAGGGAAATCAGACCCAACAGCTTGGGGTGGTGCTTTAAGACAAGAGCTTGCCTAATAAAGGAGAGAAAACTCTTGTACAGGCTTCTCGGTTCTTAATTCCAGTGGCGCCCGCCATAGATAAATTTTGTGCACACCCCAGATTGCAGGGGATACAAGGGAATTGTTTCCTGGGTGCTCTGCCCATGCACTTTACTGCTCATAAAGAGGTCGCTGAAAGCACCAAAGGGGGTCATGCCCATGGGACAGCGATGGGTATTTTGCTGCTTACTAGGGGCACTTGATGCGAACAAGCCCAGGCCACCACCATGGTGTTGAGTGTTTCCTCCCAAGCCCGGCATCTGCCGGCGAGCCTCTGGCTTTCTTTGCCCCTTACTGAGAGCAGCACCTCCCTCCCCTCGCTGGGCCAGTGGACAGGCCATTCAGGAAGCCACTGATCCCATCTGATGTCATGAGGGATTATTTCACACGAAGGTCACGCCTCCTGAGAAGACACAGGATGGAAACTCACTGTGCCTATACCACCAGTATGGAAGAACAGTATGGGCTCACAGCTGAGAAATAAAGGAAATGTTGTATTTCCCAGTCCATACAGTTAAATTCCCAGTGTCTTTACTATCATGCCAATGTGTCTAGGAGACCATCAGTTGCTCGGCCTTATCACAGCCACATCAGTTTGTGACCCTTTATGAGGTTCAAAGGAAAAATTGAAATAAAAAAAAAATCTGTTCAGTGTTTTTTTTAAAACACCCAAAATACCAAGCCTAGGAATTATTTATACTCTAGGTATTAGCTGGGGAAAGTTCTCTGGCCTATGTTATAAAGGAGGTCAGAGTAGATGATCATAATGATCCCTTCTGGCCTGTGAAATCTATGTAGTCTCGACTTCATTTTTGTTGGAAAATTTAGTAGAATTGTGACATTTCAAGAGATAAAAGTTGAGCACGGGAGAGCTGGGGTGGGGTTTTCCGACTGCCCTGTTTTAATCAGGGGTAGTCAATAGGTAGACATGGGCCAAATCTGGACCTCCAGACGCTTCTGAATGGACCCTGAAATCTTTTTATCATTTTTTAAAATCATTTTCTCTGGAGTCTGGACCTTGACTATACCTTGACCAAGAAATTTGGACCTTGACAAAAAGTAATTGACTATCCCTGGCTTAAACCCTCGGCTTTGCTCTACACTTGGTGTTTGAATTCAAACACCTAACACATGCTTGGGAGAAAAGTTCTCTTTGTAAAGGCATCCACCACTCCTGCTCCTTCAGGCAAAGACTGTGTAAACACTCATCCACAGTTCTCTAAGCCCTGGTCTACACTGGGGGCGGGGGGGTTGATCTAAGTTACGCAACTTCAGCTACGTGAATAACGTAGCTGAAGTTGACGTACTTAGATCTACTCATCCCCGTGTCTTCACTGCGGTGAGTCAACTGCTGCCGCTCCCCAGTCAACTCTGCCTGCGCCTCTCACCGCGGTGCAGTACAGGAGTTGATAGGAGAGCGCTTGGGGGTCAATTCATTGCATCTAGACTAGACACGATAAATTGAGCCCGCTGGATCGATTGCTGCCTGCTGATCCAGTGGGTAGTATAGACATAGAATATCAGGGATGGAAGGGACCTCAGGAGGTATCTAATCCAACCCCCTGCTCAAAGCAGGACCAATCCCCAGACAGATTTTTGCCCCAGATTCCCCCTAAGCGGCCCCCTCAAGAATTGAACTCACAACCCTGGGTTTAGCAGGCCAATGCTCAAACCACTGAGCTATCCCTCCCCCCTTAAGTGCTCCAAGGAGATTGCCAGCAAAAGCAAGGGAGATAAGGGTTTAATTCTTAATATATCAGGTTAAAAACAAAAAACCCCAAACACACCCAAAACAACCTTACAGCTTTTTCTATGCATCATGAAGAAGGAATAAAGAGCACAATTGTTTTTTCCTTCCTTTTTGCAGATCACCTTTAAGATCAACGGGTCAGGATTGCGGGCCATCCTAATCTGCCCCTCAGCTCATCAACACACCTGTCTTTTCTTTTTGCTCGCTCCCTGGAATAGCAGAGAACCTTCTTTGAACCCTGGCTATACTTGCATTAAACCCGCATTAACTGGCTCAAATACCAACCGGGCCAAATGGCATTAAAAACCCAAGTTCAGACCAGGTCTACACATGACCAGCAGCAGCTCCTACTCCATGGAAATCCCTGCAGCTTCTTACTATCGATTTCCAGGGTCTGCTTCACACCCTGTTTTGCACCCACCTTTCTTTATGACCATACGCTTCCCTTGACTAGCACCAGTGATGCCAAGTTGAACAGTGGTTAAGCTGTTGTTAATTAACCCAAGAATTTTTTTTTCCCTCACTGACACAACCCAATTTACCTTGCCACCCGGAGAGACCCCCATGCTCAGATGCGGAGCACAATTTCCTTTGTCTCAAACTATCATCAGACCGCACCTCTTCCCAGGGAGCGTCAGACCCATGGCCGTTCTCAGGGACTGAGATGTCCTGGCCGTTTGATGGAGACCATGAAGTAGTGGCAGGTGTTTCCGACATTCCTTTTCAATAGGTACGATTAGTAAATATTGATCTGGGAATCTTCTTGCATCGTATGCTCCTGGGGGAAGGGACAGCGTCTCCCTCTGTGTTTGGGAAGCACATTTGGGGTACTTGCCATGAGAATCAATTATTGTAACTGTTTTGTTACAATAAAGGGGACAGAAAATTAGGAATCATTAAAAAGGGGATAGAAAATAAGACTGAGAATATATTATTGCCCTTATATAAATCCATGGTACGCCCACATCTCAAATATTGTGTACAGATGTGGTCTCCTCACCTCAAAAAAGATATTCTAGCACTAGAAAAGGGTCAGAAAAGGGCAACTAAAATGATTAAGGGTTTGGAGAGGGTCCCATACGAGGAAAGATTAAAGAGGCTAGGACTCTTCAGCTTGGAAAAGAGAAGACTAAGGGGGGATATGATAGAGGTATATAAAATCATGAGTGATGTTGAGAAAGTGGATAAGGAAAAGTTATTTACTTATTCCCATAATACAAGAACTAGGGGTCACCAAATGAAATTAATAGGCAGCAGGTTTAAAACAAATAAAAGGAAGTTCTTCTTCACGCAGCACACAGTCAACTTGTGGAACTCCTTACCTGAGGAGGTTGTGAAGGCTAGGACTATAACAATGTTTAAAAGGGGACTGGATAAATTCATGGTGGCTAAGTCCATAAATGGCTATTAGCTAGGAAGGGTAAGAATTGGTGTCCCTAGCCTCTGTTCGTCAGAGGATGGAGATGGATGGCAGGAGAGAGATCACTTGATCATTGCCTGTTAGGTTCACTCCCTCTGGGGCACGTGGCATTGGCCACTGTCGGTAGACAGATACTGGGCTAGATGGACCTTTGGTCTGACCCGGTACGGCCATTCTTATGTTATGTTTTAAAATTACATTTTATTTTTTCTGCTAGCATCCGGATGCCTGTCATTGGTTTTTAATCTTCCCTGATTTGTTAGCAGCCTTTGACGCTATTGATCTTAAGATCCTGAGGCCTCATTTATCTTCTTGTTTTGATTTCCAGGGACTGGTGCTCAGGGGTTTGAATCTAGCCTAGTCAGTTACCTCAAGTGATGTGTGGCAACAATTTCTTTCTAGTTTTGGAGAGTTAAGCTGAGGTATTTGAGGGAACCATCCTTGGACTTTGATTGTTTATCTTGGGATCTGCAAATCTACCCTGAGGTTGATAAAGCTACAGTGGATTTCAGTATCCTCTCTCTGCAGATGATATTAATATATCTAAAGATTCTCCATCACAATCCACTCCACTTCAGAGGCGTATAAAGCTGGTGGCGACAAGCCCGGGAAATACCCCCTGCACAGGGGACCTTCCCGGCTGGCACATAACTAGCATAAGAACCCTGCGCTAGTTCAATTCTGGCATAAAGAGTGGCCAGAGTGCACTGCTCCTGCTTCCCACAGCCATGGGGTACATGTAAACCAGAGCAGCCCCAAGGAAGTTGGCTGTCAGCAGAAATAGAAATCGGGTCTCCTGACTCAAAAGTACAGCCCCTTCGGCTCCAGAAGACTCTCCGTTAGGACTCTGTAACGTTCAGCAATACAAGGTCTATGACACTTTTTCATTCTCCCTCCCCACATCTTAACATTATCTCCATTTTAAAGATAGGAAAACGGAGGCAGTGAGGTTAAGTGACTTGCCCGTGGCCACAGAGGGAAGTATGTGTCAGAGCACTGATTCAAATTCAGGCCTAATTTCTGGATTTGGGCGTATTGACATTTTCTGAAGCAGGGATCAAAGAGGAGGCCAATTTTCTTGTGTCCAAGTGTCTTCACTGAAACTGTCCTCTTCCAGCATGCCCTTCCACTGGGGCTGCAGCAATGGCTCTCGGAGACTTGGTTTTCCCGGATTTAGAGTTTGCTCATCATGCCCCCTGTTCTTCTGGGAAATTCTGGAGGTCTCATTCTCTCCAAAATCTCTTTTGACCTTTTGTGCTCCCAGATCCTTACCAGAAGCTCCTGGCTTCACTCACGACAGTGTTTATTCTGACCTAGCGACTTAGTCTTCCTGCATTTCTAACAATCAGAGCCTGACTGCTTGCAGAGGTCTTTCTTGGCTGTTTCCAAGTTACCTGGATATTTGCACAGCAACACCTCAGAATCCAGTCTGAAATCTGGTTTGACCTTCAACAGGTCAACATTTGCTCCCTTCAACTGGCAGGATCCGGCTCAGGCAGCTGTGGGCTAATGGCGTGCCCGGGGACTGGGAGCCAGGACTCCTGGGTTCTCTTCCTCACTCAGCCACTAACTCACTGCCGTGGCCTGGGGCAAATCAATTTCTGTTCCTTCATTTCCCCACAGTCCCAGAAAAGTGGGAAAACTGACTCTTATTTTCCCTTTTTTCAGGTGCTTTGAGATCTTTTGCGGAGAAGTGCTACATTCAGGTTACATGTTATTCGAGGGGTCTCTTCAGTCTCCCTTAGGATATGGCTACACTGGGATTAAAAATACCCACAGCACCCTGCCTTAGATCCCAGATCAGCTGATTCAGGCTCGCAGGCTATGGGGCTAAAAACTGCGGTGGGCTGGAATCATAGAATCTCAGGGTTGGAAGGGACCTCAGGAGGTATCTAGTCCAACCCCCTGCTCAAAGCAGGACCAATCCCCAACTAAATCATCCCAGCCAGGGCTTTGTCAATCCTGACCTTAAAAACCTCCAAGGAAGGAGATTCCACCAATCAGAGCCTGGGTTCTGAGACCCTCCCCCTTCACGGGGGAGCCCGAACATCTACATTGCAATTTTAGAACCTGGCAACCCAAGTCTCAGGCGCCTATGGCAGCTGATGCAGACCAGCTGCGGCTGTGCAGCGGGTCTTTTATCACAGCGTCGATGCCCCCTTCGACCCTCCTCTCCAGCCCCTCCAGCATCCAGCTCGCCCCTTTGCACGCCTCGCCTCTCACGCAGAACATCACTCTGTTCTGGGGGGAGCTTTACCACCTAGCTGGAGGCTGAGCTTTGGTTTGTCGTGTTTGTGTTTGTTATTAGCCGGCCGTGGTGCACGCTGGTGCGTGGCGATTAGTGCCGTTTAAATTAACAGGCAACAAGAATCACAAGCCAACCTTGAAGTGAATCAAGGTCAGGAAGGAAAACTGGGCCACTGGGACCCAATTCAGCAAGGTACTTAAGCACCTGAGTAGCCATGCTGACTTCAATGGAGACTTCTCACAGGTTTGGCACGTGCCTAAGTAGCTTGCTGAATCGGGGCCAGACGCCGCACGCTCCAGTCTTGGCCACCTTCTCAGCACTGCAGCGTGAAGGGTGATGGCGTCTGCACATGGACACGCGGTTAGAAAAACAGGACTCCTGGCTCTGCCCATGACTTGCCATGTGACCGTGGGCAAGACACGTCCCCTTTCCGTGCCTCAGTTTCCCCAGCTGTAAAACGAGCTAACGCCAGCCTACATCACAGCGGTACGATTAAGCTCACTTCCCCAACACAGGGCGAGTGCCTTGAAATCCCTGGACGGAGGGGGGCACATTGTTACAACTGCTGGCTTGGAACATTGGCCTGGGGCAGGGTCGTCACCTCCTGCTGGCTAACACGGGGAGGAAGCTTACCCACACCTCCTAGCTGTGGGAACAGCACAGAAGGGGCGAAGAGCAAAAACTGGGGACCCTGCCTGGTGCAGGGATGTAATCTTATGACCCCATCCACAAGGGTCTTCCCAGCGGAGCAAGGCGTGAGCTGCAGAACAGCTCTACTGAAGTCAAGCCGAGGCTGGAAAAGGCCCTATCGGAGTTAGAATGGTCTGTTGGCCTTCCCAGCCCAGCCCTGCTCCCCACCCCCTTTTCCCACTGGCCCTAACAACCCTGGAGCAAAAGGCATCATTTGCCCGGGGAAGTCCAAATGACATTAAACCAACCAGGGGCCGAATCTCCCATCGTTCGTCCCTCCCCCAGCGCTGCTGGCGGTGACGGAGGCCTCGTGGCTTGATTATTTATTTCTCCCCTTTGAGCCTGTTGGAAAGCCGAGCTCAAATGAGCTTTCGCCGTCGGAGCCCGGCGTGCCCGGCCAAGAGAACAAAGAGACAGGCGCGCGCACACACAGAGAGAGAATCCCTTTGTCTGCGAGCAGGGATCCTCGCCCAGCCACCTCAGTTTCCACCGAGCGACCTGCCGTTTGTGCTGATGCAGGGGGGAGGGGAGGAGGGGGGGGTTACACCTGCATCTCATGCCTGCTGCACAACCTTGCAGAGCCCAAAATAACCCCCCCACCCCCCTAATCCCAATCAATGCTCGTCTGTCTGGTGGAGCATCAATCTTCCCACTTACCTGCAGCACCCCAGCAAAACATCAGAACCGACGGGAGGGAGGTTCCAGGGAACAGGATATGAAACCCACACAATCGCTGGCTCAAAGCAGGGTTTATATCACCCCCCCAATGTATTTCTAGGGAAATTGCCAGTTCAATTTAATAACCTTTTTTTATTATTATTGAAAAGGTCCAGCACTGAAGCAAAGCTTCAGAAGCCAGGTCACCCTGAGGTTTTTGAAAGCAGGAGCGCCAAGGAGACAAGAGGATCCTTCCTCGGAGAACATGCTGAGGGGGAGGAGAGCCCAGCTCACCACGAATCCACTAGACTATACTATCTGTCGGCCTGCCAACATTCACTCATATTTTAGAGAGCGTGCGAGCGCTCGTTCCCCAGCCAGAACTTCCGTGTCTGCCAAGCGCTTCATCTGGATCCATCTGCGGCTGAGAAGTTTCCAAATCCGCTTGTGGATGTGTCCAAAAATAAAAGGCAAAAATCAAAGAATAAAAAGCATCAGTGGGGGTGGGGAGGAGGGAAGACAGGGGAAGAGAAGAACCTCAGGCTGAAAAATAAATCTCCATTTTTTCAGGTACATCACCACCAGGAGACAGGAAGAATTTAGATTGCGACGTCTTGCTATATAGCACCCTGCAGAAGCAATCCCCAGTTTTGGCTGGGGTCTCTCGGTGCTGCCGCAATACAACCAATAAGAAAGAGGAAGAGGTTGAGGTCGAGGTTGTGACTGAATGCTGAACCTGGGGCTGCAGATTCTCCTTTGCTGAAAACAACTGGGTTTGGACAAGGACTATTTTCACGGGTTTGATCTGCAGGAGAGACATAAAATACTTATAACAACCCCAGGATTTCGTGGCTGAAACTATGCTGCCCTCCAACAGCTGCTCAGGACCAGTTCTCTCTTCCTCCAAAAGCACAGGCCCCTACCCTGTGAGCTAAAGGAGAGTCTTCTTTATCAGTACAGGGTTTATGACACACAGCTGAACAGTTCTGATTCCATGCAATAAAGGGAAGTGGTGTACACACCCACACCGCACTAGCCAGTTTACCGCAACGCTTCTGTCCACAGCACTGTGCAAACACACACAACCCCCCTCCGCCCCACGGTAGAATGAATGTTAGCCCCATTTTATAGGTAGGCAAACCGAGGAACAGAGAAGCGAAGTGGCCCATCTACATTCACACAAGTGAATAAAGGAGCCCAAGATTAACTCAGGAGTCCCTGGCTACAAGTCCACTAAACACCATCTCTCTTAACAAGGGATTGAGAACCCCCACCCCCCCTTAGCCTACTGCTGCAGCTAAGACAGAAAGGTGACAGTCACCAGTCTGGAGATAAATAAAAAGCACAGACTGGATTCTGCCCTGGAGCCCACGGGAGCGACCTGCGTGACCCAGAGCAGGATCCGGCCCCGAGTGTTGATTTATAAACCCGTATGTACGCGTCCATTTGAATTCTGACAGAATGACGGCCGGCAGCCGCTGAATTCACAGCATTCCGCACTGATCACATTGATCGCTGCAGGCCAGTGCAACACAGAAGCGGATTATAAAACACTGCACCGGCTAGCATTTCTGCAAAGCTCCCTCACGGCTCTCGGCTATTTCATTGTTTCAATGTTAGTCCCTCCTCTCCTTCCCCATCTCCTCCCCCACTCTAGGGAAGGATCTGCCCAGTTCAGCTCTGATTACAAGGGCAAAAACTGGTAGGATCACTGAGGTGTGCTAAGGAAAAATAACCCCCCCAACGGAATAGGCCAACGCACGGCAAGGCGGTCACAGAGCTCTTTGCTCTAACCTATTGCTACTAATCCAACAACCTGCTCCTCGTGCGGCCAGACAGGCAGCTTCATTCTGCTCTTGCTGATGCTGGTCTGAGCCAGGAGCTCACCCTGGCGCACCTGCTGAGCTCAGTGGGTTTTGAGCCGAATCAGGTCCGCGGGCTCCTAGCAGCAGGGGGAGAAAGGGGAGGGGAGATCTGCAGCTTTCTGCCTTTGGCCCAAACCAGCCCTTGCAATTGGGAAGTTTGGGAACCATCCATTTGCGGAGATAGGAGGAGGGGAGGCGTCTTCAAAACCTCTCTAATGTTCACCCAAACTCCTCCGCTCCTTTGATTACAGCTGGTCAGGGAGGGTGTCAAACTTCCCCTCCCCTCCCCATCACGCCTCTGTTCCCAACAGGAGGAGAAAGGGGTGAAGGGGAAGAAATTATACTTTCAAATTAAGGCCTCTTTTCTCTCCTCTCTTTTTCAACCACCCGGCCCTTTCCTCCCCCAGCCAGAGCACATGTAGCAGAGAATGGTTCTCCACTGCCTAGCTTCTCCGGCGAAGGGCACTCTATGAACACCACGGGTTAGCCTCAGACTGAACAAGATGCTGGACCAAGTTTATTACAACAAGGGTATTTCTGCAGCCATCAAAAGCTCTGTTTATAGCCGCAGGTTTATACTGGAACAGACCTGGCCAACGCTGCACTGACTTCCTGTCTATTTCACGGTTGCCACTCCTTTGCTTTTGAAGCTCTCCAAAACAGGCTGCGTGGCATGGTAAGAACTGCAGAGGAGCAGGTCCTTGGGCCAGAATTTGTGACACAGGGAGAGCAGTTGGAAGAGAGTCGGTCTATCCCCAAGCTGTGGGCCTCAGTGGGTGAGCAAATCATCCGGTCTTTCTGTGCCTCGGTTTCCCCATCTGTAAAACGGGATAATACCTAAACCATAGGGGAGGGGAGGACCTCAACTCGCTACTGGTTCTAAAGCACTCTGAGCGCCATGATAAAAGACGCTATGCACAGTACCACATGGCCCTGTCTCATATGCGTGTGTAATCTACATACACCTACTCTAACGCTGTCCCTCCTCCACTGCACATGCCTATATGCAGTCCCAAATTGCGGCCCAAGGGCCTTCTCCTCTGCAGCTCCTACCACACCAAGCAGCCTTCTTCCATCCTTCCCATTTCATCAGCTCCACATCTTGCATCCAGGCTCGGCCAAAAACCAATCCCCGACCTCTGCCTCTTAATTCCTCCGGTCTCTGCCCTTATTTTTTTAGTTAGCTCTGTACAAAGCACTTGGGGATGGGAATCTGTAGCCAAGCAGGCACAAGCAACCAAGCTGTCTAGGTCTGATTGCATTCCGAGGCCTTCGTATAAATGCAGCAAGGAAGACGAGGGGGAGGGTATAGGAAGAGGAAAGAACTATTTCAACCCACAGCCAAGCAATTCAATAGGCAAATTCAAGACAGTTTTAGTTAACTGATGGCCTAAAGGTACCGTCTTGCTTTGAGAGACTCCTAGGATCAAGACAAGTTCATGCTTGGGGTAACTTCCCGGACTTCAAAGGCTTTACACCAGGGATGGCTACGCGCCCCCAAGATTCCTCTGAAACACCCTTTCCTGCTATCTTATGCATTTAATTTCCTGTCTTCTAAATCGTCAGGAAAACCAAGGGCAGCAGCAAAGCCCACACAAACCAACGACTGTTAAAGCCATGGAGATGGGGCCAGGGAGGTCTGATGAGATCACCTACGATGGCCTAAAAAGCCACTGCACATAAAGGCAGAATCCCAGGGCACAAAAAACGGTTCCCATTTGGCAGCCCGGCACCGGGCTCGTAGGACCATGATTTTAGCTACTAGAAGTATCAGCGTCTCAGCCCAGCACCGGAATAACCAGGGGCACTGCAGATCAGGGCTGAGGAACATCGGAAGGGCTGTGGGCAGGGAACTGAAGGACATCAGCAGAGCTGTGTAACGGGTGTCTAGGACCAGAATAGCCAGGGACTTCCCGTGAGTGCGGAGGTGCACTGGCGTAGCTGGGCGAGACCTAATGCTGGAATAATCGCGAGTCTCGAGTGAGGCACGTTTGCAGAGCACTATGGGAAATGCTTGCATAGCATCTGCCCCCACTGACCACAGTCACAAGTACTCAATTACACCAAGCGCTAGGCAAATATGTATGAACAGTACCCAGCCGATGATCTGTACCACACACACACCTGCTAACAAATCACCTGGAAATATACACGCCTATTAAATCAAACCCTACGCACTATAAGCTAGGAAACCTGGTTTTGTTTGTTTTTAAAATGCAACCCACCTCAGCTCTCCCTACAGGTTCGCAGTTCTAGCCGGTGCCAGCCACCCGGTATTTAGAAGCACTCCAGTTCCAATAATATTTTTTACCATTGGGAGAGAAGGACCCTTTCAAGGGAAAAAAAAATTCCCGCAGCTCCACAGCTGTCTATCAAAGAGAGGCCTGCAAAGCTCCCGCTTTGAAACTCATTGTGTAACTGACAATTTTTTGTCCTTGCTGGAGTGCGTCAGGGAAAAATCGATAGGGCCAGCCAGGAAAGGGGGTGGAAAAAAGCCACAATGGACAATTTCACAGATCATCTGCAGGGAGGGTATGGCCGGCCACTGCTTTGCCTGGACAGGCATGATTAACAGGTCACATCTGTGTCAGGCTCTGCAGCCAATTCTCCCAGCAGTGCACTGGCACAAGGCCTGCCTCTGTACAGAAATCTCGCTCCCAAAAAATCTCCCCCGGCAGGAGCTTAGAATTCATCACTGTTCCCCTCACCAATCCATTTCAGACCTTTGGCAAATATTACAGGTCTCCTCCCTCCTGAATTTTAAAACAGAGCTGAAATCAACTCAGCTCTTTGCGTGATTAAAAACAAACAACTCCCCATCCCACCATGTCCATTTATAAAGCCAAAACCACCTTCCCTGTGCAACAGCCCAATCAGCACTGCTCTGGAAACAGTGCTGTACTGCTTCATTACCTGAAGGGGGAGCACTGAACATTGTTTTCAAAAGGTCTCACCAAAATAACGCTCCTTATATATAGCTCTCCCATTCTTCTTAAAAAAAATACTAAAGCTATACAGAATATAGAAGAATCCCCCCAAACACACACACCCAAGCTGTTCTACCTTTAAGGCAAGTCAAATAGCAGGATTAAAAACCCTCAGGATCCCTTTAAAAAAGAAAAGAAATACCCTGTGCTTTGGCCTAAATGGCATTTTAACTCTGTCTGCTTTGAGATTCTCAAGTGAGCTTTGATTCAGGCTAGTCTAAGTCAATTGCATCCAGTGTAAAGGCCGGGATGAACATGGCAAGATTTGGAGAATGTTTGGGAGGAAAAATATTTTGCTGGTTTTGTTTCCTGGTCTTCCTTCAAATCCCCATTAGGTGACTTCAGAATCGGATACAAACTTTTCTTTAATAGACAAAAAACAAAAGAACAACAAATAGCTGTTCCCAAGATGGGTTATTTTGCAGGGTTGGAAGGAGATTCCATTATGATGGAGGATAAAGGGCAGCCTGGGAACTTTAAGATTTCAACAATGAAGGCAGGGCCCTGGCCTGAAGAGAAACCCCTCATTGTTTTGATTCCTTGATACAAACAAAATGAAAAGAAACAAAACAGAGGGTTTTTATTTCCACGCCACAAAAACAGGAAATAAAGGAGAAAAAAATCTCAAAGGGGGGAGGCGATAGTTGCACGCGACAGATTAACCACAAATGATATGTGCTATCTGTATTGCAACAGTGTCCGTGAGCTACAATCATGGACCAGGACTCCACTGTGCCAGGAGCTGTACACACAGAGAGCAAAAAGACAACCCTTCGTCCTGAAGAGCTGAAATCTACATACAAGACTATCTGCCTTTGCAATTCTGCATGTGTCTATTTGAGACACACCTGCCCCTTCTCCCACACAGTCTTAGCGCCGATGCTGCGCCCCCACCCCGCCAACCTGGAAAGATCTCGCCTGACTCGTGCTCAACATACCGTTTACAGTGCGGTGGTACCTGAAGGTCTCAACTAGATTGGTCTCAGTTGCGCTAGGGTTGTACAAACACACTGAAAATGACCATCCCTGCACCCAAGGAGCTTACAGTCTCCAAGACTAGACCTAACAAGTGGAGGACACAAACAAAGGGTCAGAGTTGGGCGGCAGGGGACCTGGGTAAGAAAAATAATACAACGGGCACATGCCTTGGGCCTGTCGAGGCAATGATCACAACTTGCCACCTGGCTAGCTGTGATCAGGTTCTCTTCAAAGGCCTCCCACGCCAACGTCAGCCCCAGGCCCTTGCTCAGCCACAGAGCTGGATCCAGAGTCCCGCTGCACAATGATATTAGGAAGGTGACAGAGCAGAGACTCAGGCCCGGAGTCTCCGAACGTCTTTGTTACATAATCAAAAAAGGAGCCACAAAAAGATCCATGAGGAATATCGCATGACCGGTGACTTTCAGACACCTTCCCCCCAGCCCCAGATCTCACTAGCTACGCACTATTAGCCATTCATCAATGTCATTATATAGCCCAGCTCTTTGGGGGTTTTTGCCATCTCTTGTTGTGTTGTGGCTAACCAAAGGGAACATTCGCCTGAGAAAGAATCACCAGCTCCAGCCCTTAGAGTCCAAGATCCTGAGGGCAGGAAGTTGCCATTTCTTATTTGTCTGCAAAGCACCATGCACACTAAACATATACATGGGCAGATCCCAAGACCTACTGACAAGGGGTGGGTTTACTGCTATTTTATTGAAGGGGGAAACCGAGGCACAAGACCTAGGTCACATAGTGAGCTAATGGGAGAACTGGGAATAGAAGCCAGATCTCCTGACTCCCAGCTCTGTGCTTTAGCCACTGGATCATGGTGCCTCGCTTATTCAGACAAACTCAGGCTGATGACTTGGAGAACTATTGATTAAGAACCTCAATATTTGGCCTAATCTATGTAAGGAATTTATCGGGTCCCCATTACAACATCAGAGCACTTCACAATCTTCAGTGCATGGCCCTGTAGGAGGGACCAGTGCCATCATCCCCATGGCACAGAGGAGAAACTGAGGCACACAGGGGCTAAGTGACTCCCCTAAGGTCACACAAGAAGTCTGTGGCAGAACAGGGAATCAAACCCAGGTCTCGAGTCTCAAGCTAGTTCCCTAACCACTGGACCATCTTTCCTGAATACTAAAGGTTTGCAGTGAGGCTGAAGTGTATTCCTTGACTGGCTGGAGCGTTGCACCCTGCAGTTTAGCCAGGAAACCCCCTGAAGGGGCTGATGCAGAGCCAGCAGAAAGTATCCTTCGAGCAGCAACACATTTTAAAAGTGGGCGTGGATGAGATCCAAGTCTGCTGGGAACGCACCCGGAAAATTCCTTGGCGCTGCGCAGCGGACCGCCCCATTGCGTGGGTTTCCCAGCCCGGCCAGCCACTCCCGGCTCTGGGGTGAAGGTATCTTTTCGACTTTTCCCAGAGAGGATGAATTAACAGAAGCAAACAAACGCTTCTCATAAGCCTGGCTGAGTCTTTGCCCTTCCTCAGGGTGGGTGTGCGGGGGGAACCACTAGCAGCTCCATGCCAGCCTTGGCTTTCCCCAAAAAACCCAGAGGGGGAAAAACCACTTTTGTGTGAGCTCACACTGGCTCCTCTCTGCAGAGGATCTCCCCCCCCCGGCCTGGCCATCCAACTGGAAAGTAATTATGTTGCGCTTCTTATTTATTACCGTGTTGTTTTTTAATTGCTAAACGGTGACTCATCTTGGCAGCGTTAAAATACACAGGAAATGGTCCCCATTTCACAGCAATCACCATTCGATTCACTGTTAAATATTTATTCCGCGCACTATGGCGCTGGGAGGAAGCCGAGGGCCCCACTGCCCTGAAGCAGTTGTAGGGGAGACAGCAGGACAGAAGAGAGGCCTAGGGAGCCAGCAACGCTGGGATGGGCTGATGGCCTCTGCGCTTGTTAGCTGTCCCCAGTCTCTGCAGCTAAAGGCAGGGACTAGACCCCAGGATTAGGGCAGGAAGGGCTCCACCAGGCCACGCTGCCAAACAAGCCTCAACGGACAAAACCCCCTATTATTCCAGTTCTGGGCATGAGCTCACAAAACCCCAGTGGTCTGTGCTCCTCCCAGGATGGGCACGGGTCCCACCCGTCCCCACCACAAACTCCTCATTGTTCAGCCAAATGTCAGCCTAAGTGCCCACAGGCAGAAAAGCTGGAGCACTAGCCCACTGCACCCCCATGCTGCCTTCTCCCCAGGGCTTCTGGAGAAGGCCAAGCACTGGTGACACCACCCCCAGCTGCTCAAGTTCCTACCCCTGCCTCACCCCTCCTCCACAACACCCACCTCCAAGGGGTTTCAAACATCACCAGAGGAGGGAGACTCTGGTGGAGCCCGGGGCGGTGGGAAGAGAGAGGAGAGGCTGATTTGACACTGACAAGCCATGCCAAGGGAGGGATGCATTGTAATCAAGGCATTGCTTGCCACCCCTGGGAGCAAGCTGCCTGAAACCAGATTTCAGTGCAATTCAACCTACGAACCTGTCTGATTTCCCTTCCACCCTCGCTTATTTGGAAAGCAGACGAGGACAGGGCCTTCAGAAAAGGTTCTGGGGGCAGGGCCTCGGGCAAGGGTCTCTCTTTGCTGATGTTTTGTTCTAAGCCAGGATGATTACGTTCAGCGTTCATTCGCTGCAACAAATGGCCCATGGAGGGGCTCACTAGCTGCATCGGCAAGTTACCCATATCCTCTTTGTTAATTAGTTTGCAAAGCAGTTTGAAGGTTTCAAGTCCTATTGTCACCAGTGGGTGACAAATGACTTCAAAAGATCCCCATCAAATGCCTCGCTGCTTCCTCTCCTCCGCCTCCACTCCATTGTCTGAATAACCCCCTGAAAGCGGAAAACACATACCCCATCCCAGTGATTTTATCACCCACCCCTGTTTGGCACGCACTTCCCCCCACCCCCACCATGCCTTTCCAGCTGAGCTTGAAATTAACGTCTGCTTTAGTAGCCACGCTAGTCCACAGGATATGAGACACAGTAGGTAGGTTGGTCCAGGCAAAGATATTACCTCACCTACTTTGTCTCTCTCACGTCTGCTTTTGTTTACTTCCTCATTTCTACCCCAGCAACAGGGAGGAGCTGGGAACAGGACATTGCATCAAATGGCAGCTGCAGAACCATCAGGGGGGAGGAGTGCAAGGAGTTGTTTTGTGTAGGTCCTACATAAACACTGGCTTTTTCAATAAACAAATAAAAAGATTCTCAACGGCACAGCAGAGGAAGATCGGGGAATAGGTGGCAAATTGCTCCCCTAATGATTTTAAAGCAGATGGAATTTGGGGAGGGGAGGGGGTGTCAGATTTGACTGTGCCCACTTGAGTCTGGAATCTTCACAACTGAGTAAAAGCCCTTGATCAAAAAGAATCACCATGTGGGGCTAGGTAAAGGTTCAGATAGGCAAATATGCAGCGTGGAAAATGCGGGGAAGTGATTCGCTTCCATCCCACACTCGAATTGGAAGAGATCTAGGAGGTCCCTTCGCCTTGCCCCACTGGCCAGTCCCAGGTCGGTTCCAATGACACATTATTTTTAAGGACTTTGACCATCTCTTTTCGACTGGAATCTCCTCGGGGCAGGGACTTACTTGCCTTTGCTCATCTCTTGGACAGCACCATGCACGCCACGGGCGCGCTGCAACCAGCACAACCGTCTCAGAGAAAGAGACAAAAAGGAACAACTGCAAGGTCCACTTACCCTGATCTCGTTGCGCCGGATTTCCACGTCACACACCGAATGGCCCTGGTGGGCCCCGCTGTAGTAGCAGCAGAATTGGCACACGGCGACCTGCTCCGCTTCACAGTGGTACAATCGGTAGGCGTTGTGTTGGGGGCAGCTCCAGGCCCGGACGTCGTCCGCCTCCACCAGGAGGTGCCCCCGGGCCGTGGAGGGCTGCTGCAGGTGCGTCTGCACGTGAGATTGACAGCAGGGGGCCTCGCACCTCAGGCAGATCTTTTGGGCGGGCAGCGGGGGACCCCTGCGGCAGAAGACGCAGTGCAAGACCGAGGGGGTCTTCTCCAGGTTGAGGGAGTTGAACTTCTCCACAATGTTGGTCAGTTTCAAGTTCTTCTCCAGGTTGGGTTTCTGGTTGTAGGCCTGATTGCATTCCGGACAGCGCACTAACCCAGTCTCCTTGGCCCAGGCCTCCCCTATGCAGCCCCTGCAGAAATTGTGCTTACAAGGAAGTTGAACGGGTTCCACAAAGACATGCAGGCAAATGGGACATATAAGTTCCTCTTCGAAACAGTTCTTCCAATTTTCAGCCATTTCTACAGATATATGTATAATCTCTCTCTTCCTATTTCAGTTTGATCTACAGATGCAGCTGGAGAGTGGGCTTTTCCCCCTGCAGTGGGAAGTCTGCCGGTAAACTGCTCTTGAAAAAAAAAATAATAATCAAAACTACAATATACCCTAAAATTCAAAGTAAAATAACCCACAGAGCAGAGTTCTACGAAACTCAAACACTAACAAAAATGTATATATATGATTTGATTAAGGGCCACTGTCAGCTGGAAAAAAAACCACAGAAGATTTCAGGGTTTAAAGCCCACAATTTTAACAACTCTTAGGAGCAGTTTTGTTTCTTTTGATTCCGGAAGGTGAATCAAAACTTACTGAAGGTTGGAAAAAAAAAATCCATACAAAATCCAATAGCAGAGTCCAAGTTCTATAAAAACCTCCTAAATTTAGAACTCCGGATTTGATTTTTCTTGTCTTCGGTTTGCAACTGACATTCAATATTTTAAAGGGACTTTTGTCCACCAACCTGGTCAGAAGCCCAAGAGAATAGACCGCCTCCGATTTTTTTTTCCCCCTTCCTTTTCTCCCTGAGGGGAGCTAGGAATTAGTCTTTTAAAAAAAAAATCTGAGTTAAGATCCAAATGGAAGATTAAAAAACAATGAAACAACGAACTGGATTCTTTCAAGTGCCCCAGAGATTTCTTCTAACCCAGATGAGCAGCAAAAAAAATTCTTTCGGTTGCTTTGGAATAGTGAGATCTTGGACGGAAGAACACAGTGGGAAGACGGGTCAATCATTCAGATGAAATTCCAGCCCAGAGCCAAAGGAACCCTCCCTATCCCTTCCTCCTTTCACAAACAGGAATGAGAACGAAAGAAGAAGAAAAAAAGGTTTGGGAGGGGGGGGGAAGGCTCATGAAACAAAAATCAACCTGTGCTCTAAATGCTCACTAGGGAACAGGTTTAGAAAATGAAAATCTTGTTTCAGGATCTGGAGAGATTCTGATTCAAGGTAAAAACATCCAAAAGTAGAAATAATAAAACAAAACAGAAGCTCAATATTTGGGAGAGAGCTGGGTCGCTGGTAGGAAAACAAGCATGCCTTGATCAAACTGAAAAGGAATTTCTCAACTGCTAATGAAGAGCCCTTCCCCCTCCTTTTCCTTCTCTTCTCTGTTTTCTCTCTGACATGAAAGCTATTGCTCCTTTCAGATCCAGCCTGCAAAAAGGGGGTGAGAGGGAGAAGCTGAAAGAAGACGGCAGAAATGTACAATTCCAGCAGGATCTAGTCAATTCTCAGCCATTTTGAGTTGCCTCTCTCAGTTTGGATTTTAAAAATAAAGCGACAAGAGAAAGAAGGGTAGATTTAAAAAAAAAAAGTAATAAAAACAATAAAAAAACAAATCGATCTGGTAGACGGCACCCCCCCCCTGTAAAGTATGCGCCTGATGTGTCAGTTTAAGGAGGGGAAACTCCAAATTGAGTCTGTGCAGCAGCAGCTGCTGTTGTCTTTTGGCTTTATCATCAGATCAAAAAAAAAAAGCCAACACGCTCATCACGGCCACCTCCAGCCATCTTGGTTTTTTTGTTGTTTTTTTTTTTAAATAATCTCTTTAATAAAAATAGACGTTTCTTCTTTCCCTCCCTACGCCCCCAGAATCACGGCAGAGACTCTGGCAGCACCGTGGTTTCAAGGCTCCCTCTTCTCTGCCCCCGGATTCTTTGCCACACGCAGGGGGGGGGGGGAATAAACCGACTCCCTACAACATTAAAAGAAAAAGGAAAAAAAAACAAACAAAACCCAAACCCCCAAAGAGCCACAGGCCAAGCGGGCTCGGCCCCGCGGTCACACGCAGGCCCGGGGCCAGGCGACCGGGGCAGCGGCTCCTCCAGGCTGGGCCATACAGCAGGAATCAGGTCTCCTGACAGCTACGGAGCCATAGTCACCGGGCAGCTCCAGACACAGGCGGTCACATCCCAGGTGCGGGGGGGGTGCGTGTCGGGGGGGGGGGGAGCCCAGAGCAGGAGACGCGACCCCCACCGCGCACGATAAATCCCCAAGGGGGGGGGGGCGCGGACCCCAAAGTCCTCGGGACTGGGGGGCGGGGCTCAGCCGGGGGGGGGGCGATGGAGGCTGCAGGGAGGGGGGGGGTCCGGGTCCTCTTCGGGCTGTGGCTGCGCAGGGGGGCGGCCCGATCCCCCCGCCCCGAGCGGGCTCCCCTGGGGCCGCGGCGCCCCGTTCGCCGCCGGCGAGTGACAGCCCGGGGGGAGCCGGTCCGGAGGGTGCCGCGGCCGCCGCCTCCTCCTCGCCCGCCGCTGCCGCTACCGCCGCTGCCTCCCCCCGCCCGTGGCCGCGCCGCCGTCGTCTCACGCCGGGGCCGAGCCGCCGCCGCAGCCTCTAGCCCGGGCCCCGCCCCGCCGGCCCACGTGACCGCCCCGATTCGATACATTGAAACGCCGCCGCGTTCGGCCTCCTGCCTTAAAGCGGCCGCGCCGGGGCGGCAGAAGGGGGTGGGGCCCACCTTTCTCCAACTCCCCCCCGCCCCCCCCGCCTGCGACCCTCCCCGCACCCCCGGCGGGGTTAGGGCTGTGACCGTGGCACTCGGGACCCCCAGGCCTGGGTCCCGCGGCGCGAGGCACGGTACCGAGACAGCCGCTGCTAGGGTGACCAGATGTCCCGATTTTACAGGGGACAGTCCCGCTGGTTGGGGCTTTTTCTTATATAGGTTCCTATTACCCCCCCACCCGCGTCCCGCTTTTTCACACTTGCTGTCTGGCCACCCTAGGCGCTGCCCCAAAGAGCTTCCCATCCTTGGCAGGAGAGGATGGGGGGACCTGCGGGGAACAACCAGGCCCCGCTGGCTAGCGCCAGAGGCGGTGGATGCGCCGGTGCGAAATGCTACGGGCGGCCGCTCCCGGCCGAGTGTGCAAGGCAGCAAAGGGGTCAGAGCCCTGGTGCATCAAGCGTTTTACTCCAGCAAGGGGCACAGGCCTACAGCTATCCGCTCTGGCCCCCGTTCCCACAGTATCTTCGGCCCTGATCCTCCAAGGCATGGAAGGGGACATCGATGCAGTTAACAGCAGCAAGCCTCCGAGCCCGGCTCGACAGACCCACTTCACGGGTAGCGCAAGCCCAAGTCTGTCAACGCGTGCTCAGAGGTTCACTGCTTCAGGCAGTGTAGAGACACCCTTAGACACGTAATTCCCACTGAAATCAACATCAGGTAGGTGCCTAAATACACCTCTACCCCCATATAACGCTGTCCTGGGGAGCCAAAAAATCTTACTGTGTTATCATAGAATATTGGGGTTATAAGGGACCTCAGGAGGTCACCTAGTCCAACCCCCTGCTTAAAGCAGGACCAATCCCCAGACAGATTTTTGCCCCAGTTCCCTAAATAGCCCCCTTAGGGGCTGAACTCACAATCCTGGATTTGTCAGGCCAATGTGCTATCCCTCCTCCCTGTAATAGCAAACTTGCTTTGATCTGCCGGAGCATGCAGCCCCGCCCCCCGGACCACTGCTTTACCACGTTATATCCAAATTTGCGTTATATCGGGGTAGAGGTGTACCTTTGGGGAGCTGGGCCTCACAATCTTTAATATATTTACCCTCACAATACCCCTGTGCAATAGGGAAACGCTATCATCCACATTTTACAGATGGGAGACTGAGGCACAGAGCAGCTAAGGCCTAAGCACCAGACCATGTTGTGTGCGATTAAAGCTTTCCAGGAAAACTGGTGGTTTTTCTAGCTGCCCGCACTGCAAACTCAGCCTGAGATCTGAGAGACAGATTAACACATTGCCAGCAATACAGATTTTGGAGCTAGGACGTTGCAGGGATGTGTGCACTGGTTCTAGGGGTGTTGGTTTTTAAGCATAGCAGAGTCTTACAGATTTGCATACAATCTTGTAAAGGCCTCCACGTTTTCTGCACTCTGTGAGAAAAGCAGTCTAAGTACAGCCAACCCCAAGTGTTCCAAAATCATGAGTCACCCCCCCCCCCAAAAAAAAGACTCTGAGATTGGCTTCAAAATCATGAGACTGAAACCAAAAATAATGAAGTTTGATTACTTGTTATCTTACTTCTGTGTTTTGAGCCTTTGAGCTACACTTGGGTCATGTTTTTGAAGCCCAGATCTTACCCTTTTTAAAATATGAATAGTCACATGAATCTAGGAGCTGGGGCTTTAACAAAAAAACCCAACCATGAGAGTCAGGATAAAATTGTGAGAGTGGGCAACACTGTAAGTGTCCCTGGAGCCAAATCCTTTTTGGAATTAAATGCTCACTTCAGTTTTTAGGAGTGATGCTTATCTCTTTCCTCAGCGAAGATAAAGGATGTAGAAATATTTCCAGCTTTACTCACCAGTGCTGATCACACCGAGCTGACCTGTACTTCACCGCGCTCTGCGTTTAGCTTCATCGCGGCTCGGGATTTGGTGAAACTCCTTTCATTCAGGCCAGTCCATGGGCTTGTCAAACCCAAAGGGCTGGGCAGCCCTGAACTTTGGCAGTTTTCTTTTCCTGTTCTTGATCCTGCTCCAGAACGAGTTTATCTCTGACACCGTCATGTGCCAGTGGCAAAGAATCCTAGAGGGCATCACTTTCCTCCAACACGGAACATGGACCTTTATTAGAATACGCAACGCAATGCTAACCCTGAAGCGCCTCTGTTTCTCTCTGCTTTACTGTAGAGCTCTGCCTAGAAGCTCCCCGAGCTTCAGTGCTGCCTGGCGGATTGCTACAGATTTAAAGAAACAATTCACATAACGTCACCGTTTCGTTAATTCTTTTGACCATGAGCAACGCAGGCTAGAATCCGGATCTCTCTCTCTCTCTCTCAATGCTGTGTTGGTTCTGCAAGGAGAAGGGGAGTATAAAGCAGGAGCTCAGAGGCTAGAGTGGTGAAGACCAAAGTATTGAGGAAGACAGAAGTAGTAAGCACTCATTTAACTCATGAAAGTGAGCCCATCTGACTCTGAACACACACGGGGAGCAGGTCAAGTGAGAAAGGAGGAGCCAGTAGCCACTTGCTTTTAAACTGGGGCCCAACAAGCGCTGTATGGCCTGTCCCCACCAGGGTTCATAACCACATTTGAAACGCTTGGTGGTGGCTTGCATCCATGCAATGGTTTCAAGCACAGCGGAACTAGCACCTAGCAAGCTGCCAGGGTGACAAGCGCCATTAGCGGTTTACAGCGATTGTTCCCAAGCACCTCCAGGTACTGATTCCACAGGCCTTGGAGCCTGTGGCTGGCCTGTTCCTGCCTTAATAATGAGCCTCTAAGTTAGGCCCTGATGTGCTACTGCATCCGACTCAGCTGCCCCCACCCTCGGGCTCAGGGGAGCTGGGTCGGCTCCGAACAGCAGTCTCACGATTTCGCAACCGGCCAGGTTAGAGAGCACACAGCAGACCAGGAAGCAGCTGCTGACAATCTATAGAGACCTTCACATCATTTTACAGACTACAATCTATGGTGCCTTGCCGCCTCAGGAGAGTTGCTCCGTGTAACCGACCTCAGGCTCTGAATGCTGCCATCTCTAGTGGGAGGAGGACAGCAGCTAACTGGTGAAAAGTAAGGAGAATATACTTCAGTTAAAGACAGGTCCAAGTCCTGACCCACGCAAACAGGGGGTGATGAATCAAGTTGTTAGCCTGGCAAATGAGTACAATCGGGGTGAGCCTTGCACACAACCTGAACGCACAGTCCCAGGATAGCTCACCCAGGGCCTGTGTCCCTATCATGCTGTGATACCAGCGAGGGATGGAGAACCTCATCTCCAGTCACACAGGGGAGCAATTCGTAGACTGATCCGGCCCTTCCAGCAGCTGGTTCTAACTCGAGGTCTTGCAAACTGCAGGACTGGCCGTGGGTACCAAAAGCTCTGGAAAGAGCTGAATCCTCATGGGCCAATCCAGCTCCCAGTGAGAATTTTGCCCTAGGGTCAGAACGGGGCCATTATTTTGTGTCCCGACATTTTAGCTGTGTTTTGAACAATTTATGTTTTGCCCACACGGTCTCTTTAAACCCAACATTCCCACCTGTGTTTTTTTGTTTTGTTTTTCCTTCTCTTGGAGATTGAGCAATTCTCCTTTTCCCTTGGAAGAGAACATAGGGGTGTGCCTGTTATCACATCTCTCCTGCCAATCTCCTTATCAGCAGCTGCTTTCGCAGGAGGAGGGGGGTTGTATATCCGACTCCGGCTGAATGTGCTAGGGTGTTGGAAGCAAAATATGTTTCCAATGTAAACACGTTTCCCATAAGGAGAACTGAAAAGGCAGAACTCAAGAGTGGCTTAAAAACAGAACATTTAGATTAAAAAAATCCATGTAGTGCTTTCTGCCGAATCAAGATACCACTGTAATGCATGTTAACAGAAGGAAGCACTACCTTGTGGTTAAAGCCCAGGACTGGGAGTCAGGACTCCTGGGTTCTATTCCTGACTCACTGTGTGACCTCAGGTAAGTCATGTGACCTCTCCGTGCCTCTCTTTGCCCATCTGTAAGATGGGGATACCAGTGATTTACCTCTCAGTGGGTTGCGAGATTTAATTTGTCACTGTTTGTAAAAATGCTTTGAGCTCCTTGGAGAGAGGAAACTAGAGCACAGCAAAGCACAGTACGCTCATTATTACAGTGCACTGCTAGCTTCTTTAGCATCACAAAACACAGCCATCAGGCTGGCAGATGGCCCAGCACAATATAAATACAACCGGACCAAGTGCTCATCTGCCCCGACGGACGTGTAATTCAGTGCTGAATTCACTCCAGTGGCAGTGCGGGATGTGAAATCTTCTGCCTTTGCTAACTTGACTGACTTTGGAAGTGCCTGCAAGTCATTGCAACCCAATGGGTGCTTGGTGCCCCTTGTGTTGTGCACTGGTGGGGCTGAATCCAATCCCTAGCGGACAGGAGTCTGCATCGCAGAAGCCACCAAAGCCCCTGGCCCCGTTGATGGCAATTTGGGCACAGAGGCCAAGCTCTGAATGAACCCTGCAGACTGACCCCTCTTTACACCTCTAGAACTGGTCGCGCCAGAATGGGCAGCGCTGTCACTGCCACCCTACCTGGTCTGTGGATAAACAGGAGACGCTGGTCCCCAGCACTGTCAAACTGGCACAAAACGACTGAATACATTTCCAAATTCACTGACTGCAGCTGGCAGGTGAACCCCTTGCCCAAGACTTACAGGGTCCGTCTACACTTGCAGCTGGGAGCGTGCTTCCCAGCATGGATCAACAGCCTCGCGCTGTGCTCAAAACATCACGGCAGCAGCTTGGGCTAGCAACCCAAGCCCAAAGCCGCCCAGGCCCCTGAGTATGTACTCAGGAGGCTAGCCTGGACGCATTCACTCGAGCAGAGTTAGTGCGTGTCGGTCTGGGGGTCCCTGCAACCCATGCTCCCAGAGCTGTGTAGGCACCCCCAAAGATCCACACCATCCACACCTCTTTTTTAGCTGGGTTAAGTAAATACGATATGTAATCTAGTTATACTTCCCGTCCAAGGATCTCAAAGTACTTTGCACATATCAGTGAAGCAGGTAATTATTCCTGTTTTACAGATGAGGAAAATGAAACCCAGCGAGTCTGGCTGGCATTTTCAAGAGCGGTTCCTGCTTTTGTGTACCTGGCTTGCGACACCTGATTTCCAGAATGGCTGAGCGCTTACACCTCCCGTTGAAACCAGTGGCTCAATCCCTCTGCAAAATCCAGCCTGAGGTGTCCACCTGAAAATCAGTGACCCCTCTGGAAACTTGGCTTTGGCTGAGTTTCCCCAAGGTCAGGGAGGATCAAATCCGACCTGCCTGACCCCCAGTCATGTGCCTGAACCACAAGACCAACTTTCCTTTTTAAGCAGAGTCTATTTGGGCAGCAAAGAGACTCGGGCTCCGTGAGCCGTAGTTTAAGCCGTACTTGAGTTCAGTCATTCGTGAATGAAATTGGTTTACTGGGTTCTTTCCACACTTCCCCATTTCATAACTTTATGTAAAACTTCGGTGCGGTTGTGTGAGAGCCAGCGAGCAGGGGCTAAAACCCAGTCGGGATGTCCCTCTGTGGGCCTGAGACAAACAGCCTGTTTCCTTCCCGAAGAGCCCCCTTCTGTAACAGGAGCCCCAGACACAGGGTAACAGCACCGAAGATTTGTATGCACCACGAGGTTCTGAGAACCAAGCTCATGGTGAGTGAGAAGAGTCTCACTATTTGCCTAGCAAATAATGACCCAAAGAAGAGCTCTGTGTAGCTCAAAGGCTTGTCTCTCTCAGCACCAGAAGTTTGTCCAATAAAAGATATTACCTCACCCACCATCTCTCTCGAATAGCCTGGGACCTACCCAGCTACACCACCGCTGCATACATATTTACCTAGCAGTCATTTATGCTACAGATCTACCCTAATGCAAACTCTCTCCTGCTTCCCACCCAGGCTCGTTAAAATAGGGAATGATTGAGGGTGGTTTGGATTTTTTTTTCAGGTAAATCAGGTAAATCTTATGAAAGGCAAGGTGAGGAAACCCAGCTTGGATGGTCCCCGAATGGGAATCACTAGAAGTGGCAGAGTCAATCCAGGCAGCTGCTCATGCAGTTCACGCCCTTCCCTGGTGGAAATCTGAAGTAAGGGATGATGCTGTCCTTAAGGAGGGACTTATGAACATGGTGAAGAATAGCTGAGACTTTACCGTGGTGTGCAACCACCCCCTCTCTTTACCTTCCTCCCCAAAGAGCTCTCTGCCCTAAGCTCCCTGCACCTCAATGCAGCTCTCAAGGGGCGGATCTGGTGCTCTCCTTGCCCTTGTAAATACCAATCCCCCTTGCACGGCTCTCTCCCAGGGGGTTGCCAACTTTCTAATCCCAGGAAACCAAACACCCTTGCCCCGCCTCCTGCCCCACCCCTTCCCCAATGCCCCGCCCAGGCTCAGGCAGAGGGTTGAGAGGCGGGAGGAGGTGTGTGCTCCGGGAAGGGGCTCTGGGAAGGGGGAGGGGGCTGGGGTGCAGGCTCTGGGAGGGAGTTAGAGTGCAGGAGGGGGTTCTGATCTGGGACTGGGGGTTGGGGTACAGGAGGGGGGTTGGGGTGCAAAAGGGAGTGCAGGCTCTGGGAGGGTGTTTGGGTGCAGAAGGTTGCTCAGGGCTGGGAGTTGGAATGCGGGAGGGGGTGAGGGGTGAGGGCTCTGGGAGGGTGTTTGGGTGCAGGAGGGAGTGAGGGGCTGGGAGTTGGAATGCGGGAGGGGGTGAGGGGTGCGGGGTCTGGGAGGGTGTTTGGGTGCAGGAGGGAGCTCGGGGCTGGAGCAGGGAGTTGGAATGCGGGAGGGGGTGAGGGGTGCGGGCTCTGGGAGGGTGTTTGGGTGCAGGAGGGAGCTCAGGGCTGGGAGTTGGAATGCGGGAGGGGGTGAGGGGTGTGGGGTCTGGGAGGGTGTTTGGGTGCAGAAGGTTGCTCAGGGCTGGGAGTTGGAATGCGGGAGGGGGTGAGGGGTGCGGGGTCTGGGAGGGTGTTTGGGTGCTGGAGGGAGCTCGGGGCTGGAGCAGGGAGTTGGAATGTGGGAGGGGGTGAGGGGTGCGGGCTCTGGGAGGGTGTTTGGGTGCAGAAGGGAGCTCAGGGCTGGGAGTTGGAATGCGGGAGGGGGTGAGGGGTGCGGGATCTGGGAGGGTGTTTGGGTGCAGAAGGGAGCTCGGGGCTGGGAGTTGGAATGCGGGAGGGGGTGAGGGGTGCAGGCTCTGGGAGGGTGTTTGGGTGCAGGAGGAAGTTTGGGACTGGGGCAGGGAGTTGGAATGCGGGAGGGGGTGAGGGGTGCGGGCTCTGGGAGGGTGTTTGGGTGCAGAAGGGAGCTCGGGGCTGGAGCAGGGAGTTGGAATGCGGGAGGGGGTGAGGGGTGCGGGCTCTGGGAGGGTGTTTGGGTGCAGGAGGGAGCTCGGGGCTGGAGCAGGGAGTTGGAATGCGGGAGGGGGTGAGGGGTGCGGGCTCTGGGAGGGTGTTTGGGTGCCGGAGGGAGCTCGGGGCTGGGAGTTGGAATGCAGGAGGGGGTGAGGGCTCTGGGAGGGTGTTTGGGTGCAGGAGGGAGCTCGGGGCTGGGAGTTGGAATGCGGGAGGGGGTGAGGGGTGCACACTCTGGGAGGGTGTTTGGGTGCAGAAGGGAGCTCAGGGCTGGGAGTTGGAATGCGGGAGGGGGTGTGGGGTGCGGGATCTGGGAGGGTGTTTGGGTGCAGAAGGGAGCTCGGGGCTGGGAGTTGGAATGCGGGAGGGGGTGAGGGGTGCAGGCTCTGGGAGGGTGTTTGGGTGCAGGAGGAAGTTTGGGACTGGGGCAGGGAGTTGGAATGCGGGAGGGGGTGAGGGGTGCGGGCTCTGGGAGGGTGTTTGGGTGCAGAAGGGAGCTCGGGGCTGGAGCAGGGAGTTGGAATGCGGGAGGGGGTGAGGGGTGCGGGCTCTGGGAGGGTGTTTGGGTGCCGGAGGGAGCTCGGGGCTGGGAGTTGGAATGCAGGAGGGGGTGAGGGCTCTGGGAGGGTGTTTGGGTGCAGGAGGGAGCTCGGGGCTGGAAGTTGGAATGCGGGAGGGGGTGAGGGGTGCAGGCTCTGGGAGGGTGTTTGGGTGCAGGAGGGAGCTCGGGGCTGGGAGTTGGAATGCGGGAGGGGGATAGGGGTGCGGGCTCTGGGAGGGTGTTTGGGTGCAGAAGGGAGCTCAGGGCTGGGAGTTGGAATGCGGGAGGGGGTGAGGGGTGCAGGCTCTGGGAGGGTGTTTGGGTGCAGAAGGGAGCTCAGGGCTGGGAGTTGGAATGCGGGAGGGGGCGAGGGGTGCGGGGTCTGGGAGGGTGTTTGGGTGCAGAAGGGAGCTCAGGGCTGGGAGTTGGAATGCGGGAGGGGGCGAGGGGTGCGGGGTCTGGGAGGGTGTTTGGGTGCAGGAGGGAGCTCGGGGCTGGGAGTTGGAATGCGGGAGGGGGTGAGGGGTGCGGGGTCTGGGAGGGTGTTTGGGTGCAGGAGGGAGCTCGGGGCTGGGAGTTGGAATGCGGGAGGGGGTGAGGGGTGCGGGCTCTGGGAGGGTGTTTGGGTGCAGGAGGGAGCTCGGGGCTGGGGCAGGGAGTTGGAATGCGGGAGGGGGTGAGGAGTGCAGGCTCCAGCCGGGCAGCACTTACCTCAGGCGGCTCCCAGTTGGCAGCACACCAGATCTAAGGCAGGCTCCCTGCATGCCCTGGCTCTGCGTGGCTCCTAGAAGCGGCTGGCATGTCCGGCCCAGTTCCTAGGTGCAGGGGCGGCCAGGCCGCTCTGCGCCCACAAGTGCCACCCCTGCAACTCCCATTGGCCACTGTTACTGGCCAATGGGAGCTGTGGAGCCGGTGCTCGGGGCAGGGGCAGCATGCGGAGCTTCCCTGATCACCCCTGCGGCTAGGGGCCTCAGGGACATGCCAGCTGCTTCCGGGAGCTGCACAGACCCAGGGCAGGCAGGGAGCCTGCCTTAGCCTCGCTGCACCGCTGATCTTTCTGACCAGGGGTTCCAGTCGAAAACTGGATGCCTGGCAACCCTAGGCTAGGCCAGAGGTTGGAGAAGGAGCTGCAGCACGTAAGACTTTTGCACCAGTTCCCTTGATGAGCAGCAAGAAAACAAACATCGATGGATTTCTGACTGTGCTACAAGACACGCTCCAACATGCATGTATTTGCTTTGCCCAGGCTATTGAAACAGGCAGGCACACTCCTTGAGCACACAGAAGACACATTATCCAGAAGGCCCAGCTGGGACCGTGATCTAGCAAGGGCTCACGATGAACTAGTAAATCTAGTTGCCGCAGAAAACCAGATAAAGGGGGTTGCAGTTGAACTGGCATCGTTCTAACACGCCTGGCACACATTTAACATCTGCGCTCTGGGAGGCTCTGGCGCGCAACGAAGCTAGTCTATGGGCAGACTCTATTAGGCCTTGTGTTGGGTGTGGCCCCCTAACGATCTCTTACCCCGTCTTAAACGAAGGGCGTGTGCCCATATCAGTTTGAACAAGATTTTGTCTCCACCCACGACAAGGATTCACCTGGTCAGGAGCGGCGCAAGCGCCCTAAAGGTGGGGGGGAGACAGGTGAAAATCAGTGACCTCTCTGGAAACCTCCTAGAGCCCAAACTGTGGCCCTACCCCATTCCGGCACCCCTGCACTCAGTTCATAACAGTATCTTTAAATACGAGGACAGATTCTTGGCCCTCTGCCACTCAGGCACTATAGAAACAGGTTGCAAACCATGTTGGAGCATAGAGTCATAGGACTGGAAGGGACCTCGAGAGGTCGTCTAGTCCAGTCCCTGCACGCTTGGCAGGACTAAGTATTATCTAGACCATCCCTGACAGGTGTTTGTCCAACCTGCTCTTAAAAATCCCCAATGATGGAGATTCCACAGCCTCCCTAGGCAATTTATTCCAGTGCTTAACCACCCTGACAGTTAGGAATTTTTTCCTAATGTCCAACCTAAACCGCCCTTGCTGCAATTTAAGCCCATTGCTTCTTGTCCCATCCTCAGAGGTAAAGAAGAACAATTTTTCTCCTTCCTCCTTGTAACAACATTTTATGTACTTGAAAACTGTTATGTCCCCTCTCAGTCTTCTCTTCTCCAGACTAAACAAGCCCAGTTTTTTCAATCTTCCCTCCTAGGTCATGTTTTCTAGACCTTTAATCGTTTTTGTTGCTCTTCTCTGGACTTTGTCCAATTTGTCCACATCTTTCCTGAAATGTAGTGCCCAGAACTGCACACAATCCTCCGGTTGAGGCCTAATCAGCGTGGAGTAGAGCGGAAGAATTACTTCTCATGTCTTGCTTACAACACTCCTGCTAATACATCCCAGAACCATGTTCACTTTTTTTTTTTTTTGCAACAGCGTTTCACTGTTGACTCATATTTCGCTTATGATCCACTATGACCCCCAGATCCCTTTCCGCAGCACTCCTTCCTAAGCACTCATTTCCCATTTTGTATATGTGCAACTGATTGTTCCTTCCTAAATGAAGTACTTTGGATTTGTCCTTATTGAATTTCATCCTATTTACTTCAGACCATTTCTCCAGTTTGTCCAGACCATTTTTAATTTTAATCCTATTCTCCGAAGCACTTGCAACCCTTCCCAGCTTGGTATCATCCGCAGACTTTATAAGTGTACTCTCTATGCCATTATCTAAATCATTGATGAAGATATTGAACAGAACCAGACCCGGAACGGATCCCTGCGGGACCCCACTCGTTATGCCCTTCCAGCATGACTGTGAACCACTGAAAACTACTCTCTGGGAACGATTTTCCAACCAGTTATGCACCCACCTTATAGTAGCTCCATCTAAGTTGTATTTCCCTAGTTTGTTTATGAGAAGGTCATACAAGACAGTATCAAAAGCCTTACTAAAGTCAAGATATACCACATCTACCGCTTCCCCCCATCCACAAGACTTGTTACCCTGTCAAAGAAAGCCATCAGGTTGGTTTGACATGATTTGTTCTTCACAAATCCATGCTGACTGTTACTTATCACCTCATTATCTTCAAATGTTTGCAAATTGATTTCTTAATTATTTGCTCCATTATCTTTCCGGGTACAGAAGTTAAGCTGACTGGTTTGTAATTCCCCAGGTTGTCCTTATTTCCCTTTTTATAGATGGGCACTAGATTTGCCCTTTTCCAGTCTTCTGGAATGTCTCCCGTCTTCCATGACTTTTCAAAGATAATTGCTAATAGCTCAGATTATCCTCAATCAGCTCCTTGAATATTCTAGGATGCATTTCATCAGGCCCTGGTGATTTGAAGACATCTAACTTGTCTAAGTAATTTTTGATTTGTTCTTTCCCTATTTTAGATTCTGATCCTACCTCATTTTCACTGGCATTCATTATGTTAGACATCCAATCGCCACCAACCTTCTTGGTGAAAACCGAAACAAAGTCATTAAGCACCTCTGCCATTTCCACATTTTCTGTTATCGTCTTTCCCCTCTCATTGAGTAATGGGCCTAATCTGTCCTTGGTCTTCCTCTTGCTTCTAATGTATTTGTAGAATGTTTTCTTGTTACCCTTTATATCCCTAGCTAGTTTGATCTCGTTTTGTATCTTGGCCTTTCTAATTTTGTCCCTGCATACTTGTGTTATTTGTTTATATTCATCCTTTGCAATTTGACCAAGTTTCCACTTTTTGTAGGACTTTTTTTTTTAGTTTTAGATCATTGAAGATCTATTGGTTAAGCCAGGATGGTCTCAATGTTAGGATTCTGCCTCTCTTTCCTACACAGTGGGATAGTTTGCTCTTGTGCCCTTAATAATGTCTCTTTGAAAAACTGCCAACTGTCTTCAATTGTTTTTCCCCTTAGACTTGCTTCCCAGGGGATTTTACCTACCAACTCCCTGAGTTTGCTAAAGTCGCCTTCTTGAAATCCATTGTCTTTATTGTGCTGGTCTCCCTCCTACCATTCCTTAGCATCATGAAATCTACCATTTCATGATCACTCTCACCCAAGCTGCCTTCCATTTTCAAATTCTCAACCAGTTCTTCCCTATTTGTCAAAAATCAAGTCTAGAACAGCCTCCCCCCAGTAGCTTTCTCCACCTTCTGAAATAAAAAATGGTCTCAATACATTCCAAGAACTTGTTGGATAATCTGTGCCCTGCTGTGTTATTTTCCCAGCAGATGTCTGGTTGGTTGAAGTCCCCCATCACCACCAAGTCCTGTACTATGGATGATTTTGTTAGTTGTTTAAAAAAAGCCTCACCCACCTCTTCTTCCTGGTTAGGTGGTCTGTAGTAGACCCCTACCATGACATCACCCTTGTTTTTTACCCCTTTTATTCTTACCCAGAGACTTTCAACAAGTCTGTCTCTTATTTCTATCTCAACCTCAGACCAAGTGTATACATTTTTAATATATAAGGCAACACCTCCTGGCTGTCCTTCCTGAGCAAGCTGTACCCTTCTGTACCAATATTCCAGTCATGTGTGTTATCCCACCTAGTCTCCATGATGCCAACTATGTCATAGTTGTGTTTATTTACTAGCATTTCGAGTTCTTCCTGCTTATGCCCCATACTTCTCGCATTAATATACAGACATCTAAGATACTGATTTGATCCCCCCCCCCAAGTTCTGTCTTGTCTCTCCCTTAATTCTGCTATAACAGCCCATGCTCCCCCCAGATTCTGACCCTTCTCCCAGGTCTCCATGTTTTTGACTTACCTGTGGGCTTTGATCACCTGCCCCAGTCGAAACTACTTTAAAGCTCTCCTCACGAGGTTAGCCAGTCTGTAGCCAAATATGCTCTTCCCCTTCCTCGATAGGTGGCCCCCATCTCTGTTTAGCAGTCCTTCTTCCTGGAACAGCATCCCATGGTCAAGGAAGCCAAAGCCCTCCTGGCGACACCATCCTCACAGCCAAGCATTCACCTCCAGGATGGTTCCAGAGGAACGTGTTCTACTTACAAAACCCATAGGACCATTCCAGGATTTCATTGGAGGGCTCTTACCCAAGAACTGACCAGGCGTGAAGCTGCTGAGAGCTGACTGCTTGAGAGCCGGGGCTGAAAGGCACTGTAGAAAGGGGGAGTGCACTTGTTATTATTATGACAGATACCAACTGCCATTTAGAATTTCTTTGCTGGGCATCTGAAGAAGGTGTTAACTCTCCTTGGCAATGACAGATACCAACTGCCAGTTAGAATTTCTTTGCTGGGCATCTGAAGAAGGTGTTAACTCTCCTTTGCAATGACAGATACCAACTGCCAGTTAGAATCTCGTTGCTGGGCATCTGAGGAGGGTGTTAACTCTCCTTTGCCATGATGGCTACAGAAAAATTGACAACGATTAGGCAGTGAGATGGCTCAGACCACTGCCTGTCATGCTGACCAATACTGTCTCATTGTGCTCCCCCCTTCTGTCTGTCTGTATCCATCTGTTGTCTCCTACTTTGATGGTAAATTCCTTAGTGCAGGGTCAGTCTTTTTGTTCTGCGTTTGTACAGTGCCTAGCACAATGGGGTCCTGGCCCTTGATCAGCGTAATCACGAGTAGACGTACAGAAGTTATTTTCCCTCTGCATTTGGCACCAGTGTGACTGCTGCTGGAATAATATGTGCCTTCTAGCATTCACAATTCAAGAAGGATGTTGATCAATTGGAGAGGGTTCAGAGAAGAGCCAGGAGAATGATTAAAGAATTAGAAAACCTTCCTTACAGTGATTGACTCAAGGAGCTCAATCTATTTAGCTTAACAAGGAGATGGTTAAGGGGTGACTTGCTCACCGTCTGTAAATACCGTCATGGAGAACAAATATTGGCTAATGGGCTCTTCATTCTAACAGAGAAAGGGAGAACACAATCCACTACCTAAAAGTTGAGGTTAGACAAATTCAGACTGGAATTAAATAAGATGTAAACTTTTAACAGTGAAAGTAATTAACTATTGGAACAATTTACCAAGGGGTGTGGTGGATTCTCCATCACTGGCAGTTTTTAAATCAAGATGGGATGTTTTTTGAAAAGTTCTGCTCTAGGAATTATTTGGGAGAAGTTCTCTGGCCTGTTACACAGGGGGTCAGAGTGGATGATCACAGTGGTCCCTTCTGGCCTTGGAATCGCTGAAGCTACAACTTGGAATCCTGTGCGTTACGGTAACACAAATAATTCATAGTAACAATGTTAGGATTCTAGCACACACCTGGTACAGTAGCTAGCTGTCGGGAGGCTGACTGGCTGAGCCGGCTACCACGCATTACGGCTGTAAGCTCTGTCACCTCGCCCCTCTTTGCAGCCAAAATCTACACCTGGAAGGGGGATGCTGGAGGATGCTTGGTTAAGAATTCCTCTGGACTGAGTGCTGAAGTTTTTGTTCTGTATGTTAAAAACACATCTAACCATATACACCCCATTTCAGCTGAGGCAAAGCAGATGACCTGACTACTTGTGGTTAGTAAGGGCCTGATTTTTACCCCAGCCTCCATTTCTGAGGGTGCAAAATTACACCCAGAAACAACTGTGCCTTCATTGTTGTGGACACAACTGTAATAATAATACTTGTTTGTACGTTCGCTAGGGTAGCGAGACGGTCGTCTTTGTTAGTGGTCTGTACAGCGCCTGATACAACAGGGCCTTGATCCTTGACTGGGGACCCTCTCACTGCTATTAAACAGCCCCTTAGCCCAAGCCCTGCCAGGCCGAGTCACTCAGCAGGCACGGACCAGCCACGGGTTTTTAATAGAAATCATAAGAAGCAGAGGATAGAAGCAACCCTGAGCCAGCTAAAATTTCGTCGCTGTTGAGTAGGCTCCATCTTTGGATAAGGAGCTCTGATTGCTGCCCGCCCCCTACTCCATACATACCAGTCAGGCTATTTAAAGGGCCATTAATACAGATCATGATAGGGCTCCATGTCAGGATTTCACAGCCTTGCTCGTTCCATACGGCACTCACTACCTATACTCCGTGGACACCGTTCCCTGAGAATCCTCTGTGCCAGTCCCTCTAGCACTTCCAAGAAGGAGCCACAAGTATTGATGCATGGGTTCCTGGCACTTGGGGTAGCTGGTGACTGAGTAAAGATCAGAAATGGACAAAAGGGCACAGGCTCAGCTCTGTGGTGTATTGAAAATTCTGTTAAAATTGTCATCTGACACTTTAAATTGCAGGGGGTTTTCCTGGTCCTGCTTGCAGTCTAGGTGGCTCTGTACAGATGTGGGCAGTTCAGACCTAGCAGCAATCACTCTGTAGAGAACCAGTCTAGAATAAGGAAGGGTGAGTTGTGTCACTCCATTTTTAGGGAGCAGCCTGCTTTCTCTCTCTCTGTTTTTCGGTTCTTGAGTGTTATCGTTCCAAATTCTAAGATATAAAGTCATGTTACATTACAACCTTCCAGAAAGAGTATTTTGTTTTTATCTAACTTCTGTGTGTGTGGGCCTGTGAACCAAACAACTTCCTGGCAGAAAACTGCTGTGATCCCTTAAGAGGTCATGCCCCAACAGCACAGAGTTGCTGCTCTGTGTGTGGTACATCATTTGCCTTTAGCATTAGAATGCAGTAAAACAAGGTGTGGCTGCAACCAGACTCCTTTGTACTGAGAACTTTTCCGTGCACAGGCTGTGCAGAATTTGGCTTCGTCTACAGGTGGATGAGACCCCGTAAGAAAACCCATGATAGTACAGGAAAGGATGCTAGCAATGCAGTAGATCGCACTCATCCCTCTGAATGCAACATGGTATTAAAAAGGGTGCTGAGGTTCTGCCATCTAAATAATACTTAAAGCCAAAGTTCTGCGACTTTGCTTTCATTACTTTTTTTTTTTTTTTTTCAAAAGTAAGGGTACCACCCAAGTGTGCTGGCCAAATGTTAGCTCCAGTATTGCCTTCCTGGGCACCTTAAATTTAGCCCTGCTGTTTGACTTGGATGTGGTATTTTTCACTTCTTGTCCTGAACGCCTGCATAATGTTGCTTTGTGGCATTAAACAGCTGCCATGTACCACCTCAGAGGTGGCTGCATTCCAGTGATGGGTGACATGAGCCTTCTCTAGTACCTTTACTTACTTCTCAGGGTGGTGTGAGACTTAATTAAGGTCTCTAAAGTTCTTTGAGCTCCTTGGATGATTTTTGTTTTATTTTAAAGGGAGCAGGCCGACTGAAGAATCTGTTTATTTAAACAGCGGAAAGTGATTTCTTGTACAGCACTGGAAGCCTGGGGCTGTACTCCTCCTCCTGGATTTTACAAGCTTTCTTAAGACTCAGATCTGTGGGAGCTGGGCAGGGTGGAGGGTGCTGTGTCACAGGCTCTGTCAGCCAGACAGATTATTAATAAGGAAAACCTCCCCTTGGAAAAGCTCAGCTCAAAACTATTCATGACTCTTGCTTCTATATAAACTCCTGCACTCCCTGGCAATCGTGAGTGACAGCCGACCGGCTCCACCCTGGAAACCGCACAAGTCACTCCCTGGCAATCCCCACTGTGTCCAGAGGGCATGGGGCTGCGTCAGTGGCTTGCAGAAGAAAATGCTCAACTTTGATTCTAGCTTTGAAAGTGCAGGGCGTTCATTCTGGGGGAGGGGTACCTACATGGAGGGCTTGTAAAAGTGACAGGCGAATAGCACAGGCGTAAGGCAAGCGCTGAGCAAGCGTCTTCCACGCCGCTCTGCCAATGCTGACCGGATTAGCCCAACCTTGGCACAGCGCTGCATGTGCATTTCAGCTTGGGCCTTTCCTGCAGCCCCTCCCACTGGTCCTTATGCAGTTCTACCAAATACGTCAACCTTGACACGCAGCCCCGCTGTTGTTCCAGTCCTGGGCCTCCCGCTCTGTAACACAGATCAGTCCACTGCGGTTTTGTCTTGGGGCCACTCCTCTCTCCAGCTCTTCCTATGCACCACTCCCCGACACACAGCAACCCTGCTATCTAATACAGCTTTCCAGAGTGCGCTGCTTTAAATGTAAGGCCGTAAGTACCTAGATCCTGTGTGTCACCTTATAAATACCTACGGTGAGACACAGACAAACAGGCCATGGCAGCATCCGTGTGTGTGTTTCAGGAACAGTTGGTGCTAAGTCATTAGATATGTGCTTTGACCCATGTTATATTTTAGACCTGTAACAAGAGTGTTAATTATCTCAGCGTGTATGAACAAGGAGTAAACTGGAGTCTGTGAAATCTGCTGCTTTCTTATTGGCTACAGGTGCTGCAGACAAAAAAAATCATCCTTGTTTCAACAAATGTTCTAGCCTGCACCTGCTGTGTTTGTGTAGTTAGTCTGAAGACACAGCTCTGTGTACAACAGCAACTTGAGAGTGGGGGCTGCAGCTTCTGGAAGCTGGTTAAAGGGCTGCTTTGATCACTCTCACACGTCAGAAAAAATGTGTGCGTGTGTAATACAAGCAAAATATTTTCATAAGGAAATTCAAGCGGGTCATTGTCATTCTTCAACCACACAACATGGCCCTTCCTTGGATTTTTATATGAAGAAGTGGCTTCTTCTTTCTTACTGCTCCCACCTAGACACCACTGTAAGCTGTGTTCACAGCTCCGCGCCCACGGGCTAGTAGAGATGGACCAGACCCAGTACTGAGAGGAGAGAGCTCAGAAAAGAAAAGAACTCAGCACACAGCAGAAAGCGGTGCTCGTGATTTGGGGGTGGGGGCGCTCTGCCCTCTGAGTCAGTATTAAACCCAGTATCCCATCATGGTGCTAGCGGGTGCTAAGCTGCTACAGAGGCTATCTTTGGGCAAGAGTCCCAATGTAACCACAGGCATGTCACTGAGCTGCTCCGTGCCTCAGTTTCCCCATATGCAAAAAGAGGACAGTGGCAGCTCCCAAACTCCCATGGGATGCTGTAGAGCCGAATGCATTACCCTTTGTAGAGTGCTTTGTGAGCCTGAGTTAGGAATGCAGAATTAATTGGTAACAAATCGGTGTCCACCTGGGCATTCATGGGTGTCACTATGTGGCACACATGGAATGTCCCAGCAGCAGTGGGAACCAACTCTGATCCTGCTCAAAGGGGATGTGGATACAGAGTTGGGAGTGGGGGGTGGGATTTGCAGCTCCAGGAGACGCTCTAGCAGCTGGGGCTAACTGCACCGAGTACGTACCTGTCCGAGACTCTAGGTATGTACTCAGGGTGACTAGCTCTATTGTTAGCCGCTAGCTCCATCAGAGCTAGTGCCAGTATTTTGCCTCAAGCTGGGAATCACACCCCCAGCTCCAAGTGTAGCTGCACTGTAAAGCACTGGCACCCATCCACTTGAACTAAAGGAGAATCCCCATGTGCTAGCAACAGTATAGGGCCATGACACATGGGACAGCTGTTCTGATTGCACCAGTGGGAGGTAGTAGTAAATACACACACACACACAGTGCTATGAGTTTGATCCCAAATGAAGTTGCGACTCACAGGATGGAGAGGCTGGGGCTCAAGAGGTTAACACAATAGTCTCATTCCTGAGAGGCAGCCCCTAGCTGTGCTTTCTAATGTCTTGACATTCTGGGTCTGTCTACACAGAAGAGAGCCGGTCCAGGGTTCCACTCTACACAGGTCTAGATTGCCTTCCTCGCCGTCCCTTTGGGAGCAGGGAGACTACAAATAGCAACCAGGAAATGGCACAAACAGAAGCCAAAAATGACCCCACCCTGCAATCGTTAAATAGCTTTTAAGGCTATAAGGGACTATAAGGATCACCTAGTCTGAGCTTTGCTTAACACAGGCCAGAGAGCCTCACCCAGTAACTGCTGCCTCAAGCCCAGACTTTCTGTTTGTGCATGTAGCATGTCTCTTAAAAAGGCACCTACACAACTGCAGTGTAGAGGTTATGGCCGCAGCCCCCGAGCTCTGGGACCCTGCCACCTCCCCGGGTCCTAGAGGGACTTAAAATCTTCCAGTGATGTAAAATCCACTCCACCCTTACGTCAGTCTGGCTGCTTTGTGGGAAGAGATGCTTTAGCCAAACCCCAGAGGCTGGGCTCAATACAGGGGGAACCGGGTGAAATCCTCTGGCCTGTGATACACAGGACGGCAGTATTCCATCAGACAGTCCCTTCCGGCCTTAAAAGCTGTCCCGACGGTTAATTACCCTCACTGTTAACATAAGAAGAATATTAGAAAGGCTTTAAAAACAAACAGACAACTCAATTTGTTCACTGAACCTGAAGCCTTTCGTATGTTTAATTGCTGGTAACTCTTCTCACTGGGGCTTCCTAGCCAGCTGAATTAGAATTCCCCTCTCGCCCACAATTCCTTTCTTCCCTAAACAAGGAGCAAGGACTATAAAGGATGGAAAGGGTTAATCTGTGCCCGGGAGCCTCTAAAACTTCACGGCTCCAGTGTGTGGAGCAAATGGCCATTGCTGCACACGGGGAATCCGATAGAGAGAGATCAAGGCCCCGGGTATAGAACTCAGATCCTTCCAACTAAACAAGGAAGCGCTCGCACCCTCTCCTTGGGGCCCCTCAGTGCCACACTCGATGTGCAGGGCGCTGCAGAAAAGGACGTGTTTATACTAAGCAGAGGTGTGGTTAGAGGCAGTGGGTCAGGGCGGCTTTGCTATGCCTGTGGCACTATATACATCGGGGATATAACCCTAACCCTGGCTGCATGCGATAGGCCGTGCATCAGAGCTCGAGGGGTCACTGCACCTGTCTGCGTCCTAATTTCCCCTGCAGTGACAGATGATCTTAATGGCACCCGGCTTGCTGATAAATTGACCACTCTCACCTATGTCCTGCTGCCCTGCCACTGGGAGCCACCTTGCCGCTTTCGGTTCTGATGGGGAGGGACCACCACAGAGATCAGAAAGGAATTCAGTCTCTATGGCCCTTTAAATCATTGGCTTCTCCGCTGAGGCTGCCAGTTAGAGCTACTGGCTCTGGGAGGTATTGGATACCTGCCCATTTCGAACCGATGGGAGACCAGCAGCTTATTTCACTTACGGTCACAGGCCAACAAAATGCCCATCGGCCGGGAACAGCTTTCTTCACTAATGACCTATTTTGGACTCAAACAGGCAAAAGGTTCCACAGCCCAAGGCATCTCAATCCCCCAAACCAGCTTTTATGTGCTGTAAATGTCTCGGGCACTGTAGGAAAAAATTGCTTCACATCCAGGAAGCGAAGGTCGCTTTGTCACTCGGCATGCATGAAAATGCTGTTTCATGCTGTCTACAAAGAAGGCTGATGTACTTGTGCCTGGTGGATCGCATTAAGAACTTGCCTCTGCTTCTCAAAGCTACTTGCGCTATATTTCATCAGCCCACAGAGGTACAGAGCCGATGTTTGCTGTGTAGGGCCGCAGACCCTTATAATCTGATTGGAGAATGGAGCTGTTTGCACAGATTTATTGAGTGACGGTTTATTAAAGCGACAGGTCCCTTCTCCACCACTGCCCAGGACGATGGTCACCGGCTCTGAGCAGAGGGCTCACTTTAGTTTGCCAGAATCGACTCTTGTAAAAATCTGTGACCTTTTGAAAAAAGGTTTATAACTAAACTAAACAGGCCCTGACTCAGACCTGACTCCCACGGCTAAACCCCCATTAAAGCCAAGCGGATGGCTACTGTGGAACAAACTTCTCCCCCTGTGGTGAGTAATACGGTCAAGGCTTCAGCTGAAGTTTTAAGACTGGGTTTAAGATTTATGGATTAAGTGAACTCACAGGGTGGCATGATCCAGGATTCAAATGGCTGCAGCCATAAATACCTCTGCTTAATGGCAGCCCCTGGAACATGCTATGAGAGAGTGTCATAGACTAGAAATGACTTAACACTTGTCACTTCACAGCCCTGGCCTGAGGGGGTATACACATCTCTTTGTCCCTCACAAACACCCCCCCACACACACACACAACAATCACACAGATATACACCATGTAGACACACAGGTCTACACATACATCACAGAGACACACTGCAGTACACCATACCGACACACACACACACCACTCATGCTGACACACATATTTAAACACAGTCACACACTTGACACACACACACATCACACAGACATACACCCCAGTCACACACCAGTTACCTTCCACACAGACACACACCAACATACACCATACAGACACATACGTACAGACACCACACAGACATACACCCCAGTCACCTTCCACACAGACACACACCAACATACACCATACAGACACACACATTCATACACACACCCCAGAGACATACATGTGTGCACACACCACTCTCCCATGATCACACACGCACACCCATACACCCCAATCTGTCTCACACCCCAATCACACAGACACGCACAATTCACCCTCATGCACAATTGCACTAGTGCACAGACATGTGTATGCCTTCCTGCTGGCGAAGGTTTGTGCCGTATACATGTGTGCTACACACACAGGCCAGTCTAGTGGGTTTCTCTCCAGCAGCCTCCCATCTGCCCTGGCGCCTGAGGCGTGGGTGGCTTTGCCCTTTTAAGAGCCAGCGCTGCCATTTGAAGGGACAGGCGCCCATCCTTAATGATTAATAAAAGCCAGCAATCCACCGGCTACCAACATCTAAACACACAAAGCGAGCCCCTCACCCCTCCTGTTCCCCCCTAGCCCCGTCCCCACCGCTGGCTGGGTCCAGCGCAAGAGACAAATAAATCCCTTTGCAGCTAGGAACCGGTGCAGACAATGGCTCTGATGCTGAACCAGTTATGTCTGTATCATCCCCTCAGCAGAGCTGTGTCCTTGTGCAAGGAGCAGGCCAGCGGGGCTTAGCAGGGCCCCCAACAACTTCCCCCTGGCCAGAGCCTTTCCTGGCCTAGCAAAGGGGTTGCTTTGGTTTGGTTTTAAATAGAGGCTGATGTGTTGACATGGTAGGAGGTCTTCCCCTCCCCCCAAGCTTGGAGAAACAATCAAGGATGGACAGATGGATCCAGCTAGATAACCCCCTCGCACCTCAAACTGAGCTAAAGCTCCAAGCGATGGTGTCAGTTTCCCCTTGGCTGGTGAGGTTTCTTTCTATGCAAATGCCTGCCTGAGAGCAGAGCAGCTGCCCCAGTGGAGTGACTCATTTCCTGCTCTTGTGTCACGTTCTGGTCAGGCCAGTTTGGCAAAATCTTTGCTCGTTTTCCCCAGCTCTCTGCTCCTCCTCCGAGATCAGGGGTGTGCGTTCGCTCAGGCCCTGGCAGAATGAGGCAGGATTTTCAGGAAACTGCGTCAAAGCCACACACAGAAGAAGAAGAAGGGGGGAAAAAGTACAATCAAGTGTGTTGTTGGGAGAGAGAGAGACCAGCTCAAACTCCTCCTCTTCCAGGCACCTTCTGTTTCTCCGGGGGAGACGAGCCAATCCAGAGGCGCAAAGGGGGAGCCCAAGGGCTAGGAGGACAAGAACAGGAAAAGTTCACTGCACTGGCTCCTGCAGAACACTAGAAAATCCAAAACTACAGATAAAAAGCAACAGAGAGTCCTGTGGCACCTTTAAGACTAACAGACGTATTGGAGCATAAGCTTTCGTGGGTGAAGACAGACAGATGTGACTCGCGAGCTAATTGTAACACCTGTCTCCCACAGTCCAGATATTTAACAGTAGTACTGTGGCTTGTCTCCACTAGGATTTGGATGGTGTTTGCCAACATGCGTCAGCAGCCCAGTATAGTCAAGCCAGTGTTCCTTTAACATGCGTTAAAAGGGTCAAGTTAAAGCCTAGACCTCCTCAGCTTTAGCATCTGTTAAACTGGTTGAGTTGATTTGTCTAAGGCAGTGGTTCTTGCCACCGAGTCAGCACACAGCTATGGCCCATGTGACGTCCTCAGGGCCATGCAAGTAATGTATATACTGTGTTAGTCTACCACTCTGAAACCTGTCACTATATATATTGTGTGGACGCAGCCCACATAACACAGAGAGAGCTGCACATGCAGCCCACTCGCAGCGTGTTTGGATCCACAATGGTCAATAGGTTGAGAACCACTGATCTACCCTAACAGATGTTAATCGCTTAGGAGTGCAGACAAGGCCTGTGTAATACACTCCGGCGTGGTGTGAAAGCTCCGACATCTCGCAACCCTTGAAGGCTAGAAGTGGGCTCTTTATACTGTTGGAAAGAGAAGAGTTTCTATAGCTCAGGCAGGTCCAGCTGTATCAGCTCGGAAAGCTGAGATGAGTGGAGATAAGCTACACCTCTACCTCGATATAACGCTGTCCTCGGGAGCCAAAAAATCTTACCGCGTTATAGGTAAAACCGCATTATATTGAACTTGCTTTGATCCACCGGAGTGCGCAGCCCCGCCCCCCCGGAGCACTGCTTTACCGCGTTATATCCGAATTCGTGTTATATCGGATCGTTTTATATCAGGGTAGAGGTGTATTTGAGGGATATTTCCTCAAATGTCATTAGTTCAATTTTCCTCTCCCTTCCAGGCCTGGCTCTGCAGGTGGAGCAATTAAAAACGGGTTTAACCGTTAGATGGGGAGTGGGGTTTATTTGAACGGGTTTTCTATTCAATATGGCATTTCTAGAAAGTGTGTTGGAGTTGGGGGAAGGGAAGGGGATAAAGGTTTTATCAGCACCTGTTTGGCGTGATTTGCCTAATTCACTCATGCTGACAGAACCACATCGTTCTGGATCTGCACACGGCCCTAGATGCTTAGACACCATGGGGATGTGAACGTGAGAAATACTGAGAGGCCTCCTTCGCTGCTTTACTCCCCACGGGATCCTGCCAGCAGCAGGGGGCACAGCAGGCACCCCCTAGTGCTGGGGTGTCCAGAGTGTATTGGGAGCGTGTGAGGCAGTCAAAGCTGTAATTACAGGGCCATGGTCTGATTCCAGCCCTCCTGAACCCTGTTCCCGGGGACTGTCCATACTCGCCTGGATGAGCCTGAACTTTTTGTCTGAGCTGTTTATGACATCTCAGCACTTTTTGGGTAAGGAGGTTTGTTGAGGAACAGCATGTTCAGTTAGCAATATACCCTCACAATAGTCCTCTGATGAATTTGGTGCCTTGCATATATAACAACTCATATTTCTAGAGGGCTTAAACTACATACTCAGGGATCACTTCATCCACCAGTGAAATGCAGCCACTTCTGGGCAGAACGCAGCAGCCATTGAACAGCACATGGCAACGCTGCACAAATCTTTAGAACGCGGAAATAATGGCTTCTTGCTGGCCGCCTCAGCTGAGAGCTGACTGGACCATGGAAAATGAACTCCCCTTTTGGTCAAAACGGGTCTAGCTGTTACAATGGTCGCTGTGTCTGAGCCTGCTAGCGCGCTCACTCTCACCAGGGGATGCACCAGTGTTAGTGTAGTGGGGAGAGGTTTGCTAGCGCAGACCATACTCTTTCCAGGGTCAAAGTCACAGCTCCCCCAAAACCAAAGGTGCATCAGGATTGATGATTTAGTTGGGGATTGGTGCTGCTTTGAGCAGGGGGTTGGACTAGATGACCTCCTGAGGTCCCTTCCAACTAGGGTGACCAGATGTCCTGATTTTATAGGGACAGTCCCGATTTGTGGGTCTTTTTATTATATAGGCTTCTATTACCCCCCACCCCCGTCCCGATTTTTCACCTTTGCTGTCTGGTCACCCTACTTCCAACCCTGAGATTCTATGATTCAGGATGATGCTGTTAAGGCATGTCTGTTTCATAACCAAAGGGACACAAGAGAGTGGCCAGCACTGACTAGCTTCGAGTGTCCTAACCGGGTGGATCGGGTACCCATTTTACAGCTGGGGGAACTAGAGGCGGCCTTTCAGCGTGAGATCAAGTGAGATTCAAACCCACAACCTTCAGGGTTGTAGTCAAGTCTTAACCACTCAGGGTATGTCTATATATACAGCAGTTAAACACCCACCGCTGGCCCAGGTCAGCTGACCCGGGCTTGCGGGTCTCAGGCTGCAGGGCTGTAAAATTGTTCTATAGACATTCAGGCTCAGACTGGGCTCTGGAACTTGCATCGGGGGAGGGTCCCAGCCCAAGCCAGCTAACCCAGGCCAGCCGCGACAGGGCCCCACATCTTTTATTCCAGTGTAAATGTGCCTTAGCCATAGCACCTCAGGTCTCTCCAGCCTGGGAGATGGGGGGAGAATGTGTGTGTGCAGAAGTCACCCACGACGTACCTGTTCCGAGGACACAGAGAAGCCTTCAGTCTGCAAAGCTCCTGATCCATCCATCACTCTTCACCTGCACCCAATTTACTGAAAAGAAACCAAGCAAAGACGCTGTCAGTTTCTCTGGCGTTTGAAACCCTCAGCAGTTCAGTCACCTTATCATGAGAGTGACTTTTGGAGGCTGTGACAGTCTATGCCTGGTCGAGACATTTTGTAACCTTTGCAATCTGTATTTATGCTTTTTAAGGACCTATTTCTCTGCTGTTCCTTCCTCTTCTATGTGTGTCACACAGTTAAACCCTGCTGCATCCAAACAACTAGCATCGTGTGCTTGTTAATAAACCCACCACCCAGGAAGTTACTGAACGCTCCAACAAAATACTATTAACACTTCAGACTTATAGAGCGCCTTCCACCTACCCATCCCAGCATGCTTTGCAAACATCCATTTATCCTCACAGCACCCCTGTGTGGTAGAGAAGAGAAGTTACTTCCCCGTGCCCTTTTACAGATGGGGAAACTGAGGCATGGAAAGCCGAGGTAACTTGTCCAAAGGAGTACAGCTGGGAATAGAATCCAGACCCCCTGACAGCCAGTCCAGCGCCCTAACCACAAAACCAACTCTCCTTGCCAAAGACCAAAAGTTTTGTTTGCCCAAGACCAATGTGAAAAGCCCTTTAAAAGCACAAAGCTATCGATGTAAAATAGGCCAGGAATGCCTGCCAGTCAAATGTCAGTGCTGGTTGTGTACCAGGAGCAATTATAGATCTGGACCTGTGTATATTTGGAAAGGACATGACCAAAAAAACCCTGTCCTTTCAGGGTGACTCCTTGAGATCAAAGACAGAGCATGGTCTACTGACAGAGGGTGCAAGCGGCTTGCAACAGGGCCAAGCAATGTCTCTTACCACCTTCAGCTTGCTAGGACATTCAGGCAAGCGTTGAAGCACGTGCCAGGTGATTTATGCACATATGTAAGCGCCTTTTCTGAATAGGGATGCTTTCCTGACTCCACCCCTTTGCCAGCTGAGCCACTATTCCACTTTCCCCGGATGGGTCCCACAGCCAGAAATTACACCCTTCCTTCTCCTGCAACACAGCGGGCAGCCAGTGGGGGCGCTGCAGAGCAGTTGCCGCAGGACAATAGTTGTTTTCTGCTCTTGGCTCACAGCTTTAACATTGTGGGGTCTGCCTTAGGGACACATTTTCTATTCATAATCCAACACACTTTTTCCTAATACAGTCACTCCCCCCCAGGAGGTCACAAAATTGGCTCCCGAGTTTTTTGTTTTTTAATTAATGGAGATATACCAATCTCCTAGAACTGGAAGGGACCTTGAAAGGTCATCGAGTCCAGCCCCTGCCTTCACTAGCAGGACCAAATACTCATTTTGCCTCAAATCCCTAAGTGGCCCCCTCAAGGATTGAACTCACAACCCTGGGTTTAGCAGGCCAACGCTCAAACCACTGAGCTATCCCTCCCACCCTTGGGTGTCACCATTCTATAATGTCCACTGTATTAATCTGATTAATGCGCTCTCTTCCTATATGAGGGATCAGACCAAAATCTACCCTTGGGTCAAGTGTTTCTAAGGTGCCCATCACCTTGGTATCTGACACCTGGAGCACAAGCATTTATTCATTAGCTATAGTCGAGGTGGCCAAATCAACATTCCCCAGTTGGGCCCCCTGCCGCCACTAACACCTCTGAGCCCCACCCAGCCTCCCGCCAGACTTCCCCTCAGCCACCTGCCCCCATTTCCCTCCATTATCCTAAGACTTACATTCTCTCTCCCTACCCATTTTCCTGGCCCCTATCTGCCCCGCACCCACATTTCTCTGCTCCCCCCTTTACCTCCTGCATCCCCTCGCAGTCTGCCCCTTCGGTCCCCAGATTTCCCACATATCTCCTCAGTCTACCCTGCCCTCCCCAAATCCTTTGCAACCCTTCCCACAAGGCTGCTCCCAGTCTCCCTCGCATTTCCCTGGCCAGTTTTCTAACCACTGAACCCAGAGGGCAGCCTGGCTTCAGTCCCATTGGGAAATAATGGGAGATGGCAGCCATCTTGACTAGGAGCAGTTTGCGTCCACAGGCCTGAGGAGAAATGGGAGCCATCCCCGCCGAGGGCAGCCTGCCACCATTTTGGATAAGAGCAAAAATCCACACAAAAGGCTGGGTTAGAGCTCAGCTAAAAAGCAACCTCCTCTCGGAGAGAGACCATGTGGAATTAACTTCTGCGGAGCCAGGGGGACTCCTCTGCGCTTGACTGTACGGGACAGGCTTCGTCAGGTCTTTGGGACACACACTATTGTATCCTCCCTCCAACCTGAAGCCAACAGCTGATGGTCAAAGTACATGCGGATCCTAAAAGCACAAGGAAAGATTCCCTCAACGCTTCTACTGACAAACAAAAGCCAGATGGGGCCCTTTGTGGGTCGCGTCTCGCAGATCATTGAGTGCTGGCCCATTGGTGCTCTCCAGAGGACAGAATCCTGAACGCTGGCAGGAAAGCCAAAGAGACGCTGATTTCTAAACAGCTGGCTTTGCAAGTGGCCTTGTAGACTCCCTTGTTGGCTGCTTCAGCAGAACGGCCAAGGACTGAATGGAGACCGAATGCAATGAGCGACTGGAATTCTGACGCAGAATTTCCTGGCGTGGGTGTGGGTTTGGTCCCCTAGCAGCCGAATAAGATAGCTTTCCTCCTGTGATCACTTCATCCAGGCCAGGCCCTGGGGGCTCTGAGTCAGGCACGTCAGATACCAAATCCGCATATCGCAGCAGGGTGTGTGACATGCTGGCTATTTTGCTGGGGCGTGACTTACTAAGGGGAAAACTCATGACCGTCGGAAGCCACAAAACGGTCCCATTGTTCTCAGCTGCCTTTTAAAAATCATCCACAGGTTAACCCAGCCATTAAATACCAAACACCCCGCTAACGGACCAGAAAAGTGACAACGGGGCCCGAACTTGAACACTGGAACCTTGTGGAATTTGAATCTGGGTCCATCTTGTGCAGCCGGCCCCATTCACCATCACAGGCCACCTCAAAACCTGGATCCAAACACGCTGCGAGTCACAGGTCGGGGTCATCTCTAGGAGCAAACATCTCTCGTTTTACAGTAGGTCCCAACCAGGAGCAGGGTGCTGTACAACACATGCAGCGACACACAGCACACAAGTGACTAACGAAGGGCGGTAAGATGGTGATACAAGATGGGCTGCATGTGTGTAATTTTCTTTGTAGGATGTGCCACTTAGCCCCATCTCCTTGCAATGAAGCCATGATTAATGGGCTGGTGTCCTAGGAAGAGGTGGTCCTAGGCACCGACTCTATGGGATCTCTGGGGCTGAAGCACCCACTGGAAAAAATAGCTTGGGGGAAGGCAGAGAGGAGCTAGCAGCTGGTGTTCAGGGGCCTTGGAGAGAGGGTGGAGAGGGGGCAGGAAGGCGGAGCAAGGGCAGGGCCTTGGGGAGGGGTGGAGTGGGGGCGGGGCTTCGGGGCAGTGTGGGGGGTGGAGCACCCCTGGGAAAAGTAAAACTCAGCACCTAAGGTGGATGGGTCTTGAGATAGGGTTGGAAGGTGACATACAGCTGATGTCTGGGGCAGTGCTCTGTGTATAAAGGGCAGCATAGAAAAACACGGGGCGATACGTGTGTGACGAACTGATGGACGGGCAGGCTTGTAGTTGCTGTCTGAGATGCATAGGGCCAAAGGTCTCATTTCAGATTTGCGCTCACAGGTATTTCTCTTGTCCGCATGACTGTCATACTGGCGCATCTCACAATCTTTAGTGTATCTAGCCTCACGGCACCGCAGTGAGGGAGGGCTGTGCCCTCATCTGCGTTGGACAGGCGGAGAACCAAGACGCGACCAGACTAAGGCTCAAATTCTCAAAGGTATCGCAGTTCCTGCTTAATGGAAGTTAGAAGCCTAAATACATCTGTGGAGCTGAGCTTAAGTCACTTGCCCCCAATCACACAAGGAGTCAGGTGTGGGGCCAGGAACCAAACCCTGGTCACCTGAGTCCTAGGTTAGCGCCCCAACCATTGCCCCAGACTTTCTCTTCTGAAAGCAAAAATGCAGAAAGGAGGAAAATTCTTGTGGCTTTAGTTTAAAAAAGTCTCACTTTAGATTAAGTTCCAATGATAGTTTATAAAGGGTTAATATTAGATGTTTTAGTAGATGGTTGATCAAATAGAGTCCAGACAACAGGTGTCTTATTGCCAGGGCATGTAACCCTCCACCAATACGCTTCTAATCCTCCATGACACAGCATGTGCATGGGCGTGACACGCCTATCACCTCTGTGAATTGTGTATTAACTCTTTACAAGCCATTTATGAATGGAACCTTGATAGCAAATGTGATAAAAATATAAGGGTCAACGTTTAGAGAGAGCCTGGGCGGATGGGCAGTTGGGAGTTCTCCCTGTGGAAATCTCTGTCTCGCGCTCTCTCATCGGGAAAGGTGTGTCTCATCATCCATGCCCGTGTTAACCACCTGCAGTCTAGCCATGTCGGGTCCCTCAAAGGGAGGAGTCATTGCACCAGCTGGAAGAGGCCTTCCTAGGCCAATGAAAGCCAGACAACGCCAAACCGAAATCAAACACACGTTTTTAACCACTGGAACAATCTCCCAAGGGAAGTGCTGGATTTATCACCTCCTGAAGTCTTCTGCTCAAGACTTTCTGGACCATATGCGTGAGTCAAACACCATTTATTGGGCTGAGACACAGGGGTGACTGGGTGAAATTCTCTGGTCTGTGCTATACAGAAGGTCAGACTAGATGATCACAATGGTCCCTTCCGGCCTTAAATGCCCTGACTCTCTGAAAACACCCTCTGCCGCTGTTTTGAAGTCTGTTGGGTGCCTCCCTAAAGCCCTCTTGTCGAGTTTCATCTTGTTATTTGCAACCCAATTTCCAATCAAAGCACCCTGCTGGCTCCTTTGAAGGCAATGACTGGAATTCCTATTGCTGATCACGTTCCCAGTGCCTCGTTCCCGCTCCATTGCCTGTAAATCATCAAGGCAGCCTCCCATGCATCAGAGAAGACCAAGCAGCGACTCATTGGCTGGCTCAGAGGCCTAAGATGGAGCTATTTGCCAGGCATCTACGAATTCATTCTGGTTTTGATTATTTTCCTTTTGCTCTTTAAAGGACTCTCAAGGTATTCTTCATATTAAAACAAGTCTTCTCCCAGCTCATTCCATGGGAAATGCCGGACTGGATGAGCCCCAGGGTCCATATAGTCCAGTTGCCTGGCTCTGGCTGGAGTCAGCGATGTTTCACGGGAAGGTGAAAGGATTCCTGACGCACACAATTATGGAAGAAGCCGCACACAGGGGAAGGTTCATCCAAACCCCAACCAATTAATGATTGGTTTAGGCTCTGCTGCAGGAGGGTTCAATATCCCTTTTATTAATTTTAATCCAGTCTGGATAATCTCATTCTCCAGATAAAAAGATTATTCGCTTTTGAACCCTAGCAAGCTCTTGACTTCAGCATCCAGTGGCAATGAGTTCCACAGGTCAGCTGTAAGGTTTCCCCATACTCATTTGCTAGGGTTGCCCATGAGGACTGAATTACACGCTTTGGATTGTTATTGTAGAGTCTCTCACAAGCACGGGGTTTTACACAACAGTTTGTTGTTGTACAGTGGCTCGCCAATGCACAGTTGAGCACGCAGCGTGTCACTGGAGGGTGTTTCGTGTGGCTAGGCCTGCACACTGCAGGGTGTTATCAGCGGCTCACTCCTGCATACTGGGCTGCTGGCCCTGGAGTATGGGAGGAAAAAAAATGGTTTTAGTTTTCTAAAAACCACCAGCTACATGAAATTTGCAAATTAATCTAAGAACAAATACGAAGCACGTTACCATTTAAAGTGCCCGCTCCAGCTCAGAAATAGCTCACCCCAAAGGTGTCTTTGTGAACCCTGGTACTTCTCCTCCAATTTGTATTTGCAGAATTTTTTTGTCCGTGTGTTGATTAGCGTTTTCCTCCATCACGAGGTGTCCTGACTCTGAGCTGCCCTTCCAAGCCGTCCTCCAGAAGGCAAGCGGAGATAAAGCAGGAGCAATAGGAACGGCCTTTGGGTTTCAGTTTGTGTGTGGGAGTGGAGGGGGTGGGGTGAGGCTTAATTAGCTGCCGTTTGTCTGAAAAAAATGTCAGGCACTACATGAATGCCGAGGAGTGTAACAAACACGCACACTGTTCGCTTGGAACGTCATTGCAGGAAGGGGGCTGGAACGCCGATCGTCTTGTTCCAAAATCCCAAGCTACTGCTACTTGAGCCATAGGAGAATCTCCATGAATGTCTACCAGTACGCAGCTTATGAGACACAGCTGAGTAAAAAAAAATATATATATAAAAAATAAGTGGAGCTATACCTAGCTCATAGAACTGGAAGGGACCTTGAAAGGTCATCGAGTCCAGCCCCCTGCCTTCACTAGCAGGACCAAATACTGATTTTTGCCCCAGATCCTTAAGTGGCCCCCTCAAGGATTGAACTCACAACCCTGGGTTTAGCAGGCCAACGCTCAAACCACTGAGCTATCCCTCCCCCTTGTACCCAGCAACAAGCTCTGCCACACATGCAAGTGCATTATCGTGTTATCTTAACTATTGTTAGGACGATTCCCCTTTATAAACTGGTTGTAGGCTAAATGTACAGGAGCGAGTTGGGCAAAGGAGGGAGCATGTGCCAGGAGAGAACAAAAGTTTTTATCAGGTGTTCTGGATGCTGAGAGATTATGGGAAGAAGGATATACCCCAGCATGCTGCCCTTCCCCTTAGTCTGGGGCTGAGATCTGGGCAAGGGGTTTTCATAAGAAGAATTCCTTGTCCCCCACCATGCGCAGTGGAACCGCTGAATTTAATGACCGCTCCCCCGAATCCTCTGGTTTGCTGGGCAGTTCCCACCAGGACAATGAGATTTCGCCTTTAACCGTTTATTTTCATTGCTGGTTGTGCTTAGCAGCAGTGACGCATTGTTCCAAAAGCCCCAGTAGGCACTGAGCAGCTCCAACGTCACCGAACAACATACCTCGGCCCTGACCCGAAGGGACCAGCTCCAAGGAGGAGAAAAGAGTTTTCTGCTTGGCAGAGCTGCTTGAAAGTGACAAGGCTGGAACAAGCAGGAGAGGGTGATGAGGACAGCTGCTCACTAGGATCTGGACTGAGGAACGACCAGCCACCTTCCCACAAAAATACTCTGATTTGGTCTATTGAAATAAACATAGATTCCCCCGCCGTTTGAGTAGGGACCAACAGGAGAGGTTTGCAGCTATTAGTTTCTCTCTAAAGTATGAAATACACTTGGGTCTCAGCAGCGTATCAAGCCGTGAGTTGTAAAGTTTTCGGAGCAGTAATCATGCTAATGGGGCTCACGACTGCTCTAAAAATAGATAAAATGGTGGCAATTGAAGTGCACTGGGATACGGCATGCAGTGCCTCTGGATGATATCACATCTATTAGTACAGCGCGGTGAACTCTGTACGCTACACGTCGCAAGCTGTGGAGTGGGGGGTTTTCTTCCTGACGGTGAGGCGGACAAGGTAGATGAGATCAGAGAAATTTGAGAGAGAAAAACAAAAATCTACCAGTTCACCATCTGCACCCTCTCTCCGTTGGGTCAGGATTGTTCCCTCCGGTTCAGATGCAGTGTCGTCTCCGGTAGACAGAGACTCGGGAGACCAGGGTGCTATGCCCGGCTGTGCGAACTTTGACCTTCAACCTTTCTTCTGCTGCTCCTCTCCTTGTCTTGCGCAGAGCAGGCCTCTAGCAGTATAAATAACCACACAGTCTCTTCTCCAGTGCTTTGATCAGTCTACGTTTAAATGACTCAAGCCGCTTGCTTTAGGCAGCTGTTCAGCAGCCTAAGAGATCTCACTGCTAGGAATTATCCCTAAGCGTCACCCTTCATTTTCCATTTTGTTCCTCGTTCCCTTTGAGCCGCCTTTGGACCAATTCTCGGCCAGGATGTTCAGACTGTATTGGCAGAGCCGTTTCTACGTCATGCTCCCGCATACACCTGCTCTAACCCACTCACCTTTTGGCCTCAGCGTCTGCCCCAAGGTGAATGATTTGTGGTTAGGGTGTGGTAAGTTTGAGAAAGCGAGAGTTATGGGAAAGAGAATTACAAATACTGTTCCCACATGGCGAAAAGATGATCCACCTCTTTTGGAAAACGGTTGCAGCACAAACAGCTGCCGTTTGAAATCCGAGGCAGTCAGCGTTGTCCTCGGGCACAGCTGGAATGGGACAAGGAGGACATGTCGTCTTCTACTGGGCCACCTCCACTTGACTTACCATTGGCGGAAACTGTAGCATAAACAGACGCGAGCATTTTCACCCCCATATCTTCTAAGCCGGGGGTTCTCACACTGGGGGATATGAGGTTATTATGGGAGGGTCGCAAGCTGTCAGCCCCCATGCATGCCGGGGCTCCAGCTGTCAACCATGCATAGGGCTGACAGCCGGAGCCCTTCAGAGCTGGGCAGCTGGAGAGCAGCGACTGCTGGTCAGCTCTGAACGCAGCGCTGCCCCAGCAGCAGCACAGAAGTAAGGGTGGCCTGGTATGGGGGGATCGTCACTTTTGGGGGGTGGTCCTCACAGCCTGACATATTTTCAAAATAGGGTCCCAGCAAAAAAAGTTTGAGAGCCCCCGTTCAAAGAATAGTAAGAGAGGAAGCAGCACGGGCTAACAGCTAGTGCACTGAGCTGGGACTCCGGAGACCTGGGTTCGGTTTCTGGTTCTGTACCCTTGGGTGAGTCATTTCCCTCTCCATGCCTCTGCCTAGCTTGGAATCCCTTCAGGGCAGAGACCATCGCTCATGACAAACGTACAGTCCTAGCACAACGGGGCCTCTAAGAGCTACTGTCGAACACATTCATAATATAAACAAAACCACTTTCCCCCTCTTTATATTATAGCTTCTACCTTTGGTAGCACCAGGTGCTGCCCTGGTGCACAAATACGCTTCCAAGTTTATCTCGTGTCAACAGGGTCTTTGAGGCCGAGTGTCTCAGTTTGGCTGGAAAAAGACTGGTTTTGATTTCATAAAGGCGATGAGTGTTTGTGAATCACTTTTTACTTTACTTTTGCAAAGTAAGAAATTCCATGAAATCTACAACGAGGCCCTTAACAATGGATGGTGGGCACACGCCTTCTCACCTCGCTGAATGCATGCTGCTTGGATCGTGGAGTTACAAACTCCCCTGATCAAAGGCCCCTACATTTCAGATAGGAAGATCAGCAAATGTATTTTCTCTTTTGTTTTTAAAGCTAAGAAATCAGATGCAAAATACTGTATTAATGGAATGGCACAGCTGCACAATTAAAACGACAAATTTAGTCTGGAAAGACCAAATATAATTCATAAGCTGATAGATTTTTAAGGCCAGACAGGATCATTAGATCATCTGGTCCAGGGATAGTCCATAGGCAGACTGTGGGCAGTCCAGACCACCAGACACTTTTGAACGGATCCCAAAATCTTTTTATTTACTTATTATCATCATGATTGTTCTTTGTTAATTATTCTTTTCTCCAGAGTCTGGACCTTGACCAAAAAATAATTAACTACCCTGACCTCCTGCATAACACAGGCCCAAGAATTTCACTGAGTCACCCCTGACTTGAGCCCAATAACTTGGGTTTGACTCGAGCATATATTTCGGAAAGGCATCCAGTCTGATCTCTCTGAAGGAAAATCCACCCCTGCAATGGTAAATCACCTATACATAAGAAGCAATTTTATTTGTTTTGCTCATTAACTGGGCAAAATAAATTCACAGATTCACCTACTACCTGTGTGTTTGTTAAATCAGCTGCAGTAACTCATGAAAGGAGATGTCAGATAGGAAACAAAGCTAACGCTATTTGGCATTTCTGTAGCGTCAAAGGCTCACAAAGTGTTTTACAACAAAGACACACAAGAATGGCTTCACCCACCTCTGAAATGCAGCCAGCTCTAGGGTGGACCATTGCAGCTGTATCTGGAAAGCTCAAACAGCTTTAAAGCGGGTAAAGAAGAAAGATAAACAAAGGATACAGAAAAACAAGGGGACCTGCCCAAATCAGAGAGCAAGTCAGTGGTAAAACCCAGGTCTCTTGTTTCCCAGTTCAGTATCTTAGCTGCTGCCTCTAGGTTTAACGCTGCTTAAAGGCCCGAATCAAAGTCCTGGATACAAAGAGCCTCAAAAGTTTGGTGAAATATTAATCTCCCCACTCAGACTACCCTGGAAGTATGGTGAATTTGGCCTCTGGCTATCAACATGGCAATATGGACCATGTGTAGGCTTGGCAGAATTCATTGTTTTAATCATTTAGACCGATAATATTGATGGTTAGTTTGAAGCATTTTTTTTTCAATTTTTATCGATTTAAATGTTCACGGTTGTGAGCAATTATGGGGGAGTCAGACACCAGGGCGGATCAGGCAATAATTATTCCATGACAATTACGCCTTTGGCAGGGGGTTGGACTAGATGACTTCCTGAGGTCCCTTCCAGCCCTGAGATTCTATGACAGCAGAAACTGATTTCAAAAAGGGAGAGCTTCAGAACCGTTACAGCACAAATTGTCACCATCACATGTCAAAATATACAAAGTAAATATCCTTAAATCAAACACCACTAAGTTCTCAAGCAGCAGTTCTCTTACTTTGCCTCTCTATATATTTCGATTATTATTGATGGAAATATTTTTCGTCAGTTTTTGCATGCGCGGTGAAATCGATGTTTACCAATAAAAATCCAAGCCTATGTGTATGCAACACATGTGGAGGGTGAGGGAGGAGGGCGTCTGTGAACTAACCCCAAGGTAGGTTTGCAGGGAAGTATTACATTTTTCATATGAAGTATCAGAGGGGTAGTTGTGTTAGTCTGGATCTGTAAAAGCTTTTACAGAACCAGACTAACACGGCTACCCCTCTGACACCTGACACCATGCAAGGCACTGCCTTTAGCTGTATGGAGTGGAAATCCATCAACCTCATGAAGAAACTTGCACAAGTACAGACTAATACGTCTGTTAGTCTATAAGGTGCCACCGGACATTTTTCGTATGGTATCTTTAGACAAATTCTGAACAGCAATACACTAACTAAGGGCTAGTTCAGGGGCATATCCCTTCCTAGCATATGACAGCTGAGCCGTGATACTATCAACCCCCAAAAGCTACTATTGGTCAGAAGTTTTGAACACACAATGAGAATCGCTTGACTGACAAGCCCTTCTGACCAATTGTTTCCAGAACTCGGACTATAGCCACTAAATGGTTAATTTTTTCATTGTGGAAAAATAAGCATATCAAGAGAAGAAAACGATGCAATTTACTCAAGGAGCAGCATGGCCTCATGGGCTGTGCAAGGGGCAGGAAGGCCTGGGTTCTAATCCCACCGCTGCCTCTCACTCCTGCAACCTCAGCCAACACTGTGCCGCAGGAGCTCTCTAAATGTAACCCATGCTCCCATGACCAGTCAAGCTGCAGGATTTGTCAAGACTTATGCAGCGAAAGAGGCAGCATCCGGTATATTTCAATCAACACTTGGTGAAACTCACCCTGATCTGCCTCCAACCCAAAAGCCAGGCAGCAGTTTCTGCTTTCAGTTTCCCTCTTCCTTAGGCTACTGATGTGGGCGAGGTCTGTGGCTGCCTGACCCTGTTTTCATAACAGTCTAATCAATTCAAACTACTGTCCTCACCCAAGCTGGGACCTTTCAGGAGCGGATCAATTACATGCCAAGTTAAATCGTTAATCATCTGTGTTTGCATGTGCTCAGCGGCAGGCTGTATGCTGGGATGGGTACGGAGGCGTGGTTAAGGAGATGGGCTCCTGTTTCATGAGGCGTGCAAAGCTCTGGGATTTGGTGCTGTCAGAAATGGAATTAATATAATCATTTTGTTCATTACTATCAGCAGCATTTCTGGCTCCGTATCACGCAGTGGATACTCACAGGGCACGGGCGATTGGAATAGAGAGCTCCCAGGGGCTGGGGCCATGCTGGAACATGCCACATTTCAGTCTGGTACAAAGTGAGATCTCCCAAATTATCCAATGCAACGCTCGAGAGTATTAAGGGCGAATAATGCTGATTTCCATTGTATAAACCTCAGCTGGGATGCCACCTTCAGTTCTGGCTGCCTCACCTCAAAAAGAATAGAGCAGAAAGCAAAAGGCTATTAAAATTACTAAGGGGCTCAGAAATGTTTCCATCAGAGCAGAGAGTGGAAAGATTAGGTTAGTGAGACAAATAGAGGACATGTAAACAAAATAATGAATGGGAGAGAGAGAAGGCTCCTGTTCAGTCCCTCGTCAGGTTAGAAACAAGGAGACAGCCAGTTACATTAAAAGGTAACGTGTGTAAAAGAGCACACGGTGAGCCTGTGGAACTCACTGCCACAAGAAGGCAATAATGTAGTACTGGATTAAGACTGCTGAGATGCACAGGAATCACTGGGTGAAAATCTCTGGCCTTCAGTACGCCAGAGGTGAGAGAGTGGGTAAACACAATGGTCGCTTCTGGCCTCACGGTCAATGTACAGGGATACCAAGAATAGCTCCGGTTACACTAGCTGGAATAAAAACACAAAATAAATACAAACCTCATGCTTCAGGGCACAAAATAAGCCCTGGCTGGTAGGGGTAAGGAAGACAGATGCTCTCCCAGACTGCATAACCCTCCACTGGGGTGCTCGCACACTTCCTCCGGTTCCACAGCGCTACTGGGGACAGGACACTGGACTCTGATCCACGAGCTGCACCGGGGGCCTGGCGTTCACTCAAATCTCTCTGGCTGGTGCTCGCTCTTCTCTTCTCTCCTTGGTTTCCTGCCCTGCCGCCTGTGCATGGCCAGCTGGCTGGAGAAGGGCTGCACTGGGGGGAGCGTGGCTCTGGCAAAGCCGGCGTTTGTTTGACGCTATCCAATACTGCACCCCAGGGCTAGCAGGTCACTAGGGAAGATGCACTGCAGGGGAGGGAAGCCAGCATGCAGTAAGAAAAGAATGCAAGCAGGCCCAGGGCAAGCAGTGCGGCCTAGTGGCCAGGCTGCGTGCAGTGCAGTCTAGAAACCCCATACTGAGCAGCGGCAGAAGCGGGAGGGGAGCCTCTCCTGCCTACAGGCAAGCAGCCTGGCCACACCCCCGTGCAGCTGCCAGTCATGGAGGCAGGCACTCACAGGGGCAGCCAATAGGGGAAAACAAGGCCTGCTATAAAAGGAGAGGGCTCAAAGCCAGAAGAGAGGCCTGGGAGAGTGAAGGGGTAACACTCCAGCACCAGGCTGCCTCCAGAAACAGCCCAAGGGGACTGACACACACCACTAGGCCTAATTAGGGGCCTGGGCTAAGAACTGTCCTGACCAGGGGCTTACCAGAGAAAGCCAGTCAGGGGGCAATACCACATCAAGGACCAGTGTCACTGCTGAATTAGGCCTCAGGAGACCTGGCGTTGTAGTTCCAGCTGTGCGCCCTTGAGCAAGACATCTGCTTCCGTGCCTCAGTTTCCCTGCCAACTTTTTTCTGTCTGGTTGATTTTGCTTGGAAGCTCTTTGGGGCAGAGACCCTGGATCCCGCTCTGTGTACTGCACCCAGCCCAATGGGGCCCCGGATCTCTTTTGGGATTTCTACGCACTCCTTTAACACAAACCATCATCCGCTCAAGTGCCAAGTTCAGACCGCAAGGCCTGCTGATGCTCCTGGCTGGATTTTCAAGAGAATTTGGCATCCACTGTGCAGAGCTATTCTGCAAATCTAACTGTGTACTCTGGCGCTCTCGAAAGGCGGGTGCCGAGCGTGGGTGTCGAGCCCAACCAAACATCCTGGTCGATGTGTGTCTGTTCTGTTCAGAGCAAGGTGGGAATTCCCCTTACTTCCAGGCCAGGGATGGAATGGACCAGAGAACCTGAAATCAAGGAGGGGGGGGGGAATCTCTCCCATGTGACACACCCTCCATCAAGGTTTCAGCCTTCGGGCCTATCCAAGCAGCTCCTGAACTGAGCTAAAATCACCCCTTGCCCCGCCCCCCAGCTGATTTTGTGCAAATCCCGAAGTGTGGCAGCCCGCTCCTGCTTTCTGAAGTATTGTCCTTGGGATGAGGCAGGTGAACTGAAGCGGGCTGGGGCCAGGAGGTAAATAACAGGAAACAAAGAAAGCATTGGAGCTGACCCCAGCGGCTCAGCCTTCGCCTGTCTCTCGCGCTGTTTGAGTTAGAGTGACTGATGAGGTGTTGTGGCAAGACAGAGCCATTTTTTATCCAACACAAACTTTGCTGGACAGATGGAGCCGTTGTTATGAAAGATATTCGGAGAATTCGTAATTGCTCTAGCTTTTGGGCATATCGGCGTCTCCGCGAAAGGTTTCAGTGCCTCGGCAGCAGAGCAGGGGGGAAGGGCACCAGGCCCTCGGCTCAGGAGGGCGGCTTTGCATGGTTGTTTCATATGCAAAGCCAACGGGCAGGCCAGGGCTCGGTCTGGGTTCCAGGTGCCCCCCCGGTCTCTCCCTTTCAGAGGCGATTGGCCCTGCAGAAAGGAAGGAGAGGGATCCCGGACTCAGCAGCCAGGATTTAGTTAACACAGGCCCTGACTTCTGTATTTGCCGGTGGGTGCTCCTCTCTGCCCCCCCACCCCCCCGCACTATGTGAGCAGTGGGTGTGGCCTCAGGGGGAAGCAGCCACGTGGGGGCGGGGCCTCAGGGCAGGGCATGGGCGGGGCCTTGGGGGGTGGGGTGCAGGGGGCGGGGCCACGGTCCAGGCACTGAGGCACACAAAAGATTAATCCAGCCCTGTGGGTGCTGAGCACCCCCTATTTTTTTCAGTGGGTGCTTGAGCCCCGGAGCCCCCAGAGAGTCGGCGCCGATGGTCACGAGACAATAGGGCAAAGGGGCTCAGTGCAAGAAGCAGGGGCCTAACGAGATTGTGCCGAACTCCCCACCCCTCAAATCACTTTGCAGGACACCCCCCGTTGGTGACCGAGTCCCACTGAGTCCATAGGAGTCGAGGACGCCGGGTGCCTCAAGTCCTATGGACTCAGTCACCAATAGGAGGGGCCCTGCAAGCAGGATTGGATCCCAAGATTGTAATGTTTACTGAGCAGGGACCTGGATTTCTTCATGTCCATACAGCGCCTGGCGCCCTGCTGGGGCTACATGGACACGCCGGGGGCTCTCGGACTGTGGGCTGCACATCCCTGGCTGGTGACCCCACAGGCTCCTCCTCCTCGTTCCCAGCTGCTTCATGGCTAAAACTGCAGGAGCACCTTTCCCAACAAACGGCTGCCGTGCAAGCAGTTACTGCGGCTGGCACGGGGCCGTGACGCGACGGGCTGTCCACGAAACAGACCCCCACATTAAAACGCGGCCAGGCAGTGAGATAAAGATTCCCTTGCAAAGACGGCGTGGCTGCTACTTCGGCCTCCCGCTGATTTACCCCGGGACGGAAGATGGGCCAAAGGGATGGGGATCGGCACTGGGATTTTCCTAGGAGAATTAAATGCCCAGCTCCTTAACAGTCAATCCTAGGCCTTCTCTAGCACCTCCTGCCTGAGCCCACTTCCCCTCAGAGAAGAGGTGAAAGGGACGTAAAGGGAGGGGTGAGCTCTGTGTAACAGGGAGGAGCTCTGGGTTTATTTGATCCGATTGGTGTGGGGCAGTTTGGGGCCCTGTGTACCCACTAGCGTGACCAGCTGTCCTGATATTAGGGGGGTTGTATTATATAGGCCCCTATTCCCCCCGCCCCCCATCCCAATTTTTCACACTTGCTTCCTGGTCACCCTAGCACCCACAGCAAGATGTGGGAGCATTTTTAGAACACGGGGCGAAAAGAAATGTAATAAGCCCTTTGCAAAGCTCTGCACAAACCTTAGCTGACCCTCCCCACGGCAGGGAGCTTAAGCCCCACCAAGCAGAGTAGACAGGCGGGGGGCGGGGGGGTGATGTGCCCCAGGCCACACACCGAGCCAGAGGGTGGGCCAAATTTAAAACTCAGGAGGCCCTGGACTTCCAGCCTTGTGCTGTGGCCACTACACCGTGACCACGCTGCCTTTAGACACAGAACAAAGGCAAGCTAGGAAGCCCTGCCCAGTGCATGTGTCCCAGCCCTCACCTGGACAGACCTAGGGATGAGAGCTTGGTCCACGCGTGAGGAGCAGCAGAGGGGGAGGCCGTGAGGTGAAAGCTGAGCGTGGGGTGGGTGGGACGTCTCAAGGGAGGGGGTTTGGAGCCCCGTAAGCAGGCAGAGGGATCCTGGGATCTGTATGGCAGTTTTAAGGCCCTGTACATGCCTCCTTTGCCTGCAGAGAGACCCTGGGGGGTTTCCTGTCCCTTCTGCCCAGAGACCATAATGTCACCTGCAAAACGAGTGGAAAAGGGGACCAGGGCAGAGGCCAGGGTGAAAGCAGAACAAATGAGTGAGAACGGGCAGCCCACAGAGGTCACCTGACAGGGAAAGGAATTTGGTGTAAGCAACTGGGGCAAGGTGGACACCATGGCCAGGGAATGGCTGCACTTGTCCTGAGCAAACCCAGCAAGGACTAGAGCTGCCGGGGGCGAGTAACCAGGATTTCAGGGTTGGTTCCCCAGGAGCTGCCTGGCCACAGGGACGTGGAGAACTCTCTGCGCTCAGGGACAGAGACAGGACACCCTGAATCCTCTGCACCAGCCTGGGTCACGCCGCTACTTCTGCACGCGTTCAAACAGGAGCCTGCAAGCGCTCACGCGCGTACGGGCAGCACATGGGCGCCGGTGAGTACACCCAGGGCCATGGCCATGTGCACAGAAGCAGGTGTGAAGGCAGCCTGGTGCAAACACACACACACACAGCGGTACACACAAGAATATGTATCAGTGACCAAAGCAAGGCCTCGCACACTGAGATACAGCCACAAAAAGGCCTGGGCATGTGACAGCAGCCATGTTGGATGACACAACAAGGACCTGCCTAACTAAAAGCAGGAACTGCTGCAGCTTGAGCTAAAAACGCCAGGCTGATTAGCTGAGGTGGGACCAGGCTCATCTCTTCTGTGGGTCAGTCACAGAGAGGCCCCCATCACACAGGCCCCAGCGGGTAACACACGCCATGCAGACGGTATCATCTCCCTCTCACACACAGGGTTTTGCAGCCTCCCGTAGGCTGGCCGGTGATTTGCCCATCACCTCTGCAGGATCCTGCAGCTTCCAGCACCGCCTGGGATGACAGTTCAGAGCAAACCCAAGTCGGGTTATTTCTAGGTTCCAAGGTCCCAATCATTATGTTCTTCCTTAAGGCAAACCAAGGGAAATTCCACCTCCCTGGGGAGCGAACAGCCCCCTGGCACTGCCAGTCCTGCCTTTATGTGCCACATGGCCAGAGATCTCCTCTCCCTGTGGGCAATACCTGCCCCAAACATAACCCGCTGTGCACCTGTCGGAGCCTGGTCGGGAAATACCATCTTGGCTGGAAATAGCAGCCGTTTCTCCCTCTTCCAGCCACCTCCTCCTCCCTCAATTCTCCCCTCAGCACCCCTCCCCAGGCCTCCCTTGACTGTCACCATCTTGCCATGGACGGGATGGGTATCCGCATTTGGAGCCAAGGTTGTTCTGCCAGCCAGCTAAGGGATCGCGCTGAGTGACAGGACAGAGGACTCCCTTCCCCCACCAAGTCCCAAGGCTCAGAGGTACGATCGGCGAGGCCTGTGGCATCAGTGAATCAGAGCTAGGGAGAGGGACTTGAAAGAGGCTCTTCCCAGGGGACTTCAAAGCACACGTCAGACAGTAAGCTCTTCGGGGCGGGGAACTGCACCTTCCTTTGGTTTGTGCAGCACCCGGCACGTTGTGGGCACTGCCGGAAACGAATAACAAAGCCAAACTAAGCCCAGAGCTCGACCTCCTAAGCCGCTCCACAGTCCTGTCATGAGCATTTAACAAACAAACGCTGACGTTTACATAGGGCCTACATCAAATCAGTGTCTCCAGAAGCAAAGAGCTAGTTGTCTCCTGAGGCCGGCGATCTTGAACCCGACACTTGGATCACTTCAGGATGACCAGGAAACCAGCCCAGCTTGTTCGTTAGTGTCAGAAGTTCATCTCTGGCGAAGGGGCCCTGGAGACCTCAGGAACTCTGGAATATCCTTAGAGGAGGAACAACGGCAGGACAAGCCATTCCTGCCACGCCATGCTGCAGCCCTGGGCCGGAGGGGCCACGGATCGGATCTGGGAGAAGTCGGTCTCCGTGGCCTATTGAAATCCATGCTGAGGCTGCCAGCTGGTTAGCGAAAGCTCCTCAGACACCGAACCACCATCACACTCTGGCTCTGGGCTGGGAACCGGCAGCCTGCAGGGGAAACGCTCCCTATGCCATGGCCAGTCCCTGGACCAGCCCGATGCCCCACCCACTTCTGTTCTTTCCAAGGCAATCTTGGAGGGAGGGAGGGGAGCAGGAAATCCCATAGCCTGGGGCCAGTCAGAGAAGGGAGATGGCTCACTGCTATCCCTCCGCCCTGTGGGCTGGGAGAGCCGCTGAGAAACCGGAAGGGCCCCTCCTTTGGCACCAGTGCCAGGGTGAGGAAGGAGCGCTGCCCTGTTCCCAGCTGGGTGACTCTGCAGGGATGGCGTGACTCAGAGCCCTGCAGGCGTTCAGGGTGTTAATATGTCAGCTCCTGCACGGGCGGGGAGGCATTCCTGAGAGCTGAGCCGCCGCCGCCGCGGCAGACCCTGACGCAGGCCCCTCCAGAAACATGGTCATAAAAAGCACAGCACACAAACTGCTCCGCAGAGCCAGCAAGGCCTCCGGCCCCGGGGCTGAGCAGCACATCACCTGTCCTGGGCCGAGGGCCGGCGCGTGGCCCCATGACACCACAGAGCCAGTCCGACTCCCTCTTCTGCCCGTCTCTGGCCCCAGTTACGCTCAAGACTGAATTTCGATCTCTGACCCAGGACAGCAGCTGGGCTCCTCAGGGACAGTGCAGATCTCAAAGCCCAGGACGAAGCAGGTGAGAGCTGGGGACAAAACGTCTTCCGTCGAGGGGCTCCGGCTATGGGACAACCTTCCAGAGGAGATCAGGCCTATTCAGAGCCTGACCCTACTTAGGAAGTCTTGCCTTGCCACCGCAGCAAGGATGACAACACTGGCACCCTCCTCCCCAAAACCGAAACAAACAAATCCACCAACCATCCCCACCCTACCCCGACAGGAGAAGAGCCAGAGACAGCACCACGTCCCCTAGGGACTTGGCTACTCTTCTTATCCCATCACCTGGGGTGCGGTCCTCATGCCAGCGTCCACTGTCTTCGTCTGAGGTGGCGATAAGACCCACCTGTTTGCCATCCTCTTTGGTACAATGCATCCATCACTTCCTCTGCTTTCCGCAGGGTCTCTTCCTTAACACCGGTCTCCTGCCATGCTGCATTCACCAGCTCCCCTCTATTCACCCTCCGCCCGCGTCCAAACCAGCACAGTCAGGCTTCTTGGATTTTGTCAGCCACATCACAGACTTTGGACGTCGGTCCCAATGCTCCAGGGCCTTTGCTATTGCTGTTGATTTGATATGGAAGGTGCACAGATTCTACAACCATGGGTGGCTGTAGAAACATTAGACCAGGGGTTCTCAAAGTTCTTCGCACCACAACCCCCTTCTGACAATAAAAATTAGCGCATGGCCCCAGGAAGGGGGAACCAAAGCCTGATCCTGCCCCAGGTGCGGGGATTAAAGCCCCGGCCTCGCCGCCTTGGGCAGGGGGGCCTGTAACCACAGCCCTGCCACCCACAGCCGAAGCCCTCAGGCTTGCCCCAGCAAGTCTAACCCAGCCCTGGGGACCCCATTAAAACAGGGTCGCGACCCACAGTTTGCGAACCGCTGCCTTAGACAGACAGGATCTCACGGGGGATCGTTTTAAAGTTACCTTTTCCCCTTCCACATCGTTAGCAGTGAGGTGGGCCCAGCTGGGGTCTGATCCCAAGGAAAATAGGCAAAAGGTTGAAATGGTTAGAAACCATGTTAACCAGCTCCCTTGTCCCGTCCCGAAATGGGGAAAAGGCCCCGGCCTGGGAGCCTTTTCAAAGGCCTCCCTGGTTCTTGTTGAGGAAGCGGCTCTCAGGTTCTGCTGTTAAAGTCTGATTCTGTCTCGGCTTGTCTACACTTCCTGTGCTGCACCGGGAGGGCTTCTCGCGGCCGGTGTAGGGACTCCACTGCTGCCAGAGCTGGTAGCTGCGTCGACGGGAGACGCTCTCCTGCCAGCACTGGGATCTCTACGCCGGGGGTTGTCGGCGTCTCTCAGGGGTGGATTTGCCACCCCCCTGAGCGACATCGTTAGCCTGACAGATGTTGGTCGCATAGACCAGATCAAAGACAAATGCACCAGGAGGGAGAGGAAAGACGAGCAAGAGAGGGGGAAATGCAGCTTCCCTCTGTGAGGTTTGCAGTTCTGCTGCTAGACCCTCCCAAGCATGGCAGGACCTCACGAGCCACTTCTGGCCCTGCTCTATCCCTCTCGGGCTCTGGCAGGTGGCTTTGATTTCCCCCTGTCCTGCGGGAGACAAACCATTTTCCGGAGCCCGGGAATCATTTCCAGTCGAGCAAAGCGTTGCAGGGGCAGGTCCTGTTGTGGCCAGGGAAGCGGGACTCTTCTCGTCTACACACCCACCTGCGCTGGGTTAAACTGGTTTAGTTAAACCAGTGCAAGCACCTGCAGGAAGAGCCGGTTAGATCAAGTTTAAATTGATTGTTATCTGTCCGGCAGCAGCATCCAGGAACCCCAGTCCCAGGCCAGGACGTCATTGCGCTAGGTGCTGTACAAACCGCACCACGGTGGTCCCAGCCCCGATCAACGTATTCACTTTAAGGAGTCCACACACAAAGCGGCGCTGACTAGGAACGACACACTGGCAGGGACAGCTCCGCGCCCAGCCATGGAAACAGGGCTGTTGGCCAGCTCGTCTGCTCAGACCGTTGTCCCGGGTCAGGCAGACGGCAGACCCCAAGGATCTGACTCCCAGAGAAGTAAGGTCATGAGGATGCTGCGGCCAGTCCATCGGCCGTGCCGCGTACTCAGCCCTGTGCTCCTCAGACAGGCCCGAAGGGCAGTAGGGATCACCCCAGCCAAACACGTTAGCAGCAGTTCCTCCGCGGACACTTCCTTCCGTGCAGGGCCTGCAGCAGAGCCGGGCTCTGGGCACCGGGGGAGCAGAGCACAGCTGGCCTGCCGCTGGTTGCAGGGTCAGCAGCTGCTCAGAGCGGTCGCCCAGAGCCGCGTTCGACAGCGCCTGGACCTGCTTGTTCCTGGCCCTGCCTCACTCCAGGTTCTGCCTCGCGGGTCGGGATTTCTGACTCCGGCCTCTGACCCTGGGCTCAGATTTCCGGCTCCTGACTCCCGCTCCTGCCACGAGGCACGACTGCCCACCTCCCAGTCACTGACACGGGCGGGGCTCGGCCTGGCCCACCCCCTCCCCCAGCCTGACTGGGGCAGCGCTGGGGCAGTTGTGCGGCAGGATTCTGCCCCCGCAGCCCCGAAGAGAGGCCCGGGGATCCCTGTGCGCAGGGCCGGGAGGCTGGTGTAGATCTGCTGGCCAGTCCCTATCCCCACACCAGGAGGATAAGCGGGGCAGGGGGGAATGCAGGAGCAGCATGGAGGGTGCCTGCCCCATTGAGCTCCCTCCCAGCACATAGCCCTTGTCATTCAGGCCTCAGCCTGTCCTATGGGGCAGGGAATAAAGGGCCGGCTGGTCTGTTTGCCACTCAATCAAGTTCCTTCTCCTCCTCCTCCTCCTCCGCTCCCTGCTGTCTCCCATGCTTCAGTGGGGCAGCCCCATAGCGTGAGGGGCGGTTCAGAGCAGGCCTCTAACACCCAGCGCCAGAGCAGCCGGGGGAGGGTTTCCTGCCGTGGAAATGGGGGAAGCGGCCAGCCCCCTCCCCGCTCTAACAAAGTACCCAGCCCCCAGGGAGCCGACTCTTAATTCCGCCCCCTGGGTGGCTTATCCCAGCCCCTTGCTATTTACATTCCACAGAGAGGAATATTTATTTTGCTGATTTACAAAAAAAACCAGCCACATGGCGGGGGGCTGGGGAGGAGGAGAAGGCCCTCCCCTCCCAGCTTGGCAGCTGCTCTGAGCCATTATTAATTAGAAGGGCCCAACCGCTCCTAATGAAGATCAGAGCCAGGAGGGGGATCTCAGACTCCTTTGTTAGAAACCTTAATTAAATTCGCCGCCCAGAGGTGGCTGTCTCCGGCCAGAGGAGCCCCTCAGGAAGGCAGCAGGCAGCTTAGACTGACTCAGAGAAAGGGAACTTTCCACCCAGGGAGGGGAGGGGAAACCCTCAAATTCACCCCGGTTTGGGGGTGGGATTCCTCCCTCGGCATCGGACCTCCCGCCGAGGCAGTGCCAGCTGCGAACCTGCCGGTGGCGAAGGCCAGCACTTAAGCGACTCATCGGGGAACACGTGCTAACGCAGAGGGTTCTACGAGGCTGCGGCAGGGCCTTCCACAGGACGCCTACGAACGGGCGAGACCCCCATCTACGCTGGGACAATGGTTGTCATCAATGGGCCCTCCCCTCCCCATCCAGGATCGCACACATGCTTTGTAGGGTGGCGCAGGAAATATTCTGGACCAGGGCCGTGAGGGGGTGGGGCAGAGGCAGCCGTCTGCCAGCGGTCCACTTCCTAGCATGGCTGGACGCTTGAGCGTGGACGAGGACTGTGGCCACTGCAGGACCGGAGACGCTTGGTAGGTCCCCCCGGGCTAGTGCAGGATGGAGTCAGCTCAGCCAGGCTTCCTGCCGTGGGGCTGGGAAGGGGTTGGGCCAATTGCCAGGCCATGACCCCATGTTACGACAGGAAAGGGCCCCGTTATTCCTCTCCCAAAGAGGTAGGACATGACCCCTGAGCTAGCCAGAAGGCGAGGGAGGGTGGCCCCAACCCTGGGGGCCTGGGATGCCAAGGCTTGAGAACTCTATGGGTTAAACCAATCACATTAGTTGTGAAGGGTCTAATGAGCATTATCCGTAATACGTTCATTTCTTTCCCTAGTCAAGGTAAAGAGAAAAGGGGATTAACTAGCCAGGGATCGCAGAAATCTTCATTTCCCCGCCTCTTAGTCGCTGCTGTTCACAAAATTCCTTGCTCCCTTCCCATATCTTCACTGTGGCGCTGTGTGAGGGGAAGCCCATAAGAGAAGATGTTTCCAATAAGCATTGAGTGTTTGTGCTTTTAAGCCACATGCTGCAGCCAAGATTTTGGAAATAAACTCTGGTGGCGAGTGATGGAGTAGCAAGGTATAGGGCAGATAAAACTAATAACTAGGAGTTCTGTAAGAAAGATTATTAGATGGCCCCAAGCCCCACAGTTCCTCAATCAAGATAAAAAAAGGCTTTAGACGGTTAAAAAAACCCACACCCTGGTTAAGATGGGAAGTGAAAGCAGCAATAAAAAAACATTTAAATCAATGAAAAAAGGAGGAAATTTATAAAAATGGCTAAATGAGCAGTCATAAAATGCAGACAATTGATAAGGGAAGCTAAATTTATTAATGAAAAAAAAACTAAGGCCAGTAAGTTTGAGGAGGAGGAGAGCTAATGTGCCAGTATTTTTTTTAAAGTTAACAGGATAACCTGGGTAACCCTGGCCCAGTTGCCTGACATCAATCTCAGACAAAATCATTGGAAAGGTACCACAGGACTGAATGCGTGAAGAATGAAAGGATGAAGCATAAATAATTCCAGTCAATGTGGTTTCATGGAAGAAAGTTCTTCTCAAGTAAACTTGATAAATTATTCGGATGAGATCACAAGTTTGGTTGACAAAAGGTAACTGTGTTGACATAATATACTTGAATAGTGTGTGCAGTTCTGGTCGCCCCATCTCAAAAAAGATATATTAGAACTGGAAAAAGTACAGAAGAGGGCAACAAAAATGATTAGGGGGATGGAACAACTTCTCTATTAGGAGAGATTAAAAAGACTGAAACTGTTCAGCTTAGAAAAGTGACAATTTGGGGGGACTATGAGAGAGGTCTATAGAATCACGACTGGTGTGGAGCAAGTGAATAAGGAAGTGTTATTTATCCCTTCACATAAAAACAAGAACCAAGGGTCAACCAGTGACACTAGTAGGCAGCAGGTTTAAAAAAATAAACACAATGCACAGTCACCCTGTGGAACTCACACAATGCACAGTCACCCTGTGGAACTCCTTGCCAGGGGATGTTGTGAAGGCCAAAAGTATGAATAGATTAAAAAAAATTAGTTGAGTTCATGGAGGACAGGTCCATCAATAGCTTTTAGCCAGGATGGTCAGGGATGCAACCCCATGCTCTGGCTGTCCCTGAACCTCCCAGAAGCTAGGACTGGATGACAGGGGATGGATGACTCAATCATTTGCCCTGTTCTGTTCATTCCCTCTGAAGCATCTGGCACTGGCCACTGGTGGAAAACAGGATACCAGGCTAGATGGACCATTGGTCTGACCCAGTATGTTCCTACGTGTCGGGAAGTGTGATTACCACTGTACACGGCATTACTGAGATGATAACTAAGAGACTGCGGCCAGTTCTGGTGTCCATGCTTCTAAACGGAGGTTGACAAATTGGAAAGAGTTCAGAAAAGAGCTACAAAAATGATGCAAGCGCGGGAAGACGTGAGAGGCTAAAGAAACTCAATCTATTTAGTTTAACAAAGAGAAGGTTAAGAGGTGACTTGATCACAGTCGGCAAGTACCTGTCTGGGGAGAATATTCTGATAGTAGAGACGAGAGCACTATACTTCAGCTACCCTCGTTGTCTTTTCAAATGAGCAGGGGCAGGGCTTAGTCTAACGCCTGTTGACACACTCAAAGTTGAGGCACATTAGGTGTCAGGCATCTGTACTCACCTGAACGTAGCCCACAAAATCCAGCGTGAGAGAGCAAGGTAGGTACTTGTAAACGTACATGTTATTGCAGTGGTGGTGTATCCGTGCTGGTCCCAGGATATAGGAGCCATCACGTCACTGAAGAAGAGCTTGAAAGCTCGTCTCTTTCACCAACAGAAGTTGGGCCAGTAAAAAGGTATCACCTCCCCCGCCTTGCTCTCTCATGTACATTAGGCAGTTCACCACCTGTATATGGTGCACAACTGGATTAGATCAGTGCAGAGTTGGCGCATGCACCTCTCGGAGACCATCTGTACGTTACAAGGCCATTCACCGATTCAAAGGTAAGAGCAGTCCCCACAGAACGCGGGAGCTTCTCCGTAGGCACCTCCCCGTCCAGGTACCAGCCGGACCGTTACCTTTCTTAGCTGAAGTCATCAGACAAGCTCACTGGCCAAAGTCGTGTGGCTGCTTCTCCCCATCAAGTCTCTGTAGCCTTCGCATGGTTGTCTGGCTGTGCAGAACTGGGTTTTAACTGTGTATTTTGCAGAAGCAATAGGGGATCCAGGCATCCTGGGTGGGAAATGGGAGGCTCTCTTGTTCTCTGCTGGTCACTTCCAAGCAGAGGAAACACTTGGGACTGAAATTCAAAGGGATCATATGAGACCCCCCCCAACTCAGTGGAGAGGCACAAACGGCTGGGGAAAGATGACAACGGAAAGGTAAACAAGGGGGGAAATATGCATCCAATTAAATTTCCAGCAGGATACAGCAGCCAGCGGTGCCCAGTGCAGTTAAACGTACCCACGCCAGGCTGATGAAGAACCCAGCATCCATGAAGCGTGTGGCTGGGCGTGTCCTATGGATATTTACATACACAAGGAGAAGGCAGAGAGCTGCAGGATTCATGACATTAGGACTCAGCGTCCCCAGGGCCTGCAGCTCAAGGAAGCGTCACAGGTCCATTGGGCCGGGCGCCTGTGCTGATACTGTTAATTAGCCACTGACCCATTGTGTTTGGAGAGCAGACAGGACTAACCTGAAAGAAGTGAAACCCCCTTTGTTCAGCCTGGGCAATTAAGGGAGCTGTTTTTTCTCCCCAATTTTACTAACAAAGTCCAAACTGAGCCTCGCAGTACAGCCTCCAATCTGAATGCCAAGGCAAGCAACCTCTGCAAGGATTTCCTCTGCTACATTTTTGAGATGCCTTGTCCAACGATCCACATGTCTTCCCTGGGTTCAGGCTCGGTTTCCCATTTCAATCTTCGTGTCTGTACTGCTCTATATACTACAGACTGAAAAGTAAGCACAATATTTATATTCCAATTCATTTCTTTTATAATTCTATGGTAGAAATGAGAAAGTCAGCGATTTTTCAGTAATTGTGCGCTGGGACATTTTTGTATTTTTATGTCCGATTTTGTAAGCAAGTCGTTTTTAAGTGAGGTGAAACTTGGGGGTACGCAAGACAAATCAGACCCTGAAAGGGGGACAGTAGTACAGAAAGGTTGAGAACCACTGAGCTGGAGCATGCCGCAGGGGCGAGGTCTCTTCAGCCGACAGTGTGTGGTCAATCCTAGGTAGGCCAGTGTGGGGTAGATACACCCTGTCACGGATGGCTAAGAATTGTCATTATTAAATGTAAAGGAAGCCAGGTCAGAGTGGGGTGTAAAGTGACCAGAATGACCAACCAAAGGGCAGCATCAAGCATAAAGATTCTTATCAGGATGAATCACAAGGAATTTTTCTAGCCTCTCTTTAAGGGCAGCGAGGCTCTGCCGGACTGAGCACAGGGCTGGATGGCAGTCAGGAGACCCAAGTTATCTTCCCAAATCTGTCACTGATTTACTACAGCCTTGGACAATCGTTTAATTCTCCCCTGAAGTAATGGGATGGTGATGTCCACCCCATCTCTGTGTTGTGCTTTGAGGTCTATAGGCAGAAGGTCGGATTGTCAGTGCCAAGCCGTAGTAGAGCAGGAAGGGAGGGGTGAAGGGGATTAATCAGGGAATCAGTGTGACCCTTCCAGCTTTTGAACCCCTTGTTACCACCTGAGGAACATAAGAATGGCCAGACTGGGTCAGACCAAAGGTCCATCTAGCCCAGTGTCCTGTCTGCCGACAGTGGCCAGTGCCAGGTGCCCCAGAGGGAATGAACAGAACAGGGAATCATCAAGTGATCCATCCCCAGTTGCCCATTCCCAGCTTCTGGCAAACAGAGGCTAAGGACACCATCCCTGCCCAGCCTGGCTAATAGCCATTGATGGACCTGTCCTCCATGAATTTATCTGGTTCTTTTTTGACCCATGTTATAGTTTTGGCCTTCACAACATCTCCTGGCAAGGAGTTCCACAGGTTGACTGGGCGTTGTGTGAAGAAATACTGCCTTGTGTTTGTCTTAAACCTGCTGCCTATTCATTTCATTTGGTAGCCCCTAGTTCTTGCGTTATGAAAAGGAGTAATACTTCCTTATTTACTTTCTCCACACCAGTCATGATTTTATATCCTATCCCCCCTTAGTCGTCTCTTTTCCAAGCTGAAAAATCCCAGTCTTATTAATCTCTCCTCATACGGCAGCCGGTCCATACTCCTCATCATTTTTGTTGCCCTTTTCTGAACCTTTTCCAAGTCCAATGTATCTTTTCTGACATGGGCCGACCACATCTGCACACAGTATTCAAGCTGTGGGCATATCATGGATTTATGTAGAGGCAATATGATATTTTCTGTCTTATCTACCCATTATCTATCTAACATGCCACGGCTGGGCCTTACTGAGGGGTTAATAGGAAGCAGCAGATCTGTTGCTTCTGGCTCGTCTTCATTGGAGGCCGCCCAGAAGCAGCAGTTGTGTTTCCTCGCAGCACAGAGAGGTTTTTTCCCTTAAAACATCCAATCGGCAGCCAGGCAACGAGGGCCCTCTCCCCCCTCCCCGAGGAGCCGAATGTCATGCCAGATGCTAACCTCATCGGAAGGAGACCAGGCCAAATTCTTTGTGCTGCCCAGAGCAGTTTATATGTAATTAATTAGTCTATGGCACTGGCTGAGCTTTGCTAACAAGGCAGCAGTGGGTAAAGGGCCATCGAACCAGTGACTTGCTCGTCAGCTCTAGGGTGCCAACGGTCTTTAGCCGCGCCACCCAAGAGCGCTCCACAGACAGTGGCTCTTGAAGGGCAGCAGCTTGTACAAAATAGACCCCAAAGGGGCAAAAAGACTCTGGCTCCCTATGTCTTGGGAGACAGAAACCCCGCCCCGTGGAGGAGCCCGAGCCCAGCAGCTTGGTTTTAGTTAATCGACATGTAAACTCCTACTGGGTTTAAAACGAGCCTAAGCAGGAAACCAAAGAATGTGTGGGGGCCCAGCAGCGCTTCTCATCGGTTCCAGGAAGTGTTACTGACTAATCTGGTTAAGTCCACACTCAAACAAAACTTGTGTAGGCAGAGTTCAGCGAGCAGCTGAAAGGGAAGAAAGCAGCTGCTGCCGCTGCCTGGCTCAGAGGCCATCCCAAAAGCTAGAACACAAGTGGGTGTGGAGATGATCTTGACAATTCCTCCCCGCCCCCCCACAAGAAGCCAAGTCAGAGGCTTGGGGTTTTTCGGGCTTGATTTAAGGCTGCAACCAAAGCAGCACATGGATGGCCTCCCCTACGCCACCTCCCCCCATCCAAAGGCAGGTTTTGGTGACACAGGCAGGCTTTCCCTTTCCTCCAGTGTTTGCACCTTCCCCACTCGCTGCTGTGGAAGGGTAGATCATAGTGTCACCTCCACCACGCTACCAACCCATCCTTGCTGTTACCTTGTCTTATATTTAAGCAGAAAACTCTTTGAGGACGGGCACATCTTGTCACGTGCCTACACCCACACTGGACCGAGCACAAGGGAGCCCTGAATGCTGCTTCGGGCCTCTGGGTGCCCCCCAATACCAGTAACTTCCCTGGGGTCCCCAGTTTATTGGCAGGGCTCTCTAACAGAAACAAAACCCAGCCACACCTCCGGGCACATCCTCTCCTGCAGCGTCTCAGCCTGAAATCCAGCCAACCTGATCGGAGCAAGACGAGTCGCATGTCTTCAGAGCCACCTGCCCTGGATCCTGGTCAGCACCCCGTTCTCTCGCTCCCTCACAGATTAGCCCAGCTCCATGAAAGCTGAGCGCTTTGCGGTGCTCAGCGCTACCTCGTACCCCAGCTCACGGACATTAACCGCTGGGGCATCTGAAACCCCAATCAGACTGAACCCCAAAATCCTAATACCATTCAGGATGAGCAGTGGAAACAGTGTAGTCAATTTCAGTTTCACTTGCTGGTTTCTCTCCCAGTAGCAGGATGCTGCACTGTTTATAGGACAAAGGTTATTCCTGTAGAAATGAATGGTTTCCACGCTCAGACTTCAAAAATAACCTCATGGAACCATTTCTGCTGACAACAGGATACTTGTTTCCATTTAAACTAAAGAGTGGGTGGGTGGGTGGGTGGGTGGGTGGGGGGGGGGGAGGGATGATGTGACCCAACGGTATCTCTTCAAGGAGAGAGAGAGAATCTAGACCGAAAGTGGATTTCTTCTCCTCATCCATCTCTCTCCCTTCTTTAGTAGGCTGTCATTTCCCCTCTCCCAGCTCAGATATTCCACCCTCCCTCGCTCTGACCTTAAAAGAATTTATTACTGAAGAGTGTAAAAAGATGACGACTGCAAAATCATTCTGCATTACTGGGAAATCATTGCAACATTAGCTCAGTAATATGTTTTTCATAAGTGTTCTCTGTGCTGTCTCTCCTGTCCCCCCCCCCCCCCCGATTTACTTGTTCCCTGCAAACATACCTGCAAATTCCCACTGCAGCCAAAGGGCTGACGTCCCTGAGGACAGAAATTGGCCCTGAAGTTCTCTTTTCCTTTCTAACTTCTGGGCTGCCCTAGCAGTTCAGAACAGGAGTCCCCCCCACCCAGGTAAGACCTATAGTCTAGCTAATTGTAAGACCAGGAGAGACTGGTTGCTAAGCAAGGATCCAGCTGCAGCTCTGATAACGAATGTGAATCAATCCATCCCATTTTCTCTCTTTTGCAACCACACACAAAAGGACACAACCAATTATGCAAATATGTTTAATGCACTTAGAATACACGTGAGAAAACATGTTTAGTGATTCACAAAAATATTACAAAAGTCATGTGCAGGTGGACTGCACTGGCACTCCAATAACAAAGTAAGAATTTACATTAGGAACTAATATAAAATATTTAAAAACCTCTGCTAGTTTAGCTTTCCATTTTTAATTTTTTTTTTTTTGGTTAAAAAAAGTCCAACTACGAAGTACTGACAGACTGACTGCAGGCCCACGGGCTCCTTGCAGATCGATGCTGTAGTGTCCTTAGAATTCTAGTAAGAAAAATACACACACACGCACGCAAAAAAGAAAACAGATGAACTACAAAAATGTTCACCTCAGCTGATGGCTGCAAAAGCAACCACAGCAGTCAGGGTTCTGTCCATTTTATGTAACCCACAGATAAATGCTCATTTTCTCCTAGGTTATCCAGCTCAACAGCCTTCCAACAGGTAGTGTCGTCAACAACAACAGAAACAAAAGCTCTATCCCTTTACAAATATATTTATAGGTAAGGAAAAGGACTTGGTACCCAACCCGGGCCCTGCGGATATAAAGGAGAGTTTTGAAAAAGCAAGTAAATCCCTTCGTTGTGAATATGGCTAATCATTCCTTTAAACATCTCCTTCTCTGCTTCTGACTACAGCTGAATCCAAGCCCACTGGGACTTTAAGGGAGGGCGGGAGCTGGATCTGAATGTATTTGGGCCAGTTAAGAATCCTGCATTTGGAACGGCAGGTTCCTAAGCACAGGAAACAGTCTGGTGCCATTGAGCTGTAAATTGCTGCTTCAAGGAAAGGCAAAAGGACAAAATCCTCAGATTCTGTGATCAGTCACTGCTTGAAGGACACAGCTGTTTAAACTCACTTCCCCTGTCTTCTGTCCCCAGTGGGCTTGACATTCTGTAAGGCAGGTGGGATCTTGAAATTCTGTATGTTGTTACAGAGGAAACCAGCAAAGGCATCTTGGGCCTAATCTGGACCTACTGGTACCAGGAGACTATTATACTGTGGAATAGCCCCTGGATTCTAAACCACTCCACTGTCAAGAAACAACCAACAGCCACAACTGTTTATGTAGGACCTTCACTGAGGCAATGTTTTGCCCCCTCCACCGGCTCTGCAGCAGAAGAGCATTTACAGAACTGCGCTGTAGTTGGGCCTTTGGGAAGAGAACAAAAACCATGTTGCTTTAACAGCCTCCCTAGCACAGAAGTGCAGAGACGGGGAAAAAAAATAATCAGTGTTTGCAAAATAGAACAATCAGCGACAAAGGAAATTTTACTCCCGCTTTTAAGAGGGTGTTGGGAAAAAAAAAAAAAGGAGAAAAAATTATTTAAGTCATTTAAAAAATAAAGCATTTGACAGTGTCCTTTTACCATCTACCACACAGTGATTTCTATATTTGTGTAACACTGTTATCAGGGACCTAAAATTTCAACCGTGAATAATGAGGCACACAAGATTATTTAACACTTTTACCACCTCCCATTATCTCATGGAGGGAAGGAAATAGGCACCTTTATGGCAGACTTGAAATGACATTTCTAAGCTAATATGCCACTTTTTAGGATTTTATGGTCTGTGAGCAATTTTAGGCGAAATAGAATGGTACTAGAAATGAATAAGTGGTGACGTGTATTACACGACAGGTTAATTGCCTGAGAGACACAGGTCAGTATGGGGGCTCGGTTTAAAACACACCGCCTGCCACAGGCTTATTCTTGGTTTGAAATTTTGGACTCGCACGGAACGGAAGCTTTCCAAAAAAGGAAAGAACGAGCATATCCCATTATGCTATGGAAGTGTCACAAAAATAACAAGCTGCTACAGATCTCGCTGGAAATTGCAATAGTATCAGAGACCTAAATTAGGCTTAAAATGTTAGGACGTAATGACTCGGAACAAAAACGTTCAGTCCGGATAGATTCCTGTTCAAACATTTGCTCACCACTCATCCCCCACGTCCCTTGCTTTTATTAAGCAGGGAGGAGATCCTTGCTGCTTAACAATTAGTCTGCTCCTGTCGTTTAACAAACTAGAAATAAGGTGCATTTTATATACAAGTGAGGGTGATTAGCCACTGCAAAATCTACCAAGGGAACGAGCGGATTCTCCATCTAATGTCATCCGGCTAAAAGGTGCTTTAGACAAATTCAGGTTATTGGGCTCAGTGCATGGGTGACTGGGTGAAATTCTGTGGCCTGGGTTATACGTGAAGGCAGACTAGAGCAGGGGGGGCCAACCTGTGGCCCCGGAGCCACTGGCGGCTCTTCAGAAGTTAATATGTGGCTCCTTGTACAGGCACCGACTCTGGGGCTGGAGCGACAGGCGCCAACTTTCCAGTGTGCTGGGGGGAGACTCACTGCTCAACACCCGGCTCTTCCATGGGCCTCGCCCCCACTCCACCCCTTTCCGCCCCGACCCTGAGCCTGGCGTGCCCTCGCTCCTCCCCCGCAGCCTCCTGCATGCCACGGGGGCAGGGGTGAAAGTAGAAATAGGGACTTACCGGTATGGGGCTGGGTTGGGGCCGGCTCTGACCCCCAGCAGGGGTGGGGATGGGGGGGAGGGGTCAGAGCCAGCCCCGGCCCGCTCTGTACCAGTAAGTGCCCTCCCCCTCCCCCGCCGGGGTAGCAGCAGCAGCCAGGGGCTCCAGCAGCAGCTTAAAGAGCCCAAGGCTCAGCCGCCGCTACCGCCCCAGGCCCTTCAAACCACTGCCGGCGCCCCCGGCTGCCGCTGCTACCCCAGGGCTCCGGCAGCAGGGCTCTGGGGGCTATTTATAGGGTCCAGGACTCCCCTGCTTCTACCGCCCTGGCCCTTTAAAGAGCCCCTAGAGCCCCGGGGTACCAGCGGCAGGGCTCCGGGGGCTATTTAAAGGGCCCAGGGCAGTAGAGGCAGTGGGAGCCCCGGCCCTTTAAATAACCCCTGGAGCCCCGCTGCCGCTACCCCAGGGCTCCAGCCGTGGGGCTCTGGCGGCAATTTAAAAGGCCTGGGGCTCCAGCCGCTGCTGGGAGCCCCAGGCCCTTTAAATTGCCGCCTGGGGAAGCCGGGCTGCCCCGGGACGGTGCACTGGCTCCTGCCGGTACGATGTACCGGGGCGTCCCAGCTTACTTTCACCTCTGCACGGGAGGTGTGGGGAGGGAGGGGCAGGTGCTGATTGGTGGGGCTGCCGGTGGGCGGGAGGTGCTGGGGGTGGGGGGAGCTGATGGGGAGCTGCTGACGTATTACTGTGGCTCTTTGGCAATGTACATTGGTAAGTTCTGGCTCCTTCTCAGGCTCAGGTTGGCCACCCCTGGGCTAGATGACCTAACAGCCCGTACTATTTCCCGCCCCCTGAAGCTGCAAGAGCAATCCTGGCTAGCAGCTAGTTACAAGGCAACAAAACGGGGGTTATGACTTTGGATGTGAACATGTGAGGCAGGAATAACCAGCAGGTGGAATAACCAGCAGGTGGACGACGAGCTGTTAAGCAGCAAAGATCCCTTTCCCACACAGGCCTTTCGTAGTAATAAAAAGGCCAGAGAAAAGGAAGAGAAGACGTTGCTTGTGCCCACCACCGGAGAAAAATGTGAGCAGCAGCAGCCATGTTTCTAGATGGAGTGTCTGAAAGCGTTTTCCTTGGGAGGCGCTGCTGACTGGTCTGATGTGGTAAATGCACAGTACATGAGTAATGATAACGGAGCTCATTCAATTAAAGAACCTGCGGAGTCACACAAGGGGATTGAGAGAGAAGCAGCAGTAACTTCTGTAAACTGTTAATGATTAAAACAGAATAAGAAGCAGCCACGTCATAATTTCACCTTCCATTTGCTAACAAGACAGCCATTTGTGGACAATGTCAGAGAAAACAAATATGACCATTTGCGCTCTCTATTATAAATGACACTATTGTAGATTTAAAAAATTCTCAATTTGCTTTTTTATGTCAAGTGGTTACGCCTTGCGTTGACAATCAACACAGACCGAGGACCAGCCTCCATGTGAGCAGACCTGTGTGCCTCACTCATGTCAGTAGGACTGAACACTGGAACGAGGATCCCTTTGCAGAACTGGGTCCTAAGTCAGATTCACTTTCGCTTTAGTTAATTTCACTGCCAGGTTTGCTTGCAACAGAGCAATTTGCAACACTTGGGTCACAGACGCTGCAGGTCAATGTCTAACAAACTATGCATCAATTCATTATGATGTTTAAATTCCATCCTCTAGTACTTCTACTGGTCTCAAGTTTGGAAAAAAAAAAGTTTATTTCCTCAAAGACAATCTTGTGCCCTGTGACCATTCAGGAGCTACAGATTATTTAAAATGTAGGGCTTTAGCATGTCATCTCAAATCATTCTTGGCAAATCTGTGTACAATCAAACCAACCTACCACTGTCCTCAAAGCCATTACACACAGCAGATATTCTAGATCTAAGCCACAGAAAATATTACAATAGATCATACCAGTTGCAAGGGCTCTCTGGTTTGCTGAGAGCCTAGTTTCTTTAATACTGTAACTGTAATTTTTTTTTAAACGAAGTGTGTGAGGGGAAGAGTGTTTACAGCTCTTGTTTGAAGGTGGCTGTCCCCATGATAGACTTTCAAGGCATCACAGGTTTGCCATAAGGAAGTATTCCTATCTATCTGCATTGGGAGATTTCTCTCTTTTTTGGGGGGGTAGGGGGAAAGAGAAACCTCTACACACTTCTTTTAAAATACAATTTACATCCAGATCGCTGCTTCCAGCCAACACAAATTGCATGGCTTGGGTTTTTGTATAATCCCTGTTCAAATCTCCGCCTGCCTGAACAAATCTAAAAGCAGCATGAGTGGAACTGCCATTCTCAGCAAGACTGGCCTGGAAAACCACCTTGGAATTAACACTTATGCATTTCCCTTTTCAAGTCATTTACTCATTTAAAAATATATATATATTCCAAAGTTCTCTTTTTCCCATGTCACCCCTCCTCTCCCCGCCCAAGACAAAAACAACTAGAAAAGTATCAAAACTCAAGATCTCATTTAGCTGCCAACTGAATAGTCTTTGGCACGACTGCAAACTTCAACTGTACGCGGGGAAAAATGGTACGGGTGATGAGTTCTCTAAATATTGATTAATGTGCAACTTTCTTGTTCTAAAAGAATGGAGACAGGAGTGGGACAGAGTCAAAAGGTTTCCTTTCACCAGTGAAACCCTTGCAGAGAGGCTGGCAATAGGCTGTAGATTGCTATTTTAGCAGTGATTTGTTTAACTGGTTTTTTATTTATTTTATTTGCTAAACTAATTAGGAAGACCCGACTTCCTTCCCTTGAAACAAACTGTAATCTGGCAGCCTGCGAGGCTTTAAGAATAGGGTTTGTGAGAAAGTGTCTTACAAATAAAAGTTACCTATCTTGCCAACTGGTCATAACTCAAATACTGATGACTGTATATAAATACATGACATATACACAAAAACACATGGATATAGCTGGGATTTCCAAAGCACTCAGGTCATGTCTACACTACAAAATTATGTCAACCTAATTTCTTACGGCATACAGCCACCGGAGTTATTAAATCGCTCGTGCACTTGGCTCCTTGTGTTGGCAGCACACATCCTCCCCAGGAGCGCCTGTATAGATTGTATAGTCAGTGTGGGCCATTGCGGGACGGCTCCTGAAAGCCAACAACAGTCGACATAAGCAACACTGTGTCTACACTGACATTGGGTCAACCTAATTACATTGACTGTGACTCTACCCTGCTTGGGGAGGTGGCGTTATAAATTGGTGCAGACAAGCACTTACGTCGTCAGGAGCCAAACTGGAGTGAAGACACTTCCACAGCTAGGTCGACACAAGACAGCTTACATCGACCTAACCATGTAGCGTAGGCCAAGCCTCAGTGTGCTCCTTTCACATCCCCCTCTGAAGCCAACGAACATCCAACCCACAGCATCAAACAGGAGTGAATGCAGAACGGAAGAACAAACGTGGGAGAGGCAGATTTGGAGAAAAATCCTGCAGAGAGAAGATATTTTACCTACAGTCCAGCACTCGCTCACGTCTCTCGTGGGAAGGTTTCAAAGAGTCTCAATTCGAGTTAGGGCAGAGAGGCAGAACTCAGAGACGGCCTCCTGGTCTCTGCCCCTTTGTGACTTCTGTGGGAACAGCAGCAATTGCTGACATGGACAAATCACCCTAGGAAAGTCCTGTTCTTTCAGCTTCTCTTAATGAGACTTTGCAGCTGGAAAGAAGGAAGAGGAGCCAGCACCGTGGCAATCAGCCAGTTCTCCAACCACCACTGGCAAGTGTTTGCCATTCTACAACGGTTCATGGGCCGCTCCTTGAAATCTGTGGATTTAGGGCAAAGTCTTCATTGTCCACTTCCCCCCTTTTCTGATTGGCATGATGCCACTATTTCTTCACAGTGAGGTGGGGAGGGGAGTCTACTTTGTGCCTGGGTTGGTAGATTTGCATGCCAATTTTCAGTCTCTCTAGTCCACTGGCCCCTGGAAATGCATCTACAACTCCCACCAACGTTAAGGAACCGAACAGACCGGCACCGCGTACACATTTCATACTAAATGGGACGCTGAAAGCCAGCCAAAGATTCTCCTGGATAAATGCAGACTGCCACAACACAAAAATCACTCTAGCTGGCCCTGGGATTCGAAACGCTGCTCTTTAAAAATATGATTTCAAGATGATCCTTTGAGTTCAGACAAAATTACAGACTCATTTACATCTAAATTGCTTTCATAGCTTTGTAAAAAGGAAGCTGTTAAGCAATGCAGGATCTGGATTTGGCTTGCCTTAAATAATAATAAAAATAATGGTACTTGTACCTCCCTCTGAGAATCTTGGTCCACTTCACAGATGCTAATGGTCTAGGCATCCCAACCCCCCCAGGAATATTATCCTCATTTGCAGAGGAGGAAGTGAAGTGATTTGCCTACACTCACACAGGAAATCCAGAGCAGAGCCAGACCCCTCGGCTCCTAGATACATGCCTCCACCACAGGACTATACATCCAACAGCAACCAGCTCCAAAATATATTTTAAAAATGTTGACAAAAATCCCAGTTTGTTGGGAAGAAATTAAGACAACCACCACCACCAGCTTCTGTGAGGTCTGGGCCAGTTTTAGCCATTGTGGTTTGATCAAAGGCAGTCAGTTGTTAAAAGTTGTTGCCACAGCCATCTTAAGACCACTATATTGTGTACAACCAGAGACGAAGAAACAGCCATGTTAGCTTGTGAGTGGAAAAGGGTGGGGGGAGAAATCTGCACCCACATAATTAGAAGTGACTGTATTCCAGTGTGAATCTGCTTTAGAGAACAATCCAGGATTGGCAGGGGAAGGACTCAAGCATGGGGTAGCCTGCAGCCCATCTGTAATGCACCCACCAACGGCCTGCTCTTCGGTACCAGGATGCAACCTGCAGAGACAAAAGCTCTCAGCACGCATGCTCCATCTTGGTCTAAGGGAGGCCGCTGGGGCCAAGAGGGAGATGCATGTTGGAAGCAGAGCCTGAAGCTTATACTCCAATACAGCTTGGGGGACCCGGTTAGAGCCTGCTCGTCCCCCAATCGTTAAAGCAAGGGTCAAGGCCTTAGCACATGGCTACGGTCCCACGTGCACCAAGAAAATGCAGCAGGCTGTCGAACAGAGTCTGGTAAGATGGAACTGTGCTAAGGACAAGTGTGCTGTAAGCGAGTCCCCGGCAGGGTTTGTTTTGTAGTGCAGGCAGGGCTTTCTTCCAGGACTCTACTGGTGGCTGCTCTCTGTTGATAGGGAGGGTGGACAATTTAGAGCAGCCCCCTGGTTCCTGGAGCATGGCCCCTCTGAACGCACAGGTCCTTCCCCACTTCTAGGATTCCAAGGGACTCTGTACAATAGCAAGGAAGAAGTACTTGACAGCATCCCTTGCAAGATAAACATTCTGTAAACAGGAGATCTCCTCCTCTGCCCCGGTAGTCTCTCTTCCTCCTGCTTGTGCAAAAGCAGAGGTCACAACCTTCTCCGGGGCTCATGCATACATTCATACACTAGGACAGGATGTGCAAGAAGAAAATTGCCTCTGTTTGCAGCGATACCAGAGCTAATCAGACCGAGCGCAACGCTCAGACCTTTCCTAATTCTAGCAGCAGGGAGGGTTTGGGTTTGTTTTTTGACTAAACTTGAGAGTTCATCTTTAAATGAAGCACGCGAGCTTCTGGCCTCGTTAACACCGTTCTGTTTCTGAAAAGACAAAACAGTCCCTGGAGGAACAGTTCCGCAGTCGGTAAAAGTTTGGCTAACCAAAAGGATTCTAAAGTCACATAGAGAACATTTAATCCATGTGCTTGCACCTGGCAGAGCGCGTATGTAAATAAAGGCGTACAAGGTATCGACACCCTGGGCGACGACTGCAGGGATATTTGTAGCCAGCTAGAACAGGGAAAAAATTCTTACCACTACTTTTCATAGTTAAATATTTCTCACTTGCACTCAAAACATACGCAGGCTGTTCCCGGAGAGTTCAGCCCAGGAAAGGATGGGAAGAAAGGGCCCAGCACTGTCCAGTTCTGTCTGGGTTGGTGTTGTGTAACTCCTCTTCTGTTTGCAGCGGTTGTGCAGCAATCTCCTTTATCTGAAGGCCTAGTTCTTACTGCATTAATTATCCTGTGAGTCACTGAGCAATGTAGAGTCACTCGGCTCTCCCAGATGTCAGAAGGGTGTAATTCGGCTCTAATGCAGAGGGTTGTCAAACACAGCATCTGGTAAGATGGAGACTTTCAGTTTCTTTTCAGGCCAGCTGTATTCTTTTGGAAGTTTAAACTACGAAGCAATAAAGGGAGCCAGTTAATGTATTTCCCTGCAGCCTAAACCACATTCACCCAAAGCTATTCTGAAAGCAGGCAGCCCTCCGTCTAGGAGCTACGTTTTATTTTATTTTAAAGCAAAGGGCCACTAAGAAAACGTTCCCCCCTCCCCCATCAGTATGTTTTGGACAGCAGTGGACATTAGATAATGTGGTTTGTGTCTCTGCTGCCAAAGTAAAGTTACGAGATTCCAGCCCAAGCGTTGTTCATTTCATTCGGTGAATTCTGCCAGGGTTCCTGTTCCCACCACCATTTTCCCTCCCCTCCCGCATCTCAGTGAAAGTCTGCAACTTGCAAGAGTATCTCCCTTTCCACTTCGCTGTTTCCTCCAACTACCCCCAGGCCCCACGAGCCCCCTTTGTTTGCTTTAAAGCAAGAATCAGACAGCAGCTTTAAGATTCTCTGTGTCATGTGATATACATGAGACTGTATGGTTCTGTATGTAGCAGGCAGAAAGTGGCACAATGATTCACATGGCCAGCAGCTAGTCATGCTGTCCTGGCGGAGGAGAGCCAGTGTTTCTGAATACCGTCCTTGGGCCACTTTATTTATTGCAAAAAAACCCAAACCAAACCTCTGGAACAAACCCCTTGACTTTGCAGTGACTGTACCCTGGCTCATGTCCACACACACAGCTGCCCTGACTATTAAGAATGTGTTGGTTGCAATACCCAGCATAGGAACTTGAGCTCAAGTCTGATTTTACACACCACTGCCTCCCGTGGCTACTTCTTCATGTGGAGGGAAAGCCACAAATATTGCAGCTGCTCTGGTTCATCCAGTCCTAGCTCCACCCCACCACACAGACCCTCCTGTTGGAAAGTAACCCCAAAACTCCTGCTCCCAGAACCAGCGTTGGGCACTCTTGGACAGGTGTCTGAGCCGCCCTTAGAATGGACTGGGCTGACCGTGACTTTAACATGCACGTGCCAGAACAGCTCTGTCAAAAACAGTTTTGGTGTGGGATGTACTGAACTGCTGCAAGGAGAAACAAGATGACTGGCCCGCTCAGGGAGTCAGTGTCCCTGCATCAGTTCGTTTGAGCAGGAAGCAAATGGAAGGGTGTCTGCGCTAAGGGTAAGCCCAGGCAGAGCCATGCTGGGGGGCAGCGGGGTTTGGGGCTATCATGGAGTTACAGGATAAGCGTCTCAGAGGAGGAAAATGACCCCAACTCCATTTCATTTTTGCTTCCCGCTGCTGGTTCTGCAGAGGAAAGTGAGAGTGGAAAAAGGATGTCATGAACAGAAAGGGGGAGGGGAAGATGCAGGGCTGATTAACATGATAAATTCCTAGATGTGTACAATGGCAGCCTCTTTATTTAAAGCTGCCTCTCGTGTTTTAGGGCTTGTCCGGACTACACATTTGCCCCATTCATAAACATGCAATGAGCTGATTTTGAAAGCTGTTCCAGGGAATAGGATTGTCCCAGTCACCCCCAGCCTGTGCAGACAAAGCACGGGAACTTCTGGAAAATGAATCGCTTTCTTTTTAAAATGTTGCTGCGCGCACAGCCTAGCCCCAGCTGATAGAAGGATTTTACCTGGTATCTGAACAGGGGCCTGTACCCAGGGTTCTGCCTTGACTAGGGAGGACCGTCTAAACGAGAGATGTTCAATTCAGAACTAGTGCAGTGAGTTCCTTTCCCAAATTCAGTGGTGACACAGGTGCCCATGTAAACTATGGCTGTCTCTACACTGCAGCCAGGCGTGAGTGGCGGCTCCCACAGATGTACCCACAGTAGCTGTACTCCTGCTAGCCCGCAAAAACGAGATGCAAGGACGCCGTGGAGTGGGCTTCAGCGTCAACTGCACAAGCAGTTGCTTGTCTATGAAAACACGAGCTGCCATTCACCCCCCCGGTCCCACAGCGTAGACTTGCCTGTGTTTGGTACAAGTGGGCATAAGCAGGAAAGGACCCCGAAATTAACCTTCCACCATTCCAGTAGTTGTATTTTTGGGGCTACCTCTGCCCCCTCAGTTCCTAAGCGGACACTCAATTTTACTCCTCTAGTGAATAAAAACTGGTGCAAGTTACACTACTTTGCCAACCGTTTTATAAACCTCTGCATAACCTGCACCCTTATTCAGTCACTATCTGACTTAGCCTCTGGGCCCCCCTTCCAGCTCTAACATCTCATGCACTTAACAGACAACCATTCTAACGTTAACGAAGAGACACAAAGACACAGCATGAGCTGCTGAGGTGCTCAGCCAGACTTGTGTGGTGTCGCAGTTGGTATTCATTTCACCTTCACCTGGCTCATTACACCATGAAGGAGGGGTTCTTTTCCTAGAACCCAAAATCGGATTTTCATTCTACCTAGTTGGATACCGGCAACAGCCAAAGGAAGTCTCTGGGGAACGTATAAAGTTGACCCAAAACTCTTTACAAACTAGGATCCTGTGACTTGCGAAGTCCTGCAGGATTTTGGGTGATGAAAGATCATAACCATCTAAAGTATCCCCCACCCCTTTTCTTTTAAACTAGGAAGGTTCCAAAATGGTCACGTCAGAGAAGAATACATCAGAAAACATTTTAAAATGAGTAATGTCAAAGCAATGTGGAAGCCAGTGTCTCACCCTTTGTCTGGCACTACAGAATCACCCTGCGTACAGCATTTGCTTCCCAGTAAAGCTAGGGAACACCAGCCCTGGCAAAAGGGACTCCAAAATGGTCACTTCTGTGCTAGCAAGTCCCTGGCACAAATGATCTTTGGCTTAGGTTTAAATGGATAAGAGCTGGCCTGGTAATTCACTACACTGCTAGCGAGGTGCTTGATCCACTGCTGCGTTCGTTCACAGGGCATATATAACCCTGGCATTACGTCAGCTCAGGGTTAAACAATTAGAGCACTGAGGTTTTTCTGGGAGGCGAAGCAGGGAGGGACAGAGGGACAGGAGGGCTACTTTACAAGCCTAGGAAAGTTTCTTTAGAGTCCGCAGGGAGCTGTAAAAAATGGGATAAAAATATTACATGTCATTGCTGCCACTGCTCTTTGAAGTGAGGCAGGATATTTATGTGGAGTGCAGGGGAGAGCTGGTATTAAATGCTCCGGCAGACTGGGTCACACGATGGGGAAAGCCCGTCACCGTGGTGCGTCCCCTGCTGCTGCGGCTCAGCACTGCCAGGCTGGCCGTGTGTCTGTGCGCCACACACGAACTTAACAGAGGTTGGGAGGGAAGGGAACTATCGAGGGACAAGCAGCAGGTATTAAATGGCCCCTCCCTCCCCACCCAAAGGAGGTTCTGAAGTGCAATACGAAGTGGCAGCAAATCTGCTGGGTGTTCCGCATTGCAGGCCCCAGCACGAAGTGTGGCTAGCGCCACGGCTGCACAGAGAACGCACAAAGGGGTCATTCAGCCATGCTGCTGCAGGGGCACAAGCTGCACCCCAGTGCAGTGGCCAGGGCTGCCGCACAGCTCTGCTCCACTGGGGCTTTGGCTGGGGGATGGCAGCATCCCAATTGCTGTCGGGACCCCCACCAGTAGAGGCTACCTGGCGAAGCGTGCCGAATCAGTGCATTTCGCAGCAGCAAATGGCCATGGCCTCCTCGCTAGCCAACACCCCCCACTTTTGGGCGGTGTTGGATGAGCTGCAGGTCTCCAATTGCCTCTGCAGTCCCTTCTCTTCCGGGTGGCCTGGTTTATGCCAGCAGGCTCAAAGGGTGGCTGAGCCCTGAAGCTGTGGGAAGGGCTGGAAGCTGCCAAACTCCAAAACTAACAAAACAAGCGAACTGTGCAGCATTTTTCTCGGCCAGATATGGGAGCAACGCAGCCTTACTTCCTCTGGAGAAGTCAGATCTTCTAAGTCTTCCAGCATTCTTTCTACGAACTCTTCAGTCAACAGGATCTGCAAGGGGGAGACACTAGTTTACTCTTTTACACTCCAAGCTTTATATAATTGCCAAGCAACAGACGCCTTTCTTCTGCACAGAGGGGAGACTGTACATACTTTTCTTTGGTGACACAAAGGTTTGAGGCCTCTAGCTCCTGGCTTTACTCCCCCCCCGCACAACCCCAACCACTGCAAAAAATGCGAAGATTACAAGGCAATCTTTTGCTACCATCAATTATCTTCCTATGTCTAAAATTAGAGGCTCAGCTTCAGAGAGGAAGGGGGGAGGGAGGCAGGGGAGGGCAAAAAGGGGTCAAGCGAACAATTGCAAAGGAAGGCAGTGGGAAACAGAGACACTTTCCTTGGCACAGTGGAGTTAAGTCTCTAGTATAACTGGGCTACAGCTGGTGGAGGGGGACAGGGCGGGCCAGCCTGGAACCTGCACCGAGTCTGCATTTTGGGCACCTCGAGGACTCTGATCTGGAGACCTGGCTTGTTAAATGGTGTCTCATTTAGAAAAAACACAGATTCAGCAGGGGAGGCATTCAGAGAGGTGCCCAAGCCAGGAGCGGGAGGGTGTGGGATACGCAGCCTGGCTCTCGGACTCAGCTCAGAAAACCGGTCCTTGGTCCTTCCCAAATGTGCAACTCCCCCGACTCCCAGTCAGAACTGCTCCCCCCTCTCCCTAGCCGTGCTAGTCGGTGTGAGAGTTTAGGGGAGCGGTAGAAGGGGGAAGGCTCAGGCTTTTTCCAGGAGAGGACTAGCAAACGTGAAGGCCAGACCCTCAGCGGGTGTAAGTCAACATAGCTCCACTGAAGTCAGATATGCCCACTGACATCAGCTGGTCCCGAGTACAGGGCCGGCTCCAGGCACCAGCTTAGCAAGCAGGTGCTTGGGGCGGCCACTCCGGAGAGGGGCGGCAGGTCCAGGTATTCGGCGGAGGGTCCCTCACTCCCGGTTGGAGCGAAGGACCTCCCGCTGAATTGCCGCAGATCGCGATCACGGCTTTTTTTTTTTTTTTTTTGGCGCACGCAGCTTGGGGCGGCAAAACCCCTGGAGCCGGCCCTGCCCGAGTAGCAAGTGTGGAACCAGGATCCTCCCTCACCCTTTTCTTAAAAAGAAACATGCCGTATCAGAAGATGCCCGCACACGCAGCTTCTCTTCAGCGTGGCTTTGAGAGGGCCAGAGAGAAACGCAAGCCCTGCTGAGGTGGTAGCATGATGGAGGGAAGCAGTCAAGGAGAAGGAAATCACCACCACACATGGGTCCGGTGAGGGGCACTGGGTGTGGTGTTGCAGGGTTTGGGTATACGGCAGGCTATTCATTTTGCAAATTGCAGCTCACAGCTCTGTTCTTTCTCTGCTTCTCCTTGTGTTCTTTTTTCCTCCCTTCACTCCACCCTTTCCTTTTACAGTCTGTCTCCAGCACCTCTCCATTCCCGCTTCTCTGCTCTGCCTGCATTGCATTGCATTCTCCCTCACTCCTTACTCATCCTCTCCAAATCCACTCATGGTTCCCCCAATTCCTCCCCTCTGGCCCCTCAGCTCTGCATTCCCTGTCCAAGAGCTCAGGCAACTCTCCCCAGCTCCCAGTGCTGAAAGGGAGCAAGGCCAGCCCCCAGTTCCACCCCTTTTCTGCTCCCCTCCAGCTCCAAACTGGAGCTCATCTCAGTGCTGCTTGTTGACAGCCTCCCTTGCAGCACAGAGCTGGCTGGGGGAAGTGGATAACAGCGCTGATGCTGCAGATTCCCTCGTAAATTCTGATCTATATACTAGGAGCCCAGGGCCCACAGTCCGAGAACTCCTGAATCGGCTAGATGGACAGAAAAGGCACTGGCCACTCAAGCCACTATCATACATGGCAGTGGCACTGTACAAAAAGGAAGACCCTGTCTCTGCCCCAAAGAGCTTTCAGTCCAACTTAGAGTTTAGATTCAGTCCCCAGTTTGTGGTGTGGTGTGGAGCCACTCCTGAAGCCCAGCGGAGGCTGTGGCAACGGAATCAGTGGCATCATATCACAGACCCACATGCTCCATGAGGCTTTTTGGCTACAATCAGACGATTCTGTGTCTATTATTGTCTATGTTGGGCCTTAGACGGTCATCTCTTTGGCTGGCACACTAAACCCAAACATCTACGAGCACTATAGCAGGGCTGGTTTATACTACAGCGGGCAAGTTCTTTGGCGGAGATGGTAGCCCTGGCGCACGCTGAAGTGGAAATACCTGTGTGTCAATGAAAGGTTTGAAGAACCTAAAGGGTTGCTTAGTTAGAAATACAACCAAAGCCATCCGTGCTCAGAAACAGAACAGTCACCTGCATGGTTAACCCAGAAGATGGTACAACTAGCAAGGGTTGTCTGGGGAGGGCTCTATCGGCTTCTGTTCAGGTGTAGCCTGGCAGTGACGGGGCAGTGGGTGGAGAGTGGAAGAGAGGATACGGCAGACGTAGCAAACTACACAGCAGCAAATAAGAGGAAGAAACCAGCACCCAAAGCAATCAGATGAGTGGGCAAGGAGGAATATATATTCAGCAGTGACACAGATGAGCAAAAACGAGAAGAAAAAAAGGGTGTGGGGGGTGGCTATAGGGCAGTGGAGATGGCAAGAATGATAAAAATCAGATGTAGCAATAGGAATAACATCCATGGTTAATAGGGAAGGAGCCCAAGGGACATTTCTAGGGTGTCAGAGGAGAGAGGAAGGAGAAATATAGGCACAAATGAACCAATCTCATTGCAGGCCAGAGAAGAACAAGGTGGGGAATGATAAAATTCAATGGGGGTGAGCAGGGAAGGATGTGTACAGAATAAAGGGTGAAGGTGCAGCCCCTAGGGTAAACCACCATGGTTTAGATCCTGGAACAAAGGTATGTGGAGTATCTAGACCAGCATTTGCAATTGTGTTCGTTAACTTTAGTTAGCCAGCAATCAACTAACTCCAGTTGAAACAAGAGCACAAAGCCTCTTAGCCAGCACAGTTCTGGTCCCGGGTGAACAGGGCTGCCTTTCCTGTGAAAGCAGCTTTGGAAGCCTGGAGCAGCCAAATGTGTCTCAGGAATGTTTGTAAGCCATCTTTTAAAAAATGGTTTGCTAGACCAGGTAGCTGGGGAAAATCTTCACCATCATACACTCTGGAGGGTGCTGAGGATAGGTACCCATTCCCGTAGCATTTGGGCACGTCTAACTGCGGAAAGGATTTAGAGATTAAAGATACAGCTACACTGGATACATGCTGAAACCAGGTTCCTCCCAACAGAATTAGCCCAACCAAAATGTAATAAAGGCATCAAAGCAGGAATGCAGAGACCATGCAGATCCAATCCTTGTGATCAGCAAGTAGATCTTCATACAGAAGAGAGCTCTTCTTATTCTGATACTTACAAAGAGCCTGAAAATAAATTAAAATCAATACCAACTGCCCTCTCACACACAGTACTTCCTAGGTTTGTAGTCCTGCAGATTACACCACCACATTAACACACACACACACACACGATGTCCATGGTATTAAAGGTGACATTCCAGCAAATAAACAGGACAGATCGTCATAGCTCTAGGCATCTAATTTAATTTCCTTTGGGATGTAAACCTTAGAAGCTCCCACTGAACAAACAGGCCCTGTTCTTTGTGTATTTCAGACCTGAACCCAGAGTCTTCCTTTGAGAACGTTAGCAGATCTTATCAACAGGATACTGCAGGGAGATCATAAATGATGGAGCAGCTTATTTGCTCTCCAAAAAACAACACAGACTCTCTGTTGTGATGCAGCTATGGGAAAGTCTGTGCAATCTGGAGGCCAAATTAAATGGTTTGCTGCATATTCAAAGCTGGACGTGCCTCACCTCAGAGCAGGCCTTTCCCATGTGAAATCTTTTGGCCATGAGTGGGGAAGAAAACAAGCTCTGGGGTACCGGTTAGTGTTCACTCTGATGTCAAAGAAGCCCCATAGATTCATAATATAGTATTTTCATAGTTCAGCAACTGTTCGCATTCCACCCTATGGACCTGCTGCAACCAATTTCACACACTGGAGTGTAGTTCTGCCTTTGTAATGCTTGTTTGCAATATCCACAAGCAACAGCTAAAGAGGCCAGCCGGGGTTTCGAAAACATTTCCTTCAACACCACACAACCACGGACATGCCAGGAGCTTTCTGGGCCAGATCCTGAGTTCCCACCCACAACTTGCAGCTATGAGGATCAGGCTCCATTTTATACAATCTGCAGCTCTGCAAATCCCTTGCTACATTGTTACACATATTGCTTGCAAAACCATAGAAGAGAAAATCCGCAATTTTATCACTAACCTAGGAGTGTCAAAAGTGCAACTGCAGGTCCAAAGTTTGGCAACCCCTATTGAAACGTGTGTGTGCCCAGCCCTGTTACAAATGCTATATTATGGAAGGATTAAAATCGCTATGGTTATATAATGCACTGGCTTTGTGTGTGATGTCTCCCTCTTGAGCAGTGGTTCCCAAACCTTTTTTTTTTCCCATGGACCACTTGAAAATTGCTGAGGGTCTCAGCAAACCACTTAATGATCGTTCCAAATGTTGTTTGTACTGTTAGCTAACTATTGTAAAGTGATGGATGTGCCCTCTCTCCCCTGTCGCGGCAGCCCCCGAGCTGGGGCGGGAAAGGAGGGGGGGTCTCGCCTCCCCCTCAGCAGCTATAGAGCTGAAGCTGGGAAGGAGGGCCGTCTCCCCAGCTCCAGGGCCGCGGCTGCCATGGAGAAAGTCGCCTTTCTCTGGCCGCCGCAACCCTGCACGTCCCAAATTCCCCCTCTTCTCATGCCACTGCCTCCTCCCACCTACCCCCAATTCCCCCCCAGGCCACCACCTCACCTTACGTGCGTCTCCAGAGTCCAGGCACCTAATTAGTGAAGCCACGCCTGCGCAGTTCCACTAAATAGGTGGGTGGCCCGCCATTCTCTCATGTGCGACCATCCAGGCACGCACCTTAGAGGGAACTATCCACGGACCGCCTGAATGGAGCTTGCGGACCACAGATGATCCACAGACCACAGTCTGAGAACCTCTGCTCTAGAGGTTAGCTTCAGCAACTATAACAGTTTGCTGCTTACTAAACTAATGGAATTACTCCCATAGCTCAGGTGGGAGGAGGTTTGTACTCTCTATACTGAATGCCCCAGGGTTGATCCCCACTGATGACTGAGACACCTACACTGTTAGCATGATTTTTTTTGTACTTACCAGTGATGGTATGCACAAACTGTATATCGCGCGTGTTACCTGGTGCCCAATATCAAGATTCAGTCTATTAACCAAATCTGTCACGTTGTAGATCAACCTACATACAACGATGACTGGCACTCAAAAACCACATAAGACTAATCTAAGGCTATGATTTTAAGTCTACAGGTGCAACTGCATGACTAATGCACCAGCTCTCACTTCTGGGGTTCAAATCTATTGCAAGGGCTTGAAATTCTTAACTTGAAACAGGCTGGCTCTGACCCCAGGCTACAATAGTACATTTCACACAGCTGTTTATAGTCTGCCACAGTTGGTAAATCTCTGATCAGGAAAGAGCCCCCCAAATTCAGCTGGCAAGCAGACCACAGCACCTTTCATCTTCAGAATGCCTGGCTTGTAAAATGGTGTAATATACCCCAAAGTAAGTTATATAACAAGCCCTTAAGAAATCCTCCATCCATAAAGCTGATGCTTCTAGACTGGATGAGCCAGCAGATCCAGAGTTTGTGGCCTGCTTCCTTTCATCAACAACATGGCTAATTTCCTGCAACTCTTGGGAGCAGACAGCACGGAAAGTGTTCCTGCTGAATTCCTGCCGTTAATACTGTACAGCAGGAGGAATTCCTTTAATTCAAAATGCACCTAATCAAACTCCTTGTAAATAGTGCTCTGTGCCATGAGCAGACCCCCCTGCTCTCTCATCTACCCTCCCCCTTTCATTGTGTTGTCTCTCACTTAGATTGCAAGCAGCTCAGGACAGAAGCTTTGTCTCCTTATTTTCTGTGATGCAACGGCACTATATGAAAAAGGACATGGGTTCGAAACAGACACCCCGCTGTATGATTTCCATGATAGTTTTCACCAGAGTGTCACACACGTACTGTGAACAAACAAGGGGGCAAGTATCAGAGGGGGAGCCGTGTTAGTCTGGATCTGTAAAAGCAGCATAGAGTCCTGTGGCACCTTATAGACTAACAGACGTATTGGAGCATGAGCTTTCGTGGGTGAATATCCACTTCGTCGGACGCATGTAGTGGAAATTTCCAGGGGCAGGTATATATATGCAAGCAAAGGGGATTTCTCTGGGGGGTGGAATCCCATTGCTACACTCCAAGGAAACTACCAGACCTTCCCTGTAAAGGAGAAGATAATTACACCTGCCCCGGGCACCATATGCTGCGTTCAGGGATCTTACATGAGGATTTGAAAGGCTATGTACCAGGAGGGTCTCTATGTGCACTAAGGAGCTGCTAGGACTCCCCAACTCTGTTTCATCAGCTTTAAAACTCCACCTGGACTGGCCCTGAGGGAAGGGTACTTCTTGGAGCCTGTAAACATTGTTCTACTGCTCTTCTGGACAGAACCACTGCTGTGTGACTATGTACAGCTTGGCTCAGCAATGACAAGGGTCTGAAGGGAGATGAGCTAACAGTCCATGCATTTTAAGGGGGCAAGCGTTAAGGAGAGAGACGACTTCTCTAGGGTGCTACCCGTGGCTGGGAGAAAAGCTAGGGAGTAAAGAGCTGACGTTAATGGATAATTTAGACTGATTTGCAGGAAAAGCTTCCCGACAGTAAGATGCATTAGGCTGAGGGATAGTCAGTTTCTCTAGGAAGTGGTAGAAGCACTTGAGTCATCCAAAATGAGACTGGATGAAGCACTAGAAAATGTATCGCAGGAACAATCCTTCATTGGCCTCTAGGGGAGGATCTAGATCAGTGGTTCTCAAACTTCTGTACTGGTGACCCCTTTCAAATAGCAAGTGTGACACCCCCCCCATATAAATTAAACACACATTTAACACCATTATAAATGCTGGCTGCAAAGCGAGGTTTGGGTGGAGGCTGACAGCTCACGACCTCCCCCCCCCCCCATGTAATAACCTCACCGACCCCCCGAGGGGTCCCAACCCCCAGTCTGAGAACCCTGGACTAGATGACCTAAAAGCTTCTTCCATCTTTAATGTATGATCTTAATATGGTCTCATTAAACAATGGGAGGTGATAATACAATGTGCTTCCTGGTTTGCTTGTACAATTTTATCACTTCTATAGTACTAGCGTGATGGATGCTCTAGACACAGTGCTATATTACAGATACAGCTGGTAGCCATGCCGAGAGTTAAGGTTTCCTAATACTCATAAAGACCCTGTTTTCACCTGTTTATAACTTGGCCACTCTAAGCATTCAGACTGAAATTTCCCATGCCAGTATCTGTGCCTCACTGGAAAGTTCCAGTAAGAATGATGCTGTCATTTCAGAGAACAAAGTTTAGGAAAAATACTTTTTGACAAAAGTTAAAAAATTCTTACCCTTGTTCTGTTGAGAAGCCCTACTGATTCCATGCTTTGGAGGAAGGACTAGAAATTTAGCAGGAGGTCCCACTGGGTTCAAGGATGTGCCTTTGCTGACCCCATGAAGATGAACCCAAATTTGGTGGCATTATAAGCCTCTGAAAATTGCCATTTGTATGTTTCAAAGAAGTTTATTAGTCGCTAGTAACAAAATTCTCTGAAGATTCCATCTTCATTGAGCATGTTCCAGCCCCACAGAGCATGCTTCAGCCCAAGGATACCGGGGCTGAGCAGTACTTTTCTTGCCATTATACCTCCCTGCTGTGGGGGCCATGGTGGCACCAGAGTTGCCCACACAATATTAATTCGGACCTCTTTTGTGTACACATTATGATAGAGTCTTCAATTACAGCAGAACCTCAGAGTTATGAACTCACTGGTCAACCATGTAATCAGGCAGCAACAGAGAGACACAAAAAAGCAAACAGTACAGTACTGTGTTTAATGTAAACCTAACAACAAAATAAGGGGTAAGTTTAAAGAAAGATGTGACAAGGTAAGGAAACTGTGTCTGTGCTTGTTCCATTTAAATTAAGATAATTAAAAGCAACAGTTCTCTTCTGCACAGTAAAGTTTCAAAGCTGTATTAAATCAGTGCTCAGCTGTAAACGTTTGAAAGAAAGAACCACCATAACATTTTGGTTTGGTGCGTTGCCTGGCCCTTTATTTTTTACTGCACATCATCAAAACCCTGCACTGAATCTCTCTTAGACACGCAGATAGCCCCTAGCACCAAAGCACTGGAGGCACCTCACCATCCGATGCATTTATCCTATGAAATAGGGCAGTGTTGTTATTCCCCCTTTTACAGATGGGAAACTGAAGCACGGAGGTACTAAGGCCAAAATTGTCAGAAGTGTCCACTAATTTTGGGTGCCCAACTTGAGACTCTCTTAGGACCTGATTTTCCAAAGAACTCAGCATTATATAACACTTTATATATTCAGAGGACAGCTCCCATGGACCTCAGGTGCAGGTTGGGATGCTGAGTGCTTTTGCAAATCAGATCCCAAGGTGGGTAACCAGAAAATTAGGAACATACAATTAGTGACCACATGTGAAAGTTTTAGTTTAAGTGACTCGCCCAGCACCACACAGGAAGTCTTTGGCAGAGGGAGGGACAGACTCCAATTCTCCAGGGCAGTGTTCATCTGCCTTCATCGTGAGACCATCCTCTCTCTCCGCCTGCAATCCCCTGCTTCATTCACTACACACCTTCCAACTTGCAGAAACAAATGCTGCACAGGTCCTATAGAAAACAGCTGCATTCACTACACAGCCCTACTTCATTCCCAGAGCCTGGCCCATGCGGTGCAGTGAGTGAGATGTAATTGAAGATTGTAGCATAATATACATGCATAAGGGAGCCAAATTAAGGTTGTACAGGCAGTCTTCAGGCAATTCCTAACTTCGGGGTGCTTGACTGTGTAACCTAATAGACATTTGTACCATATAGTTTTTTTTTTTTTTAAATGTGCTACGTAGATTGGCTTGTATGTTTAACAGATACTGCAGCAAACACTGATGGGTAACATTTACAACGTGCATGATCAAAGGCTCCCACCTCTCTTTCCTAGAACAATAACTGCCCAGAGCAGCAAGAGCAGAAATTATCACCATCACTCACCATCTCTCTGGAGAGAGTAAGTGCTCCAAGTAAGCAAGATGGGGTCAGGAGGAGTGTGCCTTGTGTTGGGCAGGTAGGGAATGCCACGTTAAAGCGGAAATGTTTTGCATAAGCAAGTCCTGACTCCCAGCGTTTGAGAGCTAAGGATGGCAATTCCCAGCAGCTGATGCATGCATGTTAACTACCTTTGAAACAAGCTACCCTAGGATAACATTAATATGTATTAAAGGTTTGGGCAAACTTTATTGGGACAGATTAATTTCAATGGTGAATCTCCACACATACTGTCTAAACATACTCAAGTTAAGGGGGGGAGGGGGAGAGCATATGTCACTCTCACTCACCTTGAGCGGGTTTAAAGACAGACAAGTGAGATTTCCAATGAGAGGCTCAGCACATCCAGACAATTTGTCCCAAGAACATTTAATATATATAAACACCATCCCACATTAATTGTGTTGAAGCCGTTGGGAATTACCAGCCTTACCTCTCTAACCCTGGCAGTCAGGATGGGCACCTCTTCCTTATCTTTTCTTTGCTCACCTGGAGCATTTACTCTCCCCAGACGGGGAAGAGAGGTTTTGCTCAGCATTGTGGTCAGGCTGTTGCCTTGGGACAGCCAGTGTTCTGGGGAAAGGGGAAGGGTCAAAAAGCCTTGTGGAAGTCTTTGGTCACGCACAATGTTAGAGACTGGCACAGTAGTTAACACATAGCCAAAATCTCTAGCGTTAACAAGTAGGATTTCGGGAATACGTCTGTACCTTTGTGAATCAAAGTAATTTTTGTATTCAATAATACAAGAGAGCGTGGAAGAAGCTAAGAAATAACCCAGCCTGACATGATAGACCTTTATGAGAATTTAGCTTTTATAAATAATTAAAAAGTTACTTTCAGGACAAATATGCCAAGTATTTGGGAAAGGTTCCAGTTTGACAGCTCCAGGAGAATGAAATAACCTCAGCATCCCCAGAGCGTGGACAGCAGCAGGGCAAGCTTCCCCATGAACGCTCCGCTACTATGCCTTAAACCTGACGACTTATAGGAATGGGGTGTTCTGTCTCCATGGTCTGTAGTCAGTCCTTGATCCGTCTGCTGAGACTGCAAAAAATGATACCGAATAGTGCCAGCTGCAGTGGTGTTTTGGTGGTATGAACACCTGTCTATTAGGAATGGCACTGGGACTGGACCTACCAAACTCAAGTCATATAAGCTAAACAGCCATCAGATGCTAGTGACTTTCAATGCAGCAAAGAATCCTGTGGCACCTTATAGACTAACAGACGTTTTGCAGCATGAGCTTTCGTGGGTGAATACCCACTTCTTCGGATGCAAGTAGTGGAAATTTCCAGGGGCAGGTATATATAAGCAAGCAAGAAGCAAGCTAGAGATAACGAGGTTAGTTCAATCAGGGAGGATGAGGCCCTGTTCTAGCAGTTGAAGTGTGAAAACCAAGGGAGGAGAAACTGGTTCTGTAGTTGGCAAACCATTCACAGTCTTTGTTTAATCCTGAGCTGATGGTGTCAAATTTGCAGATGAACTGAAGCTCAGCAGTTTCTCTTTGAAGTCTGGTCCTGAAGTTTTTTTGCTACAGAATGGCCACCTTAAGATCTGCTATTGTGTGGTCAGGGAGGTTGATGTGTTCTCCTACAGGTTTTTGTATATTGCCATTCCTAATATCTGATTTGTGTCCATTTATCCTTTTCCGTAGAGACTGTCCAGTTTGGCTGATGTACATAGCAGAGGGGCATTGCTGGCATATGATGGCATATATTACATTGGTGGATGTGCAGGTGAATGAACCGGTGATGGTGTGGCTGATCTGGTTAGGTCCTGTGATGGTGTCGCTGGTGTAGATATGTGGGCAGAGTTGGCATCGAGGTTTGTTGCATGGATTGGTTCCTGAGCTAGAGTTACTATGGTGCGGTGTGCAGTTACTGGTGAGAATATGCTTCAGGTTGGCAGGTTGTCTGTGGGCGAAGACTAGCCTGCCACCCAAGGCCTGTGAAAGTGTGGGATCATTGTCCAGGATGGGTTGTAGATCCCTGTGAGGTTTTCACACCTCAACTGCTAGAACAGGGCCTCATCCTCCCTGATTGAACTAACCTCGTTATCTCTAGCTTGCTTCTTGCTTGCATATATATACCTGCCCCTGGAAATTTCCACTACTTGCATCCGACAAAGTGGGTATTCACCCACGAAAGCTCATGCTCCAAAACGTCTGTTAGTCTATAAGGTGCCACAGGATTCTTTGCTGCTTTTACAGATCCAGACTAACACGGCTACCCCTCTGATACTAGTGACTTTCAGTCTGCTGTGGAGGTAGGCAAGCCAGAGCCGGAAGTCCATACAGCATACTCCTTTGCCAATCCCACCTTTGACACCTGGAGCCAGAGCACTCCACTCCGGCCCATATCTGTAAACAATGGATGCTGTGTTTAGTCTGCAGGTTTGGGTTTTCACTGTAGCAAGGCTCTGCATCAATAGAAGCTAGTAGTCTGGGGCTACTGCACAGACTCGTAATCAGGGCTTCTCGGACCCTCAAACTGTTCCTTCCCCATGGTATGGAAAAAAGTCTACATCAGGAGAGGCTTGCTGCTTCCCTTCCTCTACACAACCGCCCAGTTTATACTCCTTCACAACAAGCCGTCACACCACAGTGATCTGCTTTCAGCCACGGACCGACTCCCTCTGGAGCCCATCAATGCCTGTGTGTGGCTGGGGCCTTGGCAGAGTGATGTGAAGATTCCCCTCCAGGCTTTACTTTGACGACACCAGTGCTCTCAGGCCCTGCTACTCCAAAAGCTAAGAGGAGAAACCAGACTTGGGAACTGCCACTACGTCGTCTCTTGCGTACCACAACTTCTCTTGCCCCTTAGGCTGAAGCCAACGGACTTGGCTTTAGGACCTCGCATCTTCAATCCCAACCCCTCAGCTGCTGCTCATTCAAACAGTGATCCCTCCTTCCTTACATGAAGACAAGAGCCTCAGGCACCCCACCAGCTCTACACAATGTTGGCGCGCCTGCCAGTGTTCCCTGCTGGGCCCTGCCTATCTGCAGTCTGAGCACCTTACCTCTGCTGGCACTAAACTAAGAGACAGGGCAGTGGCCAGCAGCAAGGGGAGCAGGTCCCAGAAGAAGAGAAGACCAAAGAAGTTCCCCAGTGTAGGAAGCAAGGTGGGGACTTGCTCCTGCAAAGAGCTCCACCCTACCTCCCAGCCACCAGAAACCTTCCTTCCTTCCTTCCCAGCAACCCCATGTGACCCCAGTAAATCTGCAGGTCCTAGTAACAGACGTTTGGGAATTAGCTCGTTCCATAAGGGTTAATATTAGTTATATGCCTGAATGAAGGCATAATTATTGCCGTTCTCTACCCTTTAGAGGATACCCGGCAGCTCTACACATTAATACATTTCAGGACGTGGTGTAAACTCAAACAAATACTGTTATGTTTGGAGTTAACACAGTCACAAGATCTTGTGTGTCATGTGTTGGTGAGCACAAGCACCAAACAGTGAATGACCCACCCCTTAAACCAACCGTTCCCTGTTAATCATTGTAAGAGTGCTGTGCTACACAATCAGCTCCTTTAGGAGTTACAGATTTGCATGTATGGTTTCCTGCACATTTGTGAACATATACATTGTGATGCCTTGAATACTAGCCAGAGCCAACTTAATTGTGATACTGGAACAGTGGGATTCTAAATAGCGTTCAAACAGAAGTGCACCTTGGAGGAACAGTGTACAATCAAGAGAGAGAGAGCGCGCGCACCAGGCATCTCATTCTTTAGAAATGGAGCTTTCCTCCCAAAGCTATTTTATTTTTGCTTGGCCATAAACAAGACTAGGAAATGGCTACGACATCCCACCATTGGTGGTCTTAAGCTAACCAGGGTTGACCCTTGTTAACATGTGGATGGGGAAACTCCAAGGGAAATCCAGGGTGCTGGTGCAGGAAGTTGTGTGGTGATCTGAGGTGGCCATGGTGCTATAGGATGATGTGCAGCGGTTAGTGCCCTGTTTTGGGGTCAACGTAAGACAGGGTTCCTGAACACTTCCAATCACTAAAGAGCCCATAAGTTTTTCCAAAGATTAAGCTGTTAACCCTGATGGCCCTGGCTAACTATTAGTTTAGGTAACTCCATTCTGCCTCCCTAAATTCCCTATTAGGTTTCACCCCTAAGGTATTTACACTGTAGTGGCAGGAGGCAGGAACCAAAATACGTAGAATTTGTAAAGTGATCCAGGCCTCTGAGAGATGAAAATTGCTGTATTCATTTAAGATATTCGAAATTGCCAACCAATGTTTTATATTTCAAATTCCATTCACCTAATGAGGAATAGTTCTACATTTTTAATCATTTCTGGAACTACTGAGAGTATCATATAATAACCAGGTGTTGATCGTCAGAGAAGCTGCGGCAGGATGTATAGCTTTGTTGTAAGATTTGTAGGCCAGAGAAACCTGTACGCAGGGATTGGTTTTTGAAGGAACTGAAAAGGAAGGAGGTAAAAGAGGAAGAAGGAAAAAAGAGGCTCTTACCTGTAACCATGGCCCATGTGCTGCATAAGGATGCTCCTCTGTAGCAAAGGCTCCTTCTACTCCTGTCGATACAAATGTGATTGCTGTATCCCCTGTAATACTTTTATATGTAAAGTGCCGTCCATGTAACAGCCTGCCCCTGGAGAACAGAACACACATACATAAACGGAGGTCATAAGCAGGTCAGTACAGACCCACCCACAAGATACACACTGGAGCATCTGTGATCACTTTTAGGAATACATCACACCCCAGTAACCACGAATTCTCAGTGAATGTACGAAGAACTTTCACAGTGCGGGTCACAAGACTCTTCTGGAACTCTGGAAGTGCACATGTGCTCTCACATCCTCCGCCCCAAGGCCCCACTTCCACATTACAATGCTTCTAGCCCAGGAAGACTGAATGGGACTTTATTCGCATCCCATTTGCACCAGTCCCTGCCACTGATGCATAAGGCACAGTACTCCCAACTCCATCAGCTCAGAGAACACCAGCAGAACCGAGTCCAGAATTCACATCTCTTCTGTGGTGGCGCAAAGCAGTCCCACTAGGATAACTCCTACACATTAATAGCGCCTGTTATATATTAATCCATTACCTTGTAACTTATTAAATTTAGTCTGTGCCAGTGGAGTCATGTTAAATAAAACGTTTAGGAGAAGAGACATGTTTGTTCATCTATAATAAATAATACTTCATTGCGACGGTGCTTTCCGTGTGGGAATCTCAAGTCACACCAAAGGCATTGAAGTTCACAGCCTCAGGGAGATGTGAATGTGTTATCCCCATTTTACAGATGGAGCTAATTACGGCACAGAGGAGTTAAGTGACTTCCCATGTGACCTGGTGTAAACAACTAGGGATAGAATCCAGATCCTATTCCCAGCCCTGTGCATTAGCCACAAGTCTATCTTTCCTGGACATCCAGGAAAAATAATCTGAATTAACAAAAGGCATGAATTTGAAGTGGATTAGTTAAACTGTATTAAATCCCTGCGTGGATGCTATTAATTAGAATTAAAGTGGCCTTAATTCTGAATGAGGGTGTTCAAACAGGTGTTTAATGCGGTTTAACTAATCATCTGCAAAGTCACACTTTCTGTCATTTGGATTAACCTTCCTGGATGTACCCATGTAGACAAGCCCTTAATTTATGATGTTGCATAATTCAAATCATAAATATCTAGTAATGTCAGGCTGACCAGTACATCTGAGAGAAAAGAGTTTAGAGGCAAGTTACTGCATCTTTTATTGCATTTTTAATTTTAAAGTACCCAACAAAAATTATTATTGTTAACTCAATAAGAATTAGTGGCCTTCAGTTTACTCAAAGACCAGAACTCTCTTACAATTTCTGTCAAAAGCATTTAAACAAAAAAGTCATTAGCTGAATTTTCTGGAGATTTAGACAGGTCATTAACTGGCCAAAACCCTGATCCCCTCTGTAGTAAGAGGAGGCCCTAAGATATAAACCTTGGTATCAGAGGCCCGGTATGAGGCCTGAGGCCTGAACTAAAGTAATGGTCAAGCCTTTGCTAAAGCAAAGTGAAGCTGTGAGCCAGAGGCAGGCCCTGCTCACAGGAGCTGGCAAGGAAAGGGCTGATACATACCTAAAAGGTACTGAACATTCACATACTTATACATTCCACACAGATAATAAAGAACAGGCCGACCCATCCCAATGACAGGGGCAAAAGGGTAAAATGATGGATAGAGTTGTTTTGTTCGAACCAACATGTACAAGGTAGAAGGCGGTACCTTAATACGTAGAAAGGTTGTAACTTGCTACGTAGAGAGGTTGCACCTCAATACGTCAGGTGTGATGTGTAACTTGTTTGTATCTGTGTATAAGAATGCATCCCTGGGGAGGTGCCTTTTGTCCAGCCGAGGGGGCAGTGGAAACTCCCACCACTGACTGAGCTGGGTCCATTGCCAAGAGGCACTTTCTCGTAGTATGCCCTGAGTTAGGCTAAGAAACCTACAGGGAACTGCCATTGTGTCTGAGGTCGCAATAAACCTAGTCAACGTGACTTTGCATCTTACTGGACTCTGTGGTTACTGGGGGTTCTCGTCGGGTCTGCTGTGTCAGCTATCTGCGCAGAGCTGGGGCAGCACACAGAGGGAACTCACGCACGCAGCCGAGTGATATCAACATTGGAGAGAGCAGAGCACCATACCGGTACCACTCTGACAACACCCTCCTTAGATGCAACTTCTCAAGATACAACCTTTACAGTGTATGTGCAGTGCAACATGTGCATTTAGGGATACAAATAACACAATTTGCATATACAAAACTGTGTGCACAACTGATGGCAAATGTTTGCCTATAACTGCACAAGTTAAAGTTAATGTCTTAAGGGATTTATGTGACAGGACCGTAGGAGCCATCCCTTAGTTTGATAAGATACTTAGCAGCATAAGTCTGATCAAAAAACCCTGTTGTTTCAACCCCCAACATAAAACATGGGAAACAATTTTGGCATGATGAACTTATGTGCACAACAGAAAGACAAGGTGCATGAAGTAATATCTTTCACTGGACCAACTTCTGTTGGTGAAAGAGACAAGCTTTTGAGCTACACAGAGCTCTTCCTCAGGTCTGTGGATAGTGTCATCGGTTTCTAATGTTTCTGGCAAAGCGTCTCAGCTCTGGTTTTTTTAAATCTATACAGGATCATCTGTATGAAGAAACAAGGCCAGAAGGCAGAATTGCAGCCATTAAAGCAGAGCTCAGAAAGAAACCATCTCCTCTCACCTTAGACAAAGTGGAATCAGTGCTCCAGACTCCTGGTTGAATTTCAGGTGCACGCTCTCAAGCTGTCTTGTGCGGATTAGCTCATGAGGAATGATAGCTGCTGAGCTCTCACTCTCTAAACTATCCTTACGGCTTCTAAGAGAAAAAACAGAGTATCTATTTAGAACATGAGACCCACATTGCAACTATTGTCAGCCTTGTGAAAAGACAGCAGAAAAATTCAATGATTATTTAGAGCAGTTCCATGAAAGCTGTCTAACGGAAGGACACAACAACAGCTTGCAAGAAGGACATAGCTAATTTGCAAGCAACCCGTGTCTGCATTGTACAAGTGTGGCCCACAGACTACTGCTCCTAGCATGCAATGCTTCATCTTGATCTAGTGACCTTAAAAGTTCTGGAAAGAAAGTTTAATAAAGAATGGGAGTAAAATTATACCGTGAAGCCAGAAGCACGACAAAATGTTCTGTAAGGTACAATGCTGCATGGGCAGAGGCAAGGCCTGTGGGACCTAGCAGGTCACCCCACGCCCCATTTCTAGTATTCTTAAAGAAACGGGGCTGTCTGGAAAGCTCTGTGCTGTCCCGACTCACCGCTATAGAAGCTTAGCATTAAGGGACCTATAGTAAAGAGATAAATCTGAATCAACCCAACCCTTTTCCTTCATCAGACCAACCAAAGGCTTTAGATGTTGCATAACCAGTTCTTAAACACTCTAACTTCTGCTAGCATTAAGTACAATATTCAAAGTACAAAAGCCACACACAATTTACAGAATATTTGTAGACCGTTTTCCCTTTGAAGTAGAGTTGCTTTAAAACAATGCAGTCTTTATACTATATTTTACAAGGGCAGTACATTATACAAGGTAATGTTGTTTAACTTAGAGGTTACATTCTGCAATTACGAACTTCACAAGACAGAATCTTCAGTATAATCAGGTAGATATCTCAAAATACCGGATCATAAACTAAAATACTTTATATGTTCAAAGAGTAGCATTATAATTCCTTGTGTGTTTGTAGAGAACACAGGGAAAGATGGTGCTTGATCCAACAATCTTACATGCAATAGGAAAACCCCTCCCCCCAAAACACATCAAACGAATAGCACTGAGTGATCAGAAGGACTGGGATCAAGGACAGGAAGGGGCGGAGACAGCAAAGAGGCCAACTGGCTGGAAACGGAGGCACATATAGAGTGCCATCAACTTAACATGATGTCAGAAGAGATAGGGTTTACATTTCTCTTATCTGTCAATCTTGGTTTAATAGAGGCAACACATTGCTAGGGTCTCATCTACACTACACAATCATTGTATTTGGTTGGGGAGAGGAGAGGAGAGAGGAAGGAGATTGGCTGACAACACTCCAAGCACCTGTCCCCTGACAGTTAAAACATGCTTCTAATTTCATTCTGCAGGGCAGAGCAAACAAACAATGTTACCATGTCACAGCACAGTTCAGGAACATCGTTCAAATATGACTTGACCCTTTCTACATTGCAAGATGGAGCCTTGTCTCAGATGCAGAGTGTGAGAATCATGATGTAACAGCTTGTCCACCACTATTGATTTGGGGTGTGTTTTCACTGCAGAGTTCATCAGGGCTCTCACTCCCCTCCCCATCCACATCTCTCTCACCTGAGTTTGATGATACTTTAAACCCGGGCTAGCTGGCTCAACCAGGGCTATCAGCTAAAACCTACGTGAGGCTTTCACGAGGGCTGGTAACCTACTCCCACTCTGCAGTGAGGTAACAGGCTAAACCACTCGAGTGCTGACAGTCTTCCAATGCCTTTTCCAAATTCCAACCCGCCCTCTTGTGCCCAGAAGGGCAGACACGTTCTCCCAGTTTATTGGGAAAAAAGCAGAGCAGCACAAAAGGTCATGGTGTGTGTCCCCTGCAGCCCCAGTGACACACATGGGCGAGTGCAGCACTGGTGAGGACACACTAACTGGGCTCTGCAGTGTGACTACTCCTATCTGGGCTAGGCTAACCCAGGTGCTGAGCACCTGAATGCCAGTCACCAGGTTAACTCTGCCGCGAAGACACATCCCTTTGTAGTCTACCTGGCATCTAAACCTGGGAGTTTAAACTGGTTCAGCAAACACATTTTACAGCTCCATATAGGTGGGGCCGTAAAGCAGTGGAATGGGCCAGTCATTGAAGAAAACGTTTTACAGTTTGATTACCCAAGAAGTGCATGGTTGATTAATGATCAATTGACCTTAACCTAAGGTTTACCTGAACTTCCTTATCAGATCTTATATACACATGAGGCGGTGGGAAAGTTAGGCTTTGTCTACATTGCCAAGTGAACCACAAAACTTTTGTTATTCACAGGTGCTTTAAAAAGCCCCCCCCATACCCCCAAAAGACAAAAGTTTTGCTGTAGCAAATGGCAGCGTAAATAGCTTGTTGTAGGCAGGAGCACTCTCCTGTCCACAACGTGAACCCCGCATGGGCGGTGGGGGGAACAATTTTCGTTTACACTGCCTGACAAAGCCTTAGCCTGTCACCTAGCGTTTCCAATTATTCGTTACCAAGCCCCCCAACAGGATGTCGGCCACCAGAAACATGAGAGATTTTAGACTTTAAGTTTATCAACTGATATGTCAGGTTTCAGAGCAGCAGCCGATATGACTGATATCAACTGATATGTGCAATTGCAGAATTTGTGTACATGTGGGCATATCCAGAGTTAGTCAGCAATTTAGTTAGTAACGATGAGAGATTGGGTATTGCCACTTTTCTACCCAGACTGGTTAATGTTTTGAGCAGCTTCTGCCAGGAAACTTAAGTTTAGACTAGGTAAGCATTTACAGAATCGAATTCCATAGCGTTTGCCACAAACCTAAAGCATGCAAGCTCTCTGGGGTTGGGGCCGTTTTTTTGTTTTGTTTTTAATTCACTAGTCTGTACAATGCCTAGCACAATGGGACTCTGATTAGCCCCCACAGGCTCCAATATAACAAACACCACAACACTGTGAAGGCAAGGGCTGGGCTTTGTAGGTCATATCAAAAACTCTTGTTTTTAAATGGCGAATGCTGCTTGTGCTTTATGTGCTCACCAGATGACACTAACTAACGCAGGGGTCGGCAACCTTTCAGCAGTGGTGTGCCGAGTCTTCATTCATTCACTCTAATTTAAGGTTTCGCGTGCCGGTAATACATTTTAACGTTCTTAGAAGGTCTCTTTCTATAAATCTATAATATATAACTAAACTATTGTTGTATGTAAAGTAAATAAGGTTTTTAAAATGTTTAAGAAGCTTCATTTAAAATTAAATAAAATGCAGAGCCCCCCGGACCAGTGGCCAGGACCCAGGCAGTGTGAGTGCCACTGAAAATTAGCTCGCGTGCCGCCTTCGGCACCCGTGCCATAGGTTGCCTACCCCTGAACTAACATATAACTTTGAAATACAACGAACAGGTTTTTTCAGACCCTAAATAGTTAAGACTTTACATTAATCAGTAACCAGCCATTCTGTTAAAAAGGTGAAGGTGTGAAGCAATATGGCAGTTAACACTTAAGTAACATCAAATAATCAGCAACCCCTTCAGCTAAAAACCTTTCCCAAATAGTTACCACCCCCGTGTTTGTTGGGGTTTTTTTTAAACGTGGGTTGTTCCTCTGATTGTGGTCTGGGGTGGGATCTGTTTATGTTAAAAAGAGTAAAGCTGAGGTAGCTGAATCAAGGGTTAGGCCCTGTCTACACTGAAACTTTCTGAACATTTTGTGACATAGGTCGTTCTAGACATGTGTCCACACATGATGTAGTTAATACAAGTCACTAGCCACAGTAGCTATGTGGCCTATATCACTATATTCCTATAATCAGGTTGTAACATGCCTTTTGCTGTCTAGATGTAAACCCACAACTATGAATGTGTAGCAGAGCTGGCCTATCCCCCTCCTTGCATAATAAGGCAACCCAAGTGCATTGCCCCCAGTGTGGATACTGCTGTTGCTCTGTGCACACATCCCCAGGGCACACGCTCCTCTGCTGAGGTAGTGGGGACAGTTGCCCAGATTTTCCCAAAATGCACCGATACGAACACAGGTAGGCAGCATGATGGGTGCAGACAGTGTGGGGGCTGGGTGACAAGACAGCTACACTGAGGGGACAACTCGACCACGGTTTGTTGTAACTGGGTCGGGTGAAAGTCACGGCCTGTTTACAACACACGGGGCCTCTACACTAGGAAGTCCATAGGCATTCTAGCAACGGTGCAGCTGCGCCGATGTAGTGCTTCTAATGTAGACCTGCCCACAGTTCTCTCAGTGTAAAAACCTAGCGGATGCACAAGTAGTTTTTACCTTGATATAGCTAGTAGGGGTAAAAAACTATTCATGTCTCGTCTCTGCTAGGATTTTACTGCGACATAGCTAACTCAAGGTACAAAACGCTTCACCTTTTTTGCAGTGAAAACAAAGCCTTGGACTTCTTTTTAAATTCTGTCTCGGTTTTCCCATCTGAGAAGTGGAGCTACTTCCCTCGATTGCAATAATTAACAGAGTGGTGTTTATAAAGTGTTTTGAGATGCTCCGATGGAAGGCGCTACAGAAAAGCCAAGAATTAGATCTGACTTTCAGATTATCGAGTGTGCACTGGACACACAACTCTGCAAGAGACATTAACATTCTTTCAGCAGGAATGGAAATCTTTGTTCTGGCCCGTAGAAAGGGTGACGGTCCAGATGAGGGGTTGATGGAATTGCTGGGGCGTTATTAATAAGAAGCTCACGGCGTGGCTTTCCCTGCCATGCCCTAGCTTGTAGTTTCAAATTTTAAAGGAGAGTTTAGAAACACTTTGGTTTCTAGCACCAAGATATCCAATTTTATGATTTTGTTTACCCATAACCTTTCACTTCCCCACCCATCACCAAATAAATCAGGAGCAAAGGCTGGTGTAATTTTTAGTGTTATGACTTAGATCAAGCTGACTACTACATACATTGTTGCAAACTTTGTCTATTCCAGATTTAATACTTCATCCAACCCACATAAATAATTCTTGTTTCTCTATGTCCAGAAAAAACAAGCCGGCAAAAGCCAGGGCTGCAGTGTTTGGAAAGGCAGGATACCGGAAATGCCCCAGTTTGAGGACTGCACATCTAGCATTTTATAAAATTGGAGGGGAGTTGGAGGAGATTAAAGCACATTTCCAAGTGATTGAAGACTTGTGGGAGGTGTAAGTGTGGGCAGTTGTCAGATTAATTCTTTAGATGATTACATTCTTTTTGTTTCTTTAAAGCTGTTTGTAGCTGGGTTTGATGTCTCCTTGTTCTGGGCGAGTGTATTGCAGCAGTTACCAAGGTGACTTTAGCTGACTTTTAACTATTTTTTTCCCCCCAGCTTCAGTTTCTACCAACAGCCCGAATCTGTTTTTTTCTTTTTAAATCTGGTGAATGAAGATTAACAGCAATAGTTAGCCAAAGCCACGTCAGATTTCTAAAGCTGGGCTTCTGTAGCCCGAGTGGCCAAACATGGATTGCAGCCTCATCCTGCTTCAAGCAGAGAGAAGAGGCCTGGGGGAGACCATAGGCGCCAGCATGTGAGGCTCCATCTTGATCTGAGTGGCCATGAGCTGGGACCTGTAGTCGCCCCAGGCCCTCAGTCCAAATTAAAAGGTGAGGGTGACTGCAATCTGCTTCAATTTATGCCAATTAGCAACCGCCCTTCGGGCTCCCAGAAAATTGCCAGTACAATCATTGGTTGCACAAGTTTCGACGTCCCTTCTTTAGGAAACAAGTCATGTTTATAGCAACCTCTTCTCAAGCTGTCCCAATAGCTATTTTATAGGTTTGGCTGGGGTAAGGGGAGTTTCTCTGTGGAACAGCAATGCCTAGTGAATAGGGTGCTGACCCGGGACTCAGGATTCATTCGTGGCTCTGTCACTGACCTACACTATGACCTTGGGCATGTTCCCTCAGCTCTGGGTTTCCAGTGCCCCTCCAACCCTTTGTATGTCTTGTCTATTTACACTAAGCTCCAGGGCAGGGACTACCTTAGTATGGCTTTGCATAGTTCCTAGCATAGTGGGGTCCTGAGGACATCAACTAATGCAGTACAAGTAGCAACAAGCCACCCCAGTCCCCAAATCCATTTTGAAAATTGTATGATAACTCTGTTAATACACTGAGGGTCACTGATTCTTCCTGTAGCTAAAAATGGACTGGAATCAGGAGATCCAAGTTGTATTCCTGGCTCTGCCATTGACTTCCTGAGGGATCCTGAGCAAATCACACAACTGCTCTATGCCTCAGTTTCCCCATCTGTACAACGGAGACAGTGCTTCCCACACAAGGATGTCATAATGATTAGCCACTTAATGCTTGTCAGGCATTTTTTGATTCTCAGATGGAGTGAGCTATAGAAGAACAAGCTATTATATCGGTGACAGCAATATAGTACAACAGGCAGTGCATTTCCAGGTGTTCGCTACACTATGTTGCTGACTAGTCAGTCAATCTTTGGGCCTATGCCTGATGAGATCCCTGAAATGTATTAACACCTCAAAATGCACCTGCTTTTTGGTCTGCACTGCATTCGTTACTCAAGACTCTCACTGAAATTGATGGGAGTTGGCTTAAGTAAGAGTAGTAGACTGAGAAAATAAGCTGCGAGATCATGGAGGACTTCAATCTGAGTGACGTGCTAGAGGATTCATATTGCTAGTACTAAAACATCCTTGGAGTGCCTAAATATTAGAGATGACAGTTTCCTAACTCAAAAGTGTTCCAGCCAACATGGGGGAATCCTGTATTAGATCTCCCATTGACAACCAAAGAAGAACTGATCACAGCACTAAAACATTAACAGTAGCTTAGGTACAAGCGATTATGACTTGATCACATTGATAATGTGCAAACAGAACGGAGTCCAGACCAGTAAACACACACACACACGGTGCTGTAAAAATTCCACAAAGCTGAAAACAATCAGAGGGACAATTTAATCAGAAAAATGTGAATGGTGATTGGGTATTGTTTAATAACACTTTACTAGAAGCGCCAAAAGCCTCAAGCAAGGGAAAAGGTCATGCTGGTTAAAAAAAAGTGCAGGTTACCCGCTGTAACTGGAGGTTCTTAGAGCTGTTGGGTCCCTATCCATAGTCCACACATGCATGCCGTGCGCCGAAGTCCAGAAATTCTTCAAAGCAGTGTCTGTTGACCCGCACATGCACAGTAGCTCCCCTCGTGCTCCCGACCGAGGCTAGAAGAGGCAGTGTGGGTCAACACCTCTCCAGTTCCTTCTGTCACCGCAAATCCAACAGGATCTGAAGTACAGGGGATGGAAGGCAGGTAGTGGAATACAGATAGGGATGACACATCTTGAAAAACCTCCACTTCTTTGAGTGCTGGCCCCTAGGCGTATTCCACACATGGGTGACTGGATTGGCAAGCAGTGTTCAGACTGGAAGAGGGTGTGAGGAAGATGGCAATAAAAGATACTTGCAATACTGCCATTCCTACCGCTGCATCCACAGCCAATGGATCCACAGCCAATGTCGCAAACATGTGGACAGAACTCCAACTTGCTGCCCTGAAAATGTCCTGCGGTGGGATGTCAGATAGGGATACCATGGAGGCAGCTTGTGCTCACATGGCGTAAGCTGTGATACCTGCAGGGGGAGGGATTCTTGCTATTTTCTAGCTCTCTGGAGCCTGGTCTACACTAGGGCGGGGGTGTGTGTGTCAATCTAAGTTACACAACTTCAGCTATGTGAATAATGTCGCTGAAATCGACGTACTTAGATCGACTTACCATGGTGTCTTCACTGCGGTGAGTTGACTGCTGCTGCTCCCCCGTCAACTCTGCCTGCACCTCTCGCGGCAATGGAGTACAGGAGGCAACAGGAGAGCCCTCGGAAGTCGATTTATCGTGTCTACACTAGACGTGATAAAATCGACCCCTGCTGGATTGATTGCTGCCCACCGATCTGGCGGGTAGCGTAGACATACCTAAGATGCATCCCGAAACCCAATTAGAAATCCTCTGGGAGGATATGGCTTGCCCACCTGACCTTTCTGCTATGGCAATACAAAGTCTCAGATTTCCTAATGGGATTGGTTCTTTGCAGGTAGAATGCCAGGGTGCCGGATATCAAGGGAATGAAGCCTCTTGTCTTTGGAGGAAGCACGGGGTTTCAAGAAAAACACAGGTAAGTATCATTTGATTGATGTGGAACTCAAACCATCCTGGGGAGAAATTGGGGGTGTAAATGAAGAAAAAACTCTCTCTTTGTGGAACACTATACAGTGGGTCCACCATGAGGGCTCCTAGCTCACTAAACCCACCTTGACGAAGTGACGGCCACTACGAATGCAACCTTCATGGACAGGTGGGCCATGTCGCATGTCACCATATGCTTGAAAGGTGGACCTATGAGTGTTGACAGAATGAGGGTAAGGTCCCATTGAGGCACAGGTATAAGGACGGGTGGGAAGGTCCCGATCCAGCCTTTCATAAACAGTAGTTAGGTGGATAAAGACGGAACGTCTTTCCACTGGAGGAAGGAAGGCATTAATCACTGCTAGGTGTACCCATAGCGAACTAAGAGCAAAACCTGAAGCCTTCAGGGACAGGAGATAGTCTAAGAAAACCGGAATGCCTGCAGAATCTGGAGAATGTTGGTGGAGTCGTGCCCAGGCCAAAAATCATCTCCATTTGGTTGGGTAGCAGATTCTAGTAGAATCCTTTCTAATTTGGTTAAGGTTTCCTGAATGGGGGCAGAACATGAGCGTTCTAGTTCTGATGCCCATCCAAACACCAGGTTCCGAGGTGGAGTGAGCCCAGGCTGGGATGTTTGATTTTACCCCTGTCCTGGGTTAGGAGATCCAGAAATGGCCAGATCCTGATTGGTGGGTGGGGCAGACATTGTTAGTCATTCCATGAACCAGATCTGTCTGGACCAGATGAGTAAGTAATGTAATGATGAGTAAGTGAATATACAAATGGTTTTTCAAAGTCAAAGATACGTGAACAGAGTACTTTTCCTGCTGCAGTGAGTACTGCTGCTCTAATTCTTTGTGCTATTTAAGGTCTCTGGATGAAGAGAACTAACCCCAATCCTAAGGAGTAGTACGGTCAGTCAATATTGTATTTTGCCAAAGTAATTCAGTCTCAGTAACAGGAGGCCTCACTCAGTTGCTTAAACCTTTGTTACGAAATGGGTCAGATCGCTGGGGAATTGGGTGAAAGGTATCGGAGCACTGGCACAGAGTTGTAGCCAGCAGTATTTTTAACCTTAGCTTGTACATTTCACTAGCTGTAGATTTATGTTCTATCCCTTAGCTGATGACTTCAACCATTTTACTGATATAGTGTTTACAAATACCATTGCCCTCTGATGGGATGTTCACCCCACACTAGCCCTGGAGGGGTTAATATAGGCAAGAGGCGCCAATTAGCTGTTGGCTGCACCTGGAGGGAAGCTAGGATGCAATGAGGCTTATCTGGGGATGAAGCTCATCTGGTCAGAAACGGGGCTTCTATCAAGCCAAGGAGCTGGCAACAGAGAGGGTTGCAGTGAGAAACCCTGCAGACACTCCCTGATATATGGGGCGGAAGAGTAGGAAGCAGTCCAGGGATGGAGCAGAAAGGACTGGGAGAACAGACCTGAACTGCTGGTTCAAGTGTCTCTGGACTGGAACCTGGAATAGAGGGAGGCCTGTAGGAGTGGCGCAGTCAGCGTAGGGGACAGGGAGACTGCCTGAGACTGTGTGGAGAGTGACTTGGGTGAGACCCCAGAATGGGAAGATGATTGTGGCTGAGGAGAGGAGCGAGAGATGGGCCACAGAAGAAGTGATTGAGGCCAGGGGCTGGGTGACCACTGGACAGGGCACAGACAGCGGCGAGCGAATTCCCCAGACGAGCCACAAGAAGGTGCTGCCAAGCAGTGAGTAACTGACCCTGTTACATCCTCACAGAGGTAGAGTTATCTAGAGGGTTCAGGAAGGGGGCTAGGAATTAACAACTCCCAGGTTCCAGTTTTGGCTCTGCTTAGAACTTCTGGCCTTGGGCAAGTTAGTTATCCTCTATGTCCTCATCTGTAAAGTGGAGAGAACACTTACCTACCTCCCAGTGGTGTCGTGAGGATTAATTGCCAGTGCTGTTAAGGTCTCTGCCCAGGATCTATTATGTTAAGAAATTAAATAGAGAACAAAGCTTGACTCTACGAGTGCCATTGATCTTTTACATCAGGAGTCTGAGCAGTATCTGGCTCCTGCACGGATTCCTTGCAGCTTAGATTGCGAGATTCATGGAGCGGGGACCATCCCTTCTTGTCTGTCTGGAAAGGACTTACCACGCTGCAGGTCCTAACCAGCAAATAATGCACACTAATGAATATATTTATGCATATAAGCCCCATTTTCCCCAAGCAGTGACGCAGAGTATTATGTTATCATGGTCCAAATGACAAAACATTTCTAAAAATTACTAGACATGTTTTTATTTAATTTCTATGAACTGATTAATAGGTGTTTATGAATGGAACAGTCATTTTGAGAAACAATTGTCCAATGCACTTTTAAACCTCAGGAGTGCTTTCAGTCTTATCTTTAGAAGAGGAACTGCACTGTCTGCAGCAGTAACTACAAAAGAAAGTCCAGTCTTGTGACTCGTGCTACAGCTGCTCTGAAGAGTTTAGACCGAAACCAATTTTTCCCCAAGGAAGCTTTTCTTAGGACTTTGGGACAAACTGAACTGGTATTAAAATCAGTGGAATTACTCACATACTTACAATTAAGCACGTGCTGTGCTGGACTGGGGCCAGAGTGCTGAGTACACTGCAGGATCGAGCCCTCTCAGCAACCAAAAAAAAGTTACTTTTTCTGTAACTGGTGTTCAAGATGTACTGCTCATGTCCATTCCATAATAGGGGTGTGCGCTTGCCACATGCACCGGTGCCAGAAGTTTTTCCCTCAACAGTATCCATAGGGGCTGGCTCTGGCGCCCCCTAGAGTGGCACACACATGGTGCGATATAAGGGACGCCGCTGGCTCCCCCTACCCTTAGTTCCTTCTTGCCGCTTACACAATGGGGCTGGGACACAGAGACCCAGGCTTTTTAGGGTGGTGCAGGAGGTCCTTGAGGCCATGCAACTTGCTGTCTGTTTGCTCCTCAAATAGGGCCCTACTGTCGAAGGGCAGGTCCTGCAAAGACTGCTGGGCCTCGGTGGACAGATGGTACCGGGCGACCAGGATTGGGCTGATCGGTGGCTCTTGTCTGACTGGTGCCGGTCACTGCAACCCGAAGCTGACCTGTCCGAGCGACACTGTCTTGGTCGGGCTCTTGGGGAACGACAGCAGATCTGGGTCAGATACCCGCTACTCGACCGGTACCAGGACACTGAACAGGGCCGGGAGTTACTATAGGCTGGTTGCTGGGAGGATCGTTCTGAGCAGGGCGATGACAGCCCGGCGACTGGCAGTCTCTGGTGTCCAATCGTTCCCAGGATCGGTACTGGGCCCTTGGAGATGGTCGGGGCTGGTCCTGGAGTTCTTGCTGGGTGGCACGTGCCCCAGAGGGTCTGCACCAATCTACTGGCGAGTTACACCTCCAGTCCCTCGATTGGTGCCCCTGGTGCAGGAACCGAAGAGGGCTCAGCTGAGCCTGCCTCTCTAGTCCTGAGGCATGATGGCTTCGGGCGGGCGAGCAATGGCGGGATGTCCCTCTCGATGGGGAACGGTACCACTGAGTTGGGGACACACAAATAGGTCCCAACGCGGGTTTCCCCGAGACCGGGGTACCGCTGGAGCCGGTGTGGGCAGCACCGGGAGGGTCAGGATCTCCTGAGCTGCTTGAAGGGCGCTGCGCATTTACGGCACCTGAAGCTGGCCTGGCCCGCACCACTATCCAGGGTCACAGGCAAACCACTGGATGGGCTGCACCGCTCGACCTGAGCTGGGGCCCAAATTCCCAATGGGGGCATTGTGCGGCCCGGCACGGGTTATGGCTCACCCCCAAGCCTCTCCTTTCCCTTGCAGGAGGTAGGAGATCTTCCCCTGTCTTTTTTGGCTTCACCAGAGCCGTGGAGGGGGACTGGTGCTGGCTCGTGGACTGCGCCGGCGGAGCATTGCGCACAGAGGCCATGGTGCTCGGTGCGGAGTCGGGTTGCTGCTCTGGTGCCGGAGTGAGTGCCGACTCCATCAGGAGCGCTTTCAGGTGGATATTGCGCTCCTTCTTCATCTTAGATTTGAAGGACTGGCAGATACGGCACTTGTCACTTATGTGTCCTTCGCCTAAGCACCTTAGACAGCTGGTATGTGGATCACCGACAGGCATAGGCTGTTTGCAGCAATCACAGGGCTTAAAGCCTGAGGACCGGAGCATGCCCCATCCCCTGGCTGAGTCCCGTCCAGGACTAACGCAGAGTTGAGAACTACTACTGAGAACTACTAACTATATACAACTCTATTACAGGTTTGCAAAGTTTGCAAGAACTGAGCACGAAACAACGCTAGCCGAAGCAGCAGAAGTTTCAGCACCGTCACTGGTGGCAAGAAGGAACTGAGGGTGTGGGGAGCCGGTGGCGCCCCTTATACCGCACCATGTGGGCGCCATTCCAGGGGGTGCCAGAGCTGGTCCCCTACAGATATTGCTGAGGGAAAGACTTCCGGCACCGGTTCATGTGGTGAGCGCGCACACCTCATGTGGAATGGACATGAGCAAGCACTCGAAGAAGAAATATGGGTCTTAGAATACAAATGCTTCAGTTGCAATGATGCAGGGCTAGCAAATTGCACCCAGGTCTGCATCCCCTCCGCACAGTTTTATGCCCAGAAGTATTAGAAAACTAGAATGTTTTGCTGATTTAAACACTGCCGGATTATTGAAGGAAGGAAAGACCGTGGTCAGCAACTGCAAGTCTTTGGAATAAACAGCACACACTTTTTACTGCATAAAGCTATTGGAGTTTGCCTGTGTGTCAGATTTTAATATTTTACTGTCAGCTAGGTGCAAATGTTATGACCTTAAATTCTGTGGACTTCAACATGCAAAGTGGACAAGATACACTTTACCCTGGCTGAGAGAATACTTCTGTCACGTTCCTGAATAGCCCCCTAAAGCACTTATTCACACGGCTTTCAAAAAAGCCACAACTTGATATTTTACAGTCTGGGTAAACAGTGCAGTGTATGATCACACACTAATCCCATCAGTGTAGTTTCTGAGGACCCTCACAATAGTTAATACATCTAGCCTCACAACACCTTTGTGAGGGAGGGCAGAGCTACTATTCCCATTTTACAGATGTGGAAACTGAGGCACAGAGAGGCTAAGGGTATATCTACATAGGAAAAAAAACCCTGCAGCTGGCCCGGGCCAGCCGACTCAGGGCTGTGGAGCTGTTTCATTGCTGTATAGACTTCTGAGAAGAGGCTCTCCCACCCTGCAGGGTCCTAGACCCATGCTCCAGCCTGAGCTGAAAGTCTACATAACAATGAAACAGCCCCGGAGCCCGAGCCCCACAAGTCCAAGGCAACTGGTGTCTAGTTGCTGTATAGACATACCTGCCCAAGGTCACACAGGAAATCTGCAGAGACCCATGCAGCGTCTTTCAACTTTGCTGTTTGTCACTTAAGATACTTGCTTAAAGACTGGAGATTTGATTTCATCTACACATGCAAAAAATTGCCACCAGTTGTAGCAGTTTTATATCAGTGGTGCTGAAGCTCTTCCCACCATTTGATCTAACACTGCTCAGAGTCCAAGGATACTTTGTGATGGTCTCTTAGGGCAGGAAGTTGCTTAATCAGGCTGAATTCTTTAGCCTTGTCTATACTGGGAAAATGTGTTAACTAATACGTTTTAACTAGCACAACAGTAAACACAACTGCCCCATGTCTTAAATGAGATTTACTGTTGCACTAGTTAAAATGTATTAGTTAACACATTTTCCAACATGAGTCATTTTCCCAGGACAGAGAAGGCCTAGTCAAGATTTCACTGCACTTTCTTCCACGAACATAGTGATTCGGGGAAAAAGCATCAGCATGAAGTGAAAAGCTCCTCTTTATAAACCAACATCTAAGGTGGCAGCAAGAACGCAAGACATGGGGGGAGCATATGGCTGTTTGATGTGGGGGGTGGAGAGCTCTTTTAGCACTGAGGGTGCTAGCTATCAAAGTGACTCCAGGAAAAAGACAGCATTCTAGACGCTGTCTTCCCCGAATGAGATCTGCTATTATGGAGAAACAGGGTAGCTATCTGTTTCCAAAGTGGTAACTATAGACTGAGCAAAGCAACGTATTGATCTTTCAGCAAGCAAATACTGGGAAGCAGTCATTCCCTATCTTTTTCGCTTAGGGGAATTACTGATAAGATAAGGAAATGAGATATACTCATTACAATAGGCACTGTCAAGGTCAGGAGGTTCCATATTTGATTCACCTTCCTCCTTGCCTTGAGCTGTTAAAAAAAACAGACATGTCAATATTTATGCAGGTGTTCCGCCTCTCACCCTTGCTGAAGTCCCCCTCCAATGCTTCAGTGCTCTGTCTTCAGTAGAGACCTGTTTATCTGATCCCTGAATGCCTGTCTTGTCTGAATTATAGCTGCCGTCCGGTATTAGTGCTTGTATGTCAGACAGTCTCAAACTGACAATGATCCCAAATGTTTTGCTGTCCCTGAAAAGTTGTGAACATAGGAGATGTACTGCCTATTTAATTCCACACCAGTAGCACAGTACTCAGGAGCAATTCTATAACAGATCAGCAGACATGCATCATAGGGGAAGATTTGGGGTAAATTTCAACCTTCCAAGGAGCAGATGTGATAGCCAAATAGTATCTTATCCCACAAGTAGTTTAAAAAAAATAAATTTAAATTTCTGCGGGACCACTCTTCAATGAGCAAGATGTTACTCAATATCAATAGAGATGTCAGAATCTGGCCCCACAGTATTATTATACTGAATCTAAGAATGATTTTTAAAATGATGAAAAAATCTCAAGTGCCTTTTTAAAAAACAGCCAGGCCACATCTATTTCATGTTACTTGATATGTATATAGCATCATTAATTAAGAGAGACCCTGTAACCCCAAAAGATTTGACCAGCCGAACAGGGAACAGAGAGGAAGAAACAGGAGAAAGGACGAGAGGACTATAACCAAGTATTAAGAATGATATTACATTGGCTATGACGTGTCAGTTAAGAATGAACTAGCACAGGAAAGGCAGTGAACAGTGGGAGGTGAAGGGAAAGGAGCAGTTTGAAGGACAGTGAGCATTTCTGACACTGGAAAAAGGAAGATTTCATGCTGACCTCTACTCTTTGGACAAAAGCACCAAAGCTGAAGGAGAAGGAAAAAAAAATGTAGCAAAAAGATGAGAACCGCGCAGTAAAGATTACGTGTAGATGACAATCCTCTCCCATTATTTATTGCTTTTAATAGCTGCTTTAGAAATCCACCTCCACCAGTCATGCCCTGCCGCCTCCCCCTAACAGAAAACATGCACTGAGTCCAGAAAGTGAGACCCTCCAGATACAACCATTCAAGGTAGGTAAACTGTGGTGCTACTATGCTTGACAGCATTGCTAAACTGTTTTCCTCCACTGCTCTCTCTCAGGGCAAACAGTACCAATGGTAACTGAAAACAAGGTCTCACGTTCAGTGGGTGGGGAAGCCCTCAAAAGGCAAAAATGATCAGACGTGCAGCATGTGCAAGTAGGCCACTTGCCATGCACTCACCAACTCAGAAGTTACGTAGGAAAAAGATCTACAGTGTTATCTAGTCCAGCTAACTCTCTGGATGATACTGCAGCTTTTTTCCCCTACAATATATTCTCCGGTGCTTTTTCCAGTCCAACTCCAAACAACTTAAGTGAAGGGGCTTCTTTTGGAACACTATCACACAGTATAAGATCCCTCTTTATTTACTATGCCATTGAACCACCCTGAAAAATTCATCTCCCTCTGTGTTTCTAGGCAGCAAGTACCCACTGTTACCCTTTCCCCTACTCCCCATGCAATGGTCCCGCCAAGCCATAATCTTGTTTTCACTCTCAACTCTTCTACTCTCCCCTTTTCCCAAATTTGAAGAGCATGGGATCCTACTTACGGTGCTCGATCATAGTTCAACCCATTCTGTCTTTGTGCGTTTATTGGAGGTAGAACAGGTTTGCTGTTAATCTCAAGCCCTCTCCGCAAAGTCTCCCTGATTTGCTCTGTATCTGCAAAGAGAGTTTGTTTGAACATGATTTAGTACACACGCACACGCACCCAAAACATCTGCTAATGAGAACCTGAAAGAGTCAGCTTCTTTTGGTGTCTATTTCTATAACAGGTATTCAACTGAGCTCACCCCCTTTGCCTGGGTGCAGAAAGAGATGCTCTCCAGGACTCCTCGGGCTTATGAAGTTGTTTCACTGAAGTTCATTTCAGTTCTTCCATTTTGGTGCCCCCAATGTATATCCAACCTCCCAGCAAGGAAGGATGGAGCCTTTGGTAAGAAGTCATCCAGAGGGGGCAATATTAAGCAATTAGGTATCTCATCCACCCCTTTTCATAGGGAAAAAGTTCTCCCAGAACCGCCTGAATTCAAGACATGTCTATGTCTACATTACGAAATTAGGTCGAATTTACAGAAGTCGATTTTTTAGAAATCGATTTTATACAGTCCATTGTGTGTGTCCCCACTTAAGACCATTAAGAACATTTACTCAGCGGAGTGCATCCACAGTACTGAGGCTAGCGTCGACTTCCGGAGCATTGCATGGGGGGGTAGCTATCCCACAGTTCCCGCAGTCTCCGCCGCACATTGGAATTCTGGGTTGAGTTCCCAATGCCTGATGGGGCAAAAACAGTGTCGCGGGTGGTTCTGGGTAAATGTTGTCAGGTCCCCCCATGGAAGCAACGGCAATAAATAGTTTCTCGCCTTTTTTCCTGGGTTACCTGTGCAGACGACATACCACGGCAAGCATGGAGCCCGCTCAGCTCGCCGTCACCGTATGTCTCCTGGGTGCTGCCAGACGTGGTACTGCATTGCTACACAGCAGCAGCTCATTGCCTTTTGGCAGCAGACGGTGCATTACGACTGGTAGCCTTTGTCGTCGTCTCCTGGGTGCTCTTTAAGTCGACCTCGGTGAGGTCGGTTGAGGGCGCCTGGGTAGATGTGTGCGCTTCTGGCTGGCCTCAGTGAGGTCGGCCGGGGATGCCTGGACATAAATGGGAGACGACGATGGCCAGCAGTCGTACTGCACCGTCTTCCGGCAAGCAGCCAGGAGACGACAGTGGCTAGCAATCGTACTGCACCGTCTGCTGCCAGCCTAAGATGTATCAGAGAGATGGAGTGGATCAAAATAATAAAGAGACCAGATTTGTTTTGTATTCATTTGCTCCCCACTCCCTCCGTGAATAGTGGGGGGAGGGATAGCTCAGTGGTTTGAGCATTGGCCTGCTAAACCCAGGGTTGTGAGTTCAGTCCTTGAGGGGGCCATTCTGTGTGACAACCCTGTCAGCCAATTCGTCAGTTGCCCCTCTCTCCGTCAGAGCAACAGCAGACAATCGTTTCACGCCTTTTTTCAGCGCAGACACCATAGCACGGCAAGCATGGAGCCCACTCAGATCACCGCCGCAATTATGAGCACTATAAACACCACGTGCATTATCCTGCAGTATATGCAGAACCAGAACCTGCAAAAACAAAACCAGGAGAGGAGGCGATGGCAGCGCAGTGACGAGGGTGATGAGGACATGGACACAGACTTCTCTCAAAGTATGGGCCCCGGCAATGTGGACATCATGGTGTTAATGGGGCAGGTTCATGCTGTGGAACGCCGATTCTGGGCCCAGGAAACAAGCACAGACTGGTGGGACCGCATACTGTTGCATGTCTGGGATGATTCCCAGTAGCTGCGAAACTTTTGCATGCGTAAGGGCACTTTCATGGAACTTTGTGACTTGCTTTCCCCTGCCCTGAACCGCCAGAATACCAAGATGAGAGCAGCCCCCACAGTTCACAAGCGAGTGGTGATAGCCCTGTGGAAGCTTGCAACACCAGACAGCTACCGGTCAGTTGGGCATCAATTTGGAGTGGGCAAATCTACTGTGGGGGCTGCTGTGATCCAAGGAGCCAACACAATCAAAGAGCTGCTGCTATCAAGGGTAGTGACTCTGGGGAATGTGCAGTTCATAGTGGATGGTTTTGCTGCAATGGGATTCCCTAACTGTGGGGGGGGGGGCGATAGACGGAACCCATATCCCTATCTTGGCATCGGAGCACCAAGCCAGCGAGGACATAAACCAAAAGGGGTACTTTTCAATGCTGCTGCAAGCCCTGGTGGATCACAAGGGACGTTTCACCAACATCAGCGTGGGATGGCTGGGAAAGGTACATGACGCTCGCATCTTCAGGAACTCTGGTCTGTTTCAAAAGCTGCAGCAAGGAACTTTCTTCCCAGACCAGAAAATAACTATTGGGGATGTTGAAAAGCCTATAGTTATCCTTGGGGACCTAGCCTACCCCTTAATGCCATGGCTCATGAAGCCGTATACAGGCAGCATGGACAGTAGTCAGGAGCTGTTCAACTATAGGCTGAGCAAGTGCAGAATGGTGGTAGAATGTGCATTTGGACGTTTAAAAGCGCGCTGGCGCAGTTTACTGACTCGGATAGACCTCAGCGAAACCAATATTCCCATTGTTATTACCGCTTGCTGTGCGCTCCACTATATCTGCGAGAGTAAGGGGGAGACGTTTATGGCGGGGTGGGAGGTTGAGGCAAATCGCCTGGCCACTGATTACGCGCAGCCAGACACCAGGGCAGTTAGCAGAGTACAGGAGGGTGCGGTGCGCATCAGAGAAGCTTTGAAAACCAGTTTCATGACTGGCCAGGCTACGGTGTGAAAGTTCTGTTTGTTTCTCCTTGATGAACCCCTCCCCCACTTGGTTCACTCTACTTCCTTGTAAGCTAACCACCCTCCCCTCCCCCCTTCGATCACCGCTTGCAGAGGCAATAAAGTCATTGTTGCTTCACATTCATGCATTCTTTATTAATTCATCACACAAATAGGGGGATAACTGCCAAGGTAGCCTGGGAGGGGTGGGGGAGGAGGGAAGGACAAGGCCACACTGCACTTCAAAACTTATTGAATGCCAGCTTTCTGTTGCTTGGGCAATGCTCTGGAGTGGGGTGGTTGGGTGCCCGGAGGCCCGGCCACTGGGTTCTTGGGCGTCTGGGTGAGGAGGCAATGGAACTTGGGGAGGAGGGTGGTTGGTTACACAGGGGTTTTAGCGGTGGTCTGTGCTCAAGCTGCCTTTCCTGAACCTCAACCACACGCCGGAGCATATCAGTTTGTTCCTCCAGTAGCCTCAGCATTGCCTCTTGCCTTCTGTCAGCAAGCTGAAACCACCTATCGTCTTCACCCCGACACCTGTCCTCGCGTTCATATTGTGCTTTCTTGGACTGACATTGTCTGCCTCCATGCATTCTGCTGGGCTCTTTCAGTGTGGGAGGACTGCATGAGCGTAGAGAACATTTCATTGTGAGTGCGTTTTTTTCGCCTTCTAATCTTTGCTAGCCTCTGGGAAGGAGAAGATAGTGTGAGCGTTGAAACATTTGCAGCTGGTGGAGGAAAAAAGGGAGAGTGGTGTCTTTTTAACTACATTTTAGAGAACAATGGGCAGACTCTTTCAGGGTAAACCTTGCTGTTAGCATTACATAGCACATGTGCTTTCGGTACAAGGTCGCATTTTGCCTCTAATTGAGAGTATGCCGGTTTGGTGTGAGAGATCTTTCAAGCAGGGCCAGGCAACGGAATTTGGCTTGCAGGCAGCCACGGTAAGACACAGTCTTTTGGCTTCTTTAACCTTCATAACACGTGGGAATGTTTCAAACAGCAGCGCCCTCATTTCCTATACCAAGCAGCCGCTGAGTTGGCCATTTAAAATGAGGAGGGGCTGCAGTTTTCGGGTTAACGTGCAGCACAAACCCAACTAACCCCCCTCCCCCCACACACACAATTCTCTGGGATGATCGCTTCACCCTTGCCCCCACCGCGTGGCTAACAGCAGAGAACATTTCTGTTCAGCCACAGGCAAACAGCGAAGCAGGAACAGGCACCTCTGAACATCCCTTTAATAAAAATCACCCTATTTCAACCAGGTGACCAGGAATGATATCATTCTCCTGAGGATAACACAGAGAGATAAAGAACGGATGCTGTTTGAATGCCAGAAAACACCAGGACCTTATGCTGCTATGTTTGGTATGCAATGATTCCAGACTACATGCTACTGGCCTGCTGTGGTAAAGTGTCCTACCATGGAGGACGGAATAAGGCTGCCCTCCCCAGAAACCTTTTGCAAAGGCTTTGGGAGTACATCCAGGAAAGCTTTATAGAGATGTCCCTGGAGGATATCCGCTTCATCCCCAGACACGTTAACAGACTTTTCCAGTAGCTGCGAATGCTAGGGCAAATCAATCATTGAACACGCTTGCTTTTAAACCATGTATAATATTTACAAAAGGTACACTCACCAGAGGTCCCTTCTCTGCCTGGTGGGTCCGGGAGGCAGCCTTGGGTGGGTTTGGGGGGTACTGACTCCAGGTCCAGGGTGAGAAACAATTCCTGGCTGTCGGGGAGAACGGTTTCTCCACTTCCTTGCTGTGAGCGATCTTCCTCGTCCCCAAAATCCGCATCCCTGTTGTGTGCTACTCCACTGATGGAGTTAAAGCACAGGGGTGGGGTAGTGGTGGCTGCACCACCTAGAATAGCATGCAGCTCATCATAGAAGTAGCATGTCTGGGGCTCTGACCCAGAGCGGCTGTTTGCCCCTCTGGTTTTTTGGTATGCTTGCCTCAGCTCCTTAAGTTTCACGCGGCACTGCTGTGAGTCCCTGTTATAGCCTCTGTCTGTCATGCCCTTTGAGATTTTTTCAAATGTTTGGGCATTTCGTCTTTTGGAATGGAGTTCTGATAGCACAGATTCGTCTCCCCATACAGCGATCAGATCCTGTACCTCCCATCTGGTCCATGCTGGAGCTCTTTTGCGATTCTAGGACTCCATCATGGTCACCTCTGCTGATGAGATCTGCACTCACCTGCAGATCGCCACACTGGCCAAACAGGAAATGAGATTCAAAAGTTCACGGGTCTTTTCCTGTCTACCTGGCCAGTGCATCGGAGTTGAGAGCACTGTCCAGAGCAGTCAATGGACCACTCTGGGATAGCTCACGGAGACCAAAACTGTAGAATTGCAACCACGCTACCCCAAATTCGACCCGGCAAGGTCGATTTCAGCGCTAATCCCCTCATCGGGGGGAGGAGTACTGAAATCTATTTTAACAGCCCTTTAAGTCGAAAATAACGGCTTCATGGTGTGGACAGGTGCAGGGTTAAATCGATCTAACGCTGCTAAATTCGACCTAAACTCATAGTGTAGACCAGGGCTAACCCTTTGATGCTGAGAATTTTCCAAACCAAGTGACACAATGGAAGTTTATCCCTTCATCAGATTAAAAATGACTCCCATAACTTCTACATTTGGCTTTGCAAGCCTGTCAGTTAATTTAAACACATTCATGTGAGTGGGCTCCAAGAAAGAAAGGAACAGAACAGAATTTTACACAGGGCAAAAGTTCATCCTGAAACTTAATTTTCACATTTAGATTCAAATACACATTCGATGCAGTCCTTAACCTTTACATTTTTTCAATAATGTCTGATAGACAAATATATTACAGGGAAATTTGCATGCAAGCCTTCCTAAGAAGCTCCCCCTACTTTTGTGAAAGGTTGGAGTGAAATATTCTACATAAAGCATTTCAGAATCATCGGAAGGGCATAACATAAATATGCCCTAGATTTTTCATTTGGGGGACCGGGGAGGAGGGGGGGAATTGGTGTCTTATGTACTATGACTTACATACCCCCCAAGACTGCATTTCTCAGTTAAAAAAAGGAAAGACAAGAAAAATATTAATTGATTATGTCTACAGAAACCATCATTACTTGCTTTTAATGTCAACTCCTCCTATAAATCAGACTTCCACACATTTTATTGTAATAAATCTATATGGATTTGAAAGATCTCATTTAAACAGGACTTAAATTACACACACTCATGTGTGCACCACATCTACCCCATGTGTAACCCAAAATGCCACCTCACTATAAAGGTCTCCAATGTTCTCAGACTGTTCTCCAGAGCCCTTTATTTACAGGTACCATTTGAGTTATTGTTGTGACAAGCAATGTCAGTCCAAGTTGACAGCCAATACTTGGAAATATTATATTAGAATTAGAGCCAGGTGGGGGAAACAACTATTGGTTTCACATCACATGGGCTTGCTTCTTGACTTTTACTCTGGGCTTTCCGATTGGAATTAACCCCAAACAAAGCTAAACTCGGACAGTCACCTGAAACAATAAATTCCCTCCTTCCCTGAAGAGGGTGAAGTTGAGCAGGGTTGGGGTTTGCAATGAACCCCAAGATTGGGCACAACTTTAATGTGAACTTTCAAGCTCTATAGAATAGTCCTAAGGCTATGCAAACCAAATGCTTCAAGTACATGGGGAATATCGGGGGGAGGGGGAGGAAGAGAAGGGGACTGACTCAGTCAAGTCCCTCTTACCTTTCCCAGACAGCCGTCGTGGCTGCGTTCCAATGCAAATGCTTCTACTATCTTCGTCATCCTCTGGGGGCCGGCTCAGATCATCCCAGGCACATTTGGCGCTCACTCCACTCAGGTTCGAACCATCTGTCTCAATCCCTTTATCGACTCTCTCCTGCTTGAAAAGATCCCAAGAGCCATGACTTTTTTGGGTGTGGTTTGGATCTAAGCAGCTGTCAGAAGCACAGTCTTGCAGTGCACCTGTTACCAGATGAGTGCAAAACAGCTCCTTTCCAAATCAGCTCCCGGGTGACTACAGCTATGATCTCTGACACGCTTCTAAAAGACCCAAAGCACAAGCAGCATGAATATACTATCTCTGCAAAATGACCAGATTACTTCCGCTCTTCATTCAATTCTTAACCGTGTATCAATGTTACAAACCACAGATAACCTCAATGAATGTAGCAATGAGCAATTACTTTTTGTGCAATGTTCTCAGAGGTTTTGCATAACACTCCCTTTAATTACAAACACATGAATGCCTTGCACCTCTGGAGTTAGAATTTCCCAGCACACGAGACTACTCTGGTGAGGTTTACACAATAGGTATGTCCACACCTGACTTTTTGGACATCAGATAATAAGTGCTGACTAACACTACTGTATGTTCTTAGACACCACAAGTTTTCCAGGACACACACATTTGTTGCTAGCAATGTTCAGACTTTGAGCCGCAGCCAAAAATTTAAGTGTAGGACTACCTAGTGAAGGAACTATTTTTAGACTGGATTTCCAGCTTTTACCACTAGGGGATGCTGTTGAGCCAAACCACTTTGAAGTTTCAGAGGGGTAGCCCGTGTTAGTCTGTATCAGCAAAAACAACAAGCAGTCCTTGTGGCACCTTAGAGACTAACAAATTTACTGAATTGGCCTCGTTAGCACTGACCTCCCACTTGGTAAGGCAACTCCCATATTTTCATGTACTCTGTGTGTACACACACACACACAACTGTATTTTTCACTCCAGGCATCTGATGAAATGGGCTTTAGCCCACAAAAGCTTATGCCCAAATAAATGTGTTAGTCTCTAAGGTGCCACAAGGACTCCTCGCTGTTTGCACTTTAAGGTTGAAATGCAGAGATGAACTCAGCTTCTATTCATTGTATGCATTTGAATGCAAGTGTGGAACTTTCTTCCTGGTTTCAATTTGTACACAGTAAAAAAACGACCGTTTTGTCAGCTCCACCCACATTTTAAATAGAGTTCTTGCTTCAGTGTACTGACTCAAGCATGCCTGGATGTTAGATGCGCTGAACTTTGTTTTTCAGTCATCAGATTTTAATGGAAACTTACATGCAGTATTTGTATCCTCAGAGTTTCCAGATTGTCAGTGCAAGCCTCTTTGCCGTTGCAGTGGTTTAAAAGGGGCTGGTTTTGTTCAACAACTTTATTAATGATCTGGATGATGGGATTAATTGCACCCTCAGCAAGTTTGCAGATGACACTAAACTGTGGGGAGAGGTAGATGTACTGGAGGGTAGGGATAGGGTCCAGAGGGACCTAGACAAATTGGAGGACTGGGCCAAAAGAAATCTGATGAGGTTCAACAAGGACAAGTGCAGAGTCCTGCACTTAGGATGGAAGAATCCCATGACTGCTACAGGCTGGGGACCGACTGGCTAAGCAGCAGTTCTGCAGAAAAGGACTTAGGGGTTACAGTGGACGAGAAGCTGGATATGAGTCAGCAGTGTGCCCTTGTTGCCAGGAAGGCTAATGGCACATTGGGCTGTATTAGTAGGGGCACTGCCAGCAGATCGAGGGAAGTGATTATTCCCCTCTATTCAGCACTGGTGAGGCCACACCTAGAGTACTGCATCCAGTTTTGGCCCCTCACTACAGAAGGGATGTGGACAAATTGGAGAGAGTCCAGCGGAAGGCAACGGAAATGATTAGGGGGCTGGAGGCGAGGCTGAGGGAGGGATAGCTCAGTGGTTTGAGCATTGGCCTGCTAAACCCAGGGTGGTGAGTTCAATCCTTGAGGGGGCCACTTAGGGATCTGGGGCAAAAATTGGTCCTGCTAGTGAAGGCAGGGGGCTGGACTCGATGACCTTTCAAGGTCCCTTCCAGTTCTAGGAGATTGGTATATCTCCAATTATTACCTTATTACCTAACTGAGGTTATTTAGTCTGCAGAAGAGAAGAGTTAAGGGGGATTTGACAGAAGCCTTCAACTACCTGAAGGGGGGTTCCAGAGAGGATGGAGCTTGGCTGTTCTCAGTGGTGGCAGATGACAGAACAAGGAGCAATGGTCTCAAGTTGCAGTGGGGAGGTCTAGGTTGGATATTAGGAAACACTATTTCACTAGGAGGGTGGTGAAGCACTGGAATGGGTTTCCTAGGGAGGTGGTGGAATCTCCATCCTTAGAGGTTTTTACGGTCAGGCTTGACAAAGCCCTGGCTGGGATGATTTAGTTGGGGATTGGTCCTGCTTTGAGCAGGGGGTTGGACTAGATACCTCTTGAGGTCTCTTCCAACCCTGATATTCTATGAAAAGGCTGACTCCAAGCTAAAGTAAACAACCACCACCAGCGTTTCTATCCAGTTTTACATTGCATTACTTACGTACCCCATCCTCACCTTCAGAGGTACCTCAAGTTTAATGTCTGCAATTACCAAATTCCTGCTTATGTTGCGAGGTCCCTGCATGCTCTGGACTGGTGACATAAGGATCAGGGCTACGAGTCAGCTCAACAGCGGGAAAGTCATTCTATTTATAGGCAAAACTGATGCCATCTCTAAGAGTTCCACTAAACCAGTATAAATTTCTCAGCACTGATAAAGTCAGGTTCTCCCTTCCCTTGCTAGCATCCTTCAGTGGTGCTACCAGCGTCTCTGCTTCAATGCGTTCCTCAAGGACATCTCAGTAGGAGCGAGAAGCCTAGCAAACTGTGAAGCGGCAACTTCAGGCATTCAGTGAAAGAATGGTTCTTCAAGTGGTACATACTGGAGTGTGTATCAGCAATGACGACTCCTTATCTCTGCCTTAGAGTTCTATCCTGCTAGGTGCTTACTGTACTGAACTCCCATTGACTTCCATGGGAAACTTGGAAGCACTCAGCATTTTGCAAGATCAGTCCCATAACAAGAAGCATCTCTGCTAATCCCTGATGTACCTCTGTCACTCACACTCAACTGCATATGCTGTAACCTACAAAGCAGTGTGGACTGTTCTTGTGATTGTGAGATGGATTCAGAGCAGTCCAAGATCCATACAACTCAGCCAGAGGCAACCAACACTGCTGAGTATAGACCTGTCCTCTTAGGACTAAGTTCAGCCCTGGCTTAACTGGGCACAATTCTCATTAACTTCAAACAGGAAGCATGTCTGCTTATGCCCGGGCTGCATTTGGTCCCAAGCCTGGCTAACACATAGTTGTCTGGAAGAGGTTGGAAACCACTGTGCTAAAGACAAACCTCCCCTCCCACACAAGACAATGCAATCTAAACACAAGCTAGACCCCTCATTAGTTACTAGGCAGCTGGACATTACCAGCTCTCAGGAAAGTGGGGAGGTTTTCTCCTGAGAAACATTTCCAATCACTGTCACCACCCAATGCAACTTCAGCCTCCACACCCACATTCTGAGCATGCAGCTCACTGAGGCCCACCACTTGCTGTATGTGTCATATAATCATAAAATATCAGAGTTGGAAGGGACCTCAGGAGGAATCTAGTCCAACCCCCTGCTCAAAGCAGGACCAACACCAACTAAATCATTCCAGCCACGGGTTTGTCAAGCCTGACCTTAAAAACCTCTAAGGAAGGAGATTCCACCACCTCCCTAGGTAACCCATTCCAGTGCTTCACCACCCTCCTAGTGAAAAAGTTTTTCCTAATATCCAACCTAAACCTCCCCCACTGCAACTTGAGACCATTACTCTTTGTTCTGTCATCTGGTACCACTGAGAACAGTCTAGATCCATCCTCTTTGGATCCCCTTTCAAGTAGTTGAAAGCAGCTATCAAATCCCCCCTCATTCTTCTCTTCTGTAGACTAAACAATCCCAGTTCCCTCAGCCTCTCCTCTTAAGTCATGTGCCTCAGCCCCCTAATAATTTTTGATGCCCTCTGCTGGACTCTAATTTTTCCACATCCTTCTTGAAGTGTGGGGCCCAAAACCGGACACAGTACTCCAGATGAGGCCTCACCAACGTTGAATAGAGGGGAATGATCACATCCCTTGATCTGCTAGCAATGCCCCTACTTATACAGCCCAAAATGCCGTTGGCCTTCTTGGCAACAAGGTCACCTGTTGACCCATATCCAGCTTCTCATCGACTGTAACCCCTAGGTCCTTTTCTGCAGAAGTGCTGCCCAGCCATTCAGTCCCTAGTCTGTAGCAGTGCATGGGATTCTTCCGTCCTAAGTGCAGGACTCTGCACTTCTGTTGAACCTTATCAGATTTCTTTTGGCCCAACCCTTGAATTTGTCTAGGTCCCTCTGTATCCTATCTCTACTCTCCGGCATATTCTACCATTCCTCCCAGTTTAGTGTTATCTGCAAACTTGCTGAGAGTGCAGTCCACACCATCCTCCAGATCATTAAAGAAGATATTGAACAAAAACAGCCCCAGGACCGACCCTTGGGCACTCCACTTGATACCAGCTGCCAACTAGACATGGAGTCATTGATCACTATCCGTTGAGCCCGAGTCTAGTCAGCTTTCTATCCACCTTATAGTCCATTCATCCAGCCCATACTTCTTTAACTTGCCACACATTAAACATGGGCCTGGCACGGTACTCAACACAGCAGCAGTCGCTTATGCCTGCGCAGCCCTCTGCCGAGCCTCTGTTCTGCAGCACGGCAGGAAACATGCATTCATCTGCTTCTGTATGCACCTGGATAGGACAGGGGCAGGAGATGCCGAGGATGTAGACTGTTTATACCCAAACAGATCAATGACCCAAACAGATCAGGGAAAGCAAAGTCAGAGCCTGATGGGAAAAAAGTAGTACTTCTACACCTCAGCCTGTCATGGCTGACTTGCATGTCAGGAAGTTTGGTTCCCACTCCCAAACACACACTTTTACTTAGAACCTCTATGAACAAACATGTGGGCACTAGGGGGCACCATTGTGCAAAGAATAGTCTAGCACTGTCTGGGCGTGGAAAGCACAGAGGTAGAAACTAAATATTACAGACAAGCTTTTAAAAGCAATAATCAAATCTTGCTAACTATAGTGGAAGAACAAAAATAATACCAAGGTAGAACTATACTCCCATACCTCAGGTTGTGACCTTTTCAGATCGTGTCAGCCCTGATCAGCACTTCATGGGAGGCCATGATAAAAGGGTGCTGGAAGAAGTTGAGTTTGTGACTCAGTAAAGTGGCATCCTACCCCTCACCCTACCAAGTTAATACTGAACCAACACTCCAGCTTGGGGTTAACCATGATGAGCTGCTGGTAGTGCTGTGGAATATATAAAATGTAAAACTGAAGTTCACTTGGGCTCATTCAACATCCCATGGCATTTCCAGTATGAGTAGGGGTGTTAATCTTTGTCTTGGCCCGATTCCTGTTTGGTTCATTTCATCCTGCCTCTATTCTCTATAGATTCTAATGAAAAAGGATTCTTTACAATCTGCCATAAGCTTCTGTGTAGTGTTGCTTCCACTGTTAAACATCTATGTTTCAGCCATGCATTTCCATGGTAAGAGATTATGTATCTTTCAAGGTTTTGTATTAGTGCCTACCACTGTCAAATCTGAGCACAAAAAACCACACGTTTGTTGGATTTGTGGAACTATGTTTCTGCCAGATTTTGATTAGGGTTTTAAATGTACATGTCCCTGGGGGAAAAAAAAGAATATAATTTGGTTTTTAATATACAAGCTTTCACATTAAAGATATTGAATAGTTACATAGGACAATTAGACACAGATGTATGGACCATAAGACAAATGGAATAGCTAACGTAAAACCTGTTATATTGGGCCAAATCTTGAATTCTTTACTAAGGCAAAATTCTTAATTCTGTGTTTCTCTGACATCAGCGTTATAATGAATGGTATCTATGGCGCAGTTAGTCCAGTATCATGTCTCTGACAATGGCCAGTAACAGATGCTCCAGAGGAAGGTGCATCAGGGTCTTTTCCTGATCTCTAGTAGTTAGACTGGCTTAAACCCTGAAGCCTGAGGTTTAATATCCTTTCAAATTTTGTTTTATAACAACTTTCTTGATAGACTTGAAATCCATGCATCAGAGGGGTAGCCGTGTTAGTCTGTATCCACAAAAACAATGAGAAGTCCGGTGGCACCTTAAAAGACTAACAGATTTATTTGGTCATAAGCTTTCGTGGGTAAAAAACCCACTTCTTCAGATGCATGGAGTGAAAATTGCAGATACAGGCATAAATATATATTGGCACATGAAGAGAAGGGAGTTACCTTACAAGTGGAGAACCAGTGTTGAAGGCCAATTCGGTCAGGGTGGATGTGGTCCACTCCCAATAATTGATGAAGAGGTGTCAATACCAAGAGAGGGAAAATTGCTTTTGTAATGAGCCAGCTACTCCCAGTCCCTATTCAAGCCCAAATTAATGGTGTTAAGTTTGCAAATGAATTGTAACTGCAGTTACTCTTTGAAGTCTGTTTCTGAAGTTTTTGTTTTTGAAGAATAACAGATTTTAAAAGTAGCTATTGAATGTCCAGGGAGATTAAAATGTTCTCCTACTTCCTTTTGTATGTTACCATTCCTGATGTCTGATTTGTGTCCATTAATCCTTTTATGTAGAGGCTGTCCAGTCTGGCCAATGTACATGGCAGAGGGGCATTGCTGGCACATGATGGCATATATCACATTAGTAGATGTGCAGGTGAACGAGCCCCTGATGGCGTGGCTGGTGTGGTTGGGTCCTATGATGGTGTCACTAGAGTAGATATGGGGACAGAGAAGGCAACGGGGTTTGTTACAGGGATTGGTTCCTGGGTTAGTATTTCTGTGGTGTGTAGTTGCTGGTGAGTATTTGCTTCAGGTTGGGGGGCTGCCTGTAAGCGAGGACTGGCCTGCCTCCCAAGGTCTGTGAGAGTGAGGGATCGTTTTGCAGGATCGGTTATATATCATTGATGATGTACTGGAGAGGTTTTAGCTGGGGGCTGTACATGATGGCCAATGGTGTTCTGTTATTTTCCTTGTTGGGCCTGTCCTGTAGTAGGTGATTTCTGGGTACCCGTCTTGCTCTGTCAATCTGTTTCCTTACTTCCCCAGGTGAGTACTGTAGTTTTAAGAATGCTTGAAATCCATATCCAATTTTGTTTTGAATCTTTCTAAATTCTTGGCCTCAATGACTTCCTGCAGCAATGAGTGCCACAACCAATCACATGTGTGAGAGTTTCTTTTATTGGTTTTGCATGTCCGACATTGAAATGTAATTGAATATCCCCTTGTTCTTGAGTTACAAAACAGAGATGAGTTCCCCATCCATGTTCTCTATACCATGCGGATTATATACCTATATCCCCTCTTATCCATCCCCTTAGTAAGATAAAAATCCCCAATTTTTCAATTTCTTCCCATACGAGTTTCTCTACGCCCTTGATCGCTCTTATTACCTTGCTTTGAACCCTTTTCTAGCTCTGCAATACCCTTTCAGAGATGGGATGACAGTACTGTCCACACTATTCCAGACAAGTCCACACCATTGAGTCACATCAAGGCATTGTAATATTTTCCACTCTTTTCCTTAGGTACCCTAACATCTTGTTTGCTCTTCCCTCTAAAGAAAGCTGTAGATGGAGTAGAGGACTTCAAGGAGCTGTCTACAGTGACACCCTTTCCTGAGCTGACAACTTAATTTAGAATCCTGTAAGGTGGGAGAATTTTTTACCAAGACAGTATTTGGACAAACTGAGTAAGGACGTCAGGATTTGGTCCTTCATCAACAACTGTAGCACCTTTTATCTTGAAGGATCCTAGAGCCGTGTTTCTCAACAACCAGCCTGTGGAGCAGCGCTGGTCCCTGAGATCTCCCTGATACAGTTTAGGAAGGTAGCAAACCGGTCCCTGGTATCAAAAAGGTTGAGAAACACCGTCCTAGAGCATTTTACAGCAACACTTAAAGGAATCAATTCATTCATGGCTGAAATGCAGCCATCTCTAGGGTGGAATGCAGCAGTTCAACAATGCACAGCAACACTAAACAGATATATTCAATTTTGTGCCTGGCAACAGTTGATCATGAGAACTACTTTTCCTGAGAGAGAATGTTAATGAGGACACAGGAATTATCCCTAACTAAGCAGGGCAGTGGGAGAATCCACTTGAACGAGTAGTTCAACTTCACAGAAAATGGGAGGGGCTAACTAAAGACATACTTGCAGATGCGGATCAATCTCAAATATGGTCTCTCCTCTTCGCATATCTGTTATCAGCCACAGGCCTCCAGCACTACAAAGAAAGAAAGGCAGTGAACCAAAATTACTCACCCTGACCAGGAGCTCCCACCATTATGGTGCTTAATCAGAACAGGTGCCTGGATGAAACAGGTAATGGACGGACTGCTTGTAAGACCCAGAGTGCCCGTGACCCTTTAAATCCACGATTACATAATGAAAGTGCATTATACTGCATGACCTGGTTACTGCATGGTTGTGCTCAACACTACTCAGCCTTGCACTGGAGACTCTCTCCTATTCTTGAATCCTGCTTAAGTTTTCCAAAGTTCAGAGCTGCTGCACAGCTCAGGAAGACAGTTAATATGGTTTGATCCCATTTACATTGCAAGACTGAATTAAGTTTTAGCCTTGCTAGGCACTGAGTTGTAACCAAGTCAAATTTCAGTGTTTACACATAGGCTAAATTTAACAAGATCAGTGCCCAAATTGACAAAAATATTTAGGTGCCTATTTGCAGCCTTAGGTGATTAAATACCTTTGTCAATCCATCCTAGATCAGCAGTGTCACATTCAGTACCATAACTAGCTTCCTACTGTGGCTAATGTTCCTGTATTTTGCCTGGTTAGTATCCACAGTGAACATAAATGGTTCAGAGCAGCCTTAGCTTTTGTTAGCAATGAGGGTTGAAAGGCTCAACACCTCTCCTAGCAGAGGTGACGGGAGACAGTTTATTGCAAAGAGAGGCATCCTGAATTTTCACTTTGGGTCACAAGCAGCACAGATGGTCCACGTCAGTTTAGAGCTGTATTTTTGAACTGATTTACTAAAATTGCTGCAAAAGCTCATTTGCTCATCGAATACGTTATTGCAATCAAACACCTCTTCTTGCCTTAAATGTTCACCTTACACTTTCCTTCTACACTAGATGTTAAAATGGTAAAAATTAGTATTTCATATTTTCTGATATGTATTGGTGATCACTGGTTTATCATATCACTTTGGGATTGGCAATTGTTAACTACAGACATGCTATTCACTGCAATCCCTGAAAATTGTGATGCTACAGATGCCATTCCTGGTTACCTAAAATCAAGGCAGCTTTTGGCTTCAAAACATGGGTATTTCTTGGTTTTTGGCCCATCCTTGGAGATACATTTGAAAGAAATGCCCATTCTAGTAGAGCTGGTCAAAGAATTGCACTCTTTGTTTTGTCTCTTTGAGCATTTAACAAGGAGAATGAAATGGCTCCATACAGACTTTGAGCAGTCAGGATCAGACACTGTTTCAGTGTCTTGGGGTCATAGGAAAAAGGCTTGCATCCATGCTAAAGTTTTCCTCCCTGGGGCATCCTCAAGGACTGTCTGCCCCTGTGCTGAGAGGAAGGGTTCAGAGTGAAACAGAGATATCAGCCTAAATCTGGACTGTCCCAGATATCTAGCCTGGACTTTTGAAAATAAAGCACTTTGTTGGGGCTAGAAAAGCCTGAGAAGTTTAATGGAGCCCTGGCATGTGCATGCAAAAACATTTAATATAAACCCTTTTGATCTATTACTGTACCACAACACCTTCCTCACCTTTAAAGATATGAGAAAAACATTTGAATAAAACGTCCAGTGATGTGTATCCTAGCAAGCAAATACTGTAACAGTGATCTGCTGCTAATTCTTATATCTTTAAAACCACATCTTTCTTTGCCCAACACTGACTTGGATTTTTGCAAGAGGGAAATTACACAAAACCAGTCTTACTACGAAAATAAGTACCATTCCTCGTGTGAATTAGCCCACCTGATTGGACTCAGTAGTTCATTTCTAGAGATGTGGTCCAAACTTTGCTAGTACTCAAACTAGGCTCCTTCCCTCTTATTTTGAGCTGTATTGAAAGGTCACCTCAGTAAATTATTCTGGCTTAGCATCTGGTTCTTTTAGGAAGAACTAATGAGAAAATGCCACAGGCATAAGAGGAAGGAAATTAAAAGTCGAATGTCTCATTCTACAGTAACTCCCCACTTAACGTCCTCTCGCTTAACGCTTTTTCGATCTTGTGTCCCTGCTCAATTACAGAACATGCTCCATTTAAAGTTGTGCAATGCTTCGCTATAACATCGTTTGACTGCCTGCTTTGTACACAGTTGGCAACCCCTCTATCAGCTCCCCTACGCCTAGGGTGACCAGACAGCAAATGTGAAAAATTGGGACAGGGGATGGGGGGTAATAGGAGCCTATATAAGAAAAAGACCCAAAAATCAGGACTGTCCCTATAAAATCGGGACGTCTGGTCACCCTACCTACACCCCCCCTCACAGCACCTCCCAACGGCCGGCAGACCCCATGGATCAGCACCTTCTCCCTCTGCCTCCTGTGGCAATCAGCTGGCTTGCCATGTTCAGGAGGGAGGGGGAAGGAGTGAGGACTTGGCGCGAAGGCTCCCACTCCCTCTCTGCCTCTCAAACGCCGCAAACCAGCAGACTGCCGCAGGCAGGAGGCAAGGGGGAGGAGCGAGGACTTGGCGCACCTCCCTTCTCCCTCCCCTTCCTCCTGCCCGGGGCAGTCAGCTGGCTTGCAGTGTTCGGGAGGCAGGGGAGTGGGGGAGGGAGCAAGGACACAGCTGCGGGGTAAAGGGGAGGGGGAGGGCAAGAAGAGGTGGGTTAAGGGTGGGGGCTTGGGGGAAGGGGTAGCGTGGGTGGGCCAAGGGTTGAGTCCCCCACCCCTGGTGCTTGCAGAGCAGGGGAAGCTGCCGCTGCTGCTGTGCAACATGCTTCTCCTAGCATATAGCACCTTCAGCCTCCTTGCCTGCCTCACTGTCTCCAGTGCCAGCGGGCTGTCCCTGTGTGGGGTAAGGCGGGGGCACCTCCCAATTATAGTACTGTACTGTACGGGAAAAAAATTCCCTGGAACCTAAGCCCCCCACTTACATTCATTCTTATGGGAAACTGGATTCGCTTAACATTGTTTCACTTGAAGTCGCATTTTTCAGGAACAGAACTACAACGGTAAGTGAGGAGTTACTGTTCTCTATTCTGAACACGTCTCTGCAGGTAAGGAAAGAGTTGCACTGAGCTCCCACCTCCCACAAAGCAAGTTTAAATAAACAATCTACACGTTACAAATAAAAAACAAGTGACAACATTGCCTCCTGTTAGGCACCATTTCTGCCAGGCTGCTTGGGGTGATAAGCATTTATGAGCACTTGCTTCAGAAGTCAGCTGGGGCGCTGTACTTACACGGGCACAGTCCGAAGCAGCTCCAAGATCCCCTGGCCGTTCCACTGCTGTGCTGCATGCAGCTCCTCAGTGCAAACCCCAACGATCTAGAGCAAGAACAAATGGACTAAACACAATGCAACAGGTGCAAACGTACCAAGTGCCAATGGAATGAGTGTTGGCTGGGTAAGATTCGGGGGCGCGAGGCTGTTCCTTTAAGCTAGTTGGAGCTATAAAACAAGCCTGGGCTTGTGCAGAAGAACTACTATCCAGCCTTTAAGCTGTCATCCACATGAGCCCTCATGGCCCCCGCCCCTCTGTTTCAACTTGCCCCTCCTACATGCCCTACGACAATCAAACTTTAAAATAGAAAAGTGTCTCATTAATTTCTTCATTTTCATGGTAATTTTTTCTTATGGCTCAAAACAAAACCACAACAATAAGCCATCAGGGGGAAAAAATAAATGTTCTCCTTGGGAATAGGGTTGGAGGGCTGGATCCATGACCGCGGAGAGGTGGGCTGGGCACGACAGAGGGATGGGGCTGCAGAGCTGTGAAGGGAGGGAGTCAGCTAGGAGCTCTATTGCTTAGCCTTGCTCCCTGGCCCACCTTACTGATCCCCCCATTATCTATCCCTTCCCCAGCCAGTCTTCCTCTTATACAGCAAAGCCCAAAAGTCGTTTTAATCTGACAGACTCCCTCAGGCCCACCACATGGGGACTCCCTGCTGATGAACCTCAGAGAGAGCCAGTGCCTTTGCGGCAGAGTTGCAAGCTGTGGGTCTCTGTTTACATGGGCTTCAACTTTAGGCTTCTCTTGGTCTCATCCCTGACCCCCTCCCCATTAGTAGTAGGGGATACGGACAGGAAGGAAGAGAGCTCTTCCTACAGGAGAAGCTGCTCCCTGTAGCATGGGAAAAATCAAAGCAGCTGGTGGATGCAAGCAGCAGCTAGTTTTACTGGCCTAGCTCAGTTAGGATCTCCTGAATAAGGGGAAGAACTGTTTCAATTTAAAAAATTTAATAAGTGATCTAAGATGTGAGTGAGAGACGTTTGGCGAAGGGGGAAGACTGTCGATTAGCTAGAACCCAAAGAAATGAGATTCGGGGCTATGTTTCAAGGAGTCTTTTTTAAAAAAAAATGTTTCTTTTGCACATCAATACTTTTCTTAAACATTAGCTTGTTAGATGGAAAATTTCACTGGCCTCCGAAGAGTGTTTTGGATCAAATTTGCAGACTAAAATTCAACCATTAAATATGCAATTAAAATTCAACCAATAAGTGTTTCTTGCTCTAAGTGCAAATCTCAATGCAACCTTAACTACGGTGCCACCTACTGACGCGCCTATAATATTTTAGATATAATTTAGGTCACCAGCATAAGTATTTTTGCTCACTGTGTTTTATTTTCCCATTGATTATCCAAGTTTTATTGGACCAATTACATATTATAGTTCATTCAATACCTGGCTACATATTTCAGTGGGTCAAATTACTTTTCTATCAGCCCCAGAAAGGACACAGCTCCATTCCTGATCTGAGAACTAGAGTGCAGGGGATGATACCTCCTGGTTATAAGCAAAAGAAAAGTGAAAACCCAGGTAAATCCCCATCTAAAAACCTGCTGTGACTCCTCAGTGACAAAACCTCTTGATCATCAAAGCTGAAGGAAGAAAAGTGGAAATCAGACAAATAATCATTAAGCCAAAAATGCTGCAGAATGCTGCTATTTATCATCAGGGAAGAATGTGATGTCAGCTCTGTACGATAAGTATTACTTCCCAGAAAACGATGACCAGCTGTAGCAGGGTGGACCCTGCTCCGGGGTTTTAAGGGGTTTAAACTGTGGCCTGACAGAGCTGAGCTGATTGGGGAAGTGGCTGCAGCTGGGGCCACGCCCCAAACTGAAGCCCTGGGGCTTATATGAGGCAGGGAAGCCAGAGCCCAGAAAGAGTCTCTCTCTGCCTGCAGAGAGGGATGGGCCTGGCTGCTTAGCTGGAGGCTAGATACCTGAGGGAAGCAGAGCTGGGGGATAGGCTGAGGAGCCAGGGAAGCTCTAGCCAGGACAGCCCCAGGCTGCGGCCTAGCGAAGGGCCATAGGTACTGTGGGTTGCAGAGGGCAGCCCAGGGGTAGGACGAAGCAGCAGGTCCAAACCCCCTTTGCCTGTGATGAGTGGGCTGATACTGCAGTCTGCCCCAGGGTGTGGGGCTAGACCATGACTGTCAGTAGCCACTACTGAGGCAAGGCGGGGATAGTAGCGTGGGGTTCCCCTGGGAGGGGGAGACCCAATTATAGATAGCGGGCACCGGGTCCAGGGAGGGACGCCGGGGCCAGAGAACAGGCGGGTCACCAGCCTGCCGGGGGCGCTCCAGGGCTGGACCGAGGGACATTCCGGGACCGACCAGCAGGAGGCGCGGCAGGGGTGAGTACCGACCCGCTTACAGTGGTACCTGACCAGGGACCGTTAGAACCGCCCCTGATACAAAGGGCCTGGGCAAGAACTGGGGGACAGTCGCCCAGAGGACGACGGCCTTGGGAAAAAAAATGGAGACAGAGACTCTTATTAAACTCCTGGCCGAGAGCCAGCGGCAGCAGCAGGAGCAGCTCATGGAGCAGCTGGGGGTCCTCCAGACGCAGTGGCTGCAGACCATGGAGGCCCAGTATCAGGACCTACAGTCCGATTGGCTCCAGCAATTCGCCACCCTGTGGCCGAGCCCCGGTGGCATCGCGCCCGGCGAGGCTGCTTCACCCGCACCCCCTGCACCGCCGGTGCGCCTAACCAAGATGGGGCCCGAGGACGACCCTGAGGCGTACCTCGTGACCTTCGAACGGGTGGCGGCCGTCGCCGGGTGGCCATCGGACCAGTGGGCGACCATCCTTGCCCCCTATTTGACGGGGCCGGCTCAGAGGGCCTACCGGGACCTCCCCGACGATGAGGCCCGGGTTTACGCTCGGCTGAAGGCGGCCATCTTGGACAGCTTTGAGGTAACCCCGGAGGCCTATCGTCGACAGTTTCGGGGAAGGCTTTACCCTCCGGGTGTCCGGCCCCGGGCTGTGGCCCAGGAGTTAAAGGATGCGGCGACTCGATGGCTGCAGCCGGAGCATAGAGCTCCCGCGGACATCACAGAGCAGATAGTGCTTGAACAGTTTCTGCACATCCTCCCGGCCTCCGCGAGGGCGTGGGTGTTGCGGCACCGTCCTCAAACCCTCAGCACGGCCGTTAGCCTTATGGAGGACTTCCTCGAGGCTGAGGCCCCTCTAGGACCGGCCGCCCGGGCCCCGAGTCCGGGGCCGGGCACTCTGGGACCGGCCGCTCAGGAACGGCCCAGGGCACATGGACCTCAACAGGGGCCAGGCACCTTGGGCTGGAGGCCAGTGCCAGGGCCCAAAGACTGTTTCGCCTGTGGGCGACGGGGACACTTGAAAAGGGAGTGTCCCTACCAGACTCGAGTGCCCCCTGTGAAGTTAACAGGGGGCCTCCGAACTTGTTGGGCGTGTGGGGAGCAGGGACACATAAAGAGACTGTGCCCTCATAAGGCTCCCAAAGCCCGGGCCAAAGCCCACAACACAGGGGCTGAGGCAGGGGAGAGGCAGCGAGCATGCTTCCTCTCCCATACTCCGTCCCCTCTCAGGGAGCAAGGGCCCCTGGGGAAAAGGGGGGACGGGCCGGTAAAGCCTCGCCGTGAGCGGGGGACCCAGACAACGGCCGGGAGGGCCGACATGGGGACCCAAATGCGCGGGGAAACCCACAGGGGACCAGGGAGGTCTACGGTGAGGACCCAGAACCTGAGGGAAGTGGACAGGCTTCTCCGAGAAATAGAGGGCCTGCGGAGAGAAAGAGACTCCCTGCGGGTCCAGCTAAGGAGAAGCCTGGGCCGGTAGAGCACCCTGCCTCCCCCGGTGGAGCGGTTCTTGAGGGGGAGGGTGTGTAGCAGGGTGGACCCTGCTCCGGGGTTTTAAGGGGTTTAAACTGTGGCCTGACAGAGCTGAGCTGATTGGGGAAGTGGCTGCAGCTGGGGCCACGCCCCAAACTGAAGCCCTGGGGCTTATATGAGGCAGGGAAGCCAGAGCCCAGAAAGAGTCTCTCTCTGCCTGCAGAGAGGGATGGGCCTGGCTGCTTAGCTGGAGGCTAGATACCTGAGGGAAGCAGAGCTGGGGGATAGGCTGAGGAGCCAGGGAAGCTCTAGCCAGGACAGCCCCAGGCTGCGGCCTAGCGAAGGGCCATAGGTACTGTGGGTTGCAGAGGGCAGCCCAGGGGTAGGACGAAGCAGCAGGTCCAAACCCCCTTTGCCTGTGATGAGTGGGCTGATACTGCAGTCTGCCCCAGGGTGTGGGGCTAGACCATGACTGTCAGTAGCCACTACTGAGGCAAGGCGGGGATAGTAGCGTGGGGTTCCCCTGGGAGGGGGAGACCCAATTATAGATAGCGGGCACCGGGTCCAGGGAGGGACGCCGGGGCCAGAGAACAGGCGGGTCACCAGCCTGCCGGGGGCGCTCCAGGGCTGGACCGAGGGACATTCCGGGACCGACCAGCAGGAGGCGCGGCAGGGGTGAGTACCGCCCGTTTACACCAGCCCAGCCATTACTTTTCTATACCTGTAGGAAATTAACAACCCCAAAAGGGGTCTGTACTGGTTGCATTTGAGGATCTTCAGTCAGCAACATATGCTGGATTCTGGATTCACTGTTGTCCAAAGGACTGTGCCATGATACATGGTCGCCACTACAGAAGGTATTTTCTGTGGAGAAGGAAAAAAACAAAGATATTTAGTAATAAAACTGCAGCCAGTATCCACCCATGCTGGGTCTTTGAATTGTCTGCAGGAACTCATCCTTAGAGAAGGAAGGTTATCTAGCTAACATTAAGGCATTTGAATTTACACTTAAAATGTATTTGTTTCTGATCACAGACCTGCTACAAGCACAGTGCTCTGGACTGACCACCACCACCACCACCGGAAGACAGGCTAAGAGCATTTGTCTTGCTTCCATCTATTATTGTAACCCATTTAATTTCTCTTGGAGGGACATACTAAAGAGACTATAACGAGACAAAGGCATCTAGCTATATTGTATATTACTGAATTGCAAATCATGGCCATAATGAAGAAAAAGATGCCAAATGGCAGATGAAGTTTATCATCTGCAGAAGTTCATAGCTAGGCTGTTACAAGTCTGGCAGGAAAGCTAAAATCATTTTCTCCCGCAACTACATGTTTTAACTACTCTGGTGCTGCAATCTGAATAGCAGAGTGCCCTCTGACCTCACTCCACAATGATGGAAAAGCCTCTCGATGGCTATAAACGTCACTGTATGCTGGGACAACTGCAACAGATTAGGATCCAGAAATTCCTCCTTACCCTTCCCTGCTATGAGTGTGTGACAATTTCTCTCCTCTCCTGCTCAGACAGAAGAGGAGGAAGAGAGAAGATTAGCTCCATGCACTGTATCTGGCGGCTGTTAGGCAAGGTATTCCAGGGGAGTGGCACAATGGAATCTGTTTATATAGGAGAGAAATCTTCACAGTAAAGGTATGACGCTTGCTACAACCAGAGTGAAGTACCCTGAAATGCAATGACACAACTCAGACATTTTCACTTCAGTATAAGCAGGTTCCCCTGGGAATGCCACCAGAGGTAATTCTGTACATTTTGTAAACTGAGAACCCTGTGTTTGGTTTTCATTCCATGCTTGTTGTTCTTGGTACTTTGACATAGGTACTAATTAACATTCCAGAGACGAAGTTCTGTCCTCTAATGCAAATATGGGGTTTCCAATCTAGTCAGTGGATATGGGCACTGTGTGCATGCCTGTGAAATCACAGTCTATCACACTGCCTTCCCTTTCTGTAGGAATGTTTTATAACGCCAGCAGTGTCTCAAAAGGTAGGGAGCCTGCTGTCCTCACAATGGAATGTTCTAATGTCACAGTTGTACCAGAGGTGAGAGGAAGCATTTTCCTTTAAAATTAAAAATCACCCAGAACACTAATCCTGCAGAAAGGAAAATGTGAATGGTTACTTTAAAGTACTGTTCCATCTGGGATACTGCCTATAGGATCAGAGTGTGATCCCGTTCAGAATAGGGATGTTGTCTGCTCTGAAGTTCTCTCACCCCCACTATTCACACACCACACACACACCTTTTTGTACCATTAGTGGTATCCCCTCCCTACCGCACCCTCCAGCTGCATGACCACCATTCTGAACATTTCCTTTGAAATAAATATCTGCGTGGCTGACCTCTCAGTTCTTATTCACTGAGCAGTCCTGCCGACTTCTATGGCACTCTTTGGGTGGGCATGAATCAATCCTGTTGAGTAAAGGATGTTTGCCTGTAATTGTGTCATCAGCTAACAGACAATGATGGATTGAAGAGCTCTGGACTAATTTACTGTGGCAATTCTTAGTTTCTCCACTAGATGTCCCCATTGTTTATTCAAAAGTTTAGAAGTCATCTTTTACAGCGGCATTTATTGGAGAGCTGATTTATTTTTTTTAAATCAAATCAAAGTAAACTCCAAGTACCAAGGGCAACTTGGCCAGAGAGGTTGGTGTGGAACAGAAGTGTTGTCATAAGTAAGGGAAAAGATTTCACACGTTCAAACTAGAGAAGAAAAAAAAGCATCAGATAAGAGCTGCTTAAAAAACAGTTTAACACTGTACACAATAAATGAAATGCCCTGAACTCTTCAACTGAAGGGAATGAGGGATACACATTTTAGTGCCCGGCTCTCTCACCCCCTTCTTTTAGGGTTACTGAGACAACAACAAGATTGTAAAATAAAAACTGAAGTAAGATTTCCAAGTATTAAAATTCAATACGTTTATTTTTAACTACAACTTGAAATAAATAGTGTTTACAATTTCATGAAAGATCCTTCCAATATTTTCCAGTGAGCCAGACGATTAACAGAGATCTGGCTGATTAACAATTTTTTTTAATGATAAAAGCCTTTTGGTCACAGTTTTCAGGCATTAAACAAAGCCACAAAAGAGCTCATTCTTGGGCCCTGTCTTTATGCCACAAGATTCTGCACATCAAATGCTCACTCAATTCTATGCTGATCGATCGCTAAGTTTCACTGCTGGTACTGCTTCTCCTGGGAAATCCCAGTCCATTTAGAGCAGGTTTTCAAATGCAAATGTCTCTGCTGGAAACCCACCTGTTTATGTCTATTCGAACTCTGAACACTTAGAAAATGTTTTTCTTTCTCTCCCCCCCACCCCACCACAAAATTCACACTGACTGCTCAATTAAACCACAAAAAACCTAATGTGCAAATAACATGATCCCCAATTTAAACCCACAAGAGCCAGGAAATTCAGAGTTTAGCCTTGAAACTCTGCTCTTAATTCACTGCACTGTAATTGTAGCCCATGCGAGATGAGCTCTTGCACAGAAACCATTGCTATACCTAGGCAAGTCTGAATTAGAGAAGTTTCAATAGCGTGAGCCAAGAAATTATAGGAACAAAAGAGGGCCAGATACACCATCTAGGTCCACTTCCTTGTGTGGAGGTAACAGCTGACACTACCGACCTTCTCCCCTGGCTGGCCCCCTTCAAACTTACCACATTATGAAAAAGTGCAAGAACAATGAAAGTCTTTATTTGTGTGAGTTTAAGATGGACAAGATTTAACAAAAAGAAAAGAAAAGAAAAAGCCCCACACCACACCTAGAAACCCCAAAGTTTGATTCTCCAATGAAAAGTTAAATTAGATTCAAACAAAGTTTTGGCACAGTCACGGTTGCATCAGAGCGCTCCCTACCACCCAAAACTTTACAAGCATGGAAATAAGAAGTTAAAGGAAAAGCCCCCTGCATCGTTTGCCCCCCTTCAAATGGCCTATAATACCATTGACGAAACACTCCAACACTTCATAAGCCTTCTCTCCCCTCTCCAAAGGCATGCCAAAAAAGTGGTATGTATGCCAGCTTCACAAAGTGCGCATACTCACGCAAACCCAAGCAGGAACAGGCCATGGGCACTACATCAGGTAAATGGGAAACACACGAGGTGCAGTGGGAGAAATACCTTTCCTGCCCAATGTGACGTGTTGCATGCTCGAGGGGTCTGCCTCACAGAATCAGAAACCTTCAGGAAGGGACCCTGGAAAGGTCGTCTACTCCAGCCTCCCGCACTGAGGCAGGACCAAGCAGAAGTGTAAGGGAGCTGACCGGATACCTGCTCCTTTGGACCAAACAGCATCTTTCTGTTACAGTGCACTTCCATTGTTCCCATACTACGGGAATCAGCGTAAAGGTGCAGCAATTGATCATCTCCAAACTCATTTTTACAATCTTTGGTTTGTACTCAACTACATCTCTAAGAACGTTTTCTCAAGCTGGCTCTCACTAGACTCCCTCCCTCTGCCAATTTTTGTGATTTTGCAGCCACCACTTCCTGTTCTTTACACATCTCTCTCCATAATAGTGTGTGACAGAGTTACAGAGCGGGACACCAGCTATATAGGAATCTCTGGCAAATGCACAGAATACTACCGCAAGAGAAAGATTTTCATAGGTGTTATAAGCTACAGCAGGCAAATTTTCAGAAATAAGTGAGTTGTTTGGTAAACCATTGATACCTCTTAGGCAGGGGTTGCCATGTCCTTGTAGCTTTTCTGGAAGCTTCCATAGGGTTGAAATAGTGATTATACTGCACCCATTGGCATGATATCTAGCCCCTCTAACGTCCTCTGTCATGGCTCCCTCTTAACCATTGACAGGCTATGCAGATTAGCATTATTTAGATCAGCGGTTCTCACACTTTTGTACTGGTGACCCCTTTCACATAGCAAGCCTCTGAGTGTGACCTCCCCTTAAATATATTAAAATGTTTTTAATTTATAACACCATTATAAATGCTGGATGTAAAGCAGGGTTTGGGGTGGAGGCTGACAGCTCGTGACCCCCCCCCCATGTAATAACCTCGTGACCCCCAATTTGAGAACCCCTGATTTAGATATACTTTTTCCTATTTGGGTGGTTTCAAATAGTTTTTTTGCAACTGCTGACTACAACATACCCTAAGGGGTTCTTTCTTACATTTTGCATTGTTAGGAAGCATGTGTAAACAAAACTGCAAGATGCAAGAAATATTTATTTGGGGCTGGAACCTAAACGATAGATGGCGGGGTTTATAACAAAAGTGGAGAGAAGCCATTAGTTACCACAAAGCAAACACCTCCTTGACTACCACCAAAAGAGAGGAAGCCACCAATCACAGGACAGTCATTCTAGCACTGAAAGCTAGGATCATGGTGGGACTGCCCTTTCTTCTTTCACCTTCCACTTTAACTCTCTCCCTATAGGAAGCTAACAGGAGCCCCGTTTTGCCCAGAGGAAATAATTTTATATAGCAGGTGAGGAATTCGATCTGTACTTGCAGTAAGAATATTGGGGGGGGGGGGGGTAGTTCAGTGGTTTGAGCATTGGCCTGCTAAACCCAGGGTTGTGAGTTCAGTCCTTGAGGGGGCCATTTAGGGAACTGGGGTAAAAATCTGTCTGGGGATTGGTCCTGCTTTGAGCAGGGGGTTGGACTAGATACCTCCTGCGGTCCCTTCCAACCCTGATATTCTATGATTCTCCTGGCAGTTGGGAAGAAGCCAGTTGGGATGTTTGTGCCCCAGGAGATTTTCTGGAAGTTTTTTTTTGGGGGGGGGCAGGGGGGGAAGCATCATTGGTTGGCACGACAGTGTGAGGTGTGCTAATTGTGTGGGATGGGAGCTATGAGACACAGATGGGAAGTAGGGCGGGGGGACGGGACTCAAAACAGACCAAGCTTTAAAGCAAGACGACTTTTGCTCTCAGTAATTCAAATTGTACATGCAACGCACCGGAGATTTACCTTGCGTACAAGTAAAGAAGGATGGGGATGGAGGAGTGTTCCAAACGCTCTGCCAGCACTATATGTTTTAAGCACGTTATACAACTCCACTGACGCATCAAAAACAGCTAATTTACAAAAGAAATTTATTTAACTTTAAAAAAAATAAAATAAAGCTAAGTAACCAGAAAAAGTTAGGAACGTCTCTTTAAGGATGTATCAAATCTGCGCACTTAGAACAAAGCACAGGACGGGTGCTGGGAGTTAGCTAAATGGAAAGCTGTGGCGAAGACCCTAAATACTTTGCACTGGCAGGTGGATTTGAATAATGAATGGGGACTGGAAAGAAAACATGTGTTTAAAACTGGAAACCAACATTTAATGTTAGTGTTTTGGGGATCTTGGAAATTCCTGAGAAACCATTTAACAATTTTTTATACCAGGCTGGAATGTGCTCAATTTCTCTTAGGTATTTGTATTGACTAGAGCTGGTTGAAAGTGTTTGATGCAATGTTTATGTTTAAATCAAAACACTTTCTATCAATTCCAAAATTTTTGATGGGAAATTATCAAAACATTTCATTTCAACTTTATAATATAAAAATCAAACCATTTTGATTACATAATAGCTGGAATGTTTCAATTTTTGTATTATCAAATATTGACAAGTTAGAAACATTTCAATACGGTAGAAACAAAATATTTCATTTCACAAAAAATTCAAATACACCTCTACCCCGCTAAAAAAATCCCTACCACATTATAACTGAAACCCCGTTATATAGGGGTAGGGGTGGCAGTGCTCCAGCGAGATTTAAAGGGCCCAGGGCTCCCCGCAGCAGCTGGAGCACTGGACCCTTTAAAGCACCACTGGAGCCCCGCTGTCACAGCCCTGGGGTAGCAGCAGCAGGGCTCCAGCGGTGATTTAAGGGGCGTGGGGCTCCCCACAGCAGCCAGAGCCCCAGACCCTTTAAAGCACCACTGGAGCCCCGCTGCTACCATGCTATATGCGAACCCGTGTTATATCGGGTCGCATTATAGCGGGGTAGAGGTATAATTCTATTTTTCATCCCAATTGGGACAAAACAAAATTTTTGAAATCTCTATTTCCTGTGGGATGGGAATTCCCTTTTTTGACCAGCTCAGTGTTGATGTTTCGCAATGTCTTTAAGACAGTAATGCCAGATCTACCCCACTTTTCTCTATATCAGCGGCTTTAACTTATCAGTACAAACTTGATTTTACAGCCCACATTAAGCAATGGAGCCCCCTTTTTGGAACAGTGGTCATAATTCAGGGGTTTGGTCTGTCATAGTGACACCATCCAACAGCTCCACAACTAGAGCTGGGAACATAATTCACAGTGAATTGTTCCACACCTTTGTTTTTTGCCCTTGGTCGTTAATTGTCCTTGAAGAAAACTGATTTTTCTCCAATATACGTTATTTGCAATTAGCCACAATTTTACAGGCAATATTACTGCCAGGAGAAACAATTCAAAGTCACAACTGTGGCCTGGCGATATTTTGCCAACAGTTTGTTGAACATATTCAACATTTAACAGGTGCCAGTTCTAAATAAGAAACAGGTCACGTCATTTCAAGTTTGCTTTTCTACACCCATTCTTCAGGATCTGCTTAAAAAAACCTGCCATTTCCACAAACATTCCGGTTAGTAAACCTTTTTCACTAGAATATTCACATGAAGTACAAAAGGAGAACAAACTCAGCTGGTGCAAAACAAGTGAATAGAAAACTTTTCAGCCTAATCTAACAAAAAGCTTTAGAACAATAATGATAATAATAATAATAATATAAAAAGTGTGGTGCTTTACACAGAGAAAGTTTCAATCCAGGGAAATAGATTTCTACCCTGCCCTCCCTCCCACTCTCTTCTCAGCCACCTCCTCTTAGGAGTTTTAGATTGAGAGCTGCAACATGATTAGTAGCCAGGCACTTTGGATATACAAAATCTCTCATTGCAATTAGTTAAGCTGTCCATTGCATTCAAATCAGTACCTCCCTCCTGCCAAGTCAATGTAATAATGCCAGCCTTGTAGTACTGCTCGTCATCAGGTGATCCTACTGCAAGGAGACTAAAAAGTTCCCTTTACACAAGTGTAATCGGCAGTTAGATCTTGGAAAAGCTGCTGGGATAGTTTATAACATAGCTCTTTTAAGAAGCTGGTGCTTTGAAGCAAGTCAAATGTTTGTTCGCTACCTGAATATTTTTCACTGCAATAACTTTTCTGGTCAAAGCTACTGCTTATCAGATACAAAACAGAAATGTCACATTCTGCATTTTCTTGTTCCTCAATGACAGCCCCCTGTTGTGGGGCTGATACATCCCGTCACTCTCTGGGGGCAGGGGAGAAGTGCATTACAGCCCCCGGTCTCAGGCTGCATGGCCCTTTGGCCTTAGTTCGTAGCCTGGCCCTTGCGCTCAGAGCAGTGCAGCCCAGTGGCCAGAGTCAATAGTGCAGGGGAGCTGGGCCACCACCCCGGGGTGGGCAGTGACCAGAATAGGGGGACCCAGACCTACCCTCTCCACCGGGTCCCAACCCATGGCTCTGTCGGTGGCGGGGCTGCCCACCACCAGCCTGAGGGGGATCCTACTGAAACGTGCAGAGCCTATCTCCGGTTCTACAACCGCTTCCTCAGTTTCCCTGGGTTGCTTCCTACCCGATTCTTTGCAGTTTGCCACCTCTGGGTCTCCGCAGTCTTGCCCCTCTCTGCGGTGTCCCGAGCCTGTAGTTGGGGTCTGTCTCTGGCTGGCTGGCCTGCCTCTGCGTCCTGGAGTGCAGATGTTCCTCCCCAAGGAGTCAGCAGTGCACCTCCTTCCTCACCAGTGGCCAGCCCAGACTGAGCGGCTCTGCTGCCTTTTATATCCTGTGTCCAGTTGGAGCATGCCCAGCAGAGCCGAGGGGGCGTGGCCTCCTTGGCCAAGAGAGAAGGGTTAACCCTCGCTGTACCAGTGTGAGTCTGATACGCCCTGTTACTCCCCCACACCTACATGCCCCTCAGTATCACCAATGCCTAATCTCTTCTAGTCTCCGGCGCTCATATCCTTCATTCACCATGGGCATGTTTCACAAAGACATGAGAGGAATGGAGAAAGTTCAAGTTAAATTTAACTTTAAAACTACAAACAAAGTGTATAAAAACCAGAGACATCAAGGTGCAAACCAGTCACCCAACTGCACAATCTTACACTGCCCTTTAGACTCCTTTCCCCCTTCCGCTGTTCTCTCTCAACATGCTTATTCTAAATATAGACTAAATTCTGCAGGACAGTGTCTCTTTCATTAGTCTAGAAAGTCCTGTGCACAGTTCTGGTGCTGAATAGGTGTTGCTCAATTAGTCACTCTGCTTTTATTCAAAATTGATGGAAGTTGGTTGAAGGGCAAAAACATTCCCATCCCTTTTCTACAGGCAGTGAGTCATTTCTTCATCTACTTGACAGGGTTAAGGATCGTCTATTCTCCTTCTACTTCCCATTTTCAAACTCTGTTTAGGGTCTTGGTCATAGTTGTGATGGATGGGACTTTTTTGAAAATAATCAAACCGCACTTAGAGTTTCATAGAGACTGCTGTTGAGTTGCACAGAACATAATCGCTCGTCGGGTCCTGAAAATCTTTGAATTTTCAGCAACACAGGCCAATGATAAATTTGTTTTTTATATTTTGATCCCCAGATCGAACATTGCTTAGTTAGAGTTTAGCATCCTCCGTTTCTTTGTTGTCTTAGTCTGGATACAAGGCATTTATAATAAAAATATGTGATGGGGTGTGGTAGCGATGGTTACAAGATTACCACATTCCTCCCAGGGGTCAGATAAACACTGTCTGTATCACAGGAAAGTCTGGAATCTCATCTCTCCAAAGTGGAAAAAACAACCACCACCACCACGTTTCTAGTTCTGAGTTGGGACATTTCACTGGGGACTAGTCAGGCACCTGAAGCCAATGTCACCTTGGGAGAAAGTCCATCTTTAGGGAGTGTGGAGGAGGAAGTATTGTGGCAAGATTTTACACAGTCTGAGGCTAAGACATTGTGGAATGTTAGATGGATCCCTGATGCATTACAGAGCAGAAAGCAGGTGATGCAGCCAAAACTTTAAATTAAATGCAGTTTATCATATAGTTGCAGAAATAATGGAATTTTTCACATTGATCTCACCACCACTACCACCCAGTATGTGTAATTTATCTCCATATAAATCGCTTTTCTTCAGCATGGTTTTAATATTCAGGTTTTTTTGTTTTGTTTTTAAATGTGGCAGTTCATCTATAAATTAGATTTATTGTAGATTTTCAGTAGCGATTTGCCGTTTTGAACAGCTACCACCATTTGGGAAGCATTAAGTACAGATGAAGGGCGCAACTCTGTAATATGTTAGCCATAATTTAAAAAAAACAAAAAAACCCTCACTGTATTTCCAAGTATGATCACTAATAGATTAAGGATAATTAAGGATAATTAAGTCTAAAACACTTTAGCAAACACAGTCATAGCAAATTGTTATTACTCAAAGGTAAATAAAACTGTAGTTTAAAGAATAAAATCTCTTTCAAATCCATCTGATGGCCACACTAATTTAAAATAATCTAGGGTTGATGAAATTAACCCTAATGATGGTACAATGTATACGAGGCTGTCTAGCATTTAACAGGTGGACTGGTAAGAGGGAAAGCAACAATGTCGTCATCTGCAGGGTTTGTTGGCAGCATTGGTCTATAATTCCATTTTCAGCTTGAGTTGAATGTATTTTGGAAACAGCTCCCACAAGGAATTAATAGAATTTAAAAACCATGATGTATGTGCATTACGTAAAAAATAATTAGAGCTCTCGCTCCTGTGTTTCTCTTCTGCAGTTTGGTTTTGCACTCACTTACCTTCTGTCTGGAAATTGGAAACAGTAGGGAACTGCCACAGCCTATGGAATATAAAGCGGTACAAAACTGCAGAATACGTCACATTGTGCTGCCCGCCAAAGACATGCACCGTAGACAAGATGCCTTAGGAAGAATTAAATCCCAGGAGCACAATTAAACAATGCCTCCGCTGCAGGGATTCAAATTGGGCTCTTAGAAAGAAGGGGGCCTAGCCAGAAGGTTCTCTAAGAAAAATGTGTGAAAAAACTGATCAGCAGTACCATAAGTACTGCTGGGCCTTTGTGGTTTGAAACCTGAGTTCCTAGGGACAGAACAGTGACTGATCTTGTATTTTCAACCTGCTGGTCAACTAAAAAAAAAAAGTTCTTTATTGCACAGCTCAGGCTTAATGACTTCAGAAGTCCAGTCTGTTTTTACATCCAAACTATGTTTAATGAGCCTTTCAATAGAATCCAACCAATTCATACAAGTTTAAGATTATAAAGACCTCGCTGATCATCCAGTTCGCCCTGACAGCAGGCTCAGGGGGCAAGGGGTGTGGCCTGTAATACTCTACCAGCAGAAAGAGGATTCAGGCTTTCCCTCAGCATTAAACACTGTCATTCAATTCTACTCAGAGTAGGGTTAGGCAACATGGGAAAGCGACCGAGGCTGATTTATATCATAGCTTCCATGGGCAGACAATTAAAGATACTAGTTTCTCTAGTGCAGAGTAAGCTCTAGAGAATACGACGAACAGCAGCGATAAGAGTGCAGCTAACACATTCTAGCATTCACATCTATTTTATTGTAGAATTTTAACCATTTCCTAAATATATTAAAAGTAACTGTCTTTGCCTCTGTACCTCCTTTACCCCTTCTCCTGCCTGTCAGATCGTTTATTTCTTTGTTAGGCATCTTGGTCTCTTTGCTGGTTCCTTCAACCCTGTTTCTCTTTCCCTGGCTTGTTTTCTCTTCCTCTTTCTATGCATGGTCTATCTAGGGACTTCTACAATCCTACATCACTGTAGCATCCGAGCACCTCTCATTTCTGGATTTATCTTCACAACACCCATGTGAGGGAAGAAAGCATTACCCCGTTTTACAGATGAGGAAACTGAGGCACTGAGAAGGGTAATGGCTTGCCTGAGGTCTCAGAGCAAGAGTGACAGAGCCTGGAACAGAACTCGTGGCTAGGCTGGAAACCAGAAACTGAAAGACTGTTACAGGAATACCAAAACGTCTGCTGACTGGAACACGGCAACGTCCCTACCAGAGCCACTGAATTTAGCATGCCATCGAAGATGGACTGACACGGTGGAAGCTATGGACTTTACTCGCTCACGTATGTATTGGCTATTATTGTGACAGCTTGGGGCTGCAAACCCAGTGAGACACCGAAACCATCAAGTCTCAGCTGAGACGACTGCAAGAGCACTTTATATGAACTCAACAGCATCGCCCCACTAACCTTCCTTCACCTCCTGCCCTGTTCCCAATCACCACCTCCATGCTCTGTCTTCTACTCCAAGCCTCAAAAGCCACTCAGCCTTACTTCTACAGGCACCTCTGAGTTTGTCTGCTCAAGTGTCCTTTGCTTCCTACCATCTAGGCTTGGAGATATTCTCTCATCACACTGCTCTCCCTAAATAATCAGGTGAAAGGGGTTGGCAGGAGCACCATCCACTCTCCTTTCCATGGAGAGAAAGTGAGGAGTCTGGCGTGGCAGCAGTTCATAGGAGTCCTACTAAGGTCTCAGACTCAGACAGCACTTGGCTCCCCACTCTCAGGCAGCGTTAGTCATGCTTATTTGGCTAGGTGTCCTGCAGTGCACCAGCACTACAGCAGATCCATAGGAATTCCCGCAGGTGAGCCTACAGAAAACAGCTGTGCATTGTACAGTTAACAAGGCAATATACTGTGGTAATGCCGTCGCTTTTTATATACCACTTTACCTAACACTGGACCTAGCACCCACTGACCAGCTGTGTAGCTGCAGGCATTTTGCATCTGCACTATTTGGAGAAAGAATGGAACATGTTTTAGAGTTACCCCTAAAAGGATAGTATTTTAATGTACTAATTAAGACGTAATGACTAAACCGCCTCAGCTGGGGTGGGAGAAAAAAGGGTAATCCCACATGAATACCCCCCACCCCCTTTTTTTTTTTTTTTTTTTTTAAGACAATGATTGTTCAAGTTTACATTTTTTTTTCTAGTTTTTTAAATAGATTTCTTTGGATCACACGGATCAGTCTCTCTTATGTCTGCAGCTTAGGTCTGAAAGAACATTCACCTTTTTTCTGATCTAGGATATCCAGTGTTGAAAGTTCTAAAGCAAGCTGCCTGGACACTTTTCAAAGACACCATAATAGAGGCCCAATTTAAATGTATACCCCAAATTAAAAAAACACAGTAAAAGAACTAAAAAAGAGCCACGGTGGCGTAACAACCATGTGAAAGAAGCAGCGGGAGATAAAAAGGCATCTTTTAAAAAGTGGAAGTCAAATCCTAGTGAGGTAAATAGAAAGGAGCATAAACACTGCCAAATTAAGTGTAAAAATGTAATAAGAAAAGCCAAAAAGGAGTTTGAAGAACAGCTAGCCAAAAACTCAAAAGGTAATAACAAAATACATCAGTACATCAGAAGCAGGAAGCCTGCTAAAACAACCAGTGGGACCCCTGGACGATCGAGATACAAAAGGAGCACTTAAAGACGATAAAGTCATTGCGGAGAAACTGAATTCTTTGCTTCAGTCTTCACAGCTGAGGATGTTAGGGAGATTCCCAAACCTGAGCTGGCCTTTGTAGGTGACAAATCTGAGGAATTGTCACAAATTGAGGTGTCAGTAGAGAAGGTTTTAGAATTGATAAACTTAACAGTAACAAGTCACCGGGACCAGATGGCATTCACCCAGGAGTTCTGAAAGAACTCAAATGTGAAATTTAGAACTACTAACTATGGTTTGTAACCTGCCCTTTAAATCAGCTTCTGTACCCAATGACTGGAAGATAGCTAATGTAACGTCAATATTTAAAAAGGGCTCTAGAGGTGATCCCGGCAATTACAGATCGGTAAATCTAACGACAGTACTAGGCAAATTAGTTGAAACAATCGTAAAGAATAAAATTGTCAGACACATAGAAAAACAAATTGTTGGGCAAAAATCGACATAGTTTCTGTAAAGGGAAATCATGTCTTACTAAGCTATTAGAGTTCTCTGAAGGGGACAAACAAACATGTGGACAAGGGGGATCCAGTGGACATAGTGTACTTTGATCTCCAGAAAGCCTTTGATAAGGTCCCTCAAAGGCTCTTACTTAAAGTTGTCATGGGATAAGAGGGAAGATCCTTTCATGGATTGAAAATTGGTTAAAAGACAGGGAACAAAGGATAGGAATAAATGGTAAATTTTCAGAATGGAGAGGGGTAACTAGTGGTGTTCCCCAAGGGTCAGTCCTAGAACCAATCCTATTCAACTTATTCATAAATGATCTGGAGAAGGGGGTAAAAAGCGAGGTGGCAAAGTTTGCAGATGATACTAAACTGCTCAAGATAGTTAGGACCAAAGCAGACTGTGAAGAACTTCAAGAAGATCGCACAAAACTAAGTGATTGGGCAACAAAATGGCAAATGAAATTTAATGTGGATAAATGTAAAGTAATGCACACTGGGAAAAATAACCCCAACTATACATACAATATGATGGGGGCTAATTTAGCTACAACTAATCAGGAAAGAGATCTTGGAGTCATCGTAGATAGTTCTCTGAAGATGTCCACGCAGTGTGCAGCGGCAGTCAAAAAAGCAAACAGGATATTAGGAATCATTAAAAAGGGGATAGAGAATAAGACAGAGAATATCTTATTGCCCTTCTATAAATCCATGGTACACTCATATCTTGAATACTGTGTACAGATGTGGTCTCCTCATCTCAAAAAGGATATACCAGCATTAGAAAAAGTTCAGAAGAGGGCAACTAAAATGATTCGGGGTTTGGAACGGGTCCCATATGAGAACAGATTAAAGAAGCTAGGGCTTATCAGCTTGGAAAAGAGGAGACTAAGGGGGGCTATGATAGAGGTATATAAAAACATGAGTGATGTGGAGAAAGTGAATAAGGAAAAATTATTTACTTGTTACCATAATATAAGAACTAGGGGCCACCAAAGTAAATTAATAGACAGCAGGTTTAAAAACAAACAAAAAGTTGTTCTTCACACATTGTACAGTCAACACATTGTGGAACTCCTTGCCTGAGGAGATTGTGAAGGTTAGGACTAACAGGGTTTAAAAGAGAACTGGATACATTCATGGAGGTTAAGTCCATTAATGGCTATTAGCCAGGATGGGTAAGGAATGGTGTCCCTAGCCTCTGTTTGTCAGAGGGTGGTGATGGAGAGAAGGAGAGAGATCACTTGATGATTCCCTGTTCTGTTCATTCCCTCTGGGGCACCTGGCATTGGCCACTGTCGGTAGACAGATACTGGGCTGGATGGACCTTTGGTCTGACCCAGTATGGCCATTCTGCTCCCTTATTAACATTAAGAAAGGCCTGAGAGTTCCCAGGAGCAGTGCCAAACATGTTCAACCCACTTCTGTTCCCTTTGCACACGCATGCCTCTTCAGTTTCAGCTTTGCTGTTACAGATCCAGGGAAGAACACACACAAACTGAGCACGAGACAGGAAGTGTAAGTGACTCAACTAGGGCTGGTTAACAAAATTAGGTTTTCAATTAAAATAAAATATTTTGACCCAAAATCCCAAGTATTTTTGTTTGGAAATGCTTCCCTGGCACATCATGGAAGCTGTAGTTTGGTTACCAAATGTCCCTACTCTCCACCGTGTGTCAGGCTTCCCAGATTGAGAACATCTTCCATGACGCACCATGGCAAGACACTCCCACTATATCCCAACTCCCCTTTCTAAGAGGGGAAACCATGGTGCATCATGGGAGCTATAGTGCAACCAGGGACTGCAGGGGAACATGAGCCTGACACACCCAAACTACAACTCTTACAAGGCATCACAGCAGCCTTTCCAAAAAAAGAAATATTTTTGGTTTGGGCCAAAATGTTTGTGATTTCAAGTTTCCACAGAAAAATTGAAGTCTTCCAAGGGAAAACACAAACAAACATTTTTTAACCAGCTCTGCTATCAAACCAGAGTGTAGCTGTCTTCACATCGAATTCTGTCAAAAAAAATTCTAAATATTTGGGATTATAAAATTTTCTAAACTTTTGGTCAGAAATGTTTTTTAAATGGCACACAGTGAAGGTTCATCACTGTAGAAATCAAAAGAAATAATGCTTGAGCCTCCTTTGAAGAGTAATCAAGCAGATTTCGGATTTGGTCATCGTTAAAGTCAATAAAGATGTTTGCATGCAATTATAAACGTTAAATGAAAACAGATTTAAACAATTCTGTGCAACAATGTTCTGCCATTAGACTTGTGCATAAGAACCTGAAGTTACCAGGAACAAGAAACTATAAACCAAGGTGCAAGTGTAAGAGGAAATGCAAGAAGTCAGTAGATGTGTCAGTGAGATCTAATTTTTTCCTGTTAATCTAGTTGATATGTAAAAATGATTAACCTGACCACAAAGCGTCCTTTGAGAGTCTGTCCCAAGTGTCTTAAAATTATGTCCACAAGTCCCCATTAAAAGAAAGCAGAAAAGTCCAGTTTTCATTAACTCTGTGGTTACAACCTCAGAAGACAAACTACTGCAGTTTCTCTCTGGATGAGCAAAAAGAACAGGAGGACTTGTGGCACCTCAGAGACTAATATTTATTTGAGCATAAGCTTTCGTGGGCTAGAACCCACTTTATCGGCTGCATGAGGATGGATGAAGGGTGTCAATGCAGACAAGCAGTTTTTCAGAGCTTCTGCTGCTCAGTCCCTTTTACCATTTGCTCAGTCCCTCCGTTTCCTGGTATCAGAGTCACCGGGCAATACTCTGGAACTACTCCATACGAAGCAAGTCAGGACTCTGGGGGAAGCATGCCTCCTCTCGGTGAGCAGACTGTCTCCAGGGCAAGAATTTTACACCGCTTCAACCTTCCTGGGCCTGACCTCGGAGCATTCAGCGCCCCCTTCTCACACTGTGCACTTCCCACAGTGAGTCCGCACAGGCAGGGCTCCTGGGGAAGCCAAAGGGCCCTGCACCCCCAACTCCGCAGTCAGACGCGACTCTCAGCCACACAGTGAAGCAGAAGGTTTATTAGACCAGCGGTCTCCAAACTTTTTTGATCGCGCACCCCATCCGTAAAAAATTTTTTTGACGATGCACCCCCTGCTCCCAGCCGAACTGTCCAAGCAAAAAAACACAAACAAACAAACAAACAACAAAAAAGCCACTTGGACTCCTGGCCGAACTGCCGAGGGGGTGGGAATAAGGGGATGTTATTGTTGCAGAGGGCCAGTGTGTTGGCCATTTTCTGTGCAGATACCACCTAGATACTTAACGGCATAGGGGAAACTGAGGCACCCACACAGTATTCAGAGAAAACATTAACATTCCCACTTCGTCACATCTGGCTTCTTGCTTCCTGATGGAAGGAAAATTCTTCCTTGGATAAAGGCTCTGTCCTTCCTTGCTTTGAAGAGGGACACGGGTTGCAGGAAACAGGCCTCTATAATGTCCTCTGGCATTATCTGCAGCTCAGGCTGTCTGAGTCTTTGCTATTAAAGCTGGCTGCTCCTGCTTCTTGGAGGGCAAAGCTAGCCTGAGCTGCAGATAATACCAGAGCACGTTGCAGAGGCCGGTTTCTAGTAACCCATGTCCCTCTTCAAATCAAGGGACAGAGTCTTTATCCAAGGCACAGTGAGCTTCTGCAACGTTCTCCTCCACCTCCTTATCCTAACAGAAGGGCTACAGAGGCCTCTGAGGCCTCTCACCCAGCGAGTGGAGGAAAGGAGAAAGGGTTTAAACTAGGGCTGTCGATTAATCGCAGTTAACTCACATGATTAACTCAAAAACATTAATCGCGATTAATTGCAGTTTTGATCGCACTGTTAAACAACAGACTATGAATTGAAATGTATTAACTATTTTTGGATCTTTTTCCTACATTTTCAAATATATTGATTTAAATTACAACACAGAATACCAAGTATACAGTGCTCACTTTATATTATTTTTTATTAGAAATATTTGCACTGTAAAAATGATAAAAGAAATATTTTTCAATTCACCTCATACAAGTACCGTAGTGCAATCTCTTTATCATGAAAGTGCAACTTAAAAAACAAACAAAAAATCTACGTGTGTTACATAACTGCACTCAAACCCAAAACAATGTAAAACTTTAGAGCATACAAGCCCACTCAGTCCTACTTCTTATTCGGCCAGTTGCAAAGACAAACAAGTTGGTTTACATTTACAAGAGATAATGCTGCCCGCTTCTTGTTGACGTCACCTGAAAGTGAGAACAGGTGTTCGCATGGCACTTTCATAGCCACCATTGCAAGGTATTTACATGTCAGATATGCTAAACATTTGTATGACCCTTCATGCTTCAGCTTCCATTCCAGAGAACATGCTTCCATGCTGATGACACTCGTTAAAAAACAATGCATTAATTACATTTCTCCTTGGGGAGAATAATATGTCTCCTGCTCTGTTCTACCCGCATTCTGCCATGTATTTCATATTATAGCAGTCTCGGATGACCCAGCAGATGATCTTTTTGAGAATACTTTCAGAGCAGATTTGACAAAAAAATGCAAAGAAGGTACCCATGTGAGATTTCTAAAGATAGCTACAGCACTCAACCCAAGGTTTAAGAATCTGAAGTGCCTTCCAAAATCTGAGCGGGACAAGGTGTGGAGAAGGCTTTCAGAAGTCTTAAAAGAGCAACACTCCAATGCAGAAACTACAGAACCCAAATCATCAAACAAGAAAATCAACCTTCTGCTGGTGGCATCTGACTCAGATGATGAAAGTGAACATGCGTCGGTCCTCACTGCTTGGGATTGTTATTGAGCAGAACCCATCATCAGCATAGATGCACGTCCTCTGGAATGGTGGTTGAAGATGAAGGGACACATGAATCTTTAGCAGATCTGGCATTTAAATATCTTGCAACACTGGCTACAACAGTGCCAGGCAAATGTTTGTTCTCACTGTCAGGTGACACTAAACAAGAAGCAGGCAGCGTTATCTCCTGCAAAAGTAAACAAACTTGTTCGGCTGAGCAACTGGCTGAACAAGAAGTAGAACTGAGTGGACTTGTAGGCGCTAAAGTTCTACATTGTTTTATTTTTGAATGCAGGTTTTTTTGTACATAGTTCTACATTTGTATGTTCAACTTTCGTGATAATGAGCTTGCATTACATTATTTGTATGAGGTGAATTGAAAAACACTTTCTTTTGTTTTTGACAGCACAAATATTTGTAATAAAAAATAAATTAAAGTGAGCACTGCACACTTTGTATTTGTGTTGTAACTGAAATCAATATATTTGAAAATGTAGAAAACATCCAAAAATATTTAAATAAATTGTAGTCTGTTAGAAAAATTAATCGTGAGATTAAACAATAATCACTCGACAGCCCTAGTTTAAACCCTGTTTTTACACAGCTCACTCATTAACAATATGATCTACTCTACACCCTTAAGAAGGGTAGAAGTGCTTGCTTTTTTTGGACCTGAGGCTTCTGGAGTTTGCTACATTAACCCCAAGCAGGCTGTGAGCGGTTCTTATCTGCTTGGGAACCCTTATGCTCCTAGTCAATCCTTCCCACAGCTGAGTTGTGGATTTGAGTGGCTGGCAAAGCCTTGACACACCATTTCAACTCAAAGCCCCATGTACTGACAGAATGAAGGTCGGTAGCTTGTGGCAACAATGCACAATTCACTCAATAATGCTCCTGAAAAGCTGCTCCTACTGCCTCTTGGACTTGGCTTTATGCTTGCAGGGCTTCTCTACTGCTGAGGCAGAGAGAACGCCCTAGAGAGGTGCGGTAGTGGAGGACCCAGAGGGTCAGAGCTTCAATGCTCAGCTGATTCCTGAGCTGAGAATGGGACGAGCAGAGCCAGAAGATGAAAAGACGTTGCTACTGCACAAAACCAAATAAAAGTTAAAGCTATAAAACCAAGTGGTCGAGAGAAGCTGAACTGCCAACTTGTTCTACCAATGGAGGTAGAACTTCTGGTTTTCTGAGCTGAAAGGTGGGTTTAGAGTCCTGGAGCTTCAGGCAACAAGACTGGTGCCCCCTGGGTGACAGGCATTACCCACTTACTAGGAATGAGAGAAGCTGAGCAGCAGAAAGTGAACTTAACAATCCAAAATCCTTGATAGTTTAATTCAGAGGTCCCTAAACTGTGGGGCATATCCCCCTAGGGGGGCACAGAGGAGTGTTGGGGGCGGGGGGGGGCAGCAGGGCCCAGGCACTCCGCTCCCAGCTCTGCTCTGGCCCCGCCCCCAACTCAGTCCCCAACCTCAGCCCCAGATCGTGACCCAGCCATGGCTCCGCACCTGTCCCAGGCCTGGTCCCAGCCCCACCTCCAGCCTAGGCCACGGCTCTGTTCCCGGCCCAGACCACTCCCAGCTGTGGCCCCAGCCTCGTCCCCTTTACTCCTGTCCATGTCCTGGTCTCCCCCCGCCCCCAAATGAGCCATGGCTCCACTCCCAGCACGGTGTGGACAGGGGTGAGAGGTCACATGAGCCTGAAAATTTCCAGGACCACTGGTTTAATTGCATTTATGCTCTCAGGAATAGCAAAAGTGGTAATATTGCATGAACTGCAAAATTCTGTGAAGAAACATTCTCTGTGTAATCTTACACAGTGTTTAAATCTATACTTGTTTGTGATTTCCTGATTAACTCTGACTAAAGTCTTTGAGATGTATCATCAAAAACAATATGCTGCTGCAAACTAGTCCTGCTAAATGAAACAAGAAGGATGGCCCAGCGGCTAGGGCGCTAGCCTAGGACTTGTGGGACCTGGGTTCTAAGTCTCAGCTCCACCACAGTCTGAGACCCCTCTGACAAATTGCTTAGTGTGTCTCTGCCTCAGTGCCCCATCTGCAAAATTGGGGATCAGCATTTCTTTACCGCCCGGGGAGTTCAGACGATAATTACAGATTGCGAGGTCTTCAGAGAGTGAATTGCTTCATGTATCACATCTAGAGATAACTCAGAAGCAGTCCCTGATATTGTATTTGCTGTTCCATGCATGACTGTTACTATTACCTGTATATGGTAGTGCCCAGACTGTGCTATGTGCTGGCTGCACAAAGAAACGGTCCTTACCCTGAAGAGTTCAGACTCGAAGGAAATCTGACAGTTGTCACTGCCACTGCACCTTCTTATCTGCCTCCTCTTCATAGACAGTGAGACCAAAAAAAAGCTAGAAGACTACAACAGCATGGGGAGAGGGAAAAACAATAAATAAAAAGCAAACAGAGCTGTAATAAAACCCCCTTCGGTGCGCTCTGCCCAGAAAATTCACAATATCAAAACAGTAGAAAAAAATGTTTGATATCAAAGACTAAACGCAACAGTAATAAGGCTTCATGACAGCCCTATAGTAATTATATCAGGGAAGTAGATAGGTGTTTAGCCCCCTCCCCAACTCGGCTCATTAGTTAGTTAGTAAATAGATAAATAAAATAAATAAATAAAGGTATGCAGAACTGAATCCTGAGACCAAAACAGACACCCGCAGGCTTTACCTACTCTCCACTTCCTTCCACGTTTCCCCACCATTACTTCTGCGGGGCCAGCTCCGCTGGTGGGAATATTAACATAGCTAAGCCTGTGGTGTTTTGAGCACCATCTCATCTAGACTACCTCGAGCAGGGTTAGATGATTAGTTCAAATGCCAACAACAGGCAGTCTAGAGTTATGTTTTCATCCCTGGAGCTTCATGGGTAGTTGAACCAGTGGGAAATTAAGAGAAAACGCTTAGTACAGATCTAGTGCAAGTGTATTGCATGTGTAACTCTTGGAATCGTTTATTTCCAGAGAGTGCACATATCCATCCCTACAAAATTTAGACTCAGAATCATTCTACATATAACCAAATAATTTTTCTTTAGTCTTTTTAACACTGTCTGTCTGACTGAGAACTCTGGAGGCAGAAATGCTCTATTCTAGATCACTTTCAACATTAGCACAAGCTTCCCCCTATACTACCACACAAGCCTTCTCTCATATATGCAGGGAGTGAGAGGGTAGTTCTATCTGCATACAATCAGTGTTTGGCCATCTCTCACGGCAGTCTGGACAATGATGTCAATACAGGGCTTTTTTGGGGGGAGGAGGTGTAAAATGATCCCTCTTACAGGAACTGGGCTTAGACCCAAACAATTTCACAGGGACCACTACACAGCTATCAGTAGGGCAGCCGGTGCAGGGGTTCAAGCCCCCACTCCCCACCCAACAGTCAACAGGGGCACAGAACTAGCTCTCTCGCTCTCCCCGACACAGCCAAATCCTTCTGGACACATTTGTTGATGGCTCCACAGCCCATGGCTTTTTGTTGAAATGGTGAGTGTACTGCTGTTTACTTCTATGCATATGATGTGATGTATGTGCGATTGTTGATATGGTTTAATGTGGTGTGTGTGCGTGTGCGCATGTGCGCGTACCATGCCCCTCCAAAAACAGTCAAATTTAAATTCCTGTGCACGCTCCTTGATCATGATCGGTTTTGGCCATGACCAACTTGGACTAAATTGGAAACAGGGACTTTAACTTACGTTTCCACACCCCTTCACAGAACCACACAGTCTACTTACACAGCTGAACACTACTCGCCTAAGGCAAACAACTGGCCCACAGTATATTTTATAACAGGGGTCGGCAACCGATGGCACGCGAGCCGATTTTGAATGGCACGCTGGAGCCTGCCGGGACTCCAGTGTGCCATTAAAAATCCTGCCGACGCGGCAAGCTGCAGGGTCAGCGCTCCCTGGCCGGAGCGCCTGCCGAGCACAGCAAGCCGCCGGCCCCTCCCCTGCCTTTCCCCTGGAGCCCTCCCGCCGCGCGTGCAGGGCTCTGGGGGCCGGGGCTGCGTGCTCCCGCGAGGCAGCATTTGGCTCCTTGGAGAGGGAAAACCACTCCCCGTTCATCCGGAGCCCCACCGCCGCGCGCGCAGCGCTCTGAGGGGCGGGGTGGGGCTGCGCGCGATGGCAGCGACAAAACTCTGGATGAGCGGGGAGCCTCATGGTAAGGGGTCCGGGGCTGGGGGGAGTTAGATAAAGGGGGGCAGTCAGGGGACAGGGAGCAGGGTAGGTTGGATGGGGGGGTGGGATCCCGGGGGGGGAGGTGGTTAGGGGAGGGGGTCTCTGGAGGGGGCAGTTGGGGAGCAGGGGGGTGATGGGGCATGGGAGTCCCAGGGTCTGTTAGGGGGCGGAGAGTGGATAGGGGTCAGGGCAGTCAAGGGACAGGGAGCAAGGAGGGTCCTGGGGGGCAGTTAGGGTGGGAGGGTCTCTGGAGGGGGTGGTCAGGGGACAAGGAGCTGGGGGAGTTGGATGAGTCGGGAGTTCTGTGGGGGGGGCTGTCAGGGGGCAGGGGTGTGGAGAGGAGTTGGGGCAGGCAGGGAGGGTTGTATGGGTCCGGAGTTCTAGGGGTCCTGTCAGGGGGCGGGGAGCGGTTAGATAGGCATGGGAGTCCAAGGGGTTCTGTCTGGGTGCGGGGGTGTGGATAAGGGTTGGGGCAGTCAGGGGTAGGGTCCTAGGGGGGCAGTCAGGGGACAAAGGGCAGGGAGGCTTAGATAGGGGGTGGGGTCCCAGGAGGGGGTAGTTGGGACGAGGAGTGGGGGGGGTTGGGGTTCTGGGGGAGGCAGTCACCCAGCCCTCTGCCCTGAGCCCTGACCCCTCTGCCCTGATCTCTTCCCCCCCCACCCTCCCCCCCACAGCCCTCTGCCCTGAGCCCTGTACCACCCAACCCTCTGACTCCTTCACCTCCCCATGACCCCAGCCCTGACTCTGGCACCCCCACACATACCCAGCCCCCCTACCGACACCTGCACCCCCCTCACATGCCCCCAGCCCTCTGCCCTGACTCTTGCACCCCCCACATCCCAGGCACCCTGCACATCCCCACCCCCACCTGAGCACCAAACGGGAGCTCCTGCACCCCCACTCACATTCCCACCTGCACCCCTCACACCAAATGGGAGCTGCCCAGGTAAGTGCCCCACACCCAAACCTCCTGCCCCAACCCTGAGCCCCCTCCCTCATTCTAGCTCCTGGCCAGACCCTTCACCCCCAGCCCTGTGCTCCATCCACTCCCACTCTCAGCTCAGTGCAGAGAGAGGAAGAGAATGGGCCAGAACCAGGGAGAAGGTAGGTACCCACTGTATGTGGGCAGGGCCGGGACCCTAGACCGGCAGCGGGCTGAGTGGGTCCGGCAGCCGGGATGCCGGCTGATGGAACCCCTGAGTGGCAGTGGGCTGAGCCGCACAGCCTGCTGCCGGTCTGGGGTCCCGGCTGCTGGCCCCGCACAGCCCGCTGCCGGTCTGGGGTTCTGGCTGCCAGACCCTTCCCAGCTGGGGTCCCGGCCGCAGGCCCCACTCAGCCCACTGCCGGCCTAGATGAACAGAACCCCAGACCAGCAGCAGGCTGAGCGGGCCGGCGGCGTAAGATCAATATTTTAATTTAATTTTAAATGAAGCTTTTTAAATATTTTGAAAACCTTGTTTATTTTACAATACAACACTAGTTTAGTTATATAATACATAGACTTGTAGAGAGAGACCTTCTAAAAAAACATTAAAATGTATTAGCGGCACACAAAACCTTAAATTAGAGTGAATAAATGAAGACTCGGCACACCACTTCTGAAAGGCTGCCGACCCCTGTTTTATAAGCACTTCACTGTGTAGAAGTTCCAATGTTTATGTGCAGCAAAGTTAACTGCATAACTGATTTGTTAAAAACAAATTTATAAAGTAGATTTATTCTTTTGTGGAGTTGAAACACAGCTAATCCCCTCCATTTCTAATCTAAAATTCTGAAATACTGCAGGGAAGCCAGGGCCAGTTCTACACTGGAAACTGAATACATGTTTCAGAACCATAGCAACCAGTAAAAAATGATAAATGAGTCTGGGATTTAATAAAAAAAAAGCATATATAGAGTCAGAAAAATAATATGAATAACTAGGCAACTCTTTGGCTTTATTCATCCTACTGGGAGGAACTAAGCAACATTTTATACAAGCTAGACAAACCTCATTTGTATTCAGGGAAGCATCATTTTACAGAAGAACGTGCCTGCATAAAAGAGCATTTACAAACATGCATGTAAGGACACAGTCATTTGGACAGAGCATAGACTTGTAGATACTAGTGACTATGAGGGGAAGTGTCTAGTGATTACAGCAGGACTCTAGGAGCCAAGATCTTATGAAGTCTGACTGCTTTAGGTTGTAAGACCTTAGGCAAAGTTACTTAATCTAAATGAGTCTCTCTTTCAACAGTAAAAATTAACATGCCCACCATAAAGCAGGTTGAGATAGTCAAGTGATGCTACTTCTCATTGGAATTGAGATGAAGATGAATTTGGGCAATCCTCATTTTAGTTGTTTGTTATTTTTAAAGAGATGCTGAGACAGCTCCCATTGACTAACACAGTTGTAGGAGTTCTGCACCTCTGGGAAAAAAACAGCGCCTCACATTATGCCTAAATAGTCACTATATTCAGATCCAAGTAACAGTGATAACTTCTTAAATCAGTTACATGCACAGAAGCAAAATTCTCCACCTTGCTAGTATGAAGCATGTTCTGCCAGGCAGGTAAGTGCCATGGAAGCTCTAACTGTCACTTCCTCACATCGCAACATTTGTTACCCGCAGCTCAGAGACACTCAAAGCTGTGAAATTCTTTCCTACAGTCACTTTGGAAAAGGAGAATCTAATAAGTTATTTCTTAATCTTTAAAAATAAAATAAAAAATAAAAAAAACATTAAAAAAGATGAAATTCTCACTGATCACTAGAAACAAGGGCTAAGACATATCAATAGGGTTTTCTGAATCTGAATGCCTTTGTATTAATTTTTGTGGTAGTCTGGATGACACTGTTATTGACGTGTGATTGGTACTGGTAGAATCAATTCTATGTAGTACATTTTAAGAAATGTGACAGTTTAATACAGATCAAAGAATAATTCAGTGACAACAATAATCTAAGAGACTTGAGCTCTACTTATAAAGAGCAACTTCCCTCCATGAGGTAAAATAACAACCAAAATCCACATTAAGGTTTAGCACAGGAGCACAGGCTGCCCTACTTAATCAAAGTCTTCCCTTTTATCATCACTTGTATCAGCCTAGGAGCCCCATGCATGGGCCAGGACTGCAAAGTGCTAGCCATTGTACAAACACAGAAAAGATGGTCCCTGTCCCAAGGAGCTTACAACCTAGTGTTTATTGCAACGAAGAGCCTGTACAAAGAGGCATACTTTGTCCATCACATGAATGACTAGACACATCACAAGTCTTAAATACTAGTGTTCAATATTTAAAATAATTATTTTAAAACGGTAATTTACAGATATCAATTTTCAAACAATTTGCAAGTAGGAAAACCACAGGGAAAGTTTAAGTGTGCTTAATCCATAGAGGTCTCCCTTTTAAAAGCCTGATTTGCTGCTAATATTTTTGAAGTCAGTGTTTGATTTAAGAAACTGACCAACATTCATTGTTATAAGCTTCACAGACAACTAGTATGATGCATGCTCTCCCTTGCTGTTTTTATGTTGTGTTTATCATGTACCATTTACTAGCAAATCTTTCCAAAATCCAACTGCTTGCATGCAGTAGGACTATCAATGGTTTTCTCAAGCCGAGAAACATGGAAACTGTACAAGTTCTCAGATACCCAATAGGTTAATCTTTGTGCTACATGAATACAGTACTACTTTCATGTGGCAATTAGGCAGATTATTGAAAACAGTTAGACTTGAGAATGAAGATATTGCAGTTTCATTTAAAAAACAAAAACTTTCAAAACTGGTAAACTATTTTATAACTGCAGCACAGAGTTAACCACAAACCTAAAAGGCCTTGAACAGATTTTCCATTGGAGCAGTGTTCCCTCCTCTACTCCCCCTCAGTTTGGACTGAGGCATAAATCTGTTCTACCATGAGATATTCCCAATGTAGCCATGAACCATGGCGAGTTAAGGTCACAGAATGGTGAACAGTTTCATTTAAAAAACAAAAACAAAAAATCCTAGAAACTTTGAAACTAAAAATAACAGAGTTGGAATTTGTGGTCATGGTCAAACAGTGATAAAATCAAGAACAGATAAAGCCACAAACAGAACTAAGATTTGCAGACTTGGTTTTGTTGAAGCAGGGGAGCCAGTGCTATTTAATCAAAAGCACAAAGCATCAAGTGTCTGTTACAGTGAACAGAAAAGCCAAAGCTTGAAGAATTCTAAAATTCAGTGCAGAAGACAGATTGTCTAAAGTAAAGCAGCAACGCAGAAAAAGTAAAAGAAACAGAGAAGTGCGACACTTGTGTGCTTAAAAGTGTTCATCACAAAATCTAATGCGACTCGGGTGAGAGCACAGGTACCACCTGTGACAGGCATTCTAGAATCATGGGTAATGTGGTAATGTTATTTTAAACAGTAGTTGGCTGAATTTTGCCCCCACTCTCCTTCATATGAAACTACTCAGTAACAGTGAAGGTAAAACATCATCCCATGCCCCCACCCCTATAAGTTGTGGTAAAGTATACCGAACACAACAAAAAACTGACTTCTATTCACAAGTATGTGCAACCTAAACCGCCCTTGCTGCAATTTAAGCCCATTGCTTCTGGTCCTATCCTCAGAGGTTAAGGAGAACAATTTTTCTCCCTCCGCCTTGTAACCACCTTTTATGTTAAGTTCAGTTATATTGTACAACATGGGAAAGTTGACATTTCCTAGGAGATCTTCTATATCACTGACACAACCCTGAGGATTTCCATTTGTCTCAGCTTTAACCCCTGCCTCCGTAAGATCTCATATCACAGCCATCTTCTTCCAACACTGAGCAGCTCCTCATTTGTCTAGAGGATTAACTAACAAGTAATCTCAAAGACTCCCTTTCCTATCAAGGCCTAACCATTCTGTACCTTCAAGCAGCTTACCGTAGGGGGAACCTAGATCACCTATACAGTAGCACAGAGATCTACCAATAGGCTGGTGAAAGCAACACATTTATTTTGACCAAATAGCATTTTCACACAAGACAGATCTCAAGACTAAAATGGCAGAGATTTAATTGAATAAATACAAGATTCAAGCCAGCACTTTGACATTCACGTAACCCATCAGAGTTAGACTGATAGAAAACAAGGCAGCAATTGTTTAATGTTACAGTACCTGACTGGAAGACGTATCTGGCTAAGCCTTGCATTAACTCTGCCGGCCACGTAGGTGGCGCTGACTCCCCCGTTTCTCTCTTTAGTCGAAACGTCAACTCGAATCCAAAACCACTTGGCCCATCCGTTCCTGTAAATCTGGAGGGAAGGAAAAGCAAAAAGGTCACATATTTCACCTTAACAAGGGTGGACTTAAGGATTATGTAGATGTGAGCGGCAGCAGATATGCTTGGCATTGGTTTTCAAGAGGTTATGCCTTTTCTTTTCTTCCTAGGACGAATGAGGAGTTCAGACTTCTCTAGTTGTGTTTAAATCTACATGCATCCAAATGGCACAGAATCATTAGGTTAGCCAGCTAATTTCTGCATAAAACTAATACAATAATTCAGAAATTAAAAAAAAATATCTAAACACAGTATTCTGGGATATGGCATGGAATATTCTGTACTGGAGACAGGTCAATGGAAAAAGGTGAAAAAGTCTTACTATAAGCACTGATTTAATCCCTTCAGCTACTTCAGTGTGTGTGTTGTGGATGTCAGCAGTCCACTGGCATTAGCACTAGAGGTGCATTTTGTCCAGAGTAACCAGATAAGGTAGGCAGCACTGAAAGTGTTAAACAAGAAACTGACTACAGAAGAAACAGGGTGAATGCTGGGCTAATTACTTTTGTAGGAATTAGACGGCAGGTTTATTGGATTGTATTTTGCAAGCTCTACTCATGAGAGGAAGGCCACATTGGCAGAGGTGGGGAGATCAAGTCTGAAATGTAGGCAAGACTGTCCAGTGGAAAAGTAGTAAGCCTTTTGATATTGTCTCACATGGCCTTCTCAGAAACAAACTAGGGAAATACAGACTAGATGGAGCTACTATGAGGTGGGTGCATAACTGGTTGGAAAACTGTTCCCAGAGAGTAGTTATCAGTGGTTCACAGTCAAGCTGGAAGGGCATATTGAGTGGGGTCCTGCATGGATCAGTTCTGCTTCCGGTTCTGTTCAGTATCTTCATCACTTGTTTAGATAATGGCATAGAGAGTACACTTATAAAGTTTGTGGACGATATCAAGCTGGAGGGAGTTGCAAGTGCTTTGGAGGATAGGATTAAAATTCAGGACAAACTGGACAAACTGGAGAAACATTTTGACGTAAAACAGGATGAAATTCAATAAAAGGACAAATGCAAAGTACTCCACTTAGGAAGGAACAATCAGTTGTACACATACAAAATGGGAAACGACTGCTTAGGAAGGAGTACTACGGAAAGGGATCTGGTGGTCAGTGGATCACAAGCTAAATACGAGTTGGTAACACTGTTGGCAAAAAAAACCAAAAACACCATTCTGTGATATATTAGTAGGAGTGCTGTAAAGCAAGACAAGTAGTAATTCTTCCGCTCTACTCTACGCTGATTAGGCCTCAACTTGAGTATTGTGTCCAGTTCTGGGCACCACATTTCAGGAAAGATGTGGACAAACTGGAGAGAGTCCAAAGGAGAGCAACAAAAATGATTAAAAGTCTAAAAATCATGACCTATAAGGGAAGACTGAAAAACTGGGTTTGTTTAGTCTGGAGAAGAGACGACTGAGGGGGGGAAATGATAATTGTTTTCAAGTACATAAAAAGTTGTTATAAGGAGGGAGGGAAAAATGTTCTCCTTAACCTCTGAGCACAGGACAAGTAATGGGCTTAAATTGCAGCAAGTGCGGTTTAGGCTGTGGAATCTCCATCGTTGGAGGTTTTTAAGAGCAGTTATAAAAAAACCTGTCATGGATGGTCTAGATAATACGTAGACCTGCCTTGAGTGCAGGGGACTGGACTAGGAGATCTCTCCAGGTCCCTTCCAGTCCTATGATTTCTGGCTTTAATATCATTAGTCCTTCACTCTGAGTTCTACATTTCACACTCACACAGAAAGGAAAATGTCTGCTCTCACAGATGCTGAAGACTGACAAAACATCAGACTTGCTGTGAAATTTCTAAGCCAGATGTACCAATATTTAAGTCCACAAAATTTGAGACCAGTTAGTGACGCTAGCCTCCTTCATACTAATGCCATCACATCTCTTGATTGTTATGTCTGTGCCACGAAGTACAAAGCAGGCATCACACTGAAATAAGCCAGTACCATTCTGTAAGTTGCATAAATTTGCAAGAAACTTTTAAGTAACTGGCAAAGTTCATGGAAAAAGTGAATTTCTTGGATCCAGGTCCCTTGCTGACATCTATGAAAGATAGACTGTTAACACCTTCCGCATTATATTTATACTAAAAACACCCAAACAGGGCAGTCAAAAAGCTCACTAGAGTATTTCCCAGTTGTGGTGCAGGGACCACCCATGATGTTCAGAGCACTTCCAGGTGCCATAAGGGCAAAGAATATGTCCCTTCACATAGAGATGCTTCCCAGAAATTCTGGGATGGACAACAGCTCTCAGGATTTTGAGACTAACAAAAAACCCCAAAACTCAAGTACTACTGTTTTCTCTCCAGAGCTGCATCATCATTAGGCTTGGCAGAATTCTTTTTTTTTGTAATCGCAACAGACATTGATTTTTATTACTAAGCACTTTTTTATTTTTATCAATTTAAATTTACAGTTGTAGGAAGTTACAGGGGAGTCAAACAGTAGAGTATCAGACAATTTAATGACAGTAGATGGTTATAAAGCTTTAACTTTTTTAATCTAAACATTAAAAACACAAATTGTCAACATCACATCAAAATATACAACAAATATCCTTAAACCACACTCTAAATTCTTAAGCAGCCTTAAGTTTCTTTCTTTGCCTATCTGTAAAGTTCGATTATTGATGGAAATAATTTTTCACTGTACAACAAACTCATGAAATCGACATTTACCAACATTTACAGATAAAAGTCAAATCATGCCAAGCCTAATCATAACTATCTTTGTTGGGGTTTCTTTGATGCAAGTTTGATCCAATTTGCAGATGATAAAACTGGAGAGGCAGCAAATATACTCAAGGACAGGGCCAAGCTATGAAATAACCTGAAGAGATTAGAGTAGCTGTAACTGCAGGCAATGAGAGAAGTTACTGAAAGACTAAGCACGGGGGAGTAAAGAAACAGAAAAGAAAAATGTGATATCTAACTAACCGGCTCTACCCTACACACTCAAGCATGTTCGTTTTCATCTTGACTACTTAATACACTCCCATCACTGGCATAGAGAAAAAGTATATCTGCTGCAAACAAGACAGACCTGGTTTTCAAGAATGGCTAGTCAAGGGGTGCAAATACAGAATTCCAAGAAGCTAATGTAGCTTGCAGTAACAAGCCACAATACAGGTCTGTCTCATCTTACGCGGGGGTTCCGTTCTGCAGTTAGCGCGTAAAGCGAAAACCGCATATAGTCAAAATTACATTGAGTTGAATGGCGGGCGCAATCGCCCGCACTACAGAAACAGTATTTAAATTGTTGTTTCTCTTTTTTTTTGTTTTTGCCAACCGCGTAAAGCTGAAATCGCGCATGTTAAATGTGCGTAAGATGCGACAGACCTGTAAATGCATAATTACAGACTGTGCATAAACCATGGAAGTGCTTATTGGTTACCCAGACAGATTGGGTGTGGAATTGAATTTTGATTAGTAGAGCCTGTCTTAAGTGAGCACTTATGAGGACCAACCAAAAACGCTGCTTTAGGGAGGGAAAGTGGGCGAGGTAATATCTTCTATTAGACCTATTTTTGTTGATGAGCTAGAGAAACTTTGGAGCCAAAGAAAGCTCTTCTTTAGGTCTGGGAAAGGAACTCACAGGTCACAGCAAAACGCAAGGTGGAACAGATTGCTTAGCATCAGGGCCGGCTCCAGCTTTCTTTTTTTGGGGGGGGGGGGGGGAAAAACCCGATTGACCTGTCACCAAATTGCCGCTGAAGAGGAAGACAGGGATTGAAGGACCCCCCACCGAACACTGAAGCGGGCCGATAGACATGCCGCCCCAACAACAGATGGCTGCCGCCCCTTTCTATTGGCCGCCCTAGGCGCCTGCTTCCTTCACTGGTGCCTGGAGCGGGCCCTGCTTAGCATAAGTAGTTAACACATACTGTAAGAGACTACAAAGAATCCTGTGGCACCTTATAGACTAACAGCATGAGCAGCATGAGCTTTCCACTTCTTCGGTAAGAGACCATTCAAAGCAGAGTGGCCCATTAACACCTCTGCAGTCATAGGACAAAAAGAAAGGGTTAGAGGATTACAGACTGTTGTAATAAACCATAAACCTGGTGTCCCTGTTCAGTCTATGATGTTTGGTGTCTAGCAGAGTAATGAATTTAAGCTCCCAGGCTCGCCCTTTGAAAGTGTTGTGCAGGTATCCTTTGAGGATGAGGCACCATATCTGTGAATACTGTGAGAGCCCAGTGGACCAGGCCAGGGGTTCAACCCTCCAGGGAGATGCTCGCAGGGCTCAGGTGTGCTGTGCTAACCTGTAGAGTGTCAGTGGGGCACCGACTTGCACTGCCCATGGCTAGTGCAGGTGCTGATGCACGGCAGGCACAGACAAAGCTTCTTCACACTAAGGGCACGGGGTAGTGAGGTGTCTTGCAATTCTGAGTATCCCCAGGAAGCGTCACACTGTCCTAGCTATGAAGAAAGTTCTCTTCAAGGCCACTTCCAAACCTTACATCAACTGTCATGTTCAATCACTTGAAGCTACCATAATGTAATCATCTGAATTAACATACACCTCTACCTTGATAAAATGCTGTCCTTGGGAGCCAAAAAAATCTTACCACATTATAGGTGAAACCGTGTTATATTGAACTTGATTTGATCCGCCGGAGTGCGCAGCCCCCCCCTCCCCCCGGAGCACTTCTTTACCGCATTACATCCAAATTCATATTATATCGGGTGGCATTGTATCGAGGTAGCAGTGTATTTATTGTTTTAGGGCCAGATGCACAACCCTCTCTCAAACTGGTGAGCACTTAGTTGGAAGGTGTGTTTCAGATTTACAGTAACATTGACGTTCCAGTCTGACCAACATTTAGAAATGAAACACTGCAGATGGGGGAAGGGGGAGGGAGGAAACAGGGTGGGAACACAGAACTAACATTTTGTATCTATCCATAGACCCCAGGTACATAAACTGAGAGCTCCAATACAGCATTAAGTTTCTATACTAACAGACCCCGAATACCTCACATAGTTTGGTTTATGCCTTGTTACCGCTGAACTATGCACTACTGAGTGAAAGACATTTTAACAGAAAATAAAAATGCTAGGAAGAAGGAATATTCATACTTGTCCCAAATTCCAGAGATACTAGACAGGAAAAACCCTCTAGGTACATCCCATTATTTTTGCCTCTTCCAATAAAGGAAGCTTATTATGGTTACAACTATCCCGATTCTTAAGCATTCCGCTAGCCATATTTTCACAAAAACAGACATTGATGGGGGAATTCTTGGCTTGCTACATGTCCACTGGCTAGCACCAGTGACATACATCAGGCACTTTCATATTTTAACTACAGCAGTAATGGAAGATTCTTATATCTGCCAAGTCAAATCCAACCCCATATTTAATAGTAAAATATTATTTTGTCATATGAATACAAATAAACCTTTTGAAAGCCAGAATCATATACTACATGCCATTCTTTGGTTAAGATATCCCTTTATCTGTTCAGCAAATCAGACCAATGGAACGAACAGACCACATTTTGCACATACGCTGCAGAAGTCTGGCGTGTTCTTTTAATGAGGTAAGAGTTTCACTGATCATGACATTTAGTTCCAGCAAAGGAATCCAAAGAAATAGAGGCCCCTTTATTTATAGATCAGCATAGCCAGCTTCCTTGAGCCCCCTGCCACTCAGTGCTCTGCCAGGACCTCTCCAGAAGCCACACACAGAGAACTGAAAAGCTGCTCCCCTCCTCAGCAGAGTATCAAGGGTGTTTTTCACATCAAATAACCCAGCTTTAAGAGGATCAAAAGCCAAACTAGCACTCTGCATTAAATCAGCTCTAAAAACTAGAGCCTTTTAGTTTAAAGCAAAGCTGCTTGCCAAAGTGCGTATGTTCTCACTGTAGCAAGAAACAAGAAAAGCTTCTTTTCATTCCCGTGCAAAGATGGCAGTATTTCAGTCTGCTTCTAAAAGCTATGAGAGAAAGACACACACTCCTGGACAAGTAGCGGAGTGTACTAGGTGTTTACTTTTGAGAGTGAGTGTATAAACATATCAGGTACATGAATCCCTGAAAACGGGCATTTACAACTGGAAACACTGACCCTTAGCTATAGGCACGCCAGCTAGCAAATGAGAAGCACTTCAGAATAATGTTTAATTTAATTATAGCTTCACTTTCATAAGTTACAGAACAGGTCTGAACAACCATTTCTGGCCCCAATAATATGATCCGTCTTTCACAAGAAAGCTGGGCTAGCGGACAGGGCACTGACCATTGACTCAGAAACCCTGGGTTCAATTTTCAGCTTGGCCATGTACTTCCTGTCTGACATTGGGCAAGTCATTTCAGCTATCCCGTGCCTCTGTTTCCCTCTGTAAAACGGTGACAGCACTTCCCTACCTCACAGGGATGTTGCAAGGATTAAATCTTACTATTAATTGTGAAGCACTTGGATACTATAGTAGTGGTCCCCAACCTTTTTCGTCGAACAAGTCACGGAGGACGGCGGCGGCCGATGAGCATCCACCGAAATTCCGCCGACGGGGCAACGTCAACAGGCGTCGCTGCTGAAATGCCGCCAACAAGCAGCGTCATCTAGAGGCGCCGCCGCCGAAACGCTGCTGAAAATCAGCGGCATTTCGGCAGCGACGCCTCTGGAAGGCGCAGCTTGTCGGCGGCATTTCAGCGGATGCTCGTCCGCCGGCCGGTACGCAGGCACACTTAGACGCGCCAGCGGGCACCACAGCATCCGCAGGCACCACATTGGGGACCCCTGTACTATGGCATTGAGGGCTATATAAATTACCTAGACAGAGCTCCCATGAGTCCGACATCAGCAACAGCTACTGTTCCTTCCTGTGCAGAGACAAAAGCGTTCCAAACTCTGCCCCACAAGTGAACTGTAATTGCCTATCTCCCCTTTTGCCTTTGTAAGTATTAATTACTATTAGTCTGTCATTTTCAAAGGATTTTAGTTATTCATTGAAGAAGATAGCTATGGTACAAGGCCATTGACAGGGAGTTCAGTTCACCTCTCACTTAAGTCAATAAAAGCAGAACTGGGCCAAAGTATTTTAAACTCCAAATTCTGGTTATGTGATTAAGTCTTACAAAAGATAAATATGACATTAAAATGGAGACTTTTCTGATGTGCCAGTGTAGGTCTTACTTTTGTTAAAACACTACAACCCACCCCCACCACCCACCTCCTCAAAAAAAGTGTTGTGCTAGTGCACGGGAATCAGAAAGGAACACTAACCTGTCTTGATTCACAGTCCCAAACTGTGTGAACTCCAAAGTTTTAGAGATCTCATTTACATTTCACCATTTCTGCCAAGTTAATAGTAATAATAAAAAGGCAATTAAAAAAAATATTTAAGGGACCCCCATAGACCATGTACCAGTATCTCAGTTAAAAGACTATCCTACAGTCTTCATTCTCAGCAAAATATTGGTCAAGAGCTTATTTGCTAACACAAGGGCTCAGATTCATAGAGTCACGCTCCTAAAATAAAACCACAGAAGCACTCTATATGGAAGTGATATATACTAAAATAAATACACATTCCAAAGCTAAAAAGCTACCCCATCTTGCTTAAATCAGGAAGTGAAATTTTGTTTTAAAAATACAGCTGAAGAACTGTGCAGAAAAAACTGATTTGAGAAACTTGTCAAGATTCTAAGAAGCACAGCCCTCCCCTTGCAAATAGATTTCTTAACACACGCCACAACCCCTACCCCAAAGACTTAAACATCCAGAAGAAAATCACTAACATGGCCAAACAATTTATTTGCACAACACAATTCTCGAACTGCCCCTAAATGCATCAGTATTTTTTTTTAAACATAGAAGTTACCATTTATTTTCTGAATGCACAACTGGTTGCACTTGGAATATGAAATTTATCTGCACATTACAAGGAAATCTTTCCATAACCTTCAATAGGAAATTCCCCAAAGTCATGCAACCAAGAATCTATGAATTTTTACTGGACTTGTTACTACCTTAATAGCAGCAGAAACTTCATAGCTAAGCAGAGAGAAAATAAAGAGTGCTAAAATCCACTCATAAGGATTTGGTTTAACATAAATCATACTGTTACAAAGATCAGATGACAAACACTGCCTCACATTTAAACCTATCCTGCTACACTAGTCTGTGCCTAAGAAACAGCTTCAAAGGGAAAGGCCACACTTGAAGTCACTAAAAACACTCTTGAATATTATGCATTTGCAATCAAATGTCAGGGAAGTCTTTTGTAAACAGCTTTGCTGCAAGCTAAATAGTTTTCAAAAATTATTCCAACAGCTAAAGCTAAACATGCAGAAGCATCCAAAAAGCTTTTTATTTTTATATATATATATATCTATATCTATATATATATATATATAGATATATATATAGATATAGATATATATAGATATTTATTTATTTATTTTAGAGAAGAACCTACTTAATGAATGACAGCCTGCTCCCCTCTCCCCTGCCCCTCCATTCAGACAGCACTAGAACAAGATTAATAAATTGTTTCAATTCAAAGCAATGTGCAAAGGGTATTTCTGGTTACAGCAAACTACAATTTAGGGAGGGAAGTTATTCCATGGAAAAAAGACTTCAGTGCAAGTTCCACTCTGTTGTATACGTTTATTGATTACACACATTTCATGGCTGAGTTTTCCCCCAAAACTCATCTGGTAGCAATCTTGCACGGAAGGTTGTAGATTCTTATGCCCAAATAAATGGGCTAGTCTTTAAGCTGCCACTGGACTCCTCGTTGTTTTTGTAGATACAGACAAACACAGCTACTCCCGATACATTTTCTAACACTCGGAAAACAGGATACTAAATGTTGATACAATGGATAAAGCAACTTTCTTTTTAAAAGCGTTCAGGCTGCATGCACATTCAAGTCATGAAGTTACAGTTGCATGCACAACCTTCTGTGTGCATGCATTTTCATATAATGCATTTACAGTCATAATATATCAATTTTTTCCCCTACTACCATAGGCATGAGAAGCATATTGGATTTTTTAAAGGATCAATGGAAGTGCGGGGTGCTTAGAATCTTTGAGAGGCTGGCCACTTTTTAGGTGCCTAAATTAGGCATTTGGGTGCCTAAAATTTGGGCACCTAAATTTGTAAGAGTTGTCCTTACCGTATTAAGTAATTAAATGGCAAAAACCTTCTTTAGTGCTGAGTTAAGGTTCCCCAGTAACAACTCATGTCATTCCAAGATGTCAAGTTCAACAAAATTCAAACTTCAGAAAACCAGGAAATACAGAGTTAAGGTACAGCCCATGTACCCTTGACTCTGCCCCCCAGAGCATTTTGTCACAGATCTTTTTAGTAAAAGTCAGGGACAGGTCATGGGCAATAAAGAAAAACTCACAGAAGCCTGTGACCTGTCCCTGACTTTTACTAAGAAGATCCCTGACAAAATGGGGAGCTCATCTGTGGGGTTCTCCCACCACCTGCAGTGGCCCAGGAGCTGGGGGGTTGCCCTGACACCTGCGGCTCCCAGTCACCGTGGGTGGCGGGAAGATCCTGCAGTTCCCAGCCACTGTGGGCTGAAGTCATGGAAGTCTCGGAAAGTCAGGGATTCCATGACTTTTGCGACCGCCGTGAGAAAATCATAGCCTTATCTATGAGCAGATTGCATGGGGGATGCTGGAGAAGGGGTATCATAGGAACCAGTGACAGAGCCACATGAAAGCCTAGGAACTGCAGCAGACACATCAGAAGGCCAGGGAGGCCAATACTCTATCCACAGCAGAGCCACCGACCTGCCGCTTTTACAAAGAGCTGCGTGTCATACTTGGTGGAGACCTCATCACATCCCACAGAGCATCGGAGATACCTCCAAGGAGAATGAGTCCCAGACCCCTGGCATGAACAGCGAGGACGAAAATAGGTGACATGAGCCCAGGGGATCCAGCTATGACACGAGCCAGGACCTCTGAGACTCCACCACAATCGAGTCAGCCCTGGCAGCCGAGCAGGTGTGAGCCCGATAAGGGGAAGGAACCATGGGCAAGTGTGCAAATGTATTTCCCATCACATTTATTGAGTCGCACTAGAAGAGGCAGTGCTACAACAAACAGAGGTAGAGTTATCCGCTTTTCGTTCCCCTATACAGTTAAGTGGGGGTGGAGGAGCAGTTTGTTTATATACACAGGGATGTCCTTTTAATCCTCCTGAGAGATCTTGAGGAAACTTTCAGGGAGGTTCTCTGCAATCCTCTCCCAAAGGTTTCTAGGGCTGGCAGCTTTATTTCTTCCTCCACGGTAGGACACTTTCCCATGCCAACCGGTGAGAACTTCAGCAGGCACCATTGCAGTAAACAAGTTAACGGCATACGGGCCTGGACAGCTCCAGGTCTCCAGCAGCAGAGGTGCTCTCTGTGCCCTCGTTCCCCTGGAGTGATATATCGGCTAAAATCACCATCACCTGTGGAAAACAGGGCCAGTATCCAGTGCCATTGCCTGACATGCTTCACGACTTGCAAGACGTGAAATTCCCCCCTCATTCCCCTCGCCTCTGGTGGCCCATACTCACCATGGCCAGTACCGCGAGTGGTGCCGTGCACAAGCCCTCTGAAGCAGAAGCGTCAATAAGCAGGTCTTGTTTAAAACTTAAGGGGAGTAAGAGAAAGCAGTTCTGAACCCTAACTTTCCCTTTCCCTTGTGACTATAGTGACAATGGTACCTCTGGGTGTTTTATCTATAGCTGCTGTCGTTGCAGCCTTGAGTGGTTCCTTGTCCACACCCATGGAACACCTGAGCCAGATGATGAGAAGAAAGAAGAGGACTTGAGATGACACATTAAGTGAGATCCTACAAGCCAGTGCTGCACCAGACCACGAACAAAGGGCAAGAGGGTGAATATTGCAGATAGTCTGGGGAAGGAATTAACAGACAGAAGAAAGGCCCAGGAGTCCCAGCAGGACAAGGACCAGGACACAATGGGGCTTCTCCACCAGCAAACACAGATGCTGCAGACTCTTGGGATTTCCATATGCAACAATCCTGGGCTCCACTCCTATTGTAGCATTCCATACGGCCTCAGGGCCCACACGCCTACTCCTACCAGCCCACACTAAGAGAAAGCACAGAGACACAGCTTCACATACAGCAACTATGGCTGTCACAGCTCAGTGTAAGCGTAGGCTAAATGGACGTGAGTGTTCTTTCCGCTTGTTAACTTTGCTTGTAAATTGCACCGATTTTTCTTTGCCCTGGTTTTGTTACCCAAAATTCTATTGTTTGGAAAATAATTCTTCTTTATTCGTTCCCAACGTATGCTGCAAAGAGCAATGGAAACACCCACTTCAGTACTTGTTACTGTGGAGTGTGACAACTCAGAGTATTAGTGACAGTAATAATCATAAATGTACAGCAAGAACAAAATTATGCACTGCATTGACAGTGTTATATTCATACATGTACACCAAGCACAACACAATTCTCAACACGCCCCAAAACATCAGCCCCAGGTAGAGCAGAGTCCATCACAATGTATTACTGTGGCTCACTGTTCAAGTGCTCTTGCAAAGCCTCCCTGAACTGTATCACTCTGTGTCAAGCTCTTCTAATAGCCCTTACGTCTGACTGTTCAAACTCAGCCGATAGCCACTCTACCCCTTGTCTATCCCCCAGGGGCAAGTTTTCCCCCTTTGCTTCACAGATATTATGCAGGACACAGCAAGCAGCTATAACCATTGGGATTTTTTTCCCCACTGAGATCCAATCTTGTGAGTATACAATGCCAGCATCCCTTCAATCTACCAAAAGCACATTCAGCTGTCTTTCTGCACCTGCTGAGCTGGTAGCTGAATCTTTCCTCTATGCTATTGAGGTGGCCAGTATGTGATTCCATGAGCCAGGGGAGAAAGGGGTTGGCTGCGTCCCCCAGGACCATTATTGGCAGTTCAACATCGCCAATGGTGATCCGCCGGTCGGGACGGAAGGTCTCTGCTTGTAGCATTCTGAACAGTCCTGTGTTCTTAAAGATGCAAGTGTCATGCACCCTCCCTGATCAGCCAATGTTCGTGTCAGTGAAGCATCCCTGGTGATCCACCAGCGCCTGCACAACCATGGAAAAGCAGCCCTTTCTGTTGACATACTCTGTGCAAGGTGGACTAGTTCTAAAATAGGCATGTGAATGCCATCTATTGCTCCACAGCAGTTCAGGAACCCCCATTGCTGCAAATCCATCCACTATGTCCGACACGTTGCTGAGACTCTCAGTCTGGCATAACAGGTGGTGATTAATGGCTCCATGTGCTTGCATGACAATGGCCCCCATAGTGGATTTTCCAACTCCAAAATGATTCCCACTGACCGGTAGCAATCCAACGTTGTAAGTTTCCACAGTACGATTGCCCCTTGCTTCTCCACTGTCAGTACAGCTCTCATTCTGATGCCCCTGTGCTGGAGGGCTGAAGTGAACTTGGGACACAGATCCAGGAACGTGGCCTCCCAGTGCCAAAAGTTCTGCAGCCACCGTTCATCATCCCAAGTCTACTGTGGCTTGGTGACACTAAAGAAGCCATGGTTGTGCAGGCGCTGGTGGATCACCAGGGATGCTTCACTGACATGAACATTGGCTGGTCAGGGAGGGTGCAAGACACTTGCATCTTTAAGAACACAGATTACGGTGCAATCCCAGTCAGTGCTCATTTCTCAGGCCTAGAAGTGGTGGCCCACCATGTGCTGCTGATCTGTGAATGCCATCAACAACCTTGAATAGGATCTTGGTCTGTCCCCCAGCAATCTGTCCTCCAAGCAATCATGTTCCACGCTGATTCGGTTCATAAGAACATAAGAAAGGCCATACCGGGTCAGACCAAAGGTCCATCTAGCCCAGTATCCGTCTACCGACAGTGGCCAATGCCACGTGCCCCAGAGGGAGTGAACCTAACAGGCAATGATCAAGTGATCTCTCTCCTGCCATCCATCTCCATCCTCTGACGAACAGAGGCTAGGGACACCATTCTTACCCATTCTGGCTAATAGCCATTTATGGACTTAGCCACCATGAATTATCCAGTCCCCTTTTAAACATTGTTATAGTCCTAGCCTTCACAACATCCTCAGGTAAGGAGTTCCACAAGTTGACTGTGCGCTGCGTGAAGAAGAACTTCCTTTTATTTGTTTTAAACTTGCTGCCTATTAATTTCATTTGGTGACCCCTAGTTCTTGTATTATGGGAATAAGTAAATAACTTTTCCTTATCCACTTTCTCAACATCACTCATGATTTTATATACCTCTATCATGTCCCCCCTTAGTCCTCTTTTCCAAGCTGATCTTGTTCTTTACAGAGCGGTTCTTATCGTGGCTCTGTAAATACTGGAGGATTGTATAGGAGGGAGGCTGGACAAATAATCCAAAATGAAGAGCTGATCTAATAACTAATTAGTTTATTACAACAAAGTCCTGTGGAACCTTATAGACCAACAAGGTGCCAACGGACTCTTTGTTGCTTTTTACAGATCCAGACTAACACGGCTGCCCCTCTGATACTTAGTTTATTACAGTAATGCCTAGAGGTCTCAGTCAGTGATCAGGGCTCTGTCACACCATGTACTGTACAAACAATGGTGTCTGCTATTAGTTCCCCTCCCCCCCATCAGCTACATTATGTAGGTAAAATAAATCATATAGGAAGCATCTTTACTGTACCACTTGGATTCAACCTGAATCCTTAATTATCATGAAGAAAAATTACTTCAAAAGCAAAGAAAGAGTCTTGTTAAGGCACTGACTGGAACTCAGATTTAGGCTTTAGTCCCAGCCACACCATATACTTCCTGCATCCTGAATGATTATGGTCAAGCCACTTAATTTGAGAGCTGTTTCCCTATCTGTAAAGGTTGGGAAAATACTCCTTTGCCACCCAGGATGATGGCAAGGTTTGTTCAGAAAACATAGCAATGAGCACCATAGAAGAGTCTATACGTTAAATAAGGAAAGAAACCCCAGGCTTAGCCTTGATCTCATTAGAGCAGAGAAAAGAAAAGAATTAGACCAATAGTGACAGTAGAATCCCAGAAGGGAAATTCAGACAGCTGAGCTACATTTTATCCTTAAAATTTAAGTTTTTCCTGAAAGTGTATCCTTCTTTAACTCTTAAGCTTTCAGGGGGATGGATTCTGCAGTGTACTTACTGCTTTCGAAAAGCTGTCCATAGTCCATTATTTGTGCCACAACCTTAAGAGACAGTTTTTACACAAAGGGTAAAATCCTGGCCACTCAAAGTCAATAGAAAAATTTCCAATGGAGTCAGGATTTCCTCCAAAGATTTTAGTCAAGACCAAATAGCCTTGTCTCTTTGCCAAGCAGTATTAGTTTTGGAGAGAGTCAGTTTCTTGCTGAAAGAGAAATAGAGAGGTTTCATGGACATGCACATCCAACAGCTATGTATATTTATAGCACATTTCAGTATCACCTTCATCATCATAATAATATAATCATAACTGCACTAATCCAGAGTGTTTACACCTCAGGGAGGCATAAACTATACTGCAAAATATGGAAACCTAGCATGCAGCTCTTCACACCCATTTTACTAAACAGAACTCCCCATCCATCTTTCAACAGTAAATTCTCCATTACCCATAAAAAAAGATTTTAAATAGAGAAGTGAAGCACAGCCAAACATACAGATGTAAGTAACGTACGAAACATCAATTTAGGGGTCATTCATGAGGCAATTTACTGGCATTAGTATCATTATGTCAAAATAAGCTAAATCGAAGAAAGTCCACTGTGATTCCAAATAAGAGTAGCTACACAGGGAGTAACATCACGATAGCTATGGCAGCGTAGTTATACTGGTACAATAGTGCTGGTAAGTTTTCCTGTGTAGACAAGCCTTTAGTCACTGCAAAAAAGGAAGAGTAACTGGAAAGTTAAACTGAAGTTCAATACAGACCTCTTTCAAAGCAATTTATAAACCAGGTTTATGCCACAGAATAAGCAGTAATAGAACATCTATCATGGCATGGGATCTAGATGGAAAATTGTGTTTCTGCCATACCACTGTGACAGGAAAACAAAAACAAAAATAACCCCACACACAGGTGTGAATCAAGACATGCATATCTTGCATTATTTACTTTGTTAGCATCATTATTTAGGCATGAAATAGATAACGAAATATAGTCCCCCTTTGATATTGGAGCACACAACTAGAAAAGCTGAAGTAACAACAAGATCTGGGGATGGTTTAATTACACCAACAGGAGAGCTCTCTTCCATCAGCTCAGAGCAACTAGAGGAGAGCTTACAGAGGCCCATCTTCATCTGTGCAGGTGCACCGCTGTAAGCCCTCTAGTGTAGACATCGCCTAAAATGGGGCCTTGCATCACATGGACAGTGCCTGCATTCTATTCACCACAATTTATCCTTTTGAGAGGGTTCCTCGAGTGCCTGTGATCAGACACATCCAGAGGCTGATTCTCTGATATGGCAGACTGTGCATTCACTTTACACAGGTATAAGTAACTTAAGGCAAAGGCAACTGAAAAATCAGGCCTTCAATGTCTAATAAAGTGTGATCTACCTGCACCAGAGTAAATGCAAAATTTGATGATGGGGGTTCTGTAATTCTTATGGTAATGTCCAGCAAGTATACTGTTGAGAGCAGCAAGTTTTCAAGCCACCAAGCCATCCCAGACTTATTTAGGTTGGAATTACAAAGAAAGCATTTGAATAGTGAATCCGCTGACAAGAATAAAGTCATACTTTGGGGAGCTGGAAGAGAAAACTATTCCCACCTACAACAAATGCCCTTTCCTTATGAGCAATGGTGGATATTTTCACAAGACCTCTGTTTTTAAAAACGTGAACTACAAAGAAAAACGAAGCAGCAGCAATAACCTCAGAAGTTTATGCAAGTTATTACCACAAAGCAGACAGAGGCATTTAGAAGAGATTTGAGGTTAAGGCAGTTGTTTTTTCCTTTGCACTTTAATGAAAATTTCTTACTTCTTCCTCTATAAGTAAGGAGGCTTTCCTTCCTGTCTGGCGTGCGTGCGTGTCAAATCAAGCCCATTCACAACTGGAGAGTTTAATATGAGCCACTGTCCAGCAATGGAAACAGAGCATCTTGTTAGGTCCACTTTACCTTTTAAACTCCTATAAACCTTCTTATTCAGTTAGTGTTATTCTTGTTCCTCCATCAACATCCAAGAGTATCCAGCTTTACAAGTCATGGGTACGACTGGGTCTCATCTTTAGAGATTACTCATTGTGTTCCACCTATTAGTGCTATTTGTCTACTAGTATACCTAGTGCTCCCTCCATCTCCACTCCTCACCGCCAAAAAAATTCCCTTCACATGTTTTCATGGAAATCGAGCCATCCCCTAAGTATTCTTTTCTCGAACATGCACCAAATCCACCAGACTTTTTCTAGTTGACATGGACCTGGGTCCTAAAGCGCCAAGCTGTCATTTGAAGAAGTTGGATTCCCAATCTCGTCCCCTGGGCTGACAGACAGAGCATGTTGAATGAGATGGGACAGCTCTGTCTCTCTGCACCAGTGACCCATCAGATAGGTTCTGAAGGAAACCCTGCCTCTCTCCGAGGGAAAGCATTTTGGATGAACACACACAGGCAGAGGATCTGCTGAAAAACATTCAAGTCGAATTTTAAGGAGAGGAAAAAAACGATTTTCTTCAGCCCCCTTCACTGTGTGTCAGGAAAATGTTTTTGCATTGTAGAGAAGATGCTTATCCTACAAGGATGCACATGCAGATGTGTTGCTGATTGGGAAGCTGGCTTTGCCTCCAGCAATGCACAGCTATAAACCAAGTTACATTCATTTTATTGAAAACAGACCACCTTATAAATTCAACGACTGGGCTGTAAATGCTATAATTTCCCTCCACACTTCAAAAACGTCTAATTTCCAAATCCAAAACAATAAGAATGTGCTTTGGTTCCAGCCTCTGCATGCACACATACAACAGCACAAGGCAGACTTCTCTGTAGGTGGCCCAAGACGTCTGCATTATTAATGGAGCTTGCTACCTCAAACAAATGAGGTTTCGAAACCAAATACGCTTGGGGGAAGGGGGATGTTTCCACATGGTGACCATAGCTTCAAGGGAGGTCTACCTCCAACACAGAATCAGAAGTCTTAAACAGCCTTAGTGCATTACCTCAATGAAGTATCTGAAAAAGTTATCTCCGGAGTGTGCGTGATGGTGGGTGTGATGCTTGGTTTAAATTATTTTTTCAGATGGATCAGATTTGCTTAACTAAACAAACATACAAAGAATAAAAATGACAACTCATAAGGTATATGGATTCCGCCCTCCCTTGCCCCACCCCTCAGGCAAAAGCCTGAATGAAAAGAGGAGCATTACCTTGAAGGTCAATATATTTCATCTCTGATAAACAAGCAGGGGAGGAAGGCAGAGAGGGGGAGTTCCAGAATAAAATGCCCTCCGCCATAAACTCAGACTCCTTGCCTTCAGTCCCATTAACTTGGATGTAGGACAACTGACTCAAGCTCCTCCCCCTCAGTTGACCTTAATACTCATCTCTACATTTCCCTCTCCTCTGTAGCAGATGCTGTCTCAGGTGAGGATGCCCAGAAGAAATACATTTTTGGATGTACTGGCTAAAACTCAATTCATGACAAGACAAAGTGATGGTCGTAGAAAGTGGGAAGCATTTGAGAACGGGCAGAAATCTGTCAGAGCAATATTGAGCCTCCAGAATTTTACTGGACTTACTGCTGCTCTTTAACATGCATATCTCAACACACTGGTCAGAAACACCTTCCATTTTTTCCCAGCCAAACAACTGCAGCTTCCTTAAATATGGACCCAGTCATGACGACTCATGCTTTAGTCATCTCAAGGCTGACTACTGCAGAGTGGTCTACCTTGGCCTGGTTGTGATCATCACAGGGTAAACTGGAGTCTTGACAATTTAAGCAGAATGAATGAATGAATGACTCATCTTTCCCAAGGCCTTGCTATAATAATGGAGGCCACCAACCAGCCTCCATTTTTTAAATTATTATTACTACTATTATATCCCTGCTATCAATGGGAAGAAGCAGAGAATTTGGTTCTACAATGGCTATGAAAGATGCTATTCTTTTAATGGGTGCCCAGAAATTCCAGCTGTGAGCACATTATGAAACCATAGATCAGGAGTGTCAAATCCATTAATTGGAGAATGCAGAATTTAAGGGGTGAGCTGGAACATAAGTTCAGGATTCCATGCTACCTTAAATCCCCAACAGATTTCCCACTAATGTCAACAGCACATTTGCACACAGACCAAGGATAGAATATGTCATGGACTTCATTTAGTAACTACAATGAATTATTTGGCCAGTACTTTATATGTTACAGTTCTGGGCAACTGCACTTATATTCCCTTCCATAGTTCCTCCAAGGAACCATTCTAGGCTCCCAGCTCCTCAGCCGTCACCTCCCTCGAGTACAGACCTGCTGCACAGCTCCCCACCTATACTGTGATATCCCGAGCAAGACAGATTGCCTAAAAGACCAGCCAGTATCTGTGCTTTGCTTTCTCTCTAGAGGTTATAAACAGGATAATGCGTGCAGTTGCAAGTTACCACAGCTCTTCATCAGCAAGCACATTTATCCTTAAGGTGAAAGCATTTCAGAGAAACCAATACAAGAACCTACAAGCTTGCCTTGGATCACACAAACTCAAATCTCAGGCTCTGGTAGGGGTCAAGCCCCTGGGGGTTTCTCACCTTCCACTGCAGCATGGAACATGGGTCACTTGCAGGTTTAAACCAGGGCTATCAAGCTATTAAAATTAATCACGCTGTTAATAATAGAAAACCATTTAAATATTTTTTGATGTTTTCTACATTGTCAAATATTTTTATTTCAATTACAACACAGAATACAAAGTGTACAATGCTCACTTTATATTTATTTTATTACAAATATTTGCATTGTAAAAAATAGTATTTTTCAATTCACCGAATACAAGTACCATAGTGAAATCTCTAGCATCAAAGAGAAACTTACAAATGTAGAATTATGTACAAAAAATAACTGCATTCAAAAATGAAACAAACAATGGAGAACTTTAGAGCCTAGAAAGTCCGCTCAGTCCTACTTCTTGTACAGCCAATTGCTCAGACAAGTTTGTTTACATTTGCAGGAGATAGTTCTGCCCACTTCTTGTTTACAATGTTATCTGAAAGTGAGAACAGGTATTCATATGGCACTGTTATAGCCGGTGTCGCAAGATATTTACATGCCAGATATGCTAAAGATTCATATGTCCCTTCATGCTTCAACCGCCATTCCAGAAGACATGCATCCATACTGATCATGGGTTCTGCTAGATAACAATCCAAAGCAGTGCGGACTGACGCATGTTCATTTTCATCATCTGAGTCAGATGCCACCAGGAGAAGGTTGATTTTCCTTTTTGGTGGTTTGGATTCTGTAGTTACCGCATCGGAGTGTTGCGCTTTTAAGACTTTTGAAAGCATGCTCCACACTTCATTCCTCTCAGATTTCGGAAGGCACTTCAGATTCTTAAACCTTGGGTCAAGTGCTGTAGCTGTCTTTAGAAATTTCACATTTGACAAAATGCAAAAGGTACCAATCTTCAGTGAAAGTGTTCTTAAAAATCAACAACAACATGTGCAGGGTCATCATCTGAGACTGCTATAACATGAAATATGCAGAAGAATGCAGGTAAAATAGCAGGAAACATACAATTCTCCCCCAAGGAGTTCAGTCAAATTTAATTAATGCTTAAAAAAAAACACAAGAAGACCATCATCAGCTTGGAAGCACGTCCTATGGAATGGTGACCGAAGCATAAAGAGGCATAGGAACGTTTAGCATATCTGGTATGTAAATACCTTGCAATGCCGGCTACAAAAATGCCACGTGAATGCCTGTTCTCACGTTCAGGTGACATTGTAAATAAGAAGCAGACAGCATTATCTCTTGTAAATGTAAACAAACTTGTTTATCTTAGCAACTGGCTGAACAAGAAGTAAGACTGAGTGGACTTCTAGACTCTAAAGTTTTGCGTTGCTTTGGTTTTGAGTGGTTATGTACCAAAAAAGTTTACATTTGTAAGTTGTACTTTTATGATAAAGATTGCACTACAGTACTTGTATGAGGTGAACTGAAAAAAACTATTTCTTTTTATCATTTTTACAGTGCAAATATTTGTAATCATAAAGTGAGTATTGTACACTTTGTATTCTGTGTTATAACTGAAATATATTTGAAAAATGTAGAAAAACATCCAAAAAATATTTAATACATTTCAATTGGTATTCTGTTTAACAGTGCAATTAAAACTGCCATTAATATAATTTTTTTAATTGCAATTAATTTGAGTTAATCACGTGACTTAACTGTGATTAACTGACAGCCCTAGTTTAAACTAGTGTAAATGATGGATTCTCTAACTTGAAATCTTTAAATCATGATTAGAGGACATCAGTAACTTAGACAGAGGTTACAGGGATCTATTACAGGAGTGGATGGGTGGGTGAGGTTCTGTGGCCTGCAATGTGCAGGAGGTCAGACTAGAGGATCATGACGGCTCCTTCGGACCTTGACATCTATAAAACCTGCCACTGGGTTTTCCCCATGGTTTCAAGTTCATAACTGTCTCTGATTCAGAACCAGAACTGAGAATAATTCAGTCTTTCCTTCATACAACTTGGGCCTTTGATCTTGGCCTCATGCAGCAGGTGATCAGCAGACAATGGCCCATGCCTCGGCTGGGGTTTTACATAACCAGAGGTGGCACAGTTGCCTTCACCTGCCCGTAGATATTCCTAGGCAAACCACTCAACACAAAGTCCATTCTTGGCTGGCACGTTGTTCAATATAGTCCTTGGAACCTTGAAGTCTCCCATGTGTTTTATCTTCCCCCTCAAGAGGTTACATACAAGCCCAGCCCACAATAATACATAAACCAGTCACTTAATACAATGGACTCTAAAGATACTTAAAATTAATTCAATAAGGTCCTAAAGATATTGCTGGCAATTGCCATATCTATCACACTTTACTGTTGCATTCGGCAAGGGAAGAGTGCCCAACTTTAGAACCAGCAACATTTCTATCCTCTCCTCCCCCCCCATCCTCCTTTCTGTTTCCCCCCCCCCCCCCCGACAATCTGTATTTCCTCCCCTAGCAACACCTGGGCTCTTCACTCAAACCACTTTCCCTATTCAATCCACCAAAATGTTTACCAAAGAGTTAATGCTTAAGTGTCATTGGACTTGAGAGCTAACACACTAGTGAAATGAGTTGAAGGCAGAAGGAAGGTTGCATCTCTGGACTATGGTTTTAAGGCAAACCGAGGCAGATGTGTCTGCATTGGTTAAGCTCAGTTCACACATTTGCACATCTTCACAGCCATGGAAGCTAGAAATTTATTGTTTATACACATTTTCCTGGAATCACAGACTTGAATCCAAACCAGACTAACTTCATTTTTCATGGTTTCAAGGCAAATACTGTACAATGAATTTCATTAAGTTTGTGGGCAGATCTTTCAAATGTCAAACAACAAAAATTCTAGTCTCTTATCTGCTCTAAATGGACATTTCTTTAACACCACTTTTCATGGAAGAAAAGGGACTCTGGGTTAAGCCTACCTCACTACCTTTCAGTGTCCTAGCTGTCAGATACTGAATGGCACCGTTTAGCCAGAACACAATGGAACAGTATTCCAGTTCCACTACACCACTATGCCCCACCCCCTGAAGTATGGGGGTGGGGTTGGAGTGCCAGGCTGGTGGGCTGACACTGCACTTTAAGACTACACCACTGCACAGTCTCACCTCATAGTTTGTTATATTTCAGTGGTGCTTTATGTAGTTTGTAAAGCACTTGGGGACTCTTTAGGATCAAAATTTCAGACTCTGGGCTGCCAAATTGAGGTCAGAGGAGTTATATGAGGGGTTACAGAACTAAGAGGCCCACTAAAGAGACACCTGTCAGCACTATCATAATCTACATTCAGACAAAATCACAGGGGGAAGACAGTTCTCACTGACAAGAGAGTGTACTGATTGCAACTTTCAAAATACCAAAATTCCAATACCAAAACAAAGAACATCAAATTCAATAACAGCTTTAAAGAAAAATTCTTCTCCTCCTCAATCCCATATTTGTTACCCTTTCCAGTTTTTGCACCTTTAATAGCCATAACTAATACCCTATCAATTCACCTGGTCTGTATGAACAACTAGTGCGTGCCATGGAGTTCTTAGAAGTTTGCACGTACCGTTACCTTTAGTAGGGAGGTGCCATGCAGAGAGACAACATGTTGTCCCAGCATGCAATGCTCCTTCCTGATAAGACTGGAGAACAGCTCAAATCAAAAGGATCATTGCAAACTGGTATCTGTTGTCTCAGCAGGTGGTGCTGTGCATCTGTATTAGAGCTGATTGCAGCTGCCTTCATCTCTGTTTTATGCAAATTTGCTGCAGCAATTAGGCTTCTGCCAAGCTGCCAGAACAGTCCACCATCTGTGTGTAGATCAGGACACAAACTTCATAGTTTAGGAACTTGTATTAAAAACACCTGAACATGAGAGCAGTATTGGAGTTCTCTCCTCTGAAGAGAGCAAATGTTAAATTAAAAAAAAACCACACACCCACAGTCCTGATGTAAGTTGTGTTTTCTGCTATGACTCGATACTATTTCTTTGCAGATTTCAATATCACTGAAGTTATTCAACCCCTTCAGGGTTTTTACAGCACGCAGGTCTCTTGAGGGGATAGCAACATAACCCCAATAGTTTAACAAGCACTTGAAAAGAGGGTAAGGGGAATCTTGTGCTGAACTGCAGGCCTGGGAAATGGGATATGGCTCTGCAACAGACTCACTGTGTGACCTTGGGCAAGTCACCTCCCCCTTTGTAAAATCGTGATCATCTTTTCTTTTTTCCACCCTTTGTCTGTTTTGTGCATTTAGATTATAAACTTTTTTGGGGCAGGGCCTCTCTCTTACTGTGTATATACAGGGCCCTAAACTCAGCTAGGTCTTTAGGTGTTATTATAAAAAAAACAAAAATAATCCATGTGGAAAGAAGGCAGTGTATTACAAAAAAGTAGATGAATTATTGGAATAGAGGTTATTCCTCTTTGAGCAGGAAGTAGATGTGTGTGACCTTGCAGTAGACTTAGAATGTGATTTAAATAATAAATAATAATATACAGATAATACCAATGTCTATTTATGCATTTTTATGTATTTAAATTTTCATAGCTGCAGGAAATTATGGAGGGAATCAGACAACGGGTGACAGATAATTTAATGACAGCAGATACGGAGATTCAAAAAGTTAAAGCTTTATAACTGTTAAAGCACAAGTTTCAGCATCACATCAATATACAAAATAAATATCCTTAAATCAAAATCTGATAAGTCCTCCAGCAGCATTTTTCTTACTTTGCCTTTGTAAATTTCAATTATTATTGATGAGGAAATGTCCACTGCACCATACACACACAAACCAATAAAAAAACATTTACCAGCATTTACCAATACAAGTCTAATCCTTCCAGGCTATCTTTAAGAGTGTTTCAGATACCTTTGATAGGTTGAATCTTATACATTTATAAATACACTACCACTATGCCATATATAGACTTCACAAAGTTACACATTCAAAAGGATTGTACTCTCCAACACTCTATGGCAGCGGTCCCCAACCTTAGGACCGTGGCAGCGGTCGAGCAACCGCCGAAATGCCACTGAAATTCAGCGGCATTTCAGCAGCAACGCCTCTGGATGACGTCGCTTGTCGGCGGCAAGCAGCGTCATCCAGAGGCATCGCTGCCGAAATGCCGCCAAATTTTGGCGGCATTTCAGCAGATTCTCGACTGCCAGCCAGACCTCTGCTTTATGGATTCGCTGCTTTCTACAGCAGTGGGGTCCTCCCCTGTAACAAGCTACAAACAAGTCTGAATTTTAAAGACAGAGAAGTTAAAGAAAGAGGAGAAACCTTTTCAAAAGATTAGGAAGGGGATCTCTGCTGCCACTCAGGTAGTTGTGTGTCAAGTCCCAATCAAAGACCTCTGATTCCATAACACTGTCATGATGTAATGATTTAGGACAGTGAGGGCAATCAAGCCACCACAGCTGGTGTCATGGCTGCCATTATACTATGAAACACTGATTGCTTTTTAAGTGAAAAAAGTTCTCTCACATGAAATTCTTAAATTTCTTCCATGTTATTCTGTGGCTCCTAAAAACAGACCTGTTTTCTAAGCAGAGCATAACCAATATTTAAACAGTACAGGAAATAGTGCTATTTTAACTGAAAATAAATCTGTCAGCAAGGAGTCACAGGGAGAGCTACACTTCAGACTTTTCAGGTTCTTATTAAAAAATATAAATTAAAGTCAACATGTTCACTTCATTTGCAACATCTGTTTGCTATTTCATTATTAATACACATACAGGGGGCCCCCCAATTCAGGCTGGGTTCACTCCTAAAAACCTTTCAGCTATATTGCATTATAATTGGTCTAAATTGTACAGAATAACAGAAGTATTACCAAAAAAGTCTGAGTGCACTAGGTCACAAGCAGAGAGATTTAAAGGCTTGCAAAGCTTTTGGATTGGGGTACATTTTGTGTAGGAAGAAGACAGTGTATTTTATAACAGGTTAAGCAGGGAGAAGTTATGAAAATACACACTTCTTAAAAACCTTACAGACTGCTGTGATCTGGTCAGGTTCAGTACTCTCTGCAGCCTATGGAAAAATTCCATTTGATTTCAGTGGGCTTTGGATTTGATCTGTAGTGTACTACCGCAGGCTCCACCTTAAAAAAGGTCTATGGTTGTGTGGCAACAGTGAAAGTCATCCAAAACAACCTTAGTTCTACTTTATACCTCTGCCAACCTCTTCCATGTGACCATTTGAACCGAATTCTGTTAAAGATATTTTCATAAGGACTTCAATAAGTTCACTCCCAAAGAACGAGAGGCTCTTTAAGGCAGGGAAGCCACTATATTTGTTCAGATTGCACCCAGACTGAACTACAACACACCAGGTTTAAATGTTTGTCGAGACACTAAAAGATTTTCAACACCCAGCAGAAGCCACTGAAAGCTACTTGGTGCTGATCTCTTTTTAAAATCTGCCTATATATGTGGTCTTTTGCACTTAACTCCACCGTGCTCTTACCATGTAAATCTCATAATTTAAGGTTCTGTGTTTAGGAGATTTGTATTTTTGATACAGTTACTGTATTTCTAACAAAAGGTATGTTTGGAGATGTGTACCAGTCATGGCCTTTGTGCATCCACGAGAATTAACACAAAGCTGGAGTTTGGTTTAAATGATATTGTAGTGTCTGATTAAGTGTAAGGGAGACTAGTAGACTGTTTTGGAGTTGGTGATTACCCCATGTTCTCTGGGGAGAAGACTGACAGTTTCTGGCTCTTCTTTTAGTGAAACAATATTAATATTGTTAATATTAGGATCATTAGGTCTTTCATCTATGGATTTTGAAGTGCTTTACAGAGGACAGCAAGTATCATTATCCCCATTTTACAGACAGGTAAACTAAGGTACAAAGGTGAAGTGACTTGCCAGGTAGGGTTGCTTGAGGGTCCTTGACTGTGCATGTCCCCGCTTTGTAGTGTTTGGAAGGTTGGGTTTAAACTGAACCTTAAACCTTGAAAATCTGAAGTTAGGGATTGAGGGGGTTGGTCCCCAAAGGGCACATAATATTAAGGATTTTTCCACCAAAAAAGAAAAGCTAGCTCTCAAATCAATTTGAGAGGGGGGGGGGCAGGAAATTGCTCAGAAGCCTTAGTGGAGTGTGCACGCTCCATAAGGAGAGAAAGACTGCTCCCCCAGTGCACAACGCACACCTCACCAGACGTGGTTCTCTATCACCCTTCATTTGAGCCACAAGAGCTGAATATCTCAATAATCCCCCTGCACCACAATCAGCAAAATACATCTCTCCACTGAGATCAACCAATTTGGAATTTCTAGGCCAAGTCATTTGACCAGATAAAAAGTTAGAAGGTTTCACTTTTGGAAAATTCTACTTCAGATTCTGAACACTATTTCCTAGGTTTCTTCTGGAAAGTTTAGCCCACAGTAGATAGCTTGTCCTAAGAATGACATTTAATGTTTCAGGTACATCAGCTTGGTTTAGGTGAAGATAGGGTATGTGTTAAAGTCAGGTTTAAGGCTGAAGAAAGTAGTGTCCTTACGTAATGTACTTTTTGATGGATAAATGCATTTATCCAACACAACAGAGATATCTTTAGGAGGGATGCCAACTCCATACCCTACTCATTACCATTCCTTTCAGGCAGGAGTTTGAGCAAATTGATAAGCATTACACTGTGCTCTGAAGGTCAGACCTGGGCTCTGACAAGACAACATGCAGCAGCAAGACACCTCTCTGCATAACATGTTAAGGTTTGTGTGTCCAGGATAGGGTCTCTTCTGCCCCGACAGAAATAAGTCTCTACCTCACCCTCCCTTTCTCCTGATTTGCCCTTGCTTTCTTCTTGGCCTACATTGTTACTGAGTAGCTAGTAGAGTGAGGTCAATTGGGTCAGTACCAGGCTGGTCAAGGTTTCCTGCCAGGTCTCAGAGATGCAGATGTTTTGTCTAATCAGCTTGTGAAAGATACTAGCTTATCTGACAAGCAACTTTGCATTCCTCAGCAAGACCTTAAAGTGTCTGGCTGTGGATACCTACTCACTTTGCCTGCTGCCTTGTGGATGTGGGGGAAGTTAAAGGAGCTGGCTGTGTGCCTGCGAGACAAAGCACCTGAGTGAAAAACAGCTGGCTGGAGCTTAACCCAGGCAAGAAAGAGGTGGTAAGCTTAGATTAGCTAGTTTAGACCCCCACAACCATACCAACAATCAGGGGTATTTGCCCTTCAACTGCAAAACACTACAATTCAAAGAGTCACTAGATCAACTGTCTCTGCTGCATAAAAGCTAGGTAACAACAGGAAGGTCTCTCCACCCCTGGCTAGTCAGAAGACTAGATACACTACTCTGAGAAGGCTTAGCAACCACAGCCCATATGTTTATCAGCTAATGTTGCTTGCTCTACCTCTAATTAATGGTCAAGATCAGTAGAAAAGACCAGAATAAGTTCTAGCCTGACTTTTCTTAGCCTGATGCAACATACCTGACAGAAGCCTATTCACCGTATCAGAAGCTAAAAAAGAGGAAGGAGAAGGAAGAAAGTAGCAGGGAGAGAGGAACCATCTCCATGTGTGAGCAGCCCAACACTAGGGGAGTGAGAACAGAGACCAAATGATTATTTTCTTATGCTTCTATTTCTGTATCTTGGCACCTTTATATTGAGTGGGATGGGGTCCCAGCATCTACAAATGCCTCCTATGCCCACACATTGATATTAACATTGCCTTCCCAGCTCAAGGAAAGGTGCTCCAACGGCATTTTAAGGAGGTAGTTCTTAACAGGTGATTGGTGATGGTTTAAGAGGACCACAGTGGAACAGTTTAAATATCAATAAAGTATCAAGCAGAAGAAAAATAAGAATTTTATCAGAAGTTAAAATCATCAAACAAATAAGTTAACCAATCACATTCTAAAGTAGGCCCTGGTCTTGCAAGGAGAACTGCATGGTAGACTCCTGCACCCATGAGGAGTTGCAGTTCCCTTTGCATGGTCTTGGTCTACAATGCAAAAAATATGTATGTTTGACCCACAAACAAGATGCTGTTTTATTGTCCCTCACTCCTTCTCATCCACAACATATACAAAGCACAACATGCAGCAATAGAATCCATAAGGCACTCACTCGTGAACTCTGTTGTCTCCATACAAGTCACTTAACCCAAAGCTGACATAATGCCAGTGCTCAGGAACATTCAACGCTGGGTTTCCCAAGTTCCTGTACATGCTAACGTAGTCCAGAGGATCTGGTCCCCCCAACCTGTAAAAAAAAAAAACAAAAACAAAAGGAAGTTCCAGTATAATATTGGAGAAAGACAATTTTAACTGTTTTACATGCTCAGTATTATTAGTCCTATATATTTTTTAAAAAAAGAAAGCTATGCATACAAAGGTGAATTTTTCCATGTATTATCACAACTGTCTTGTTATGACACTTTCAGCTGTGCTTTTTATTTTCATGGGAGTCTTGAAAGGCTGTCTTATGCTAAATTAATCTGAAGTCTGCACAGATGCTGGTATGGGCCTTTTAGACAAAGGCCTGCTTCAAATCACTGCAAGTGACAAAAATGAAATTAGCATATCCGAATTCCCTCTAGAGAAAATAAAGAATAAGGCCAAGTTAAATCCAGAGTTTTAAGCATAGGAAGACAGGGTGCATGCATCTCATATGCTGAGTGTTTTTAAAGTTAAAGCATGAAACTGTCTGGAGGACCATTACTAAAAAAAGTTTCCACAAAACATCCAAAGATGATTGAAACATAATAGAAAAGTGGTGATAGCAATACTCACACTGCAAACCTTTAGCTCAGTTCAGAAATGTATACTCCCACTTTTTCTAAGTTATTCTATTTCTTAAAGTAGAATTAGAAAAGATTGAGTTTTAAGAGAATATTGCATATGTTTGAAAGCAAACAAAATGTGAATACTGGAGACAAAAGTCATTCTCTCTGCAAAGTTATGTTATTAATGTCTTCTTAGTACACTAAGAATGTCAATTTTAAAAACATATCCCACAGCATCAAGTTAAATATTAGAATTGGTTGCATAGTGGAACACTACTTACAGTCAGAATATAGCAACTAGCAGACTACTTAATGGAATAATCCATTTTATATAAAAATGGAATTTGCAGAATATTTTACTGCTGTAAGACGAAAAAGAAATTTGGTTGACACTAACAAAGTTAGTGGCCTCATTAGCAATTTGTAGTCACATCTGGCTGTGCAGAGAGAAAGGTAACTCCCCCATCAATACGAGAAAACGTGCCAAACTGTTTTCCTTGCTATTTGTACTATCATAAAACAGAAAGGACAGATGAAGACAAGAAGAAACAAGATGTCAGCCACGTTTATGGAACAGAGCAAATAGCTGTTTAACCATTTCCTGTCTGACCTGCTTTCTGGTCAAAACAAAAATACTCTGTTATCCAAAACAAATGTAAAAAGATCCAAACAAAAAAAAGGCAAGGAACTAAAATGGCCACATACAACCATACCTCTTCTTATACCCTAGCCCCCAACTCTTTGTATGTTGTCCGGTCAAGCCCCGATCCTGTAATTTGTTGCTCACAGGTATATCAGGGCCCTAGACTGTAATTTCATCAGGGCAGAGGCTTGTCTGTAAGTACACTCTGCATGCTATACAAATAATTCACCAGAACAATCCATATATTGCATAAATATCTGAATCATCATTATTTTCGGCCTTCCAAATACCTCTTCAAATACTGTCCTCGGCAGGAGTTTGCTATAATGCACGCTTTGCAATTGTACTGTAATCTTCATTTCTCCATATAAAGGTTCCGACAAAAAGTTGTGATAAACGGAAGTGTTTAGAATTTTTTTGAAAATTCTAATTGCATAAAGTTAACACGTTAGCACAGGAAATAAATGTGTTACACCACGTTCAGTTGGATAGGGGATGTGAGCAATAAGGTTAGCCTCAGGGAGAAACTGTACTTGCATGAAGAATTCCCTGTTGACCAATGTTAAACTTCCTGGGCTTCTGTCATGGAGAAATACCTGACGAAGTATTCAGCTAGAGCAGTGGTTCTCAACCTATTTACCATCGGAGGCCCCAATGTGTTATGTGGGCTGCATCCAATATTACCTGTATGGCCCTGAGGATGTCACATAGGCCGCACCTCTGTGCTGACTGGGCCGCAAGTTGAGAACCACTGAGCTAGAGCCTCCTAAGGGATGATTAGTGAAAGGAGGTAACATGATACATTCATTAGAAAAGGAACTAATATAGCACTACAAGAAAAATGCCTTGAAACTATAAAATATGGCAGGAAACAGACTGTGAAAGAATGAAGCTGAAACAGTCACCCTCAATTCTACAAAAACTTTGAACACTTTTCTACTAAAGCAAGGAATATAACTAACAATGCTGCTCTATTGCCTGCAATTTTATGTTCTGAAAGAATGTTACTTCAGAAATATTTAACCACTTCTCTTAATAAGAGCAATCATCTGAAGATTACAAAGAAGAAATTTCCACTCACATAGGTACAGGAGTGCTTCCAAAAGCTCTGAGAGCTATCTGGATTAATTTCCAAAAATATGCAAATGAAACATGTTAAAAGGACACACCTGTCGCAAGAAGTATTTTTCATCCATCAGTTTTTCCCCCCCTCAAGAGGGAGCATGTCACTTGGTTTTGCTGGATGTTTACATAGATACTTGCCTTGATTTGCAAGCCAGAAAACCCTTTAAATACTGCAATACTCTTAAAAAAAAAGTTGTGATTTTTTTTTTATTTAAAAAGAGACTGATTATGTATAATTAAAAACTGATTAGCTTTGCAATATTATTCCTGAGGCACTGAGCTAGTTCTTCTTTTAATCTAAACCAGTGATATTCAGACCTCAGTGGTTCAGGAGCTAAGTTAGAGATCAACATTACCCAAAAGAACCACAGTGCTGTGAATTCATTGTCCCATTTACTATTACTATATAAAAATAAAATGTAAATGAAACAATTATTCTCACAGCAAAACTGACCAAATAATCTTTTGCAAACTATAATTGGTTAACAACATAGTAAAAGCATCCTGATGTATTAATAACTTAGGCTGGTTAATAATTACATCACACCGTGTTTTAATATCATGTGCACATTAAAGAGCCACTTCCAGCTCACAAGCCTCAATCTGACTATCACTGATCTAGCTTACGGCCCAGAGGGATGAGGGCAGAAGACAACATACGCACAAGTGAACAACAGCAGTGAATTCAGCAAAGTTTTCACAAATGTTTAAAGACTCCCACACATAGGTCATCTCCCCTTCATGACACTAGGTCTACTCTAGCCCTTGTGCTAAAACCTCCTCTGGGAGGCAGCTGTGGTGTATACATTGCACCACTGGTGCTCTGTCAGTGCTAGAGGAACTCCTACTATTATAATGACCACCACTTAAACTGCACACATGGTAACAATGGTGATAAACATCAGAGCCCACCTCAGATCTGACCACAGAAAAGCAACAGTATCATCCCTGCCACTAGCTCCTTTCCCAGGATCTAGGAGGTTAGTGCACACAGATCTCATTCAATCAGCACCTTGGTATTTATTTATTCCTAAAAACCAAAGAGGGCTTCATCATCATCACCACAGATCCAAATCTACCTTCGTCTCACACAAATCTTGGGTCATTCCAGTCGACATTGGCATAAACTGATGACAGAAGAGAAATACTGACTCCTAAACAGAAGTGACTGGAAATTCTTGTCGCACTTGAATGCTTAAAGGAAGGCATCTAAATCTATATTGCTGTAACTGTAGTGACCTGATCTGCCCACTTACGTTAGGTACCAAACTTGGACAACGTTAGCCTGCACTCACATGGAAAAAAAAAACAACCATTTTTATTCCAAGCTTCCTCAGATATTCCACAATTTTAGATCTACATCCCAGATTTGGATTAGCAGCCAATGAACCTACAAGAATCAGACTCTTCTCCAAAAAGCACTGGTCTAGATTCTCACAAGAGCAGTGCATCTTTGTAAGGGTACCAGTCACTGCCTGGTTCTGTCAGAGATGGGTACAGGAAGAACCACTTTTCTATTTCTACCTAGCCAGAGGCAGACCTGATGAAATTAAAGGGAAAAATGCCAGAATGCAGAGAGGCTTAATTAAACTTTTTCAAAGCACCAGAAAAAGTTCTGTAGGGAAAAATCCTAAACCTGCACCAGCCAGGATGACCCACTACAGATTTCCAAACCGGGGTCTGTGGACCCCCAGCTGTCCACAGAGAGGGAACAGCGTGCCAAGGCCTGGCTCTCCTTGGTGCCAAGTGAGGGTAGATTAAAACGAAGAATAAGAGTAGATCGCAAAATTAACTCCCCTCAGAACAATGCACCACCTCACGACACCCCCCCATCCTCTCTCACAGACCCAGCCAACTCTCCCCACTCAGGGAGCCTCCCCCAGCATCTCCCTTTCCCACCCAGGGAGCCCCCCATTCAAGGCCCCCTAACCTGGTCCAGCCCCCCATTCACCCAGGGCCCCTCTGGCCCAGCCCCCCCAACCAGGATCCCCTTCAGGGAGCCTGCCCTCCCTGACTTAAGATCCTCCCCATCCTTCCCCCCCCCCAACCAGGGAGCCCAGCCCTGCCACTCAGGACACCCCCCCCAACCAGGGCCCCCCACTCAGGATCACCCCCTCCCACTCAAGACCCCCTAGCATGGCCCAGCCCCCCACTCACCCAGAGCCCCCCCAGCATCTCCCCGTCCCAGCCCTCCCACGCTCTGGCCGCCCCCCGGCCGGACCCCCCCCGCAGGATCCCCCCGTCCCGGGCCCCCCCCCGCTCAGGGCGCCCCCCCCCACCGGATCCGTCCCGGCCCCCTCCCCCCCGCTCAGGGCGCCCCCCCCCCCGCTCAGGGCGCCCCCCCCGCTCAGGGCGCCCCTGGCCCCGGCCCCCCACACTCAGGGCCCCTCCCCCCGCAGGATCCCCCCGTCCCGGGCCCCCCCACGCTCAGGGCGCCCCCCCCGCAGGATCCCCCCCCGCTCAGGGCGCCCCCCCCCACAGGATCCGTCCCGGCCCCCCCGGCTCTCACCAGTACTTGAGGATGGCGGTGACCTGCAGCGGGTTGGGCTGCTCGGGGTAGAGGCGGCGGCACTCGCCGTAGATGCCGTGCAGCCCCGGGGGGAAGAGCGCGGGGAAGGAGCCGGGCCCGGCCCCGGGGGGGGGCCCGCCAGGCCGCGCGCCCTCCATGGGGCCGCCGCTCCGAGCGGGACGGGCTGGGGGGAGGGTCCCTGCGCCGCGCTCTGGGATACGGGGGGAACCGGCCCAGGCGGCTGCTCCGGGCTCCGGCTCGCCACACACCCGGCCCAGGCGGCTCGGTCCACCGGCGGCTCCCGAGGACTTTGACTGGCGGGCGGCCCCGCCAATGGCAGCGCAGGAGGCCAGGCCTCCTCGCCCAGCCCGGCCCCACCCCCTGCTGAGGCGGAGGGAGGCGCGTGCGCGACCCCTAGCGGCGGCGGCCTGCGGCTGCAGCAGCGGGATTGGGGAGAGTGAGGCCCTCTAGGGGCGGGGAGGGGGGTATGGCAGGAACTAGGGGAGATGGGGCGCTATGGGGCCCTGTGGGGAGGAGGGAGCTATAGGGGCCCTATAGCAGAGGAGGGGAGTGATGCGGGCCCTATGGAAACGAATAGGGGAGGAGAGAAGTGATGAGAGTTGGTCCTATGGGGGGAGAAGAATGGGGGCCCAATAGGGCAGGAGGGGAGCTATGGGGACTCTGTGGGGGGACACTGGAGCCCTATAGAGGAGGAGGAGAGGTGTGGGGGCCCTATGGGGGGTGATTAGGAGGAAGGGGAAGAATGTACCCTATAGGGAAGAATAGAGCAGGAGTTATAGGGGCCACATGCTGGAAGAATGAGGCCCTATAGGGTGTGAGTAGAGGAGTGGGTGGGGAAGCTATAGGGACCATTTGGGAAGAGGAATGGATCCTAGGATTGGAGAACCCCCTAAGGCTGGTAATAGGTCCCCTTAGAGCAGTGGTTCCCAAACTTTAACAGGTCGTGAACCCCTTTCACTAAAATATCATATCTTGTGAACCCCCTCCTAAAAATTAATATTTCCATGGATTTTCTCCTTTACCTGAGCATAAATTATAGAAGCAGTGATCTTGGAAATAACTTGTTTTTTTTATGACACACTTATTACACACTATTTATTATTACATGATTATTTATCATTACATTGTAAATTTTATTACATTATGACTACAGCAACATTCTTCCAAGATTTCACTTTTGTAGCTCATATCACTTCAATTATATGTTTCATCAATGAGTACCAGACGTGAAACAACATGAAGGTATTTAAGAAGCCAACTCAAATAAAGAGTTCCTCCTACAAGCATTTGGGTCTTGACCAGTCCAGGCAAACAACACACAACTACAATAAAGCTTAAACTTGTTGTGCCAGGAAGTCATGGTCATGAGGCTCAGGCTGACAGCCCCCACAGATGGCTCTATGTCCCGAGGGTTGGCTCTGTCCACCATTACAGAATTTTTTTCTGAGAACCCCCTGATACATTTCACGAGCCCCCAAGGGTTCACGAACCCCAGTTTGGGAACCACTGCCTTAGAGGCCAGTGAGGTCCTAGGCAATACTGGTGGCTACTAGACTCCAAGCACAACTAAGAGACTGTATTAAGGCTATGGGAGACCAACTCATAGTTTTCAGTGGTGGCCCATTCTTCCCCCTAATCCCACATGGTGGCCTACACTAGCAGCAGCTGGGCAATTTGTGACATACACCCTGTTCTTTTGCTATGGACATTCAGCGTGGGAGGAAGATACCCAGTGATCCCTGATCAGGTGTTAATTTGGGTCTCTGCTACGGAGTAGAATAGGCAAAGACAAAGACTTCATCTCTGCTACCCACAGCCCAGGGGTCCTGAGTGAAGCTACATGGCATCCTCCGCATCCTCCTCCCCATTCTCCCTCATAGAACCCCATTCTTTCCCCAAAGGGCCCAGATAGCTCCCCTCCTCCCCACTTACGGCCCCATCGCATGCTGAGATCAGAGCCTGCATCTCTGTACTAAAGTTGAGGGCAGTTACAAACTGCCCCTGGAACACTGCCCAGTGTGTAACAAGTTGGTAATTCTTGCCATAGATGACCTGAGGCAGGGTCTCTCTGAGAACCTTCCCCCCTGCTGTCAGAACTCACTTGCTAATTGACACACCCATAGAGATTATTGCCCCTCAAAGAAGTTGTAGACTCTCAGACTGCTGCACTGGGCAACACAGTATGGGGAGGAGGTGAGCAGCCCCCAGTGGTGAAAGAACAGGCTAAAGACTATTTAGAAAAGCTGGACATGCACAAGTCCGTGGGTCCAGATCTAACGCATCCAAGGGTGCTGAGGGAGTTGGCTGATGTGATTGCAGAGCCATTGGCCATTATCTTTGAAAATTCATGGCGACTGGGGGAGGTCCCAGATGAAAGTGGATAGAAAGCTGGCTAGATTGTCGGGCTCAACGGGTAGTGATCAACGACCTGATGTCTAGTTGGCAGCCGGTATCAAGCTGGTTTTGTTCAACATCTTTATTAATTATCTGGATGATGGGATGAATTGCTCCCTCGGCAAGTTTGCAGATGACACTAAGCTGGGGGGAGAGGTAGATATGATGGAGGGTAGGGATAGGGTCCAGAGTGACCTAGACAAGTTGAAGGATTGGGCCAAAAAGAAATCTGTTGAGGTTCAACAAGGACATGTGCAGAGTCCTGTGCTTAGGAAGGAAGAATCTCATGCACCGCTACCGACTGGCTAAGCAGCAGTTCTGCAGAAAAAGACCTGCGGATTACAGTGGACAAGAAGCTGGATATGAGTCAGCAGTGTGCCCTTGTTGCCAAGAAGGCCAATGGCATATTGGGCTGTATTAGTAGGAGCATTGCCAGCAGATCGAGGGAAGTGATTATTCCCCTCTATTTGGCACTGGTGAGGCCACACCTGGAGTATTGCACCCAGTTTTGGTCCCCCCCACTACAGAAGGGATGTGGACAAATTGGAGAGAGTCCAGTGGAGGGCAACAGAAATGATTAGGGGGCTGGGGCACATGACTTACGAGGAGAGGCTGAGGGAACTGAGGTTATTTAGTCTGCAGAAGAGAAGAGTGAGGGGGGATTTGATAGCAGCCTTCAACTACCTGAAGGAGGGTTCCAAGAGGATGGAGCTCGGCTGTTCTCAGTGGTGGCAGATGACAGAACAAGGAGCAATGGTCTCAAGTTAAAGTGGAGGAGGTCTAGGTTGGATATTAGGAAACACTATTTCAGTAGGAGGGTGGTGAAGCACTGGAATGGGTTACCTAGGGAGGTGGTGGAATCCCCATCCTTAGAGGTTTTTAAGGACTGGCTTGACAAAGCCTTGGCTGGGATGATTTACTTGGTGTTCGTCCTGCTTTGAGCAGGGGATTGGATTAGATGACCTCCTGTGGTCTCTTCCAACCCTAATATTCTATGATTGTAAGACCAGCTCAGTCAGGGTGGTTAGTATTAGAACATCAGCAGCCTCAGCAGCAGAGGATTTTTTCTTAAGCCCCTGCCTGCACACTCAACTTCTCCCATGTCTCACTCTTATGCCGAGCAAATACAAACAGGTTGTAGGTATTCAAGATTGGGAACAGAATACAGGAACCTTAATGTCACTTAGGAACCTTAATAGTTTTTGTTGTTTTAGAATTCCCCACCTTTAATTACATTGCTCCTATTTTTCCTTTGCATAATTAAATCAGACATTTTTAAAACTGTGATTTTGACTGTCTAACCAAGGCTTTTGCCTGCATACAACACAGAGTGGAGTACTAGTCTACACTATAAACTGGAGCCAGGGCCCTGATCCTGCAAAGTCTTGTGCATGTGCTTAAGTTTATACACTTATGAATAGTCCCATAAGTAGGGCCCTACCAAATTCACAGACATGAAAAACGCATCACGGACCATGAAATCTGGTGTTTTGTGTGCTTTTACCCTATATTATACAGATTTCACCGGGGAGACCAGGGTTTCCAAAACTGGGGTCCGGACCCAAAAGGGAGTTGGGTTGCAGGGTCACCAGGTTATTTTAGGAGGAGTTGCAGTATTGCCACCCTTACTTCTGCGCTGCCTTCAGAGCTGGGCACCTGGCCAACAGCTGTCGCTCTTCAGCCACACAGTTCTGAAGGCAGTGCCCTGCCAGCAGCGCCCTGCCAGCAGCAGTGCAGACGAAGGGGTGGCAATACCATACCATGCCACCCTTACTTCTGTGCTGCTGCCTTCAGAGCTGGGTGGCTGGATAGCGGCAGCTGCTGACTGAGGGCCCAGATCTGCAGGCAGCAGCGCAGAAGTAAGGGTGCCAATACCATACCAGGCCATCCTTACTTCTGTGCTGCTGCTGGGCTCCTGGCTAGCAGCTGCCACTCTCCAGTGAATTTTTTTGAGTTAATCATGTAAGTTAACTGCAATTAGTCAACAGCTCTAATTATTAGCAAATAAAAACAGTTGCTAAGAGATTAGACGATGATACTATGAAGCACTGACTAAGGCTATGTCTACACTAGCACTTTTGTCGGCAAAACTTTTGTCATCAGGGTGTGAAAAAAACCACACCTGAGTGGCAAAAATTTCATCAACAAAAGCACCAGTGTGCACAGCGCTGTGTCGATGGGAGAAGTGCTTAGTTTTGCCTACATAAGTGGTAGCGTAGACGTGGCCTAAGTCTCTCTGGTCACTTATCAGGGTGAACACAAGGCTACGTCTACACTACAGCCTATGACAGGCAAAACAGACCCCGCCCCCACGCACCAGAACCCACCCACTGACTACAATTCCCAAGCTGCCCTGGGCCTCCCCCTCACGTACAGACTACAGTTCCCAGCATGCAGCGCTCATAAAGCGCACAGCGCCCAAGCTGCCCTGCGCTCCCTCTCCGCGCATGCGCCCCGCAGCCCGGGCGGTCGCTCCCTGGCTGGCGGCTGCGGCGAGTCCCCGCTATGGAGTCCTACGATGTGATCGCGAACCAGCCCGTGGTGATAGATAACGTGAGTCCGGGCCCGGGCCCCTCAGGCCGGCACCAGGGCAGGGGAGGCGGGAAAGACACGGCCAGCACGATCCCTTTGTCACCGGGCCCCGCCCTGCCGCTCCCCCTCCCCGGGCGAGTCCCCTCAGCTCCGCCCCGTCCTGATTTCGGGCCCGCCCAGACGCAGCAACGTGTCAACCGAACTCAATGAACACTCTCCTTCCCGCTTTTTCATTGGCTCCCGCGCCTGTCAGTCACCGGAGGAGGGATCACCCTAACCTGCTGGTTCGACCGGTCTTGCCTCCGCGGGGGTGCCCGGCACGAGAGTGTTTTGATGGTCTGATTGGCTCTCTCGGCTGTCACTCGCATGGGATGCCCTGTCCCTGGGCTAAACCTGACGAGCCCCGCCCCTGAGTAATACACATGCAGTGATTGGCTACCATGGCTGTCTATCATAGGAATAGGCTGGGACCCCCTCAAGTTCCATGGTCCATTGCCCTGCCAGGACATCTGACCAGACTGGGCAGGTTTGGGGTGAGGGGCTTGGAGAGGCTCTGCCCTGACCAGGCACCCAGCATGCACTGCTGACGCGCCCAGTAGGAGGTGGACCCTCTTGGAGACACAGCTCCCAGCATGCACTGCTCCATGTTGAGCGCAGAGGAGTACGCCATCTTCATGGGCATCACCGCTCCCAGTGTGCAGCCTGTGGGGACAGCTCCCAGCATGCACTGCTCCATGTTGAGCGCAGAGGAGCACGCCATCTTCATGGGCATAACCGCTCCCAGTGTGCAGCCTGTGGGGACAGCTCCCAGCATGCACTGCTCCATGTTGAGTGCAGAGGAGTACGCCATCTTCATGGGCATCACCGCTCCCAGTGTGCAGCCTGTGGGGACAGCTCCCAGCATGCACTGCTCCATGTTGAGCGCAGAGGAGTACGCCATCTTCATGGGCATCACCGCTCCCAGTGTGCACCCTGTGGGGACAGCTCCCAGCATGCACTGCTCCATGTTGAGCGCAGAGGAGTACGCCATCTTCATGGGCATCACCGCTCCCAGTGTGCAGCCTGTGGGGACAGCTCCCAGCATGCACTGCTCCATGTTGAGCGCAGAGGAGTACGCCATCTTCATGGGCATCACCGCTCCCAGTGTGCACCCTGTGGGGACAGCTCCCAGCATGCACTGCTCCATGTTGAGCGCAGAGGAGCACGCCATCTTCATGGGCATCACCGCTCCCAGTGTGCACCCTGTGGGGACAGCTCCCAGCATGCACTGCTCCATGTTGAGCGCAGAGGAGCACGCCATCTTCATGGGGATAACTGCTCCCAGTGTGCACCCTGTGGGGACAGCTCCCAGCATGCACTGCTCCATGTTGAGCGCAGAGGAGCACGCCATCTTCATGGGGATAACTGCTCCCAGTGTGCAGCCTGTGGGGACAGCTCCCAGCATGCACTGCTCCATGTTGAGCGCAGAAGAGTACGCCATCACCGCTCCCAGTGTGCACCCTGTGGGGACAGCTCCCAGCATGCACTGCTCCATGTTGAGCGCAGAGGAGCACGCCATCTTCATGGGGATAACTGCTCCCAGTGTGCACTCTGTGGGGACAGCTCCCAGCATGCACTGCTCCATGTTGAGCACAGAGGAGTATGCCATCTTCATGGGGATAACCGCTCCCAGTGTGCACCCTGTGGGGACAGCCCCCAGCATGCTCTGCTCCATCTCCAGACCAGTGAGAAGTGAGGCTCATGGGGATGACTGCTCCCAGGACACACTGTACTGCCATGAATTTAACAGTCGGGGCATGGCCTGCAGAGATGATAGGTTCTAGCCCATGGCCCTTCTCATTGATTCAAGCCAGAACTGTAATTTCTATGGAGATACCTCAGGATTATAGATGAGGTTGGCTCCATGCCTTAGTGATGTACGTCAGAGCCCCAGGCAGACAGCAGTTTCGTTAGCTCTGATCCACGGGGCCTCTCAACAACAAGGACTATCCAGTAAAAGGCGAGAGAAGGAGGGGGATGATTTAGAGAGAACCTGATTTGTTACAATAGGCCACACGCTCGGTCTCCTCCCTTCAGCCCCTTGATGCCAATATTCCAAACAAATTGTACTGTCCACATGTCAAATGAGGGGATCCTGCCTGTGCTCTCATCCTTTTCCATCACCTTTGACAAAAGGATTCAGGAGTAATAAATGGGCTTGCTTGCCTAGCAGCTCTGAACACACTCCCTGTTTTCTTGTACCTTGCAACTTTAGACCTTTTAGGCTCACTCTAGACATCCTAGCATGTCTGCCCTTATATTGGGTGATTCCGAATCCCCCCTTATTCCATTTTTACTGTCCATCCCAATTGCCATCTGGAAATCCACCCATCTCTTGAACTCTTTCATACCTCTTTGCCAACGTGCCTTTCCCAGTAACTAATTCCAAATATATTTCAGTGTTGTGACTTGTATGTGTCAGAATGGAAGGCGTGACTCTTGTTTCACTCTGGGGGAAGCATCTCAGATTTCCTGAGGCTCCTGCCATAGTTTGTATTGCTGGCTTTTACCCCCACAGTTGATGTTTCCCTTTAGGATTGAGGAGAAATGCTGTCTGGAAGTTAGACCAAGGGTTTGACTTGGTAGGCCTGGCTTCTTTTCCTTGTAGAGAGAGTTTTCTGAACTGGAATACCATATCTTAACCCTTCAAACTTTGAAACCTGATCCAGACAGTTTGGTCCCCTCATGCCCTATTCTCCCACTAAGTCTGTGTGACCTTGGGCAGGCTGCTTAACCTCTCAGTGCTTTCGTTTTTCCATCAATAAAATGGGAATAGTGGTGCTTACCCACCTTGGCAAAAGGCTTTTGAGCTCCTAGGATGAAAGATGTGGGAGAAATGCAAAGGAAATATTAGAACTTAGTGCTAATAATATGCAGACACTGCTAGGGGCTGAGCAAGGTATAAAGAGGCATATTAGCATATCTGGTTTCACTTTGTCCCTGACTAGTTAAACTGAGATTTTTCGTGGTATATGTGAGAGAAATAATCGAGCAATTTATGTTGTGAGATCAGCATTTTTCACTGGCGAGGCTGCTAGATCAGGATCTTACAGTGACACTGCAATTTTGGGGCTGTCTATGAGTGATAGAGGACAGTGCTAGGAGAAAGAGAGAGAGAGAAAGTGGAAATAATGCAGACAATATACTACTGTTCTGCACTTCTTCATAGTGCCTTTCATCAGAGAGTCTCGAAGGGCCTTGCAGAGTTGGGTGTTATCCTTGTTTTAGGCATGTAAAATGAGGCAGTGAGGATAGAGAACAGACCCAGAGAGTCCCGATTCCAGTCCTGCTGTTACCACTAGTAATACCTACTTTTTCCTATTACTGTTATTTATTGCCAGCTGTATACTCATGTTTCCAGCACCGGGCTTTTGTTGTACAAAGCTGGAGGTCGGGGTTGCTGCACAATACTGGCTTAACACCCCCTCTTTTTCCCATAAGTAAATTGTAAATGACTTTAGTCCCCATTCTGCGATGAGTGCCATGTGGGCAGATTGCTGCACCCCCATGGAGCCTCGCTGAAATCAATGGATGGGTGGCCTTGGTGAACATAAATGAAACCAATCGAGGTGAAGGGTCAGATTCAGCACTGACTCCACTGACCTCCGTGTAGTCGTCCCTACTTACATGAGGCCTGGCCTGAGAGAGGGGAATCAGTGTGTCTTTGTGATCTGAATGTTGTTGTTTTCCACAGCTGATACAGCACTACTGGATATTGTTTCTTTGAGTGAATGTTTTTTTTATGCTCTTGATGTTGTCAAAATAATATCTACCAAAATGGAAGTGAAAGAGGAAGTGTTATTTCCATAAAGAGTGAGACCAGAGTAGATTTAATATGTCAATGAATTCCATGTTTATTCAGATCATAAACCCCTTCAAGATTAGTGAATCAGTTTTGTAGTCCATTACAAAGCTGGTGAAAGGGGTGTGCTTAGGTAGCAGGCTCCCAAAGTTTAGGTATTGTAAACAAAATATATTTTCACTGACTTCAAAACAATCTTTAGGGTTTTTTTTCCATATTCAAAAAGCAAAACCAATCAGGATAACTGATGAAGGAAGAGAGAGATAAAAATCTATCAGTCTTAATAAATGTAATATGCTTTTGGTGTGCAGTGTTGTTGTAGCCAGAGGGGAGGTCACATGTTTTTGCTGTACTTAAAATTGCTTCCACCACATTCCTTGAAATGAACTTCACTCCAGGACAACAAAATCCCCCAAAATACTTATTTTAAAACCGTGATTCTTAACTTGTCAGTGTCCTTTTAACCACTTAAATTCTTTTCTGTGTGCATCTACCGGGCCAGTGAGCAAGATTAAATAGATCCACCTACCTAGTGCACACAAGTGTAGCTTTGTTTAGAAAGATTCAAGCGTTTACAGGGAAGCTAAATAGACTGGAAAGCATTGTCAACTCTCGTAACAGAGAGATGGCTAACAATTGCAATTGGATTAGTACCTGGTGCTACTGCATTTGGGCCCGGTCCTGCAGGCTCGTGTGTTCCACTGAAGTCCAATTTATGTTTTTGAGGGATAAATAATCTCAGCTGATTTTGAACTTTAATAAGTAAGTTAAAAATGCATCCCTTGCTGGGAACCTCTCAGTGTTAAATAGGAGCATCATTGTTCTCCTGCAACTCCTTCCCTGGAGCCAAGCATGCTGGCAGTGTACTGAGTTGTTATCTAGACTCAAATATGAAATAAGAACTGTCTTTGGAGGAGGTTGCCTTACTGTATTTATTTATCCTGCTCTTTGCTATGGTGAAATTGTGAATTACCAAGTATGTATTAAAGCTATTGCCTAGGAAACTCAGGACTGTGTTTTGTAGACTAGAATAATGGCTTTGCTCTAAAATGGGTGGTCAGAAAAGAGTCCACGTCACGCTGACCCCATCTCTTATTTCACAGATCATCTCCGAGTGTGAGTAGGTTAGTGCAGCGATCCGACAAAATTGGGGGCCACCAAGCAGGAGTCTACTCTGGGTCACGCCGAACATCTTAACTGGGCTCTGCTGGCAGGATGGGGGTGACTCACAGTGCTCCAGCATGATTCAGGGGGTAGGGCACTGGCCTAGGAGGCAGGACCCCAGTATTAATCCTAGTCTGCCACTGATTCGCTGAGTGGTTTTGGGTGAATCAATTTGTCGGCCTTCCTGTCTGTAAGGTGACAACAGAGATACTAACCTGCTTTTTGGGGGTGCTTTGAGATCTGTGGGTGAAGAGCACCTAGGGGGTTACCAGATGTCCCGATTTTTGGGTCTTTTTCTTATATAGGCTCCTATTATCCCCCACCCCTTGTCCTGATTTTTCACATTTGCTGTCTGGTCACCCTAAGAGCACCACTGGTTGTCTGGGATCCTGTGTGGCCGATAGAACAATCCTCTTGACTTGTAAACCAAGAAATCATGCTGTGAAGTCACTGAAGGTGAATAGAGAACCCCATTATTAGCATCACTTGGCTTCAGCATGTGTCACACTCTCTTCTTTATTTGCATGCCTTTCCACGTTTTCAGTGTCCTGAGTGAGCAAACCTTGATTATCTGACTACATGGTTTTCTCCAGTCTGCTCTTTATACTAAAAACCTGTGAGTTTCCCTGAGATCACTCTTTGTTTCAAGCTGGCGCTGCTACAGAAAGGGGAAGAGGAAGCGGAGGAGGGGAGAGGATCCGCAGTGATTGTGGTAGGCAGCCACGTTCCCAGGATGTATCCTGAAAATATCCATGAAGAGAAGTGCACTTCGCTGTTTGGTCTGAGAGATTTCTGCAGCTCCAGGAGGTCAGCCGCCTGGCACAGTTGTTACCGAAGATTCAAAGTGCTCAATTTTTAACTACTCTCCATGCTCCTGTGGGGTTTTGCTGCTTTGAATAGTGCCTTCTTGTAAAAAAATCCACCATCCTTGCCGTACCCAGCCTCTTCTCACTGGCTTCCTCTTGAATCTGATCCAAGTTCCTTGTCGCATCCAAAGCCCTGTGCAATTTAGCTCCCACGTTCCTCTCTGCTCTTGTTTCCTTTTGCTCTCTACTTGTCCCCTTAGCTCTGCTGAGGCGGTGCGCCGATTATTACTAGCCCCAGTCATGGCCCAGGACCCCACTGTGCTAAGCGCTGTAGGGACACAGAACTACAAGTCTGTCCCTGCCCCAGAGCGCACCCCCTTAGTGTCTTCTCCCAGCCTCAACTCCAGTCCGTTTTCCACGGGGTTGCTCTCCCCTTAAAACTCCTCCCTGGCTCAGTCCTTCCCTCCAAACCCCATCCTAAGGTGTGCGTCTTCTGAAAGGCCTGTGAGCCCTCCGCCTTCCCTTCGAAGAAATGAAACTGGCCTGGTTTTTGCTAAACTCTGCCCTTTAATTATTCGCTCTGCGTTGCCCTCTCTGCCATCTGTCTGTTGTTTAGATCAGACCGGCAGCCTGTTGGGGCTGAGGCCTCCTTTTCTGTGTCTGTTGAGCCCGTAGCCTGCTTCTGATGCTAAACAGGTGACAGTGTTTGGGTCTAAAATAATCTGCTGTATGAAGCAGACTGTGTGTTGTGGGACTGCTCTGTGCACCAGTGTGACGGCCGAGAGGGGCGGATGCTTTTTGCTGACGTTCCTCAGCTTTCACACTCCAGGTCTGCCCAGCAAGGTGTTGTCAGTGGCGGGTGGAAATTACTCCCTTAGCACACTGCAAGCACATCTTCTGGAGGCAGAACTTGTCTGGATTTGGATCGCCTGTGCGGGGGGCTTTCTTTATGCTGGGTTGAAGTGATACGGGGAGGGCTGCTCGTGCTGCATTTAACATGCTGCTTGTTTTTAAATTGTTGTGAGCACAAGTGCCACGTGACTGACATGCAGCATTAGTCAATATTATTTACTTGTTTTTCACACACTTCTCTGTTCCTCCCACAGGGCTCGGGTGTGATCAAGGCAGGTTTTGCAGGTGACCAGATACCGAAGTACTGTTTTCCAAACTAGTAAGTACCCTAGTAACTCTGGTGGGAGGGTTTAGTTGCTCTGAGTATCCCAGACTGTTTGCAGCCTACATAGGGGGAGGAACGGTCTTGTGATTTAAGCAGGTGTTGGGAATCTGAAGAAGTAGGTTTTATCTCTGGCTCTGCCACTGAGATAATACTCACCTTCCAGAGGGGTCCTGGAGCTGAGATCAGTAATGTTAAATGCTCTGAGATTGCCTGAAGTTGCTAAAAACTGTGTAAAGGGTAATTGTGTGGCTTTGAGTCAAGTCCTGTGGGCTCCCAGTAACTGGTTGTAGTTGTAGAATTAGAGAGAGACCAAAGGTGGAATTAATTTAACCCCAGTACAAACATTGGTCATCCTGCTATTAGACACCTGAGGTACTCTGGAAACCTGAGAAAACAAAAACAGGGTGGGTAAAAAATACCTTTATTTATTTATTCTGAGCCCAGTTCTACCATCTTGACTCATGTCAAATGGCTGTGGAAGTCAATGGGAGCTGTGGCGGACAAAGGACTCCGGGATCCAGCTGCCTGGGCACCGCTGACAGCTGTTAGCTCACCAGACTGGCTCTTTCCCAGGGGTGTATGTGTGCTCACCCAGGTGAAGTAGTCCCTCCCACCATTGCTAGCGATAGCTTCTCAGGGAATAGAGAAGCACTGACTAGTTCGTGCTCGGGTACGTCTCCTGTCTTGCATGAGACTCTCTAATACTTGTAACCTCCATTGTAGTGTGGGCAGACCAAAGCACGTTCGTGTCATGGCTGGTGCTTTAGAAGGGGACATTTTCATTGGGCCAAAAGCAGAGGTAAGAGCGTCTGTTTGTCGTGGATCCCCATGTGTCTGGGTGTAGGCTCCCCGGGGATGTCGTGGCTCCCAGCTGAGAAGAGTTGCAGCAGTAGTGGAGGGCAATGTTACCACTGGAAGAGGAAGAGCTGCGAAGCGAGTAGTCTAGACCTTCCAGTGCAGGGTGCTGCCTGCAGCAAGCTGAGGTTTGTGCCCTGCCCGTGGGGTAGCGTTAGTTGTTTCAGCTAAACACGTTTTGTATTAGCTCAGAAACTACAGAGTCTTTCTCTGCTCTCCCTGTTCTCTGTGCCCGTAGGAGGATAGTGTTTCTTTTAGATGATATCCCTGTCAAAAGGGACATAAAACGAATGCCCTGATCATAACAATCGTATCTGGAGTCCGTAGCCCTTCCCTAGAGTGGGATTTCCACCCCCCCCGTGTCCTGGCTTGATTCCAGTTGGACAATTACATCCTCCCTCCCTAATCTCCCCTCCCGTTTTGATTTGGATACAACATTCGTTGACTGCTGTGGTGGTGGTGCTGTGGGGTGTTAAACATCTGCTGTCTTTCTCCCCAGAGGTGGCAGCATTTCAGTGGGGAGTGATGGAAGTCGGTAGCAGGTTCCTATCTCTCTGTCACTGGGTATAGTTGTGCCTCAGTTTCCACTCCAGATCTGTGTTTCAGCCTCCCGTGCTGATCTGCAGTCTCTCTCTTGTCGTAGGCCAGTGTATTTTTTTTTTTTAATAAGTTCTTTGACCCTCTGGCTGAAGCAAGAGAGTCTTCATTGGGCTCAACGCTTCCATCCTTCACACATCCAACTTCACCCCCTATTGATGCAGGGCTGATCAGTACCAATAGTAGTCCTTTCCTCCAGCATCTGCCCCTGTTTATGCACAGGGTGGAGGTGGATTTCTTTCTACCCTACCTGGACACCCCTGTTGCAGGCCCAGAAGGAGGAAGCTAGCCCACAGCCTCCTCCATCACTCACTTCACTCCTCCCTGGGTCCTCCTATTTTTGGCCTTTCTCTAGCCAACTCACAGTTCCTTCTCACGCTGCATCCCCGTCTCTCATGGTCGAGAACCTTAAATACCAGATCTTGCTTCGCTTCTGGTTTCCATAGCCTGAGCAAGAAGATAGCCATATGTAGTCCTTTCTTGCACAGCACACGGTCCCATGAATCGCTCCAGACTACAGCCCCCTTAACAATCTTGTTGGGGCTGAACTTGGCCTATAGACTCTCCTAAAAGGTCAGTGCACACCCCATTAGAGCGTCCCATCGTGCATAAACTAGAGAAACAAACATACCCGGTTTATGGATATTCCTATATCAGTTGATGATAGCCTATCCTTTATAATTAAATACAGACATTCAGTGTTATTCCTTGGAACTTACAGCAAGCAGATGCCTCTGTAAGAGGAGCAGTGTCACTAGTGATGGGCAGTGAGGAGTATGTTTGGAAGTCTCGCTCAAAGGCGTGCGACATTGTCTTTTCTGTGTGGCTAGGAGCACAGAGGTCTGCTCTCGATCAGATATCCCATGGAACATGGCATAGTGAAGGACTGGAATGACATGGAGCGCATCTGGCACTATGTGTATTCGAAAGACCAGCTTCAGACTTTCTCAGAAGAGGTGAGATTCCATGCAGGCCCAGTGCTTTGTTGCTAAGTGTGTGTAAGCTGTAAGCTTTGCTTTTCCTTGCAGAAGCTCTAAATGTACCTGTTCATTCCTCAAAAATTATTGCTTCGCTTTAGACCTCTGCCAAGAAGTACGCAAGCAGAATGACCTGGTGGCTAATATGATACTGTAGCTTTACTGCTGATCCAGCATTCAGCCCCTGCACACACATTCTCCCCAGTGCAGCATCCCATTATTTCTGAGCTAGGCTGAGTGCTTCTAATCGTTCCTGTCCTGCTTTATCCGCTCGCCAAATGTTTACTAATGAGATTGTTTGAAAGGAAGGAGGCGTAAACCCCGTGCACTCAACCTGGAGAGAGAGAGAGAGAAATAAAATAGGGCAGCGTCTGCGAGATGTTCTGCGAAATGGCTCTGGAAGTGGCTTAGAAGCATTTCCGCTCTATGGTGATGAACTGAAGCCTGCAGCCCCTAGCCAAGGCCTGTGTTTTAAAGGCAGCCCTGCCGGAAACTTAATGATGTGACTTCTGAGTGGACAGCTGGAAAAAGATCCATTCGGTCACAGCAGGATAGTCCCCTATAGTCTGTTCCCCAGCGCTCTGTCTAATTTAGCTTGAAATGGCCCAAGTCCTGAGGATTCTCCAGCCCTTCCAGTGGGAGATTATTCCACGGCCTCTGAGATCTCACTGGTTGCCAATGTTCCCTCATTCCTTAACTTCATCCCACGTTGCTATTTATATCCCCATGGTTCCTAAAGTGTGTGAGTAAACAGAGTTGTTCTGGAACACGTTCCCAATCACGCCCCCCACCCCCAGTCTGCATGGACACTCGCAGCCTGTGGTGGGGACAGAGCCCCCCTCCTCCGTCTAGCTGTGATAGAGCATTCCCAGCTGCAGCGGGTCAGAGCCGCAGAACGAACCCCTCTGCTGAGTTCTGTTTTGTCTCTATTAAACCAGCATCCTGTGCTCCTGACGGAGGCTCCCCTGAACCCACGTAAGAACCGAGAGCGAGCCGCTGAGGTTTTCTTTGAGACCTTCAACGTGCCAGCACTTTTTATCTCCATGCAAGCGGTGCTCAGCCTGTAAGTATCTTCCCCTTTCTCTGCACAGCCTGAGCAGAAGGGCAGAAATAAAACTCAAGTGAGGTTGTCCTGAAAACCAGCCGTTCCTTGGAGAATGACTATTGAAATGGAGACAGATCTGCCCATTCCAAAACCACGGGGGCGTTTGGGTCCTGCTTGATGTTTGCAGCTTTGTCCCATGTCTAATTCTGACCTTAACCTCCTGGAAGGAAGTAGAAATATACAGGCTATTAGGCTTTTTTTGAACAATCTCTCCAGTCATTGCTAGTGTAACAAGGTCCACCACGCTCAAATCCCTGGACAGGCCACAGTCTGCAACTTTGCACCCTAGACCAGCAGCGGGGCTTGAACCTGGGGATCTTAAAGCAGGAGCCTCTACTGCCTGAGCTAGAAGACCCAGCTTTGTTAACCAAGGCTGCAGCAGGCTCAACCTGTGTTTGGTCCAGCCATGGCTAGAGGAGGCAGAGCGCCACACTGAGTAGGTGTCAGTTCAGCTCCACTTGTGGGAGTGCTGGTATAAACAAGGCCAAGGATCTCGCCGCCATTTGTAATTTTACCACCATGTCATCTAGGTCTGCCTGCAGTAGTGGGTCGTGGTGGTTAAAATGCTGGTGGTTGCTGGTGCCTTGACTAAACTAGTGCCCCACTGTTGTTGATGGCAATGGCTGGGGGAAAGGCTGGTGTATCCAAAGTAGTACCTCTCGCCCCATGGCCTTGCATTGCAGCCATATTGTGCTCGCCGTGAAAAGCTCCGGGCTCATGCTTCCAACCAGAAGCTCTCTCTAGGCAATGTGAGGCACCAGAGCTGGCCGACGTAACAATTCCTGCCCCTCTAGCTGCGGTCAAGTGTGGCATTTTGGGAGATGGGGTGAGCAGGGAACTGTGTGTGACTGGCTGGCTTAAAAAAAGATTTGCAGAGTTCATCTGCAAGGACTTCCGTCCTGATCTTTACCAAGCCATATTAAACCAATGGAAGCTTTAGAAAATGGTCGTATTTTGTGCGCGGTTCAGTTTCAAATGGATTAGCTAGTGACACTGGGATTAATCCTATTTCTTTTCAAATCCTTCCCTTTTTTTATTAGTAACCCACTAGATTGTTAAATGCATTTTTTAACTCTAACATAGTATTCTTCATTCCAGTCGTTTACTTTCTGCATTTCACTTTCTAATTTTACCAACGTTTACATATATTAATTATAACTACTTATTTTGATCCATATTGCATTTTGTAAAATCTTCTTTCAAAACAACCGCCCCAAATCCTGCCTCAAGGCCAAAATTAAACAGTTCCTCAGAATTGAAAAAACTTTACTTAAAAAAAAAAAAAAAGTAGAAATGCCCATTTCAGAAGTAAGCTGAATTATTCTGCAGTTACTTGTTTCTCTCTCATTGCTTTAGTATTTGTCTGGAGTGTAATCATGGCGTCAGCTGGGCCAGGTAAAAGTCCAAGTAACGCTTGTGAAATTCGCTGCCTGTCACTCAAATACAATCGTTCCCTCCTTTGTTGCAGTTACGCTACAGGGAGAACCACAGGGGTGGTGCTGGACTCCGGAGATGGCGTTACCCATGCAGTTCCTATTTACGAAGGGTTTGCTATGCCTCACTCCATTATGCGGATCGATATCGCTGGCCGCGATGTATCCCGCTTCCTTCGCCTCTATCTCCGGAAAGAAGGCTACGACTTCCACACGTCATCAGAGTTCGAGATCGTCAAAACCATCAAAGAGGTGCCCTGCTGTCTGTGATTGGTCTAGGGGTGATTTCTGCGGCGATGAGCCAAGGAGTCTATGAAATGGGGTGCAGATCCTTAGTGGCGAGCTCCTTGATGGCAGTCTTGGCAGCAGGGCCCCTAAAAACTGAATAGGCCATTGAGCCAGAACTCCCCTCTGATTCCGACAGAGGATCTCTTCACGTCAGGGCCGGTCAGCCTGGGGGACACTTGCATTGCCAATGCCTGTGCTGTACCAGTTGTGCAGATAAATGCAGAACTTCAGTCCCCAGGGCTGGCAGGGTGACACCTTCCATTAGCACTACAGTAATCTTCTGAGGAAAAAAGCCTAGTTAAATCCATGCCGGATCAGAAAGAGAAGTGTGAAATATTCCATATTGCATTATTCCACTAACCACAATGATAACATTTAAAATGCAGCACCCAGATTAGAGACCCTCTTCTTAGGAGCCCAGTATTTTGTGATTATTAGCGGCAAATTCTCTCACAAATATGCACGCTCAGGGAAGCAAGCAAACCAGAGCCATCTTGGCTACTGTTCTGTTAGAAACGCGGAGGAAGGCAGCTCATCTCTGCCAAAGAAGAGGACAGAACTGGGGGATGGGAGATGAATATTTTAACTACAAGAGTGACTGATTCTTAGCAGTAGCTTTGCTTATCTCTTTGGATGTCGCCCAGCAGTTTTACAGACACACACACAGGACTCCCACTGGTGGATTTCATGGAGGCTTTGCCTCTCTAGGTGCTGAGCTGTTGCAGTGACTAGCACAGAAATGCTCATAAATACATACAGGCATTCAGACTGCAGGACCAGTCCTGTCCTGATTAGAGCCCAAAGCCCTTGAATTTCTGACTGTGGTCGCTGTGTAGCGACATCTGGTGGATAACTCCCATACTGCACAATCCCTTCAGATAATTGCTGCCCGTACAGTTGGATTAAGACAGATGCATGTGCCTGGTCTCAGTGAGTTTTTTTCACACTCTGTGATCTCCTGCCAGCAAGAGAGAGTGAGAGGAGATAGAAAAGGTGCTTGTGGCTCGGGAGACCAGTTCAAGTGCAGCTGCTTAGCATGCTAAGGGAGAGGCACCCGCACTTGGTCACTGCCGCTGCTGGTGACTTCAGAAGGCATAAAGCTCTGGAGGTGTGAGGCTTGTAGCTGGTTGGTCTGTTGTTTCTGTTTTGTAAGTGCTGATTACAGGGGAGGAAGGGCTGGTATTTCAGTGGCTAGAGAGAAATATAGAAGATTCTCTGCAGCTCTTCAAAAGTGGATAGAAAACATCCTGTAGCTTCCATGCCTTGCAAGATGCTGGGCTTGATAGGACGGGGAAAAGCGAGAAACATGCATGCGTCCAAATCGGGGGTATATTGCACCTTGGAAACGCTCGTACAAATGGCCAGAGTCCTTGGTGCACTCTGCCGCTTAGAAAATGAAACCGCAAAACCGCTTGTATTGGAATCTCTGCTCTAGCGGTCAGGCTCATTATCTCCCAGCAAAGTGGTGACTTTCTGAACCGTACCCTTACGAAAGCTGAGCTCCAGAAGCAAAATGGAGACGAGCCCAGACTTGCATGCTGAACCTCCTCACGAGTGGGGGCTGCGGGAGTGCAGAGTTAGCACATGCAAGAGCTTTCCCTCCCCACACTGTCCCTCCCTCCCCCCCATATTTGCTGCTTCACTGAAGAGATGCCAGAATTCATCATTCTCCGACAAACACCAGGGGTTGCAGTGAGATTTCTGCTACTTGTTTTCCCCAAGGCAGCAGGCAGTGCTGCCAGCTCACGATTTTATCACAAGCATTACTGTTTGATTTCCTTGAAGACCCAGCTTGTGGAGACAAGGGATAAATATGAGAATCTCTGCTTACTTTTTTTTTTTTTCTTAATGAAAGTTTGCACTCCTGGTTGTGGAGAAAAGCTTGAAAATGCACCTGGAGTGTGACCTAAAGGCTTAAAACCAGGAGGAAAAATAAAAAAGAAACAGTAATTTATTATTTGTCACGTGATATTTAAACCAATAATGAGTTTTGCGGTGCCTGACATGATTTTTGAAGGACTGGGGTTGGCGATACTGAGGATTTCAGAGGGAATCATTTTAAAAAGGATTTTTAACTTGCTTGCCTGGTCAGCAGGGACAGTAGCAATGGATTTCTGGGCTTAACCCTTTCATAGTTTATTCTTTGCATTGTGACTTTCACACTGTTTCCTTCTTAACTAGCTTGTGGAGCTGCCTGGAAAGCATTTCCATCTCTCTGATACGTGTGTCCCAAACAGGGACCCACTCAAAATAGCAAAGCTTCTTTCAGAACAAAAAGTTCACAACATTTCTGTCTGAAAATGTCAGAATGTTTTTATTTTCCCCATGAAGCCCTGTAGTGGCTAAGCTGCCAGGAGATGTAGGTGCATCATGGGAGATGTAGTCCAGCTAGCAAGTGGGGACCAGAATGAGACACCTCAGTGGCTCAGAGTAGACTAACAAATGTTTCAGTTCAGATTGATCTGAAAGATCTGTTTGTCCCGACAGAAGGTTCTGCTGAAAATTGCTCTCTTCCCAAAGAAAAATGTTCTGTTCGGAGCCCTGCTCATCTGCCTGCGTTCCCTTTGCAGCGTGCCTGTTACCTGTCAATAAACCCACAGAAGGACGAGACGTTAGAGACCGAGAAAGCCCAGTACTACCTGCCAGATGGAAGCACTATTGAGGTGCGTAAGGACAAATATTAAGTTTATTCTTCATAAGAAGTTCAATGTTAGTAGACTGGCCTGGCCCTCTCACTGCTCGGGGCTGGGACGTCTTGGTAGAATCTCTTGCTAAAATGTAGCTGCAGTGGGGGTAATAATTGACTTAGTACTTTAGTGGCAAGTTGAGGCTTGCTTCATGTTCATGAGAGCTTTGAAATCTTTGGCTCTGTGAAGCTACATGGGTTATTGTGTGTTAAAGGGAGCAGCCCATCAGCCTTTGTTCCTCATCAGGATGTTAATGATGTCATACAAGCATCTGGTAGGCCAGAGAGACTTTATAACTCACTGATGTTTTGGTCATTGAAGGGTTAAGTGTCTCTGCTATACAGGCATAGGCCACGCTGCTGCTTGTGCCACACTGGAAGCTAACCTGTTCCCTCGTGTTGTTCGCAGATCGGCCCTGCCCGTTTCCGAGCCCCCGAGTTACTATTCCGGCCTGACCTGATTGGAGAAGAGTGCGAGGGGCTGCACGAGGTGTTGGTGTTTGCGGTTCAGAAATCGGACATGGACCTGCGGCGAACGCTCTTCTCCAACATTGTGCTGTCCGGGGGCTCCACGCTCTTCAAAGGTCTCTTTGCCTTCCACCTGGGCATGACGCCCTGCACACTACTGGGGGTGGGGTGAGGGGTGAGGTCATGGAATCCTAGGAAAGCTCCATTAGATCCTCCAGCTGCTCTCAAACGGTCAGGGCAGGAGTGAGGCTTTGTCCAGCTTAGCAATGGGGACTCCACCACTTCCCTGGGAAGATGATGCCACAGCCTGAGACTTTATTCTTTTCTCCAGAACTGTCGACATCCAGTGTCATCCCGTTACTCCGAGTCATCCCCCTGTGTCCCCCTAGATAATCCCTCCCCTGCTTGGAATCGCCTCTCAAGCTTCTGTAGACTGAAGTAGAGACTTCTTAAAGGCATCCGGCTCCCACACATGTCACTGATGCTCTCCCCTTGCTATCTTGTCCTTCCCCTTCTCCCATCATCATTTTGTCTAAGAAAGGACTGGACAGCCAGGCTCTTTCTGCTCTTCCGTTGCACCGTTTCAGGGCAGTTTCTCTGTTAAATCCGTAGAAGGCTGGTGCACGTCCTGAAGTTCCCTTAGATCTCGGCTTTAGTGGCAGGGCTGTCGAAATCCCCCCAGGCGTGAGCTGAGCATGTGCAGTGATTGTAGCTACATCCCCATCTGGATGTCCCTGCCCACCTCAGAATGGGGGCGATAAAAGAAGGATGTAGAGGGAGAGGTTGTTCTTAAAGCAAGGTGTCTGTTACACTCTGAGACGATGCTAATGGAACAACCAGTTTCTAGTTGTAATAGAAATCCCAAGAACTCTGACACTCCAGCAGGAGTCAAGGTACAAACACTACTTATGTAGATGAGTCTTTCCTGGGCCCTCCTGATCTGGGCTTCCCAGGGGTCACCCACAACCACTTCCTCAGTGCAAGCCTCCCTGCAAGTCCCTCAGAAGCAGAATCTTTGTTATAAAGGCCACAGACTCCTCCCACTTCCCAGCATGCTTTGCAGTGAATGAGTGACAGCCAGGCTTGCCTTTCCCCCACTCTGCTCTCATTGGGACTCAGACAGGCTCATGGGGCTCACTCCTTCCACTGTGTGGCAGGGCTGATCTGCACCATGGCATGAATCCACCCCTCTGGTAAGAGGATGAAACTCTCCAGGACCCGCTTCCTGGTCTTCCACCCCCATCTGGTAGCACTGGAGGGACAGGAGTCGAGGGGAGAAGGGTGCACCTACCCACCCTTCTCTGAGCTTTGTAGTTGAGAGACTCAACCAGATAGAAACAGGAGGCCAAGCCTACCTAGCACTTCTCCTTTCTCCCCAGGGACAGCTTGTCTTCTCATTTGTCCAGATAAAGCCTTTCCGCCGATCCCGGCCAGGAATGGTTATCTTTGGAGGGAGCAGGTTGGCTAGGAGGGTGAATCCAGTTATTATTAGCACGAATCTTGGTTAGTGCTTAGGGACCAACCAAGATCTGGGCCCAGTGTGCTAGATGCTGTAAAAATACAGAGTGGGTCAGCTCTGTAAATTATACGAAGCCCCTACATCCACTGTATCAGGATCTTCTTTCCGGTTATGCTCTGTGGGCTCCCCGAGCCTGCTGAGGACTCTGGGAAGGGACTTTACAGGCATGAGCTCAATGGGCAGGCAGGGCTGTCACCCCGCAGTATTTTGCGCAGCGCGTCGCTGCATCTGCAAAAACTGGTCGGGGTCCATGCTCAGGGGCCCAAATTAAGGCAAGTTTCCTTTTCTGTGCAGGCTTTGGAGACAGGCTCTTGAGCGAAGTGAAGAAACTAGCACCCAAGGACGTCAAAATAAGGGTAGGGGCGCTCGCCTCTCGAGGCTTCCTGGCCTGCCTTTCCCCTGCGGTGGACCGGCGAGGTTCAGCAGCCTTGAGTCCCTTGGAGACAGCAGGCTGAGGTGGCCGCTGCCCTGCCCTTCCAACCAACTCCAGCTTTTCTGGAACAGCCCAGGCACCCCTGTGGTGGCTGCTCTTAGAACTGAAACCCATTTGGGTTCTGGAGAGAGGCGTCCTGCTGGCAATGCAGCCCACCTTCAGGATCTCTGACCATGACCACGGTCGTCCCCTGGCAGCGCAGCTTGAAGGCAGAAGCAGTCCCAGTGCATGTGTCTGCTGGATGGGAGTGACTTGGGGGAGGAGGGTGTAACTGGGGAGCAGCTTGTATCCTGGGGCCAATATTAATCTGAGTTCCCTGCCTCTCCTTTCAGATATCTGCTCCTCAGGAGAGATTATATTCTACGTGGATCGGGTACGTACTGCACAGCAACCCCGTAAAGCCCTTTGGCCTCCAAGCCTGCCTTTAACCGTGTAGCTCAACCCTGGGCCCTGCCCCCACCACAGTTAGAGCCAGGGTAGCCCCGACCAGATTGGGTCGTGTTTGTTGCGAGCAGGGTTCTGATCTTGTCCCTGATCCTCAGCATGGTCTGTTCCATCATAAAGCCATGCTGGACTCTGCCCAGTCATAAGTGCAGCCTCTGCCAAGGAAACACTGCTAACGGTGTTATCCTGTTGCTGTACCCAGTGGTCTCCTCTTGTCCTCCCAGTCTCATCTCATCCTGCACCATCCTGGTCAGTGGGAGCAGGCCTTGGATGGTAGAGTTTGGGGCCGGATTCCCCTCATTGCTTCAGTGGAGTTACTGCTGATTTAGACCAGTAAGTGAGAGGGGGATCAGGCCGTAGGCTCCTATCTGACCGTGCCTATTTAAATGTTGTTGAAATAAGAAAATCCACTTTGCTGGCAACGCCTGTGTTTTGCAACTTGCTGGCTGTTGGTGCAGTTTCAGCTCCCCAACAGACAAAGCATGGATGGTGGCGGCTGAAAGCTCAGCATAACCAGCCTGGGCCTGAAGCTAGTGGGGATTTGGTTTGTAAGGTCTTTTGGGCAGGAACTCTCCCTCTGTGTTTGCACAGGGGTTAGCACCCTGGGGTTCTGGCCCCTGGCAGCAGCCTGAAGGTGCCGCCTCAGTCCAGATAACACCTGAGGGAACAAGACCCACCCTGAGAGCCACTGGCTTGTCCCGCTCTGCTAACACACTCACTTCTTCCCCCCCCAGTGGTTCTATTCTGGCCTCGTTGGACACCTTTAAGAAAATGTGGGTTTCAAAGAAGGAATACGAAGAAGATGGAGCCCGTGCCATCCACCGGAAAACCTTCTAGCCCTGGGACCCGTCCTGCACTCGCTTTTCTGAGTCCGAGTGTCTGTGAGGAGCTGCGTGTGTGTGTGTGTGTGTGTATGTGTGTGCAGAGCATGGCCCCGGAATGTCATGGAGCAAAGAGGAGAAGGGTTAGATCACCTTTTTGGTTTTTTTTTGTTTATTTTAAACTGTAGGAGGAAAAATAACCAGGCCCCATTTCTCCGGTCGGCCCCATTCCTTTTACCTTCACTCCTCTCACGGCCACGTCTGTCACTCTAGAGAAAGGGAATGGCTTAGAAATGGAACAGCTGGACAGAAGGGATCCGACCACTGCAAGGCAACCAGTCAGGTTGTAGTCACGTAGCCAAAGACTCCAAACCCTGGCGTGTCCTTACCCTCCGGCACTCCACAGCACTGGCTGCTTCGCCCTGCAGGGGTGCCCAGCAGTGTCTCTCTCACCGGCCAGTTCAGTTTTTTTTTTTAATATATTTTTATACAGAAAAACACATTAGGAGCAGTTACAACTCTCCCCCCCCCCCTTTTTTTTTTGTTCTGTTTTTTGTGTGTGTGTGTGTGTGTGTAAACTCTTAACCTGCTCTGTGGCTATGGACCACGACTGCACAGCTGGAGCAACTGCTGACAGGACTTAGTTTGTATTGCATGGTGTAGGTCACAACCACCCCTCCACCGCTCTGATTGTACTAGACGGTTATGATCTTAGGCTCTTGTTCGCTGACATTCTTCCTCCTTGGGAAGCAGGTGCCCAGGGTGGGTACAAAGGCACTGGTGTATTTTGCTCTGATTTTGTTTTGAGAGGTTTACAGGGCCGTGTCCTGTCTCATTCTGTAAGAGAGGAGGCTGCATTTCCCCCTTTCTCCCACAGCAGGGTCAAGGAACCATCTAATTTCAGCCAGACAAAACCTCTTCCATTTGATCCGTCCTTGGGCGTAAAAGCACATTGTAACTTTTGAATTACTTTATTTATTGAAATGTTTAATATCTAAGTTACTAATAGGGCTGCTGGTTCCAGGGGCAGCGGCTGCCCCTCTCCTTCCAACACCCTTATACTGAATTTTCCATTGTTTAATGCAACACTAATGTTTACAGCACACATGCTTAGCATAGTAGCCAGCTAGCCAACCCCGCAACGCTCCTTGGTTACTGTTAGCGAGTCAGCGTTCTCTAGGAATGCACCAAATGAGAGGACAATAAACTCTTAGTACACTGGCATTATCAGCGGGTTCCTGAGCACTAGTTCTTCATTCCACTGTAGTGTTACACCAGGCTAACCCTCCTGGCATGGCACTGCTACCACGGCTGCATACCTGCTCTGGGGGCGTGTTCTGAGGGGAGGGAGCAGCTGGTGCTTTTTACGTCTCAGTGGTTTTGGTTTTTAAATGAGGTTGCTGCTGAGAACCAAATATTTTGCCTGGTTTAGCCACTTAAGTATTAGAGGAGAACTCACCAGAGTTGTGGAGTCAGGGTAGTAATCGTATCTCTATATAGAGCCAAGTCTGGGTCTTTGAAAAGAACAAGATTGGAGTAGGAGGAAAACATCCTGGGGAAACCCAGAGCTTTTCCTATGGCCTAACAGATTTGCACCTCTAGGGGCATGGATGGGGTGTGGAGCCTTCCAAAACCGTTTTTTTTTTTTAAGCCACCTGTTTTTATTTTAGATACTACATGGATAGTTGGAGATTCAGTCCCTGGATTTAGAATATGCAGTTAGCTTTATACTATAAAAGCCAGCTGCCTCCATCAGACATGCGAAGATGCAAATTTAGATGTGCTTGTCATTAAAGGGAAAAAAGTGCTAAAGCCTGCGCAGTTAGAAGACAGTCGGGGATGGTGTTTTGTGTTTTTTAAAGTAACAGGCCTGTGGTAAATCCCTGCTTTGGGGCTTGAAAAGGAAGCTGTAAACAGCAGTAATTCCCACATGTGCTATTGCAGCCTTTGCTTCACAAGCTACCCCTCCCCTGTTAATATCCCTGTGCTGCATCGTGCCTGCAGCTGTGGTACTGACAGGCTCCAGGACAACTTCTGCCGGGTACTGCCTGTGCAGAACAGAATCTGGTCACCGCAGCTCTGCAGTGGAGTGATACTGTGTGTATGGAGAGAGAGAATTTTCTTCTTAGCCTGCCTAGGAATAAATTCCAGGAGGAGGCTGCTCTCAGCTCAATCCCGGTGCCTCGCCGACTGCTTTTGTCAGGGCATTGTCTGTTTACACCAGCAAGAACATGAGTGGGAGTCAGTCTCACCTTCCACCCCCACTAAAACGAGTGAGGCTGGCAGTGCCTCGCTATTGAAAGCAGCTGCAGTCTCACCAGTTGTATTCAAGTGTCTTAAAATCCAGTCAGGGCAAAACAGGAGCAGATTTGACACCTATTTAAGAACAATGAAGATAGACAGGGAGGGGTGCAAGATAGGACCTTTCCGTGGCAGTAGCTCCTGCACCACTGATTTAATTTGATATACTGCACCAAAAACAGTGCAGCTAGTGCCATTAGTACCACCTTTTAAAAATGCACAGAGGCCCAGTGAGCCTGAGCCAGACCTTAATGCAGCTGGGGTATTGACTCAAGTACGATCAGAGCCTCCTATCTCAACACATGGTCCTCACTGGTGTAAACTGATAATGCCTTAATGGACAGCCTGCCACTATGCCTCATTAACACCAGTTAGCGCTTACTGTCCAGTGGTGAGATGTTCAGGCTTCTGGCCTTAGCAAAATCTCCTGCTAGAGAAACCTCGGGGGGGGGGGGGTGGCAAGATGCAATTTCCTTTTGGCGTGAGACTTTGGTGACATTACAAGTTATAGGCTAGCAGCAGATGGACTACAGAGAATTTTCTATGGAAGGTCTCACTCAGAGGTCTGGTGATTTAGCAGGGGGACAGTGGGCAGTAGTCCATAAAATGTTAGCAGGAGCTGTGTAGGCTGCAGCTACGCTGTAGTTTGTTATAAAAGCAGCATAGCCTAAAGCAGACAGCAGGAGAGAGAGAGAGCTCTGCAATGAGGGCCTGTTCTCCTAGTCAGCTGATAAAGTCCTTCCCCTGCTTCCCCCCTCCACCAAGGTGAAAGTGACCTAGGGTATAATTGTAGCACGGGGGTTAGTATGATCATCTTTTCACAGCCTTGTATGTCAGTTGCTTATTGATTCCCTTTCCGTAGCCCATCGCTACACTCCCCACTCAAGCCTGCCTGCACCAGGTGGATGTTGATTTGTTCTTAATTCACCTCTGAGCTGTACCAGTCTCCTTCCCTTGCAACTCTGGCTAACTAGCCTTGCCTCTTGAAGGGCTCCGCACTCCCTAAATGGGATTTAAATGGTTGCTTTGGAATAGGCCAAGGAGCTGGAAGAGGGTCCCCCTCAGCTGAAAGCAGCTAGTGCCACCCATGGAGCCTGCCCCCGTTGCCAATCTGCCTCTCCAGAGAGCTAAATGTGAGTTTAAAATCTTTGCTACATTATTGAAAATGTGCCTAAGAAATTACTGTGGCTTTTCCAGCCATACAAGGAAGAAATCAGCTTCTATCATTCCCACAGGTCTTAGCTGCTCATGTTTTGATCACCACTTCTAGCAAATGCTACACACTTCTTACAGCTTCAGTGGTTGGCAGTTGCTGGTGCAGAGAAAAGGGAAATGAGGATTTAGACCCCAGACTTCAATTTGCATGTAGGCAAATTCTTGGCCCGCATCCATTTGTTTGCATGACTTGCAGCACATTCGCTTTCTAAAGTGGGAGCAGGTTCAGCCATGCAGGCTGCACCCAGGCCCGGAACTAACCTACTCAAGCTGCAAAGCACCAGAAGGGACCTCTGGCTTTGGCGAAAGCTGCCAGATGTGGTTGGAGAAAGCAACGGGATGCAGCAGTCCCCCGTGGGGAGAGGGCAGTTTGGGAACATACTTCCATTCAGTGCCATATCTTCTGCACAGTGCCGGCTTCGCCCCTGGACATGGCAGGGAGGTCAGCTACCCGGTAGGCAGTGCACGTTGGGTACCCAGCGCACGACTCAAGCAGTAGCAGGTACGATAAAGGCTTAACCACTACGGCAGGTGTTGCAAAGGTGCCACCGTTTTCCCTCCCCTCCCCCACTACCAAATTCATTTCCCCTGCAAACGAACAGTGGGAAACTGGGCTGCTTTTAGCTTCCTACTAATCCCAGTCCTTTAAGAACAAAGTAACGGTGGTTTGAAGTAAGAGAACCTGTAACAGCCCATTGCTGAGGGGTAGCTGCTAACATGCAGAGCCTGTTCCATTGGAAAATAAGCTGTACTGGGTTCTCCGTGTTGGACAGTATCAGATAGCAGGTGGTGCATGGCAAAAGGGAATGACCCCGTGTTCCTCAGCCTGACTTGGAGCAGCAGCTCTGGGCAGGGTTCTGGTGTAAGCCCCATTGACCAGCCAGAGGCGCTGTCTGCAATCTAGCATTTGTTCTATCAGCCCGACGCTGTTCCTCGCACACCTCTCCCCACCAGGGTGCCTGCTGGCGCCCAACATCCCTAAATAAAGTTGTTCATATACAAACCTGCATCTCTCTGTCTGCAGAGGGGGGCTGGATGGGCTCTTACAGCAACTGCTCTGGAGACAGTTTCTTCCCCTGGAATGCTGGTGGTCCTTACAGAAGTTACTGTTGTGGGCAGTACACTTACACTCCACAGCATTCCAAGTGGGTAGGACAAAGGGACCAAACAGACAATGGCTCCATGTCTAGTTGGCAGCCGGTATCAAGCGGAGTGGCCCAAGGGTCAGTCCTGTGGCTGGTTTTGTTCAATATCTTCATTAATGATCTGGAGGATGACATGGACTGCACCCTCAGCAAGTTTGCAGATGACACTAAACTGGGAGGAGTGGTAGATACGCTGGAGGGTAGGGATAGGATACAGAGGGACCTAGAAAATTCGAGGGTTGGGCCAAAAAAAATCTGATGAGGTTCAGCAAGGACAAGTGAAGAGTCCTGCACTTAGGACAGAAGAATCCCATGCACTGCTACAGACTAGGGACTGAGTGGCTAAGCAGCAGTTCTGCAGAAAAGGACCTAGGGGTTACAGTGGACGAGAAGCTGGATATGAGTTGACAGTGTGCCCTTGTTGCCAAGGTGGCTAATGGCATTTTAGGCTGTATAGGGGCATTGCCAGCAGATTGAGGGATGTAATCATTCCCCTCTATTCGACATTGGTGAGACCTCATCTGGAGTATTGTGTAGTGTGGGGCCCAAAACTGGACAAGAAGGATGTGGAAAAATTAGAGTCCAGCGGAGTGCAACAAAAATGATTAGGGGACTGGAGCACATGACTTATGAGGAGAGGCTGAGGGAACTGGGATTGTTTAGTCTGCAGAAGAGAAGAATTGGGGGGGGGGGGGATTTGATAGCTGCTTTCAACTACATGAAAGGGGGTTCCAAAGAGGATGGAGCCGGGCTGTTCTCAGTGGTAGCAGATGGCAGAACAAGGAGCAATGGTCTCAAGTTGCAGTGGGGGAGGTTTAGGTTGGATATTAGGGAAACAAATTTCACTAGGAGGGTGGTGACGCACTGGAATGGGTTACCTAGGGAGGTGGTGGAATCTCCTTCCTTAGAGGTTTTTAAGGCCTGGCTTGACAAAGCCCTGCCTGGGATGATTTATTGAGGATTGGTCCTGCTTTGAGCAGGGGTTAGACTAGATACCTCCTGAGGTCCCTTCCAACCCTGATAGTCTATGATTCTAAGTTGAGGGGGAAGAGGGTAACTGACAGATGTATTTTTTTTTTTAAATCTCCATCTGCCCTCGCCCCAAGCAGCTGGGTAAATTTAACGTAGCCAGCACGGTAGAAGTGGGGCACTTAGGAGGAATCTAACTCCAGAGAAGGTAACAGCCTGGTGGAACCGTTCACAACAGGCTACTCTACATGGAACAATAGGCTGAAAGGAAGGGGGCAGATTCCTGTCAGAGCCAAAAAATGAGTCTGCAGTTGGACAATTAAGACTTCATTTCCCAGCATGACGGTTAGCAAGGATTATCGAACAACCTAGCGGACCCCTGCTGACAGGAAAGAGGTGACCTATGGTTTGAAAGTAGAAAAGGTGAAGTCCCAGTAATCACAGCTGGAAGACAGGCCAGAACAACTACAAGACCGTGTTTTACAAGGGACCGATGAACCAGACTTAGTTTCCACCTGGTGCCTGCTCCTATTCTGTGGAGCAGAAGACTGCCAAAGACCAGCCCCCTGGGTGTTTGCGCGAGGCTAAAGGCCAATGGTTCTAGAGCAGAACACCCATGAGCCAGACCAGAAGTTACGTCTGAGGATCCCAGCCCAGCTTCCCCAGCCCTTGCTTTGCATTTTCATTTCCTGTTTTGTCTGAAGCATCATGGTTGGGGCAGTCACAGGTGGAGCATGCCGTGAAAGTGCCAGCCCTGGGCTGTATTGAATTCAGTCAGCTTCCTGCCGTGGAGCTGGGTGTGAATCACTGCCCAGGGTTACTCAGGCACCTGCGGCTAGTTTTAGCTCAGCTGCTCATGCACTGACTTATTTAGAAACAGTTGCTTCTCAGCTAGTTGTTCCCTAGGGGGCTGTCCCCTTCCTACCCTGTCCCAAGGTGGCTTGGAGAGGAAAGGAAGCAGTTCCTGTCTGTGTAGAGCAGAGATTCTCAAACTTTTGTATTGGTGACCCCTGTCACATTGCAAGCCTCTGAGTGCGACCCCCACCCCAACTGAAAACACTCAAATATATTTAACACCATTATAAATGCTGGAGGCAAAATGGGGTTTGGGGTGGAGGCTGACAGCTCACGACCTCCCATGTAATAACCTCATGACCCTGAGGGGTCCTGACCCCTAGTTTGAGAACCCCTGGCGTAGAGGCAGTAGGGTGCTGAACAGAGGAAAGCTCTAGCCCAGGGAGATTGCCTAGCTGATTTGTCAATGGCTAGGCTCAGGGGTTCCCCTTTGCCACAGGGGGCCCACTAGTGTTCACACCAATCTTGCTCTAAGAAGTCAGGCAATGCTGCCCTGAAGGCACTTGTGCCTGAAGCTTTAAGATGGTGTCCAGGCGCTTCAGCTTTCCCAGAGAATAGAGCGCTGCAGCAATGGAGTTGAAGGTAGCGGTGACTCGTTCAATGCCAGCTGAAGACCACTGCCTGAGGGTTTTTTCTGGAAGAACAGACCACTGAGGAGGCAAGGGAGGGAAGTGGTAAAATATCGGAGTAGGTCCTAGTCCTCACACACACCCCTCCCATGTCAAACTGACAGCACTGCGCTCCCCCTCCATGGGAGAAGTACATATGCTCAAACAACGGATTCAGCTACTTTCCAACCAGAGAAGAGAACTGGTCCAGGGGGGTGGCTGCTCCCTCACTTCCAGGTGTACAGGAGAGCAGAAAAGCCACCAGGAGAGCTGGCTGGTAGCAGAACCACGCTGGAAGGGGGAGCACTGGCTCCAGCCACTAAGTGTTTATTAGCTAAGGGGAATCAGAGCAGATGGAAGAGCCATATTAACACTGATGGGGAAGGGGCAGGCAGCAGAACGTTACCTCTAATTGTATTTGCGGGAAGGAGGACTGTGCACAGATGGGGCTGCGAGTTCACTGACGCTCAGAGCCAACAGACGAATGTGAAATGAGGGGAGCCAGACATCAGATCCGACACCGTTGAATTCCCTCACTTCCCCCATGGCCCTCCTCCCACATAAAATTGACAGCCACTGCAAAGAACGGAACCACCACCAGACGGATGCAGAGCAAAATATTAGGGAAGGGGGACTGGGAACCTCAAACAGATACAAACCAAGGCAAAAATGTTCCATGGGCCGATGTTTGCAGAGTGCGCTCTATCAGTGACAGTCACACAATCCGGTTTCTCTGGAAATGGAGGCCAACTCCTAGCAGCTGAAGTTCCTTAGCAGTACCTTGGAACGGAGGAATTGCCAGACTGGCTCCAGGTCCATCTAGCCCAGTAGCCTGGCTCCAGCAGAGGCCAGAAACAGAGCCAGAGGCAGGTGTAAGAACCCCATAGTAGCAGATGTAGGATATTTGCTCTCCACATTAGGTCTCCTGGTCTAATAGCTACCAATCAGCATAAACTCTGCAGCATGAAAACAAAGGAACTTGTTTGTTTGCCCTCATGGTGTTTGAGACAAAATTAAGGTCCCATAATTTCCACTCTGCCATCAGGGCTTCCCCAGGACTTGGGCATGGGACCTCTGGCCCCGAAAGTGAATCCTACCCCTACACCACTGGCGAGAACTTATGGATCCTCCAACAGTACACAACCCCCTCCCTGCTCAGCACATGCTTCCCACTGCCCACTTCTGAGTTATTAGAGAGAATACAAAGAATGCCTCACCTCAAAACTCTTCCTTCTGAGCCCAGGCAGGGGCAGCGTGGCTAACGGTCTCTTGAGAAGCAGGCGAATTACAGGCAGTTCATTACTGCTTTGAAGAGCCCCTCTCTACAGGGCAGCAAGCAGCTCAAGCAATGCCCCAAATCATTAACACTCTGCACCTGCAAGTGCACACACAGGCCCAAACCCAGCCAGCTGGATTTCATTCCTCCAAACAGGAACAGAGCAGGAACTCCAGTAACAGAACCCTAAGGAGAGGGAAAGCCTAGGTTCCCCTATTCCAGCAACAGGGTCTTCAGGCCAGAGAACCAAGTGGGATTTGCCCTGCTGGGCTGAATTGACGCAACAGTACTGTAGGCATTTGGAGCAGGGGCCATATGGCTGCCTTGCATATGTCCAAGAGTGAAAAGTGTGCGGTTTACAGTTCACAGCAGCACCTGTGGGGTGATGTTGCCCAAGGAAATGGGCTTGGAAAGAGACTGTTGCTCCCAGCCCGGCAGAACCTGGAACTAGTCAGATACCAAAGGATACAAAAACCCAGTCACACAAGCAAAACCAAGATCGGCACGGTCTGCCCCAAGGGCTGCAGTTCGGATAGGGAGCGCCTGCCCAGGCTGCAGACAAAAGAATTTGAGGGGAGCATTTGGGAGGACACTGGTATTTGGTTTGTGTGCAACAGCTACTGGTGATGCAAAGCGCCAAAACCTCAGGAACGACAGATCCCACTTGGCTCATCCTGGGAGCCTGAGATCCAAGAGGAGCAATCTAGTCCAGAACTCTGCAGATCGAGCTTAGCAAATTTAAAAAAAAAAGTGATTCTCCAGCACTAGCTGCTTTGTGAAGCACTCCAGAAACCGACCCCAAACTGAACCGTAGAACAGCAATACACAAAAGGTCATTTTTAATCAGCTCATTAGGAAATGAAGAATCTGTCAAAGTTTGTTAAAAATTACATAAATAAGTTATGATTTAACCACCAAAAGATACAGACGCCTCCAGGTGGTAACTATTACAGCTTGGTCCGAGACCCGAGGCGGCTGGGTCCTGAGGTGAAACGGCAGTAGTTTGGCTGGCTCCATCTTTAACAGCAGAACAAGAGGAAGCCCCAAAGGGGGCACCTGGCTGGTGTCTAACTGAATACACAGCACATACATGATGGGGGAGTTTGGCCTTCACATGCTCCCGATATTTTCCCTGTTCTCCTGCAGCTGTGAGAGTAGGTAGGTGCTTATCCACCTCCAGCCAAAACTGAGACCAAATCCCAAAGTGCTTTGGCACGATGCATCTTGGTCATGAGCCAGTTTTGCCAACTCAGCATAAACCATTCTGAGACAAACCAGTTAGGGGATTTCACAGATCAACAGCCCCTGCATGCAACCCGGATCAGAGCTGTGCTAGCTACAAATGTGCGCTTGTTCTGACCCCAGCGTGATCAAGGTCTTCTGTACATTTCAACCCCTCAAGCTCTCGCTCCAGAACTTCTGTTTGGCTGCGGAGTCAGTCAGTCAACCACTAGGATATGGTTTAAAACAAGACAAGACAAAAAGTCTAAGCAGTTTCTCATCAGAGCTGGCATTCTCACTGGTTTAGATACTGCTCTAAATTCTCAGCACGTATACTCTCTGATGACACAAAACTAACATCTATTTACACAGATGGGGTGAAATCCTGCCCCCACTGCAGTCAGTGAGAGTTTTACCATAAAACTCAGTGGGACCTGAATTTCACTAATGGTAGAAGAGAAGAACTAGGAGTACAAGAAGAACCTGGGTAGCAGGGCAGGGTTGGGCTTCCCCTCCCCAGCAGTGGAGAGGGATGGGCTCAGACTTAGGCTCATAATCAGGTTTGTCAGGATGATTTAAAATAGAGGCTCCAGACTGGGGGAGACACAAAACTATTCCCCTTACTAGGTACAGTTTGGTTCCATGGAGCTCAATCCTACAGCTCCAGGCTGAGGCAGTTCTGTTATTTCAGGGGGATTTCTTGTGCTGCAGGGATGAATGCTTGTGTGGTAAGGCCCTGTGCCGTCTTGCTTACAGGCTGCAAAGAGAAGGGGTTATGGTGCTCAGCAGTCTCACTGGGCCTGGGTCTTGCTGGTGGACAGGTCCCCAACAAAGCTGGTGTTGCTGTATCAATTCCCTTTGGGGTGGGGGTGGCTCTAGAGCCCCCTCCCCACATCAGGAGGTCCTACACTCTGTTTAAAAACGGGCTTCAAGAACCAGGAGCCATTTAGCAGAGAAAGCAGCAGATAAGCAACCCCCGGACGAAAGGCAGTAACACGGGGAAGGTGGGCTCTCCCCCACCCTGCCCGTTCACTGCAGGGACTCCAGCATCACATTCACACAAGCCTCTGCGGGTTGCGTGAAAGCGATTAGCATTGGGACTCTGAGCAGAGAGTTCCCCATTGAGCTGGGAGCCCAAATGAGGGCACGTCCACCCAGCTTCTTCTGGGCTGTTGAATGACTTCAAGAAGTGTCACATTTAGCAACGTCCCAGGAGAGACGTCTGCAGCAGCGATACGAGCGTTGATCTTGCTAAAGGAATTCTGCTTCACGTTAAATGATTCTGGGGAACAGACCTGTCCTGAACCCAACAGAATGGGCTTGATCTAAGAACTGTGTCACTTCTCTGCAGTGAATTAGGTGTCAGGCATTATGGCAGCAGGAAGTAGCTACACTGAAGAGTCTCAAATCCCAATTCCCAAACACCTAGAAGATTCCCCCATCCCAACTTTTCATCCTGTAAACCCCCTTCTAACTCCAGAACCCTGCCTCAGAGTCACCACTTCGTCCAGCTGGAGAATGTCAAGCCTGCCCCCTAACTGGCTGCAGAGCCTGGTGAGGAACAGCATCCATTCCCTGAAGGAGATGACCACAATGCCTCTGCAACCTACCTGCTCCTGCTGAGCCAGGGAGCGCGAGCAGAGCAGGAGACAAAGGCCTAGTCCACACTAGAAAGGACTGCAGGTCAGGCTAGGTGGAGATGCAGCTTATAGCCTCACAAGAGTGCTTTTGCCTGTGTGGCTTATACCAGTTCCCTGAACCAAATAAGCTTTATCCACAAAAGCTTTATTTTGCTGGTATAACCGCATCTACACTGGGACTTTTGCAGTAAAAAATAAAACAAGTCACTCCCTTAACTAGCACACTGGTAAAATTTCTAGTGCAGAGCTGCCCTGAGCCCAGGTTTCCTGGATAGCACTGCACAAAACCACCACGGGGCTGGCCCAACAGCATCTGCTCTCCCACTGATGCGCCACGGGGTGAGATACTGCACTAGAGACCGTGTTAGAATGTGTCTCCTTTATGCTATGCCACTGTCACCCACCCTCCCTTGAGATCAGCAGCACCTCAAAAAGTGCAAGAGCTAAGACTCCATCTGATTGCCTGAGCAAACGCCCCCACTCTGAGCACACACCAGTCACCCCTGTCTCTGACGTACCTGCCTTCCAAACCGACTGCCTCCTGGAGCGAGGAAACGTCTGCATTGTGAGCATTTCACAGTTGAATTGTAAACACTTTCAGTTCTTAGCCAGCAAGCCCCCTCGCCTCAGTCTGCATCCCCTGGACTGCAGAGAGGCGTAACCACACCCACAGCACAGAGTCAGTGAGAGCCGAAGGGCTCAGGCACATCTAGATCATTCTGATCTCTCGTGATCGACTCTGAGTCAGGCTCTGGCGCTGGGACTTGACCATCTGGAGGCGCCTTCCATGCAGGCTGAACTGCGACCAGCTGAGGAGCTGCAGTAATGCACATGTGATGGGGATGAAGACGAGGAGGTAAAAGCAGCCCTGGCGCAGAGTTGGTTCCCAGGCTGTGTTGGACGCCAGCTTCGGTTGGGCGCTCACCACGTTGCTCAGAGGGGCCCGCTGGAAAATGTCATAACCTGAGACCAAAACAGTGTGTAAGACTCAGCTAGAAATCGTAAAAATTCCACGCACCCTCCACCACCATTGTAACATGGAGCTCACCACACCTCCCTCAGGGGTCCGTGCACAGGCTTCACAGCCACCCAACACAACATCCCATAGCCCAAGCGACTCTCAGTGCAATTCAGATACAATAACAATGCACAGGCGGAGGGGTGCAGATCTTGCTAGGGAGGAGTTTAGCACAGGAGTGGGGAGATGGATTAGCATCAGAGCTCGGGTTCAAATCGGATGTCTTCAACATGAGAGGTAGGCGGTGGTGTCAAGCTAATCCTTTGCTGAAATGCAGCACATGGAACCTCACTGGGACACGGGTCCAGTACGAACGCCCACAGTGAATCACTACAGCCACTTCCCACTGCCCAGGCCTCCCCCTGTTGAGGTTATTAGCTCTTGACAGTCACCGCCCCAGGTGGCCTGGGTGCAAAAGTACAAGGAGTGTTAACTTAGACAACCTGTTAAGTAATAAAACAGCCTGCAAACTATGTTGCCAGTGGACCTTGTCCAAGTATTTCACATCACAAAAGGCAGCAGAGGCACTCATCTCAGCCCCACCCTGCTGCTGTCCCCAGAGAACATGTCCCTACGTCACGTACCAGTATAAGTACAGAGCAACCAGGTGCCAATCAGGGGGGCAAAGGTCTGGCCAGGCTTGGTTACCAAGGCAACCATCCCAAACAACAGCGCCGAGGCAGCCTGCTTCCTGCGGTTCAAGACAAAATCTTCATCCACCAGGTCAGTGACAACCAGGTTCAGCAGCTTGCAGGTTCCTTCCGTGAACACCCGGTTACTGCGGAGCAGAGCAGACAGGGCATGACTCAGCAGCACGTGGAAACAGGGAGCACTGAAATACAGACAGGGCGAATACAGAACAACGCCGCTTGCCCCTCCCTAGTGCCTGCCAGCCACTTTACATGAAGTTTAACATGAAACACCCCTCTGAGGCGGGTACCAGCCCCGTTTACAGATGGGGAAACGGGCACAGAGAAAGGGGAAGTGACTTGCCCAAGGTCACATCATCACAGAGCTGGGAGCACTGGTTTCAGTTCCCGAGTATCAGGCTAGTGCCTTAGCCACAAGCCCAGCCTCCCTCCCGCCCACCCAGAACTACCAAAATGCAGTTGATCCAGAGAACCACCATCTGCCTCGCCTTGAACATGAGTCCATTGTACAGCCTGCTGCCTTGAGGAGGCTCACCTGGTCCAGGGACAGTCCTGCCAGGTCACATGGCAAAGCCTACAAGTTGAGTTCATACACCAGGTGACAGTATGTTTGAAAGCAGCTGCCTGGAGTCACCCTGCTTACGTGAGGACAGTCCCACACGCCAGAGCCAAGCCTGCATTTGCAGACACAGCCTGATTTTTGTGAAGAGCATGTTATTTCCTCATTTGTTCTTAAACAAGGTTTGTATGACGTGTGGTGTAATCATGGATTGTTCAGTTCATCTTGCTCAGTCCATTGGAGGTGAGGGAGTTCTTCACTAGAAGGGACAACATGATCTAGTGGTTGGAGCATTTGGTCAAGAGTCAGGTCTTCTGGGTTCCACTCTCAGCTCTGACAGTGACTTGGTGCATGACCATGCCTCACCTGTACGCCTGAGATTCACCAGCTGTAAAATGGAGATGCCTCATGGCCTCCCTGGGGTGGCCAACCACCAGGACCACTCCCACCAGCTCACCACAGGCACAGAGGTCAATGAAACCCTAGATAAGCAACATACCTGGCTATGAAGATGCAGAGAAGATGCACCTGGTCGGGTCCAGCTAGAAGCATGATGATGCTGAGAGCCAGCTTCAGGAAGAAGAGCCCTCGCACCACCGCGTAAACCCCACATCTTTGACAGAGAGACAGAAAATAGAGGTTGTTGAGATGAGGGGCGATGTAGGAAATACCTGTGGAGAGAGGCACAGACAGTTCAAGGGAGTTTCAGCATCTGACAGTGCCTAGAGACCAAGCAGAGATAAGACAAGGCTCAATTCATCCAGCAGGGCATCAGGAAGAAAACCACAGAACAGCTATACACATTTAAACATAGTGAAATACTCAGCCCTTACATGGCACTTTCTACGTCCAAGCACTGCACAAAGATCTTCACAACTCTCCCACGAAGGAGGCAAGTGCTATCCCCATTTCACAGATGGGAGCATTGGGAGATAAGTGACTTGTCCAGTGACACACAGGCAGTTAGCATTAGAACCAGGATTGAAGCTGCGAACTCCCAATTCTGTGCTTACCCGACCAGATTCCACACAGAAGCGGAGCTGGTGGAAGTCAGACAACATGGCAGTGCCAACGTGTCTCAGCCCTGACCCAGAGACAACCCTCGGATTCCAGAGCTGAGCCTGCACTGAACCTTGCACTGCCAATCAGGCAGGTCTGGATGGCAGCTTGGGCATGGGCCAACAGCAACTAAGGTTTGCAGAGCTGACCAGAGCTAGGTCTGTCTCATACACCCACCCCCCCTTACATCTGTGAAACCCAGGTCAGAGATCCAATGCCTGCCTCTCCCCCTCCGGCCCCTGAAAAACATTAAAGATTATTTCTTGTGGGTCTGGGAAGGGAGGGGAAAGTCTAAGATGCAAGATGCTTGCAGCAATGGTCCCTCTGGGGATAGGTGGGCCAAGTGCCACTCCTGGAGGCTGGAGAAAAGAGTGCACCTTTCTCCCGAGTCTCAGTGCTTTCAGTGTTTGTGAAGAAAGAACTCAGGGCTGAGCCAAGTATCAACCAGCAGCTCTGGGGTGCTGCTTACTCCAGTTCCCCACACAAGCTCACCTAGTAGGAAGGATCCTGTAGAGAGAGAGATCCGATCTGACAGCAAGTGTTCCAAGAAGAGAGGGAAGAAGTTGCTGTTAAAGTGGCAGTGAAAAACCTGTGACAAAACAGCACGAAGATTAACTGACCAGCAATGCTCAGAGCAAGAAGAGGAAGGCTAAGCCAATCACGTGCTAGGCTCCGCTCCACTAGGAGTCCAGTGCAACATGCAATTCTTACAGGCAGGATCTGTGAAGCAGACAAGTTGGTTCTGCAGACAGAGCGCTTTGTTTATACAAGTGCTCTGATGCCATCTGCACTCACCTCTGAGAGCCATCAGTTACACCCTTGTGCCCCAGGAGACAGATGGCCACCAGGAGTGGCCCGTAGCCAGGCCAGCCCAGCAGCTTGTCTGTGCCTTACTACGTGGGAGAACCAAAACACTCAGAGGCAACAGAGGCTGCAAGTGCTGCAGCGATGGTGTGGAGAGCGTTGTGGTGTTTGGCAGTCACCTCTGTGGCACCTAGCTGAGGAACCAAGTACTAGCTCTGAGCAGAGCCCAGTGGCTGAGACACGAACCTTGGGAATGTAGGGGGAAGAGGAGGATTCAGCGCTCGCACAGGAAGGCTGGAAAAAAAAACACGTTTCCAATCCATTCTCAAAGGCATTTGATGACAGGAACTAGGATTTCTCTGGCCATTGCTTTTGCACTAGTAATTTTCCCCAGCAGCCATGATACGGCATTAAACTGCAGCATCCTTGTTAAACTGCACATGATGGTCTCTGAAGGGCTGAGAGTTTTCACTCCTTAGTAAAGCAGGAGCTCAGCCTACACTGGATCACCCCTCCTGGCTGTAGATGGAAGAGTAAGACTCCCAGACTCTGCAGGGAGACCCCACGTCACAGAACAGCTGGCTGGTGCAAAGCCACACAAGCATGTGCAGAAAGCACCAAGAGGTGTTATGGCATTACTCAGACACCACTACTTTCCTTGTAAGCAATCAATATCCTGTTGAATCAGTTTCAGACTGGCTTGGCTAACAGCTCCTCGTCTGACTCACTGGGTTAGAGCGTCCATGCTAGACCTACCTGTACTAGGTTCATACAGACGAACCAGAGGAAGTTGTGGTGCCGGGACAGCTGTTTGAGGTATTCGCCCAGTGTAATCCTCTTCTCCAGCGGGGCAGATGGTTGCTCAATGTACAATCTACAGGGACAATGAAACCACTAATTGTTTCTGCACATGTGAGAGTTTCTGTTATCCCCCCTTCCTCTGCACTCCCAAGAGGTTTGTAAACTCAGTGCTCCTTGCTTCGCTCAGAAGTGCATGCACTGATGCAATGCTGCCTACTTCCCTCATCTTACCAGTTCCTATTATTCATCTTCTCTGTTCATGGAGCAAGTCAGAAACTGGCATGATATCTGGTCCTTGATGGAAACAACCACCAGAACCAGGGTCATCAAAAAAAAAACTTGAAATATTTGCCTAGCGAGTCAGCAACTCAAAACTGCACCAGCATCCCTCCCCCGGGCAGCTGTTACAGTCCAATGCAGATTCCTACTACTATAGTCCCAATCTTTATAGTTAGTTTTATTATGGGAACACCTACAGGATGCGAGACTCTGCACAAACAAAGACAGTCCCTGCCCCAAAGAGCACTTACAATCTAAGTTTGAGAGACGAGACAAGTGGATACAACAGAGGGGGCAGCCCGAGGGCACAGTGAGCTATGAACACTGGAACGAGCAGCATGCACAGATGCCACCTGCTTAGCCAGCGTCAGGCAGTAAGACGGACAAGAACGATACATTTACTTTTTCCATCCTCATGGTAAAGGGAGAGCAAGTACATTTCTATGAAAACGCTGTGTTGACATTTTAACAGGTACAGGCCTTCTACTATTAGTGCATATTCTAGAAATTAAAGGATGGAAGCTACAGGTAACGTTTTGTCCATCAGCCACCAAGAACAGGATTACCGTCAGCAATACATTCTCTAGTGCTATGCCCCAGTCTAGTTTCAGATGTCCCCTGGGATGGGGGTTGCACCACCCTTCCCTTAGAAGCCTATTCACGGCCCAGGAGATCTCAGCATTAGGATACCTTCCTTGGTCCTCAGCCTAAATCTTCCTTCTCATAAATTCATCCCACAATTCCCAGTTATACACAATCTGAGTAATTCCCCTTTTCCTCACTGGTATTTACACTTAGATACTTGTAGGGAGACGTGAAAACCACCTACTAGTTGTCAGCTAGCCAAGCTAGACATAAAGAGCCTATTTTTTAGTGAGCCAGTCACAGCTGTGTGCAGAACTACACATGCCACTACTGAAGGTCTGTGTACATGGGCTCTCAGGCACTTGTAAGCAGGATACTCCCACCACCACCTGCATTCAGATTAAATTTGCTTTCTGGCATGTGCAATGGCACGTCTGACTTTAAGGGACTAGATAGTGTGAGCCAGTTCTCAAGACTCAGTCCATCACCTTAGCTTGTTTGGTTTTGGCTACTCTGAATTTTGAAGGGAGGAAGCTACAGCTATCAGGTAAAATTTTCAAAAATGCCTAGGGGACTTGGGCTTCTTAGGTTCCCATTTTCAGAAGTGATGTAGGAGACTAAGGGTATATCTACACTTGGAGCTGCAGGTCCGAGTCCCAGCTGATTGAGCTAGCACGCTAAAAACAGAGTGTAGCCACAGCGGCATCAGGGACTAGCCACCCTACGAACGAACCCATCCGAGACCCACACCCACAGCATCAGATGGGCATTTCTCTGATGCTATGTAGTTTGGTGCCACTTACTCTTTTAAAGTTGATTCTTGGTCCCATTTCACTTCAGTCTCAAATCGTTGTCTTAGCAACCACGTTGCCAGGGTAAACCCAGCAACAGAGCAGAGAGCCAGCACCACACAAAATATCCGGAAAGAAAAGAAGTCTTCTTTGTTCCACACTGCATAGGACATGAAGACAGAGAGGGAACCGATGGCACTAAAAAGCGAGCAGTAGAAATTTAGGCTAGTCCTGTCCTTTGCAGAAACAGCAAGGTCTGCGAGCAAGGCATTGTGGTTGAGATCCACCATGGTAAGAAAGCTGTCATAGAGGCAGAGGCAGAGGAGGAACTGGAGACCTGGATGGGCCCACGAAACCCAGAAAGCCAGGAAAGAGATGGCAAAAAGGGGCCCATTGCGGCTCAGTGCCTTAAGTCTCTTAAGAATGACTTCTGGTGAGGAGATCTCCACCCCTGACCTGCAAGAGGAGAGAAAAACTTTGATCACAATCCCTGGGAAGTGTCCCTGCCACACCCTCTATTCCCTGATAGGGAAGGCTCAGAGGGCAGTGGAAGCGATCTCAACACTGCATTTGTCAGGGTAGTAAGTGTCTTCGTTCAGCTCCCATCTCGCTCTACTAATGTGAAGAGATAACAGGCCCCAAACATACAGGAGTGAACAGAGCCCATCTTGGCAGGCCAGCACTGTCTGCTTCCCAATCCCGCGGTAAATCTGCGGCAATGCAGATTGTTCAACTGGTTATAAAACAGTGTAGCTCTGTCTCCCTCTAGTGGACGGACCACGTATAGCGGTTAGTACATCAGCTATTGACTCCAAGTTTAATGGGACTTAAGCAGCAGAGGCTCGTGCTTTTAGATCCGGAGTTCCAGACTCAGTCCCGCAAGGTGACTTGACTGGGGGCATTAGTATAACTACACCTGTGGATGACCTCCTCCTCTATACGCTCCAGACACTGAAATGATGGACAAGCAGCACCCAACCCTGAAGGCACAACAGCAACATCCAACTTTTCAGGATACCATGAGCAGGGGAGTTTAAGATTTTCATACCTAGGGAATATTCATCTTCTAACAGTCAGTCTTTTTAAGGTGACATTTTCACAATCTTTTCCAGCCTACTCTGAAGATATTAACTTTTCAGCATTTAACGGAGGATACGAATGGCACAAACTCACTGTTGCGTGCTAAGAAATACCCGGTCACTCAACCAGCCGAAGAGAGGGTCATTGAGGCTGTTCCAAATTAGAAACACTGTCTAGAAAAGAGAGAGAGATACAATAGTGAGACAAGCCACAATGAATCACTCCAGTAGTCGAGTCTTGTTACTGAGGTAACCAGCATCCAGATGGGGACCGATTACAATTCCTTGGGATAACAATCAGTTGGTACTGGGTAGTGATAATGTACCACCTAACACATATGCCATGGCACTATACTGCAAAACCTCCTTTCTGTGCCCGTACTGCGCCTTTCCAGACTGAGAGTCATACTGTTTAATGGCTTTATGTTGTATAAAAAAATTATCTACTGGCAAGTAGGGCTACACCTCCCATTTTCATACATGACTCAAAGTCATGTTTGAGCTCATGCTTTGGGAGGTGATGGAATAACGCACAGAGGCCAACATTTTCAAACCTGGGTGCCTAATGTCAGATACCTAAATCTAGACACAGGCACTCAAGAAGTCTGATTTTCAGACTCATTCAGTGCTGTGCTTCATTGCTGCTGTGTGTAGTTTGAAATGCGCTGGGGTTCTCCAAGAGGAAAGGCACTCTTTCAAATGTAAGTTGCTGGTGTTTAGACCCCCGACTCACTATCTTTGTATATTTGTACGAGTGAGAAGAGCTAGGTCACCCAATTTAAACCTAATACGACTAGCTCCTTTATCACTTCCTGACAAAAAAGAAATTAAGTTACCAAAATGTTCTCCCATATTCTAACATGATGCTTTGGTTTCAGTTCCTACTGTATATCTTGAGAACGGTAGGAAAAAGTAAGTCTCAGAAACTTACCTCCCCAATCCAAAAGGACAGTTTATCAATCTTGTAAACAGAAACAAAGGTGTCCACGTAATATAGGAGGAACACATTGTGCAAAATGGAAACAAAGAGCGACAGGGACCCATAGATCACAGCAGTGGGTAAATTAAAGAGACAACCCAACACTCGCAAACCCATGTTGGTTCATTCAGAGTGCTTCAGCTTTCCAGATCATCTCCACTTCAGGTGGGACACCTTCCTCCAGCATCTGTTGACTCTTTGTTGGGGGCCAGTCCATTGTTCCTCCTGTTGAAAAAAAGATTATAGAATTAAGTCAATTTCTTTAAAAAAACCAAACAAAGCACAAAACTCACCCATCCACGAGTGTAAGCTTTACCAGCCGATACAAATCAAGTCAGAATTAGATTGCTTTGCTCAGTTGTTCAAAAGTGGATTTAATGGGATTTAAAAGGCTAAAGGCCATCTGCTGTGGTAAAGCCATTCCCTTAAGCTGAGTTATCATTTGGCCCAAACTATTGGACTAGATCAAGGGCTCTCCTCGGTTCAGCTGTTTACTAGTAGAAATACTGACAGTTTTTATGTACTGTACTTTAATGCTCTTTGTTGTCTGGCATAGAGTAGATTAGCTATTTCCACACTTCAAGGCAAGAACACAAGAGGAAACATGATTTATGGTTGCATACAGAAACAAACAGTCTTCAGAAGACAGAACTAATCACAGATACTTTTAGATAGTCAAATGGAAGGAGAAGAGTTACCAGGGTGAATTTTAGACTCAAAAACAAATGCCAGGAAACCAGCAGGAATAATCCCTAGTTCAAGCAGGTGTGATACAGCCTGACACATGAACACTTCTTTCACAAAGCACCTCAGTCAGGACTTGCTGCAGGTGGTGTCTCTCAGACAGAAGTTACTGAATTTTGAGTTATATTGTAGTTTTGTGATGTGGAAAGTCAATACCAAACCACTGTAATACCTAGTTGACACCATGATGTTACATGACATAAGCCACTTTGGAATCCAGGTCCCCAGAAGTAGGAAACAGAGGTTTCTGTTTCTCACACAGTGGGGCCATGAATCTTAATTAGGGCCTTGAGTCACTACTGCGATACAACTAAACCCACTGGCACGTCCTCATTCCCTTCCAAAAGGAAGTTAAATATATCGACAGTTAAGAGAACTGCATCTTCAGCCCAAAAAGCTGAGTCCCAAGGATTGCCTGATGGCACTTACAGAAAGAACTCACATTTTATTAAGCTAACTTGCAGATGAACACAGGCACTGTCAATTCTGTAATATTAGCAGCGTAAGAAGTCCCCTAACAAACAGGGGAAGTAACTCATTTGAAGGCCAGGCCAGCTCCCACTGGAGTCTGGTATCTTCCCGTTGACTTCACTAGGAGTTGCATCAAGCCTAGATCAAGGGAGGAAGGGGGGGGGGGGGAGAGTCAAGGGCCAGGATGAAACTTGATGGCAAAATTCCAGACCCATTCAACATTTACCAGAAGTCAGGAGTGCAAGTACTTTATGGCAAATGTAAGAATAGCTCTCTGCCCAGCCCAAGGAACGCTCAGTCACTTCCTTCTAACTCATTCATCGTAAGCAGCATTTATTCCAGTTACATTGTTACATAGGTTTAATATCCCACTTGGAGTCAAACACTCAGTTTTGCAATTAGATCCAACTTCAACTTATCAGGTGTTAGCAGTTAAAGCTGTAATTCTGTATTGATACCAAAAAACAATATACTGATATATACAATACTGATACATTAAAAAACCCCAACGCACCTCCAGAGAGGAAAACAGAGATTGGAAGGGAATTCTACTAGATAATAAGCATTTATTTATAGACAGACATGCTGACAAGCCTCAAGTGGGGATGTTTTTTAATTTGGGGGGAATTAACAAGGGATCCAAGAATGTATAACATCTCAAAATTATATCCAGATACAACATGCATTGCCTCATTTAATCTAGCACTGGTTTTTCCCCAAAACGTAATCTGAAAGAAGAGGATACATTGATATCGTAAAAGCACAATGTGCTTTACCTGTGTAATCAAGGAAGTGGTTTTTAAAATAACAACAAGGTTAAAAGCCATAGATTAGCTGTCCTTTGATTGGCATACCTTTACTTTAGGATGCTTACGGAATGGCATAGAAAACACTGAATATGTATAATGCCAAAGTCAAAGGTTTGCCTGTCATCTGAAATATGGATTCACTTCTGGTCACCCTATGTCAAAAGAGATTAGCAGAAACAAAAGGGGTCCAGCGAATGGTGACAAAAGCGACTGAAGATCTGGAGTGACTGAGGATGGACTAGAGATCAGGACTGTTTAGAGGAGAAATGATTAACAGGGGCATGGTTAACGTATATAAAATAAGGAACAGAAAGGGAAGGTAAAATTGGATGTTTCATTTTATCGTCAACACAAAAACATGCAGAGGTTGAAAAAACAAGACCATTCAAACTAAGCAAAAAACCCTTTTCTTCCCCTCCCTCCTGCCCCCCAAACTACACACATGGAACCCATTAACCTGCGGAACTCAAGAAAGTAGAGGCCACAAGCACAGTAGGATTTCACACTTATACATAGAGGGAGAAGTTCTGCAGTTACATTAGATGAGCTAAAGCGGGACATCTTTTTATCCCATCAGTCCCTCTTTCTAACAGCCGTTTGGAAGACGTTCTCTCTGTGGATGGGTTATTTCATTATTTCCCCTACTGCAGGGGTTTCTTTTGCACCTTCTGCTGAGGCATTTAGAGTGAAATGCTGGCCCATGAGAGTCAATGGGGCCAAGATTTCACCCCTTTCACTGGGAACTGGACTTACTGGAGCATAGTCTGGTAATTCCTATGTCCTTCACTGACAGCATCCTGAATATTCTTGATTACATTTAATCAAGATACTGCAGTTTTGCTAAGAAATCAAAGAGGAAGTCATTAAGGATCCCTGCTGGCTCTGCAGCAGTTAAAGATCACACAGTACTCCCCCATCTGTAATATCAACCTGTCTGCTGCTGCACAAAGCACTAAGCAGAAGACACCCATGTAAGTTACAACTCTCTCATGAAAGTACTCCTGGGCGAATTCTGCACCACTGCACGTGCGCAGAATTCATACCCCTCGCAGATTTCTTTGCTTCCCCACAGAAAAATGACTCTGTGATGGGGAAACAAAGGGAAGCCACAAAAGCGGTCATGTGCCGCTCCCCAGCGGGGTGAGTGCGTTGTTTCGGGCATCCAGAGCAGCAAGCGAAGCAGTATATCACTGGGGGGGGGGGCGGGAAGGACGCCCCAGCCAGTGGTTCCTACCCTGTGCCAGGCTCAGCTGCTAGTCCCAGCAGGGCTGGGGAAGATGGGACTTCCCTCTTCCCCTGCAAGAAGTGGCCTGGGCTGGGTCAGACCCCCCTCGTCGAAACCTCTTCAGCTGCAGGAAGCTTCGCACTATCCTCCTTCCTGACTCCATTGCTCCTCAGCCATGTGGGGGATAGGCCCCTGTATAGGGAGCTGCTCCCCCGTCCGCCCAACCCCTGTGCATCCGGATCCACTTCATACCCAGATTGCCCTGCCAAGCCTCACTCCCTGCAGAACCCTCCCACTGAGCCCCCTGAACCCAAAGCCACACCCCAACAAGCCTCACCCTCTGCAGCTGGAGCCCCCCTGCACCCGCACCCCCCTGCATCCAGACTGCCCCACAGCACTTGAACTCCCACCCCAACAAGCCCTACCTCCTCTGCACCTGGACCACCCTGACTAGCCCTCCACACCCAGACCCCTCACCCCACTGAACCCCACCAAGCCAGCACCCCATCTAGCCAGCACCCAGACCCCCACCCTGCTGAGCCCCAACCACCTTCACCTGGACCCCCCTGCAGAGTCCCATTGCCTCTGCACCCAGAACCCCCCATACCAATGAGCCCTTTGTTCATCCAGATGCCACCTGGACCCCCTCCTCCCCCACCAAACTGCCCGCAACCAGATTGCCCCACACAAACCCTATCACCCCACAATAAACCCCTCCACACTTGGATCATGCTGGGCTGATCCTGCCTGTCTACATCTAGTGAGGCAGGCCTGGCCTTTGTGGTGTGAGCAGCCTCACTGCTGAGTCTACGTTACCGTGTGGGGGCTGCAGGGTGATCTCTACCTCTGTGCAGACAGTGGCCTGTGCTCCCCACTGCCATGCTGGAGCCTCCACATTTATTTATTGACAAAATCTTCAGAATTTTAAAATGTGTGCAGAATTTTTAAATTTTTGACGCAGAATTCCCTCAGGAGTAATGAAAGGGAAACAGTTTGTCAAATGGAAAAGAAGAGAATCTGGAGGGAAAACATGTGCTGCTACCCTGTGCAGCGTAAAAACCAAACCAAACAGCTTGTTTCTGATCTCATTCACATTAGTTTTATACTGGGGCAATTCCACTGAAGTCACCCTAGTTATTCCTGATTTACCAGTGCAAGAATAGCATCAGAGCTATTTTCTCTGGCTATGAAGGATATCAACACTGAGCCCAAAAAGATGCTGTCCACCATACTAAGTTTTATTCCCATGTATTCTCAGACTAGAAAAATCTCCCTACTACTTTGACTCAACATAAGGCAGTACTAAATCAAACATTTAGTGAGAAAACAGAGGACCTAAAGTCTCCAGTGCTGTCAGCATCTTTCACAAGCACTGACAGAACTGCGTATCTTGAGAAGTGAAGCCCTGACCCAAAGCCTGTATCAGAGCAAAGAGTCAATCTAACACTGTACATTGCCCTGAATTTGTAAAGGCAACAGAGCTCCTGGAGCTTCCACAGATATTCCATTTTGCCGTTTACATACCTTACTCTTACTTAAATCAACAGTATAAGAAGCTTTGCTTTTTCCCTGTGACTCCATCACAGATGTATAATCTCTCACTTAAAGCATTGACATCTGTAAGCAATTAAAGTTTGTTTGGGTAGTCGTGAGGTCATTCATTTTTTCCACTTGTAAATGTGTGGATGAAAGGAACATTATAAAGAACTTGCATGTAAAGAACTTAATTGTCCTCCAAGAGCCATAAAAGCACTATGTTTAAATTTGCCACACTGCTATTTTTATAGCCTTTTCCCTTGGGTGAAGTTACGTGTGACATATTTCAGAACTTTTCAATATTCAGCATCAAGAAATACGGGCCAGAAGAATTTCAAGAGAGGTATATCTGTCAGTTAGTTATTCTGAATCTCAGAAGCACAACTACCGAGCTGGAATTTTAAGTTCAAAAGCAATATACACAGCAGTTTCAGTTTCAGAAACTTTAGCTTCTGCAAAGTTTGCATTTAGTACATATGTTTCACTCCTGCCAGTTACAGTCTACTCTCTAAGAAGATGATGTTCATACATAAGACACCTGGAAGGCACTGCCTTTGTTACAAACGATGTTAGCAGACTGTAGCTGGCTTTGCATTTTAGGATTCCTGCAACATCTGGCCTAGTTTTCTAGCCAGTCACAGCTGGAGCACGAACAGGTAACAACCATTCCATACACCCCGTTCCTACCCCACACACTGTTACGTTGGGACCCTCCAGAGCACGGAAGGCCTCATACAAGCTTCCCATAAAGGGCAATTTTCACCGTTTACTATAAATTTACCTTTATCGTATTAAATGACTTGTTCCTCACTGAGTAACAGTTTATACTTTTTCTAAAATGTATGGAGATTTCTAGGCAAAAAACCCAAACCTTTAAACTCTGCATTAAGATTGAAAGAATCAATCACATCAGTCAAAAAAGCCTTGTTCTCCCTTCTTGTGAGAAAGATACAAGGTTAAAACCCCCCAAGAAGTCCACAGCAAAGTTCCTCCTTTACAAAAAAACCACCACATTTAATAGTTAAGTTCACCCAAACAACCTTAGCTCTTTCCCTCAAGAGCAAAACGAAACTCCAAGACAGTCTGGTCCATCTTCCACAAAACCATTAATACCTTATTCTTAATCTTCATGAACCCGTGGGATGGATGGATAAAGCTGTTGCAGAGTTTCTAATTGTTCTCAAGGGGGCACGAGGGGTCAAGTTCTAGGACCGTGGATTTAGTTGCAAGTCATCTGAGAAATCTTAACTCCTCTATGTTTCTTTAAGAGTCCATTGGGGAGTCATTGCTAACGCAGGTAGATTTTACACACAAGTACTGATGGGATACCAATTGACAATACTAACAAACTCTCAGAAAATGGATTCGTACTATAATTATATTTTTATAAAGCAATGGAATGTGTGCGCAATAATGTGAAACCAACTGGCTCAGACAAGGAACACCACAAATAAGGAAACATATCACATGCCCTTTAATTGCTAAGCACAACAGGGAGGCGCCCAGCCGGTTTATTTAGCCAGCCATATGACACCCAGATATTGGAGGAAATTGAACGTCTCTCTTTTATAACTATCCAATCGTGCTTCTGTCAAACTGGTTCACACCCTTAATGACGTTCATTGGTGCATATACGCAAATATAACTTTGTGCTACACAGATTATATAATTCACACGATTTGTATTAGTTGATGCTCTGCATTAACATGGTTTTATGGAAAACAGGGCTTGTCAAACAAACCCATGTCATTATTTGAACAGATCACAAGTTTGCTTGATAAAGGTAACTGCATAGATACAAAAATCTAAGTATTTTGTAAGGCATTTGACTTCGCACCACACGACGGCTTGATTAAAATTACTACATGACAAAAAGCACATGTTAAATGAATTAAGAACTGGCTAACTGACATCTCAAAAAGTAGATGTCAATATAGAATCCCTACTGAAGGGGTGGGTTTCTAGTGATGTTCCACGAGAATCAGTACTTGGCCATGTTTTAAAACAGATGCTGAAAAACTGGACAGGATGCAGAAGAGTCAAATGATTCAAGGGCTGGAGAAAATGTCTTGCAGTGAGCAATTTAAAGACCCTGATCTGTTTAGGTTATCAAAAAGATTGAGCACTGCCTTGATTATAGTATATCGGTAGCGTCATGGGGAGAAAAAAACAGGTGCTGCTAATGCAGGGAAAGGCATAACAAGGCATAATCTGGCAAAGAAAGGCATAACAAGAACAAGTGGCTGGAAGCTGGCACCAGAAATTTTCAAATTAGAAACAAGGCACAAGTTTTTAAACAGTGAAAGCGATTAAGCTTTGGAACCAACTACCAAGGGAAGTGGTGAATTCTCATCTCTTGATGTCTTCATATAAAGATGGAGTCTTTCTGGAAGATTCGCTTTAGCCAGACAAATTATTGGGCTCAATAAAGGGTAACTGGGTGAAATGTAATGACCTGTCATATACAGGTCAGACTGGATAATCTAACAGTCCCTTCTGGCTCTAAATTCTGTAAATGTATGAATCTTCTATCAGAGATGGTCCAGTAAAAGATATTACCTTACCTGATCTAACTTCTGTGGTGAAAGGGACAAGATTTTGAGATCCCCAGAGCTCTTCTTTAGGCCCGAAGAAGCTGACAGACATTCAGGCCCAAAGAAGAGCTCTGTGGAGTTCCAAAGCTTGTTCCTTTCACCAGCAGAAGTTGGTCCACTAAAAGAGGTTACCTCACCCACCTTGTCTCTTGTATCCTGAGACCAACACAGCTAAAACACTGCAAACAATGGAGCTTATTTTGACAGCCACAACCAAAGGTTTGAGAATGTCTTTAACACATGCAGGTGTGCCTATGTCATACAAAATTAACTCACTATTTGAGGAACACATGAGTTACTGTAATATTGGAAAGGTTAAAGGGACACAGTCATCTTGAAAGCCATTTCTGTTTGACTTTTGTACCTCTTGTTATTACAACTAGACTTTCTAAAATAAAGCAGCAAGAGCTTCCTGGGATCCAGTTTGTTTACTTTGTGCATTTGACAGCAGTTGGTGCAGTCAGTTTCACAATTTCCCTGTGTAATCAATTAGCAAAGGAGAAACTGATTGCAACTTGTCAGTGAGAGAACAGGGGGAAAAAACATTTTAAGAGAGTAATTGGTATCAAAAGATTGATGTTGACAGCGTGCCTTTAAAGATGAGTTTATGGCACAGAGTCACATATCTCAATCTATCTTCAAATCATTCAGTGGCCTGGGCCCAGCATATCTAAAAGACTGCCTCATGAAGATCCTTCTAGGCAGCTTTGCTCCTCAGGCAGAACGGAACTTTTTACCAGAAGGGTAAAGCTCATCTGTGCAAAAGTTTGAGATTTCTTGGGGGCCTGTCCCAGACAGCAGGACAACCCCCCCAGGAACTAATGACCATCACAAGCACCACCTTCTGCTCCAAATGCAAGGTGCTGGTCTTCCAACTGCCTTCTCTGGCAAACACACAGCAATGTGTACATGTTAAAAATATATTAAAACAATCCCCTATATAGAGACATAACTGCACACAAAATTCTTCCTTACAGAGAGGAAGAGAAAGAGAACGACCCACACCTGACAGACGTTAGTCTCCTGGCTCAGATACTAGTGATAAGGGTGGTATAAGAACCTGAATAAAACATCAAATTGGCAGGTTCACTCACAAGCCAGATATTTAACATTACTTTAATTTTGTTTTGTGTTCAGGTTCAAAACAAAACTCAACTACTCCTGTGCTGAAACCCTGGAGGTACAGCACTTCAGTACCTGCTCATTATTCTCATTAGCATTAGTAGGAAGCATACAGCAAGCTGAGAAGCATTGGTGCCACTTTTCATGCTGTTAAAGAGAACATCTCTGTTTAGGTATTTCTTCTCCACTCAATCATCATGGTATCGGAGCAGGATTTCCGCACAGAACTCATTTCAGTATGGACTGGTCAGTGAGGGTTTTTTTTGTTTTTGCTTACAATCTTTTGAAAACTGCAGTCATTCCCTCTCTCCCACCCTAGGGTTTCAATCACCAGATCATAAGGTGTTTCCTGAAAGGCTTATTGAAGTCTGTCACAGGGCCCAAAATTGAGGCAGTCAGGAACCTTTGTAATGATTCAATCCTGAAAGATACCACTGGACCAGTTTAAGCAGATTTACCTACACTGTTATGAGCATTTCCCCATGCAGGAAAGAACTTCCTAATACGGAACAAAGCAAGTTCTCCTTTACCCACTCACACTATTTGTGCAGCATCTGGATACAGGAATTGTTTGCTTTGTCGCAAAGGGGGATGGTTCAAGAAGTGGTGACAGCATCATCTCCACTTGAAGTCCTAGTTCAGATCAAGTTTCCACCTGGTCATTCAGACTCCCTTGAAACTGAATTTTGAGAAGAGATTAGTAACTGGAGTAGGGGATGGAGAAGCAGGACTCCTGGGTTCTAGTCACAAGCTCTACCACGGCCTTCTTGTGTGATCTTTGTCAAGTCACTTCCCTACTCCATGCCTCCATTTCCCGATCTGTGAGATGAGGATCACACACCCCTACACCTCCCCGGGGGCAGGAGATGGAGTTTCTGTTTGTGAAATGCTTTGAGGTGTTCAGATAAAAGTCACTAGAGACGTGCAAGTTACAATGGAAACTGCTACCAGACTGTAAAGAGGAATGGGGATAGAGACCCTACTCCCCCCTCCCCACACAGGACAGGGCCCTATGATGGGGGGGGGGGGGGAGAGACAGACACTCTCCCCACAGCACTTGACCCAGGACAGACCCCAGTGACGGGGGGAGGGGCTAGAACCCCACCCCCTCTGCGCTTGACCCAGGACAGACCCCAGTGACGGGGGGAGACATCCCCCGGCCCTGGCACGGAGCCCTGGGGGGCACCCCCGGGCTGGGCATGGCAGAGACACGGCGAAGGGGCACCGGGGGAGGGGGTGCAGCTCCCCCCAGGAGGGAGCGTTAGAACCGGGCACCCATCCCCCACACCTCCCGTGAGGGAGGCGGGAGCGCACAGGCCCCGCCCCGTGCACCCCCCGAGAGCGCGCGGCGCCTCCTACCTGCATCGGATCCCAGCCCCAATTCTTCCCCCTCAGCACGAGGCGCGCGCGCGCACCGAACTGCCGCCACTCCGAGCGTTCGGCCCCGCCCACGCGGCCAGAAGGGGGCGGGGAGGCCCAGCAGACCTGAGGCGGAGCCCGCGGAGGCCATCTTCACTCTGGGCAGATGAAGCCAAGAAGCCCCATCCTTCCGGCCATCCTGGGTGAGCGCTGTTTCTGAAGCTGGAGGGGGGTGTCTCTCAGCTGAGTGACATAGCGACGAGCCAGTCAGAAAGCAGAGCACCTAATTTACATAGTCATGCCCCTAACGCCGCAAACCGCAGAGATCTGGATTCGGAATGGGGAGGGGACGCGACAGGGGCCCTTCTAGCCGGGCCGCTGTGCAGCTCTATGGCCCGGGTACTTGAGGGCCGGGAGCCTGCCCTGCCCCTCCCCCAACCGCCCCTGGCCCTCAGACTGTGGGGCCCGGCCCTGCCCCTCCCCCCACCACCCGTGGCCCTCAGACTGTGGGGCCCGGCTCTCCCCCCCCCACCCGTGGCCCTCAGACTGTGGGGCCTGGCTCTGCCCCTCAGGGGCCTGGCTCAGGGGCCATGACCCTGAGACTGTGTGAGATCCCCTGGCCCACAGATTGTGTGTGAGCCCCGCCCTAAACCTAGTATTTAGCAGTGACCCTTTCCCGGCCCCGGAGAAGAGCTCGGCGTAAGCTGGTCTCAGTGGGCCAGTAAGAGATATTACCCCGCCCACAGGGTCACCTTATCTCAAGAGTTGTTATAGAGGGGAAAGAAATGGGAGTTATTTACAAGGGGAAAGCAGGCAAACCTACACACACACACCCCTCCCAAGGGGCTCCTAGCTTCAGTTTCACACACGCTTTTCTAATAAGCAAACTCTATATGTCCTTTAGAGCTAACCCAGGCTCAACCCTGGGGATCTTTTGCTTACGGTTAATAATTCTTGGCACACCGATTCCAAGCAGCATAAAGATACAGTTCCTTGTTGGTAGGGCCTTTCATTCCCTTCTCCCTCGCCCCCACAAACTCAGCTGATGGAAGGAATCCATTTGCAGACTTCTTTCCATTTGGAGAGGGGAAGGAAGAGCGATCAGCAAAGTCTTCTACTCTCTTTGATGTTCCACAATACTACATCTGGTGTGAAGGGGTGGGGGAGGCAGGACATAACACCTTTGGTTGGAGATCAGCACTTTACACTAATTAATGTTTCTCTCCTGTCTGATTGTTTACACAGTCACAGAGGCTTATTACTCAAATGCTTAAACATTACCTTACAATTTGGGAGTGAGATGAATGAATGCAGCAATTTATAAGCATTCATATGTCTAAACACTAAGCACATTTTTATAATTCTAATACTTATTGTAACAATACTGACACACAGGTCAGACTGGTTCCAGCTATGTATTTGTCACTGTTCCACAAAGGCCTGGGGTCCTTGGCATGAGCTGGCACCTGGTCTGCCAGCATCACATCTACTGTCGGGAGCCCTGCTGGGGACCTTGTTCTCCTGAGACTCTATGTGAGAACCCTCGACCCCAATGCCTGTCTCTTCTACCTCTGGGGCCATGTCCCCTTAAGACTGTGATCTCTAGCCCCCACCCCTTCCACCCCCAGGGAACCTGATTATGGCCCAAGTACCCATGAGACTGTGCAGGACCCACAGCCCCTGCCTTCTCTTTTCAAAGATTTTCCTAATTCTTTTTGGATTTATAGCTCCAGAACAAGATCAGCAGACAGATGGCCCAGCTGTGGACTGCAGGCCATTGGTGGTCTATGGAGCACATGCCAGCAGAGATCTGCCTGGTCACATTGTGCTGAGTCCAGCTCCTAGCTGAGAAAGACAGAATAGATGGGAGACAGGTTGAAATGAAAAGCAAACACTGACGCCATGATTAGTTTTTCTGAGAGGTCAAAACACGTACTGCATTAAAGACAGCTAAATACATTACCATTCTTACAGACATCACTTATTTTCCCATGCACTATCAGGGGAGTCTCATGGGATTACAGTCTTGAGATGAATCAAGACTGGACACCTTTCTGAAAGAGATGCTTGAACCACTTACATTTGACTAATGCATAATTCTCTAAGTTATTACTCTCAATACAGGGATAACTGGATGAAGTTTAATGGCCTGTATCATATAGGAGGTCAAACTAGATGATCATAATGGTCTTTTCTGGCCTTTAATTCTATGAACTACATTTTTTAAACCTTCACAGAAACACTATGCAGAGTTTCAAAATTATAAAGCAAATGTCAGAAAGTCTGGAAGTGGGCTGTTAAGGTATTCATCAACATCACCAGCTTCAACCAACCATCGCTCTCACATCACACAGGGAAATTTACCTTTCCTCCTAAACTAGATCCATAAAATACACCAGTGTCTAATATATATCAGCTATTCACCCTTTGCTCTAGCGATAGCTAATCTGACCTATTTTTCTCATTAGCTACCCCAAATAGCCCATGAAAGCTTATGCCCAAATACATTTGTTAGTCTCTAAGGTACCACAAGTACTCCTCATTCTTTTTCCCAAATACTAAGACATTACTGTACATTAGAGTGACTAGATGTTCCAATTTTATAGGGACAGTCCTGATTTTTGGATCTTTTTCTTATATAGGCTCCTATTACCCCCCACCCCCATCCTGATTTTTCACACTTGCTGTCTTGGTCACCCTACTGTACTTGTGTATTAATACTATTTAAAAAGCCCCTTCAGGCCTCCTTTACTTCTCACACAGAGACAACTAAAAATGGGGACCCATTTTGTCTCCATGCAACTCACCTTTATCTTCTCCCTACAGCAATTAATTTAACTGTTAATGGATATTCCCCTAACGAGGTGATACAGGAAGCTTTAATTAGTGTTGGTAAAGGGCTTTGTGAGCTTTAAAGTATCATCATTTGCTTTATATTTCCTAGTCATTCTCAAAGCATTTTCTCATTTTATTATCTTCTGAAATTCTATGAAATAGGATTACCAGCATCTTCACAAATAAGTCCTTTTTATAAAGTCACTAACCACAGAAGTTCACGTATTTGCACTCAACAACATAATTCCAGATCATGTAATTGAAGAGTGATTCATAGGCATATCTCATCAGACATTGAGATCACCTGTAATATTATAGAGAGTCATTTTATGTAAAAAGCCTCAATCACTATCATGTTTGGTAATTTTCTATGTATAACATAAATTATTCAATTAGAACTAAAAAACCAATTTTGACTCATAGCAGGACACAAGCTATCATTGGAAGGTTGTTTCTATAACATCAGTCAGGCCTGGTAATGGAACTATCACCTTTTGGGTTTTAACTTTATAGCTCAATTTATACATTTTAAACTAATATTCAGTTTGTTGTAAGATTTATTTATGGACAACTAGGATTGCAACATAATACTACAGGTGCCTACAATAGTAGCTGATATGGGTCATTCCAAGTGTAACAACTGGAATTATCACAGTGATTACAAATAGAAGCTGTGCTTCAGTGATCACTGATTGTGACTGATAAGTTGGGGAGTAGGCTTCTTCTTCAAAGCAGTAAATGGTAAAAAAAAAATTTAAAGTTTACTCTTGATACTGTTCAAAGTTATGATCTTCTGAGGAATGATGCTAATGTTTGTCTGCTGCCTTGGGAAGGGGTATGAAGTTTTAAGATGTACTTTCATAAGTTCTTATTTTTAAGAGAGTTTGAATGTATATAGACATAGGTAGTCTCCTTTCTCTTCTTCTCCCACCTGACTTCATTATTAATTTCTATTTTAATGTATTGTGACTATCTTAAAGAACAAAGAGTGCTTTTTTTTTTGCTTTATCAGCTAAGTTATACTATTAACAGACAGCTAGCTTCTGTTGTATTTTATCACTTAAATGCTGTATATAACTTTAAAAAATCTCTTTACATATTATTAAATGTTTAATTTTTTTGACTTGAAGGTAAAGAATGTTTAAGTATAGATTAATTGTAGTATTTTAGTTCATCTAATGGCATTTTAAATCAGTAAGCAATTTAAGGGGGGAGGGGGAAGATCCTGATCTGAAATCAGAATCTGTCCAGTTGTTATCCACTTTGATAAGTGTTTGAGTATTTAACCCACTTTTTCAGTCTGAGAGTAGTTACAGTAATAATTAAATATCTGTTCCCACTTGAGGGAGGACAGAAAAAAGCAATAGATTGTTGAAAGTTAAAAGCAGTTTAATGCTATGGCTTATTTAATGAATTGTACATTAACAATACATATATGCAAATGTGTGCATCTTCAATTGTATTACCTTATTTTAACAGACAGCCTCCCGTTTACACTTATGTGAACTTAATCACATCTACCTAAAAACATATTAGATTTGCTTAGCATAATCAGTATTTTTATGTACATAAGTGACCCAAAGCTTGAGTACAAATTGGCAAATACTAACCAATAGCTCTTGTAACTCTTATCCCACAATAAGAGTGGCTTTTTCAGTTTAGTTAAACTCCATCCAAGACAACACTAATTATTCTTATTCCAAAATAAGTGTGTTCACATGGTGAGTTATATCAGTATAATGACACTGGTCAAAATTCACACTTATACCGGCACAACTTTCCTGTGTGAATAGTCCCTAATTCTGAAGATCACCTGAATATAAAATGTGCTTATCTTCTATTTAAAATGCCACGGTCATTGTCGCACTGGCCTCCAATGCAGAATTTTGTAAACTGTAAGATCTAGAGCAGCGGTTCTCAAACGGTTGGTCAGGACCCCAAAGTGGCTTGTACCCCCATTTTAATGGGGTTGCCAGGGCTGGCTTAGACTTATGGAAGCACAGGGCCCAAGCCCTACCGCCCAGAGCTAAAGCCTGAGGACTTTAGCTCTGGGCAGTGGGGCTCAGATTGTAGGCCCCTTGCCTGGGGATGAAGCTCTGGGGCTTGGGCTTTGACTCCCCCCCCGGCAGCAGAGCTTGGGTAGGTTCCGGCTTTACTTCCTCATCCTGGGGTTCTGTAGTAGGTTTTGTTCTCAGAAGGGGGTTGTGGTGCAATGAAGTTTGAGAACCCCTGACCTAGAGAAACCCTCCTATGGCCTCAATCCTGTGAACATTTACATGAGTAGTCCCCCTTAAAGTCAATGGGATTGTTTTGCATCAATCAGGTGATGCCTGTGCAGATGTGTTTACAGCATCATTGAATTAGAAAGTACCACAAGGGTCTCTAGTCTAGCCCCCTGCCAAGAGGCAAGATTTGTTGTGGCTAAACCATCCAAGACAGATTGCCATCCAAATCAGAATGCTCCAGTAGAAAGTAGTGGGATTATTTAAAGATAATCAAGTAATCACGTCTCAGCAGTGTTTGTAACACACAGGTTGTTAGTGCATGAGACAGTAAAAGCCACCTGAAACTGGCTAGTCAGTTTCACTGTTCTAATTAACTAAGATCTGCACAATGCAAGAAGCATTCAAATGTATAGAATGCATTTTAGAAGCATTTAGACTCAAATAATTGAAGATGTTAGTGCAATAGATAATACATTTTTTTTTAAATGTTAAAGGGACCCCATCTTAAATTAATCTTCATTTTATATAGCATATTTCATAACCTGCCACACACAATTGAAGTAACAGTAAACATGCCAACTGATTCTCTTTATAAAATATCCTCTGTAAAGATAAAACTTGCCACCAGCTATTATAGGTGAAAAGTGATGCATAAATGTAATTCTCTGGATCATCAGGGCTACAGTAGGCACAGCAGAAAGTCACTGCTAATAAGTGGTCTTTCCGGGAAATCTCTGCTAGGCATTGGGGCTGGAATTTTCAAAGATGCTTAAGGGAAGTAAGTACTGAACTCTTGCTGAATTTCAATGGGAATTGGGCACTAACTTCACTAAAGCCCCTTTGAAAATCCCAGTCTCTATCTGTGAAATAAATCTGCTGTCTTAGTTTAAAAAAAAAAACCCACACATGTCTAAAGCATGATCTACTGTAACAAGTCTTAACCACTAATTCTACTGTACCAAATCTGCACCCTGAAGTCCACAGGGAGCAGGACTAGGACTTGGATCGGCCTGCTTCAAAAAAGCAGGCCATCACCTGAGCTCAAATTGTTAGCTGTGCAAGGCCTGATTCCTTTTATGAGAAGGCAGTGAAGATACATTGGCTAGTCCACTACCAGCTTGAAAAGGGCTGGTGTTTTGCTTGACTAATTGGGATGTGATGAGAGCCAGCTGTCTAATTCCTGCAGGAAACACCTGGGGGCCTAAACAGCCTCTCTCCAGGTTTTTTTGGGAAGGGTCTGAGTCATGGATTGCAAAGCAAAGGAAGATGCCTTCCTGCAGCCTGGTCTTGGATATCTTCCATGAGTGTGACAGGGCTTAGGATAAACTCCCCCTGTTATCTGCATCTCCCATTGGCTTAGCTAGGTTAGTCAGCTCCCTGATTGGCATGCTGGCTTTTGTGACTCTCATTCTCAGGTGTCCCTCACTCCCCGTTCACTGTATAGGGAGCCTAGATCAGTGTTGTTATGATTTCTCCCCTCCTCCCCCCAGGTGCTGTGATGCTGATTATTGCAATCCCTAAGACTTTGTGGATTCCACCCTTTGTTCCTTGTTTCTGCTCCTCTTTCTGGTACAATGGCGCTGAGGTGGTCTCTCAGTGAGAATTCTTTGATTGTAGCTGCGGCCTATCAACCAAATTCCAGCAGGTCTGCACAGTAGACCTTCAAGGCTGTGCTGAAATGTTAAAGGACAAAGCCTGCTGGGAGAAATGTTATATATGATTGACAGCACCTTTCTAACCCAAATGGGCTGAACCATGTCTTTCTGTTTGGATAACTTTTCTTAAACTGTACCCGGAAGCTAGTAAAAATACCCTAGGCCCTGTGCTACTATCTGGACAAACATGTCCATGTACATAATCTGTTTGGTGTTTAAAACCCATTACTGGAAACTATTCAGCTGTATAGCCTGTTTTTAGAGTATTTGCTCATTTGTATGCTAAGTCCTATCATGCTGTCAGAGACCATTTTCTTTTTCAGATCTTAATCCCTTGAGGCTACAAGGGAGTATATCAAATATCCTTGCAACTTTTCTGAAAAGTAAAGAATACTTTACTTCTCCAGGCCAACACAAACTTTCATTCAAAACCTGTCTAGTGAAAAACATTATGTATAAACCTTTGAGGATAGAACAGTTGCTGTATTTGTAAACTGTCACCTCACTCCCAGTATCTAATGCACTTGAAAGCATTTTGGTTAAGTTTGCATATAAAAGGCAATGTACCTAAAATCAAACTTCATGCTATACTAAATGAGAGGGGGAAAATCAGTGCAATGTTAAATTGACAAATTTTTAACAGTCAAATTAAAATGTGAAGATATTTTACTGCAGTAATAAGTGGAACACACCGCACCTACTACTTTATAAAGGACACTTCCTTCTCTCCTCTCCCCTCTCTAGATTTAGCTTTGTAAAAGCAAAAACATATCCTAGGCTCTTGGAATCCTTAAGACCTTAAAAATATAAGTCCTCCAGTAAGAGAAACCCAGCAGCCAAACCTCCCCAGGAATCAGAAATAACTAACAAACCATTTTAAAAATGTAATGGGTTGTGCTTATATACACATTCTTCTCTCCCCAGACTGCTATATGTTAAGATGCCAATGGTACACTAACGGTGACTTAGCAGTTTTCTTGCAGGAAAACGTATTTATATCTTTCCCTCAGATTAGTTGATCATCAAAGTGCTTAGTCTAAGAGCGCAAGCTTGTTGTTGGATCAAAGACAATGGGTACATCTACACTATGGAAACTATATTGGCGTAGTTATGCCACTGCAGCCCCATGGTATAGACCCAGCCTATGCTGGCAGAAAATGTTTTTCTGTTGGCGTAGGAACGTCACCTCCCCAAGTGACATTAGCTATGTCAATGGAAGCCCTCTTCTATCAGTATAGCTGCATCTATGCTGGGGTTATGTTGGTATAGCTACATCAGTCAGTGGTGTTGGTGGCTTTTCTTCTCTTCACATCCCAACTGACATTAGCTATGCTGATAAACTTTTAAGCATAGACCAAGGCTATAGAGCAAATCATTTAGCCCTTCGTTGTCAAATGCTGGTGGGGCAAAGGAGTTAGAAACTGACTGTTGACATGACCAAGTACTGATGCTTGTTACTGCCTGTATCTGATCTTTGCCATCTTCTGTGGTGGTGTAGCCCTGACAGTCCCAGGATATTGCAGAGACAAGGTGGGTGAGGTAATAGCTTGGTAACAGGAGTTGGTCCAATAAAAGTGATTATCTCACCCACCTTGTCTCTCTTGGTCATAGACTTTTTCAGGCCAGAAGGAAGGAACCATTATGATCTACTCTGACTTCCTGCATAACCTCATAAGCCATGAAATTTTTCACCCATTCAGTTCCTACCCTGAGCCCATAGCTTCCTGGCTGAGCTAGAGCATCTTCTTTTTCTTTTTTTAGAAAGAGAGCCAGTCACATCTGCTTAGCTAACTGATGTTAGCTGTGGAAGAACAAAACAACGCTGCTCTTTCCTGCTTCCCCAACAAACATGTTGGCTAAACTCCAAGGTCAAGATTCCTGAGTATTGCTGAAACTAGACTGTTCTATAGCACATTCAAGGTTTTTTTTTCTCTCCAATCTTGCGTTGGTCAGAGGAAGCGAAAAGAGTGGGTAGAAAAGACAAGCTAAGAAAGCTTCCCCGCTCCATCTCTGATTTCTCTGATGCTATGTCTTGTTGTGCTTGGTAATGAGGTATAAAGGACTCCACTTGACACCAGCAACAGTTGGTGGGAAAAATCCTGTCTTGCTTTTGCTCAAGTGCGTTGCATTAACAAGAGATCACTTAGGGAAAACAAATTTGGAAGCCCCCACTCTAACATTGATTTTTCCACTAGTGTTTAGGTGACTCTGTAAGTCAGTGGGACTTATGCTCCTAAGCAACAGTGTTTTGGAAACCTCCCCTCTTAGTGCATTGGTCAGAAAATTAAAGATTTATTGGAAAACTCTCAAGTAAGGCCTCTACTCTAACAAAGGTCCTGCCATGTGGTGAACCTCCTCTAGAGCCTCCTTGAAATGGTGTCGCTTAATTGAAACAGTGCAAGATTTGCTCATCCTATGGGACAGAGGAATATGCAACTTCTGAAGTGCGCTCAGATCCTGCTTTTCTTGGGGAGCTCCAAAAGAGCTATGGCCCTGGGATGGGTGGAAGAGGAAGACCATAAAGAACCAAACTCTGATCCTTTTGAGTCTTTTTATTTTGTAGAATTTCCAGTTAGATGCAAGTCCTGGCTGTCTGATTTCCTTTTTCCACAAGATTTTGACAAGCAGCATGAGGCTATCGAAGGAAAAAGTTTATTTGTCTTGTAGAACCAATAAGTCATGCATTTACTCTCCAGGAAGGTAGGGTGGGGGAATGGCGAGGCAAGTATTTAACAACTTGATATTAAACTCTGGAAGATTCTCAGGCAGTGTGGTGAACATTCCTGGGTCACTTTATTAGACCCTTGTTATCTCTCTCCTTCTTACCCCCTCCCCACCTTTTTTTGCATTCATGAGTACTCTGCTGGGTAACACTCTAGAGCAGAAACCTTGGGCTCTGAATCCATCCAGCCCAGACCTGATGACATGATAAAATCTGGCTGCTTCTCCACACTAAATCTGATTATATTGGGGGGGGGCGGGGTTTGGTCCTAGACTAGTCCAGCAGCAAAGCAGTTCTGATGACAATTTGATCAGCAAAACTTCTCCCTTGTGAAAACAGCTGGCATTAAATAGAGAGAACTGGCAATGTGATCATTTGGGGATGGAGTCCCTGCTATTTCAAATGGCACCCTGAAAAACTGTCCTTTGAGTGCCTGAATTGGATTAGGGTAGCTATGGTAAATATTCTGTGCATTTGAACTAACCCTCTGGTTGTATGCTGCAAATGGCTTTTGGTTTCCACTTGATTGATTGATCCATAGTAATTCTATATGACACAAGTCAGCACTGAAGCATGCTCCTCTGCATATATCTAAAAAGAACAGGAGTCCTTGTGGCACCTTAGAGACTAACCAATTTATTTGAGCATAAGCTTTCGTGGGCTACAGCTCACTTCATCAGATGCATAGAATGGAACATGTAGTAAGGAGATATATATAGAGATATATACACACACACACACACACACATACAGAACATGAAAAGGTGGAAGTAGCCTCTTAGAGTTGATATGGCTAATTAATTAAGATGAGCTACAATCAGCAGGCGGAAAAGAACACTTTTGTAGTGTTAATCAAGATGGCCCATTTCAGATAGTTGACAAGAGGTGTGAGGATACTTAACATGAGGAAATAGATTCAATCTGTGTAATGACTCAGCCATTCCCAGTCTCTGTTCAAGCCTAAATTAATGGTGTCTAGTTTGCATATTAATTCAAGTTTAGCAGTTTCTCGCTGGAGTCTTGAAGCTTTTCTGTTGCAAAATTGCCACTTTTAAGTCTGTTATTGAGTGACCAGAGAGGTTGAAGTGTTCTCCTACTAGTTTCTGAATGTTATGATTCCTGATGTCAGATTTGTGTCCATTTATTCTTTTGCATAGAGACTGTCCGGTTTGGCCAATGTACATGCCAGCAATGCCCCATTAACTTAGGCTTGAATAGATTCTTGGAATGGCTGAGTCATTACAACAATTGAATCTATTTCCCCATGTTAAGTATCCTTACACCTCCTTGTCAACTGTCTGAAATGGGCCATCTTGATTAACACTACAAAAGTGTTCTTTTCCTCCTGCTGATTGTAGCTCATCTTAATTAATTAGCCATATCAACTCTAAGAGGCTACTTCCAACTCTTCATGTTCTGTATGTGTATATATATATCTCCTTACTACATGTTCCATTCTATGCATCTGAAGAAGTGGGCTGTAGCCCACGAAAGCTTATGCTCAAATAAATTTGTTAGTCTCTAAGGTGCCACAAGTACTCCTGTTCTTTTTGGGAATACAGACTAACACGGCTTCTACTCTGAACTAGATATATGCAGGTTTCATTCTCAGAGCTGCAGTGGAAAAGGCTCTTCAATTTGTAAGCACCTAGGGGATAATAGGGTTAAAAGTAATAGCCAGCATGGATTTGTCAGGAACAAATGCCAAACCAACCTGATTTCCTCCTTTGACAGGGTTACTGGGCTAGTAGAGGGGAGGAAGCAGAAGATGTGATGTGTGGGGGTTTTTTTTGTTTGGGGTGTGTGTGTGTGGCTCTTGATAGTCTTACATGATGACATCATAAGCAACCTAAAGAAGTGTCGTCTGAATGAAATTACTGTAAGGTGGGTGTACAACTGGTTGAAAGACTGTACTCAAAATAACTTCCAGTGGTTCTCTCTCAAACTGGCAGGATGTATCTGGTGGGGGTCCCACAGAGTCAGTTCTGGGTCTTGAACTATACAATATTTTCACTGACTTGCTGATGGAATGGAGAATGTACTTATGAAACTTGCAGGTGACACCCAGCTGGGAGGGGTTGCAAGCACTTTGGAGGGCAGAATTAGAATTCAAAATGACCTTGCTGAATTGGAGCATTGGCCTGAAATCAACAAGATGAAATTCAGTGAAGATAAGTGCAAAGTACTTCACTAAGCAAGGAAAAATCAAATGCACAACTACAAAATGGAGACTAACTGGCTAGGTGGCTGTACTGCTGAAAAGGATCTGGGGGTTTAGTCAATCTCAGATTGAATGAGTCAACAATGTGATGCAGTTATGGAACAGGATAATATCAGTGTAGGGCAGGGGTTGGCAACCTTTCAGAAGTGCTGTGCCGAGTCTTCATTTATTCACTCTAATTTAAGGTTTCGCGTGCCAGTCATACATTTTAACGTTTTTAGAAGGTCTCTTTCTATAAGTCTAGAATATATAACTAAACTATTGTATGTAAAGTAAATAAGGTTTTTTAAATGTTTAAGAAGCTTAATTTTAAAATCTTAAATAAAAAGCAGAGCATCCCCGCCCCCTCCCCCTCATACCGGTGGCCAGGACACGGGCAGTGCGAGTGCCACTGAAAATCAGCTCGCGTGCCACCTTCAGCACATGTGCTATAGGTTGCCTACCCCTGGTCTAGGGCATAGTAACAGGAGTGTCATATGTAGACCAGAGGAGCGAATGGTCCTGCTCTACCTGCATGGGGGAGGCCTCAGCTGGGGTATCATCTCATTCTGGGTGCTCCACTTTAGGCAAGATCTAGACAAATCAGGAGAGGTTAAGAAAACCTGACCTATGAGGAAAGACTTTAAAATACTGGGTGTGTTTTAGTCTTAGAAAGAAGACTGAGGTGGTGGGCGGGGGGAGAAATCTGGTAAGTCTTCAAATATGGTAAGGGCTGTTTATAAAGAGGACCGTGATTGTTCTCCATGTCCACTGCAGGTTGTACAAGGGGTGTAATGGGCTCAATCTGCAGCAAGGGAGATTTAAGTTGGATATTGAGGAAAGCTTTCTAACTATGAGTGTAGTTAAGCTCTGGAATAAGCTTCCAAGGGAGGCTGTGGGAATCCCCATTGCTGGTGGTTAATCTCTAACCGATTACTTTGGCTGTGGCTACACTTAGCGCTTCAAAGCGCTGCCGCGGCAGCGCTTTGAAGCGCTAAGTGTAGTCAAAGCGCCAGCGCTGGGAGAGAGCTCTCCCAGCGCTGTCCGTACTCCACCTCCCTGTGGGGAATAACGGACAGCGCTGGGAGCCGCGCTCCCAGCGCTGGGGCTTTGACCACACTGGCGCTTTGCAGCACTGCAATTTGCAGCGCTGGAGAGGGTGTGTTTTCACACCCTGCTGCAGCGCTGCAAATTTGTAAGTGTAGCCAAGCCCTTTGTCCTGCTTCAGTGCTGGGGGCTGGACTTAATGACCTTTCAAGGGCCCTTCCAGACACACACATTTGAGACTGACTTGATTCCATCAGCAGTAGCCAGATGTTGTGAGAGGTTTTTAGGAGGCCTATGCAAGATGAACGGATGCAGAGGGAGAAGAGCAGACACAATCCATGAGGTAGGCTTGGGCAAGATAATGGAGTATGTGAACTGTCCTAATCTCTTCCAAGCAGAGATGGTGAAGATCATGTGTCAACTAGTAATGTGTGTGTTGTGTTTTTTTTTTTCCTAAGGCAGTCTCTCCATTTTGTGGGTGGCCTTGACTGCAGCACCAGCTGGGTTAGGGTGGACCCCTTCCTGATTGGGGTGGGGGCCATTGGGAAGGGCATGCTCACAAAGTTGGGAAGAAGAACATTTAGGTGGGGGAAACCGACTAACCTCTCTCAACATGTCCCTTTTTGGCAGGTTAGTACTTGTTACTCATTGTCTAGTAACCATAGCTGCCTGGAATGTGCCCAGGCTTGGGAGGAGCTTGGAGTGGTTACTAAACACAATAGTTGGCTAGTCTGAGAATTCCTCTGGAGATAACCAGAGCCTTTAAAGTTAAAGAATCAGAGGTAAGGTCTGGAGCTTGGCGTGAGTCTCTAACTTCAAGGGTTATGCTCCAGTGTCTCTCCTCATTAAGCGAACAACCTGGTTGACTCCACTCTGGGTATGCCTGATTTCCGAAGAGGGAAGCACAGCAGAGCTTGAAATCTTTCCTAAGGAAACAAAACGCACACTGCTGCCTACAGAGACAGGTAATGGCCTCTTTCCTAGCTGCTTGAGGTGCGAAGCTTACCACAGCCCTTTTCTGGCTGGGTGTGCTTGCTGTCTAGAAATGGCCATGTCCTAAAATGTCTGTTTTGCACTCTTGTTTATAGTGACTCTGACCTGAGGGCCCTGGTGTTCCTTCTTCCACTGCTCCCTAAGATACAGGAGGTCCAGGTGTGATTCTGTGCTGAGTGCCTGAGTAACGTGCTGTGCACTGTTTAGACTGCCGCCTTCTATCCCGGAGGTGGCTGCATTTCAGCAGTGACGTGTACCTACTGGGCCATAGGAATGACAGCAGCTGTAACAACACTGGTGCCTTGTGCATCTGCACTGCTTGCTTGCTGTTATCCAGCAAAGCAGCCACTGGCCATAGCCAGCTCTAAACTTTATCCCCACTTACATTGTCACTTTTTCCACCCTTCCTCCCTCAGGGTAGCCCATCACCACCTCACCCCTGGGAGTTAGGGGTACAGGCAGGAAGCTGCTGAGGTGGTGGTGGGCTGATCCCTGGCATGTCTGCCATATTCTGCTGCTTCAAGTGACCATCCTGATATGGACCATGGGTTGGAGTCAAAGCCCCACTTTCCAAGCAGGGAAGCCACTGAGTGCAATGAAAGAGATTCTGGTGGGGTGTGACTGTGAGTGACTGTAGATGGCTGTTGCTCCTGCATGCACAGCAGGGTGCTATGTGGGCAAATGGGTTGCAAAGGCCTGTTCTGTTAATTTAGATGGAATAAATGGGCCCAAAGAGTTCAGAGGTGTCAACAAGACCCTATCACTGCTCAACATTGTTAAACAAGGTTCAGGGCTTGGTATTCTGAGGCCTCAGCCTGCTTAGTACCATGGCAAACACTCCCTTAAAAATCCTTTATCAGAAGATACAGAAAAGGAAAAATGGAGCCTTTTGAAATGCAGAGTATTAAATAAGGCTCTTATTTGAACAGCAGCTCTCCTTGCTTTTTTTAAAAGGGAAGAAAACACCCCTGTCTGACTGTCTTTTTGCTGGTATCTAAGATGGTAAAAACCTATTTTTATTTGTTTTGGTTTTGGAGATTGGGGGTAGAGGGGAGAGAAGTTAGTTGAGATGGGCTGGACCTGGTTGTAAGTTGGTTCCCATTTCCTCAGAAAAACGCGCACACAAAAGGGGAGAGAGAAATGCATTTCCTATCCTTGCTAGCTTTTGTCTCTGGGGGGTGACAGCCGTGAGGACAAAGCTGGCTGCAGTGGTTGTTGGTAGACCGCTGCTTCTATTAACTTTTTTTCCCCAAGTCCTTTTTAAAGATCTCCAAAAGGAAGCATTTTGCAGGTGGGGGTAGCTAGACTTTTCTGCCCATTTTGTTCCCCAATTAGGCCTAACTTCTAACACTAATTTGTCTCATTTCCTCCTCCTCCCCCCACTCCAGTCTCACATTGTTCGTATGTACCAGGCATGACCTTAACACAGTTGTTGAGTTATAGCAAGAGGCCTTTTTGTTTCGACTTACTGAGTCCATCTCTTTCCCATTATCATTTGTTGCTCTGTTACGGTGTCTTATGAATTTCCAGCTGCTACTTACAGCTGAGCTTACAATTAAGGTAAATTTGTAGGTCCAATTATGCCAACAGGCCTAAGGCTGCGACTGCTGTTAATACAGACTCAGACAGCTGGGATGGGTGTTGAAGTGTCTGAGAAATACAGCCTTGTGGGAGCAGTGTTTGTCAGTGCATTGCGCTAGCTCCCACTTCAAACCCCCTCTTCTGCAAGACCCCAAAAATGGAATGTGGAAGAAAGAACGGGAGGGTCTAGATCATCAATTTATCCTGTGCCCAGCAATGCAGAGATGGGACAAAGCGCATTTTGATTGTCCATGATTGAAGCTCTTCTGGGTCAGGAGCAGTCTTATTGTCTGTAGACCAGTTAGCACAGGGTCTTGATTCTCATTTGGGGTGCCCTTGAGGTGTTGCTTGTACGGCAATAGCACTATTAGATAAATACTGCACATGTAACACTGACAGACCCCGGTCGTCAGTAGGCAGGATCAAACTGGGGACCTTTGGAGCTTAGTGCATGAGCCTCTAACACATGAACTAAGAGCCACTGTCTCTTAGGTAAGGCTGTAGAGCAGACTCCTTTTAACTCTGGTCTCAGTGCCACTAGATGGGACAGACCACCACATCCAGGAGGTGTGTGGGTTACACATACACTTGGCAAACTGGGCCTAAGACCTCCAGATATCAGTGTGTAAAAAAGCAAGTCTCTGCTATGGCTACCTTTAAGAGATTTATTCTGTCTCAAGGTAGAGCCCTGAGGTGAAGGAGCAGGACAGCACTAGACAGTTGCAGAATGTGGGCTTGTGAAAGTGCTGTAGTGTATTAGCACAATGCAGACAACGCCCTATTGCTGAGCAATCTGTCTCGGTGGGAAATGGTGCCTGAACTTTCTGTGGTCTGGCATGTGATATGCTTCTGTGCATCCCTCTGACTCCTTGGGAGTCTCCAACTTGCATAACAGCAGGCTTGATCCAGTTCTGAACACTAACAAGCTGAAGTTGTTCATGCTGGCTGTAGAACAAGGAGGTCCTCATTCTGGTGTTGCATCAAGGAAAAGCAATTTAGTCTCATTTTACCAGCCATCTTGGCAACTTTTCATCTCGTGCTTCACAGCCAGGGTTGCCCAAACAAAGGCTGTGATGGCAACTTGCTAGGAACCCAAAGGGGGCATGACACTTGCATAAAACAGAGTGCAGTCATGCTAGTTTCTACTAGTAGAGGTCCCAGCATGCAACACTCCATTCTGATCCAAGCATATTTCCTCAACTCCATCCCTGTTGAGATGCTTATCTAGCCCTTCAGCTCACTATTCTGACAGTTCTAGAACTTGCTTCTCTGGCCATTCCAGACTGTGGCATGACCATGTCACAAGCTATTGTCTGACACCTCCACCAGCTCCCAAGTCACTTCAGATCCACTTGGGAGAGAGGAATAAAAATCTCCCTTCATTGTGTCTAACTCTCTCTCGCTGATTTATTGTGCTCACTGCACAGGCCTGGTTTTTCTCTGCCCCCCTCCTGCTCTTAGAGAACCAGCCTCCTGGTTGAGATTATGCCAACAGTGTGTCCACACACACACACACACACACACACACACACACCCCTACCTACCTTTTTCTTAGAGGAAATGATACTCTTAGAGTAGGATCCAACCAACAAGGGAATAGTAAGATCCATTCCAGGCCTTCCAATACAGCTTTAATTCTGCATGTTCCATCTAAAGACGAGGAAATGTGTAGAACTTAAGCTACCCCGCCCATGCCTATGATCAGCATTTCAGTTCGTCGTGGAGGTGATAATTGTTGAATGAATGTGGCGTGCTTAACCTGTTCAGCTCGGTCAGCATTGCAGCTAGTGTCCAGGGATGTGATCGTGTTGGGTCTATATGCACTGCGTCTGTTCCTAAATGGGAATCGATACATCACAGCATGAACAAAGCCTGGTTAGCATCCAAGTGGGTAAGAATGATGCAACCAGATGACTCTCTGGGAAGTGAGCCTGTGACCCTCTACTTCATCACACCTGTGGGTGGTTAATCAATTTTCAATTCACGGTTCCTCTCCTGGTTCTTTTTACATTCTTTCTGATGGGTGCGTTAGAAATAGGTTTTTTTGGTCAATCGAGTTGATGACCTCAGATCAGTTACTAGCGTGCACTTATGGTACCAAATAAACCACCAGTCAGTTGCATCCCATCCAGACTTAAGGCTTTCTGATGATTGATCTCAGGAGCTGCTATAATCTGCCTAGGTTTATACTCTGCCTATCACTTCAGTATCTGCATTGTTGGAAGGCAGGCAACAGGGTAGGACCTGTCTAAACTGGGGATATCAGCACTAGTGTATTTACAGCGCAAACCCCTTGTGCAGAAGCCCTGCACCAGTGTAAAATGGTTGTGCAACTTATGGCTCCTGTAGTTTACCGGAATTTGTAGCTGGTATACTGCAGAGTATTATCTCCCCAGTGACCTGGGCTGGAGTAAGCACACCAACCCTCTCCTCTGCTCTCCATGCTAGCTTCCCATGGAACACAGCCCAGGTCTCAGAGTGCCTTGAAGGAAAGGATAATGCCCTGGCTGCAGGATACCTAAAGCTCTGGGCTGAGGGCCATGCTTAGCCCCATTCTGCTTGAGAAGCAGAATTGTCATCCATCACCTGGGCAAAGCATGTCTGTGCAGGAGATGGGAGCTTTTCTCACACTAGGGAACGATCCTCACCAGGCCTCACAAACATGAGACCACCACCTTCTGCTCCAAGTGCAAGTTGCACTTCCATATGTGCAGGAACTATGGGTGCTACCACACTCCTGGCTTCAAGTGGTTTCCATCAAATGCAGGGTTTACAGTTTGGTTCAATGGCTCTTAGCACCTCCACTATACAAATTGTTCCAGCCCCTCTGTGCCCTTCTTTGTCCTGCCTTCACTAATATAAACCTACAACAGTGTATACATGGCACATAACTTCCCCCAGGGGAGAGGATGAGAATGAATAACGTGTAACAGATGTTAATCATGTTGCTTAATACACTGCTGGTACTGGTGATGAGGCTGTTTGAGGAACTGGAATGGAATTTCACTGGTGAGGTCCTAACCAGTAACTAGAGAAAGGTGAGTGAGATTTTAGAAAAAGCCAAACCCTTTAAACCTAACTTCTGTAGGTTAACTCTTCAGTTCATGGTTTCTTCCAGAAGCAGGAGTGTCAGAATAGCTAATTGGTGAGTCATGTGAAAAACCAATTACAAGATGGCTGATGGTGGCTTTTTCTTCTTTTTTTGGCAACGCTTACTCCTAATCCTGCAGCTCCAAGAGATCTAGGTAAATGTTGCATGTGAATGGGTGTCATCTGACAGTACATTGGAAACGCTGGAACTGCTGTGGTGTTACCTTTTTTGTTGTTCTTGTTGTTCCTCTAGGCTAGTTAATTGCGCAGTACGCTTTAGTTATAGGAAACTCATTTGTTATCCAGCATGCTGCATGAACAATGCTGGGACAGAAATTGTGTGTGTATCTTTTCTCCTGTCCTCAGTATCCTCTGTTTATTTCCACAGCTCAGGACACAAGTTGCTTTTGAAGCAATGACCCCTGTTTAACACAAGGATCTGGACCATGTACCATTATGGTTTTGTGCCTCAAGAGCCTTATCCAAGCATGAACCAGCCCTCTCCATACACCTACCTGCCTCTTGGGCCTGGCAGATTGGCTGAATCTCCAAACTCCACAATGTTCCCTCCTATCCAGATGCACAACCTCTATAGCCGGCCCGTCACCACCACCATGGACTGGAACGGCCACCATGACTATGCAGGAAACCAACTAGAGTATCATCATTTCTATGGCAGCAACCCATACTTCCATCCTCACCCCTTCTGGCACTTCTCTCAGGTGACCCCCATGTCTCTGTACAACCCCTATGCAAACTATAATCCGTATGCAGCATACCAGAGGCCAAGCCAGGGTCAGGACATATGGCCTCAGGGCTTCACCATGAGAGGAGAGCTTCATTGGGGGAAACTTGAAAGGGTCTTTGGACCTAGACGGGAACTTCCAGAGTTTGTGAAGGAGGATCTCCGCAGGGTTTATGGCACCTACCCAAGGACTGATGTTTCCATAACCTTCCAGAACAGGGAATTCCTGGTGAAAGGAGACCCCAGAGTGGGAGAACAGGACTATACAGTCGAAAAGAGAGTCATCCGAAGGGATCCCACCCCAACGGCTAGCGAAGCGGATGACGACAGCGAGGAACAAAACAGGAAGAAGAAAAAGAAATCTAGACGTTGATCTAGCCAGCTCCCTATGAGACTGGTGCTCCTTGTCATGGCCAAAGTTAGTGGCTGAATTCTGGCGCTTGGGAAGAATACTGGGAACTAGCATGGGCATACACTCCCCTTGGCAAGTTTTGCATGACTGCCAAAAATGTAATTAATTCCTCTGCCTACTTTCCCCACACTCCATAAACACACTGACATAGCTTATACTCCAGCTGACTGACACGTACTACACATTCTCCCCCGCCCCCCATGTGCACCTCCATATCTGTTGGTCTCTCAAATGTTGGCTTTGAATGAGATTGTATAGGCTTCCATTTGGCTGACCAAATATTGTCAATCTGCTTGCTAGATTGTGTCCCTTTTTAGAAGAAGAGTTGGTGAGAGTCTCTTTTCTAACAAGGGGAAAGAGCCACAAGTCACTAATTGGCCTCCTGTTGGCAGTAGTCTGCAGGATGAATAGCCAGGAAGACTGGACTCCCTCCATTCTGCCAACTTGCCCCACTTCTGAGGACAGTGTGGTGAAAGTGTCTTGTTTGAACACTAACCATGCAGCTATCTTTTTGTACACCCTGTAATTACTGCTTCATACAGAAGATTTATTCACTATGGAATTTTTGTGTTGACTCTTCACTATGGGCTGGAAGAAGGTGACGTAAAGATATTCCCCTCTTGTACTCACTGATGGGTCTGGCGATCCCTCTTTCTGACTGCACGTCCTCATTCTGAGGACAAGAACCTAACTCAGATCCGAGTGAGCGCAACTATTGCCAGGTGGGCACTGGAAAAGACACAACTGTGGATGCCAGTTTACAAGTGCCACTGACATACATCAGATGTCACAGCCTTTTCCTTTTGCCAGGTCTGAAGAGGGGATCTACTGCTTGAAGGACAGGCTGCACTGGAAACTTACTGCAGGCCCCAGGGCAGTCCCTAAGTTGCCTGCAAACTTACGTAGCTTTTAAATAATAAAAAAATAAAATGTGAACCCCTGTATGTGCTTGTGTCTTCATTGCCAGTGACTAAAACTGCTGCTTGCTGGAGTTGTATAGTATACTGTGTGTGTACGTACAAGCACACAAATTATGCTTGCAAAATTAAGCACCTGAGAGTTGGGTAATGGCTGAATTAGGGTTGCAAAGGCAGCCTTAATTTGCCTGCCTTGTGAGGTGTGCATGATGAGGCAGTCTTTAATTACAGGTACATGATGGCATACACTTCCCCCCTTCCCCCCGCCTCATTCAGTGTGCAGGATGAATCTGCTGTTGGGGGTGGAGCAGGGCTGTGCCGTGAAGGAGGCTGTTGTCTGTAGAACCCTTGCATGGTTTGTTGTGGAAGTTGGAAGCTGCATAGTGAAAGGAGGGTCTCCTGGTAAAGGCAGCTGAACTGTGCTGTGATCCTATTCCTGGCTCTGCCAGACTCGCTGTGCAGTTCTGGGCTGGTCACTTAAAGCAATCTTCCCAGCCACTAGGGTCTGATTTGCAGAAGTGCTGAGTGCTCACATTGCAAGTGAAGTCAATGGGAGCTGTGGCTTTGAATGCGAAGAAGTGCTAAATAATTTCTCTGGGATTGTGGGGGGTGGGTCAGTCAGGTCCTAGGTCTCAAATTGGGTACCCAAAATTAATAGATATTGGCCCATGGAGAGACTGAGCTTGAAGGTTAGTGCACAACATGCTAATACAGACTCAGCTTAGACCTCCTCTGGTGCAGAAAACTGAAGCTCTGTAGGCCAGCCCTTAAACACTATACTGCTAAATGCCGTGAGGAAATTATTGAATTGTCTTCACAGCAGAGTTTTGGTAAGTATGCAGTAAATGAGGCATGAGACCACCCCTGAACAATGAGGATAAAACAAACCCTTGTATAGCTGTGCATTAAGAGAGCACCTGCCATCCTGTGCACTGAATGAGGCAGGAGTAACTGAAAACCATATCCAAATGCATAGGCATGAGGGGGCCAAATTAAAGGTGCACGGGCAGCCTTAATTCAGGTGTCTCTCAATTTTTGAGGGTTTGCAACCTTAATGTTTCTAGTGTAGCTTTTTGTGGGTCCATTTCCTTTGCTTTAAAGAGGGGGAAATGGTTGGTTGGTGCACAGAATGAGGATTCTATTGGGGGGTGGGACTGCCACCCACACTGTACCCACTGGTCTGGGGGGTGGGGCACAGGGGAAGCTTTCTACTCCCTGCAATGGCTGGGCAGTCTCAGCTCCTGAGACTCGTCTTGCTCCCTGTGCAGGTGAAGCAAATGGGGCTATGCTGAAGGGTCAAGAGGGGAGCAGGCAGCTGCCTCCTGCCAGACACTCCCTCCCCCCAACATTGAATTTCATTGGATAAGTGCGAAGTACGGCACATTGGAAAACCATCCCAACTACCCATACAAAATGATGGGGTCTAAATTTTCTGTTAACACTCAAGAAAGATCTTGGAGTCCTAAGAACGGTCATACTGGGTGAGACTAATGGTTTACCCAGCCCAGTATCCTGTCTTCTGACAGTGGCTGGTGCCGCATGCTTCAGAGGGAGCAAACAGAACAAGGCAGTTTATCAAGCGTTCCATCCCCTGTCATCCAATCCCAACTTCAAGCAATCAGAGGCTTAGGAACACCAGAGCACAGGATGGGGGCCCTGGCCACTTGGCTAATAGCCAGTGATGGACTATCCTTCATGAACAGTCAGAATTATTTTTTGAACCCAGTTTATATTTGGTCTTCACAACATCCCCTGGCAACAAGTCCCACAGGTTGACTGTGCATTGTGTGATGTATGTACTGGTTTCCTTTTAAATCTGCTACCTATTAATTTTCTTGGGTGACTCCTGGTTTGTGTGTCATGTGAAGGGGTAAATAACACTTCCTTATTTGTGTTCTCCACACCAGTCACGATTTTCTAGATTTCAGTCACATCCCCCTCAGTTGTCTTTTATTTTTCCAAGCTGAACAGTCCCAGTCTTTTTTTAATCTCTCCCTGTATAGAAGTTGTTCCAGCTCCCTGATCATTTCTCTGTACTTTATCCCAATTCTAACGTATATATTTTGAGATGGGGTGATCAGATCTGCATGCAGTATTCAGGATGTGGGCATAAAATGGATTTATATAGGGGCATTATAATTTCTGTCTTGTTAACCATTAGGAAAAGGATAGATAGCATTGTAGGCTTTTGACTGTTGCTGCACATTGACCAGATGTTTTCAGAGAACTATCTGCAATGACTCAGATCTTTCTTGAGAACAGCAAACTTATCACCCATCACTGTGTGTGTGTGTGTGTGTGTGTGTGTGTGTGTGTGTGTACATTTTCCAATATGTGCTACTCTGCATTTGTTAACATTGAATTTCATCTAACATTTTTTCTTGCCAAGACACCATGTTTTGTCAGATTCCCTTTGTAACTCTTTGCAGTCTGCTTTGGACTTCAGTAATTTTGTATCATCTGCAAACTTTACCACCTCCCTGTTTAACATTCATAAATGATCTGGAAAAATGGGTAAACAGCACTGGTCACAGTACAGATTATTGGGGAAACCCTGCTATTTACCTTTCTCCACTGTAAAAACTGACTATTTATTCCTACCCTTTGTTTTCTGTCTTTTTAACTGATCCAGAAGAGAACCTTCCCTCTTATCCCATAATTCCCTACTTTGCTTGTCTTTAGTGAGAGACCTTGTCAAAGGCTTTCTGAAAGTTCCAGTCAATATAATTTACTTGATCATCCAGGTCTCTGTTTGTTTTAAACCCCCCCCCCCCAAAGAATTCTAATAGAGTGGGGAGGTGTGATTTTTTTTCCCCTCTTCCCTTCACAAAAGCCATGCTGAATCTTCCCCTAATGTGTTGTGCTCAGCTGGGATGTCTGAGTCTCCGTTCTTTACTCTAGCTCAAACAATGTGCCTAAAACTGAATTTAGGTTCACCAGCCTAAAGTGCCAGGGTCAGTTCTGCACCTTTTTAAAAAAAGATGGTGTCACACAAGCTATTCTCTCATCCATCTGCTGCCTACAAAGGCTGATTGAAGCACTAGGTTAAGCACAGTTTGTTCTGCAATTTCATAGAACTTGAGTGAATATCTGGTCCTGTTTACTTATTGATAAACGGAGTAATTAGTTCCAAAAGCACCTCTATTGACATCTCAGTCTGAGACAGTTCCTCATCTTTGCCACCTCAAAAGAAGGGCTCAGGTTTGAGAATCTCCTTTCACCCTGCAGTGAAGATGGATGCCAAGAATTCATTTAGCTTCTCTGCAAGGGCCTTATCTCCCTCCAGTGCTTATTTAGCACCTCCATCGTCCCAGTGGTCCTAATGATTGCTTGGCAGGCTTCCTGTGTCTGGCAGGAAAAAAGTGATGGGGCCTTGACCGGGGGAAAGGCAGAGTAGGGGCAAACACGGGGGGAGCCCTCAGGGGCAGAGGCTGAGCAGGGGTGGGGCCTTGGGTGGAGCTATGGGGGGAGAAAGGAAGCACAGGTGCAATCTTGGGGCCACAGTCTGAGCACTATCCCCCCGCCCCATTTGTAGGGAGTCTCAGATGCTCCTGCTCCCAGGGCGCAAAGGTGGCAGGCTAGCACGCCTCCAAAGGGAGGTGACCTGCATTCAGCATTTGCCCACTGCAGGGCCAGGTTTTAAGTTTGGCCTCTTATCCATGCTACCCATGCTACCCATGTAAAAACTCTATCTGCCCTTATAGTACAGAGGAGACGGTCCAGTGCATGTTTCCTTCTCCCACCTCTTTCTACTCTGTTACAAGCCTGGTTGGCAGAGTCATGGTTAAATGCAGCAAAAAATAAAATGGGGTTTTTAATCAAATGGGGGTAGAGAAGTAAGCACCTCTGCTTGAGGAGGGGTTTGTTCTGCACCCTCGATTCTCACCGCCTGGGGAACTGCTATCTCCAGGAGGTGTCAGAGGGGGTGTTTTCTAGCTGTGAGTGGAGGCACATTGCCACTGACTGGGCACATGTTGCAGCACTCAACCCTACTTCCTTACGAAGGGGTGGGAAGTGGAAGGTCACAATCTGAGCTGCTGTTACTTGTGCATGGGCGCCTCCATCCCACTTACTACTTGTCTGGGATGGCGATAAGGCAGAATTTCACCTGCGGAGGGGCAAGAGGAGATTGCGATTCATCCAGTCACATTTATTCATGCAATACAAACCGTAATAAATCCAGCACTGAATTTGAACCAAATTACACATTTGTGCATAACAAACTAATACGGGTCTATTGTGCTGAGCTAGGATGCAATTGAATCCAAGGGCTACAAGCAGATGGCTCTGGGAGGTCTGAGGTTTAAATAGACAGCAGAAAAATGACTAACACTGTGTAATTGTTCATGTAGTTACACAGACCTGTTCCCACAACATCTACTGCTGGGCTATTCTAGGCCTCCCTTTCCACGGGCTATTTCTCCAGGGCTGTGGTTTGCAGGGGAAGCTCTTGGCAATTCTAGTGGTACTTGTCCACTTCAAGCACAGAGAGAACTGGGACCTGTCTAGGCCTGTTCCATTTGTACTTTTTGTTCAAGTTTTCCATCCAGGCTGTGCAGGGGAGACGCAGCTGGTCCCACCCAGCTTGGTGCTATTCTAACTATTTGTATTTTTAGCACAGGGATACAGTTGTATACAATAAATCAGCACACAAACAAGTTTGTTTTCTTAAAAGTGCCTGTCAATTTCCAGACAGAAGCAACATTGTGTTGTAAGTTTCCTCTCTCTGCCTCCTCTGCTTCACCCGCCCTGTATGCGCAAGAGGAAGACGCTGAGATTAAACACTGAGATTTCCTAGTATAGGCTGCAAACTCCACTACTTTTAACTTTAGTTCCCCATTCCTCCTGTGCCAATTGGCAAATAATTATTAGTTCCTAACATGGGTGATCCAGGCAGCAGTAGTCCAATAAAGAGGCTCCAGGAGGTTCCTTCTTCAACCAGCCACTCTAGAGAATCTGCAGGTTATGTGCTACCCAGCTACAGAACTGAATCCACAGGGCATTTTCCTTATTTTAAAGCCTATGGAATTCAGTTCTCAAAGCCAAGCAGCTAGGTTCCAACGCCGGGTCACTGGGCCATGGCAGGTTGGTCTCCATCTGTAAGGAAAAGTAGAATACGCTGGTTCAATGTATCAGTAAGCAGCACAGACAATATTGAATTGACACTGATTTTGCAATGGATAGAGAACAGTACTTGGGCATCTTTCTATCCTCGAGGTAGGACACAGCAGCCATGTCTCCTAATTTAGTAACTTTAATCGGTGAGGTTTCCTATTCAGTGCTCTCAGGCTCTCTGTTCCATTATTAGGAATATAGGAATTGCCACACTGGATCAGCCCTGATGAAGTTCAGCTATGCATGTTGTTCCCATAAATGTGAATTCTTTCAAAATCCTGCTGAGATTTTTGCCTCCGTGCTAGCTTGTGGAAATGAGTTCTGCAGTCTAACTCATCCATCTTTGATCAGTAACCGCTTTTAAATAGGAATAATTGTGCACTAAAAGTGTTTGGAATTAAGCAAGCTCCTGTTTTTACATCTTGAGCCGTCACCTTTAGATGCAGGCAATGTGTTCTACAATGGCTTGAAGTAACTCTTTCCTTTGTGATACAATGACGGCATTGGCATATACTATATGGGGTCCACTGGTCCAGAAGCCAAATGGAGATGGAAATGATATAGAAAATGTCAAAATTGAAAGGCAACAAGTTTAAAATGAATGAAGTGAAATATTTTTACATAGCAGGTACTTTGCATGTGGAACTAACTACTTTAAAGGTAGCAGAGAGACCACAAGCTTAGTAGGATTAACAATTTGATACTTGAGGGTAAAAACGTATTACCCTCCTATCCTCCACTAACAAATGGGAAGGGGAAGAAAATTCCCCTGTGGCCAAGTTGTTCCATAATTGTGCCATCTTTTGAAGAGTCTGATGCTGACCCCGCTCCCACAAGATAACTGGCCCAAGCTCTCATGGAAGTCCCAGTATGAGTGTTCTTTATACCCTAAAGCTTCTTGGTATCCCCACAAGGTTCCCAGTAAAGTTGGTTTGATCTTCAGTTCAAGGCCATTCCCTAACGAAAATAGGATTTCAGCGTGAAACCTTCCTTAAGTGACCACAAGTGCAGTTCTGGGAAGGAAGATTAATCTCAAAAGCTTTTCTACAAAATACTGTTCATTCTGCTTCCTCACAGTGCAAAAATGGCAGCTTCCGGACAACCTCTGAGGCCTGCCAAGGGCACAGGGGCCCGTTTTCACATACTGTGAAAATTAACCCTTCAGACAGTCGGTTCAAGAGAAACTTTTAAACAGATCTGCTGCCCATAATTCCACTTAATTTTTTTTATCCTTATTTCCAAATACTTAGTTTGCACCATCTAACACTCCAGGGCACTGCTGCCTCTGGCCGTGAGCCTGTCCTTTCTATGTCTATATTTAACTTCTGCACGAAGTTGCGGGGAAGAACTCTGCTAGCACTCCCCAGGGGCACAGTTTTACTCGCTAAAGATTCTGTCCACCCAGTACAAGAATTTAGAGGAACTAAGTTTTCATTCTCTTCTCTCCCCTTCAGAGAGGCGACAGCAGCTGCCCAATAAATAGATTTTTTTTTTTTTTTAAAGCAACAAAAAATCTGGTTTATTGCAGCCATCGGAGATGTGGCCATTTGGCAAGGTATGGCTAGCATCACAGGCTTAATGCAGAATCATAGAAATGTCAGGCTGGAAGGGACCTCGAGAAGTCCTCACGTCCAGCCCCTTGCGCTGTGGCGGGACTAAGCAAACGTGGACCGTCCCTGACGGGTGTTTGTCCAACTTGTTTTTAAAAGTTTCCAATGATGGGGACTTCATGACCTCCCTTGCCAGCCTATTTATACTGGAGCTTTGCAGTGCTGGAACTTGCTGCGCTCAGGGGTGTGTTTTTTCACATCCCTGAGCAAGGAAGTTGCAGTGCTGTTAATTGCCAGTGTAGACAAGTCCTAGATCTTTCTCTTGCTCCTCCTGTAATTAAAGAACCTCTTCTTATTGCCTTTTATGGCCCTTGCCAGCTGTAACTGATTTTGTACCTTAGTCTTTCTGATTTTGTCCCTACATCTTTTGTACGTCTCCTTATCAAGTCTCACTACATTTCCACTTGTGTGGAATTCCTTTTTGATTTTTCAGGTCATTAAAGAGCTGCTGATAGAGCCATATTGGCCTCCTGGGAGTCTTCCTGTCTTTCCTTTGCATTGGAAGAGTTTGCAATGGTGCCTGTAATATGGTCTCCTTGAGGAACTGCCTGCTCTCCTGAACTCCTTTTCCTCCTAGATTTTCTTTCCATAGGACCTACCTACCACTTCTCTGAGTGAAGATGTCCGCTTTGATATAATTGAGTTTATGTATGCCAGGCTGGAGGCTAAGTGCTAGGGCAAGGGGGGGTGGGGAGAGAGAGGTTTTTTTTTTCTAGAAGAACAAGCTTGGGTGTGTGTGGGAGGGAAACTATTAGTAGAATTATAGTAGCCTCAGGGCGCTAGGCACTGCACAAACATCTTCTGTGCCCCGAAGAGAAATGTACGTTGCTGCTACTTGATATTTGTGTTGCATTTTCTCCGCTGTTGTTATGCAGTAGCGAGGCCTGGGGGAGAGATGCAGTGAGACCATGTGGAGTCCAACTGGCAACTATGTTTGCTCTGTGCAAACATACGTGCTAAACGGGGGAAGTGATACAGCCATCTTTCCTGGGAGCAGCCCTTAGGCCAGGTCATTTCTGAGATGACTCAGGTATTCGTAAGCCAGTTGTGCAGGGCGGGGACCTCCCCCCACACCTTTCCAATCTGGAACAATGGCAAGGAAGTGATCAGATACTATAGTGATAAAGAGGGATCCACGCTGCTAGTAATGAAAGATGCAGGGGGCACATGCTGATTCAAGCAAATCCATCTTCTCTCTTTCTTGCTGTCTTTCAGCAAAATGAAATTTATATGTGGGGCCCTGATTTTCAATAAAATAGGTGGGAAAGTATAAAGTAGATGTTTGTAAAAGAAAAGTCTGTTCTGTTATTACTCACTAGGCCAGTGGAGATCACGTCTCTTGGTGCCTGATTAAGATTGCTCTGGGAGCACTAACTTGTCCGGCGCTACTGTTTATTCCTGCTGGTAAGGTGTTGCTGCACTTGGCATTTTACCTCGCTGCTGATTACAGAGTGACCTTTAGCTGGATACCTTGGGAAAAGGATTTTATAGCACAGGGTTCAGCCTACACCCTCTGAGGCAATGGGAGCAGCATTAGGTCCTGTCTTAGAGGACAGAGGGAGGGGTGGGTAGGTGTTTTGAAAGCAGTGAAGTCCCGTTTTCAAGAGCGACTTCGGCGCCTCAGTCCATGGGTGTGAGAGCCCACAGGGTTAAGTCATTTTTGCAAAGGGGCTGAAGCACTTTTGAAAGCGGGGTGTGGGTGGGGGTGCAGTTTGCAGCCCCCATGGATGTAAATGAAGGGGGTGGGCTAAGTGCGAGTAAGATGCACGGGCTGTTCTTGAGGAGGGTTCTCCTTCCTCGAGGCACCCCTGGGGAAGTGCTGCCTCCTCTGGGCTCGGGAGATGAAACTCCTTCCAGCAAGGGTTCGGGCTGCAGGGCAGAAAATAGACTTGGTTTGAATGCGCCGAGGACTCTCACCCCAGCCTAAAGCAGTGACCTGCGTGAGGCAGAGGCACTTTTCATACAAGGATCTCAAAGCACTTTACAAAAAGGGTGATAAAATCACTGTCAGTTTAAACCCCACACTGGTCTCTGGCTTTACCCTCCATTGTTCCATGTAACAATTACCGTTACGAGAACTGAAAGTGATTAGAAGGGGGGGGGGAAGGCTGCAGTTTAAACTTTGTGCCTTTGACTATGCTTTGCGTAGAGTAGTCCATTCCCCTTTGCTGTTGTAGGAGAGACCTACACAAAACAAGGGAGAGAAACATTTTAAAAATAGGAAAATGTGGTTTGTAAAACCACAAAAATTAACAGGACGACTTGGGGAAAGATAAGAACTGAAACTACTTTCAACTCATTTTTTTGAAAGTGAGAAATTTCAAGTTGGCTTCCCCTTAAATTTCTCTCTCTCCCTCCCCATTTAAAAAAAAAATACAGATGGGGAAACTGATTCCCAGAGGTGATGTGACTTGCTAAAGGCCACCCAGAGAGTCAGTGGCAGAATCAGGCATAATGTAGAACTCAGCCATCCTTGCACCCAGGCTGCTGCCTTTTCCTTTAGAGGCAGTTTTGTCCAAATCTAGGTTAGCTATATATATATATATATATATATATTTTTTTTTTTTTTGCTAAAATTTTCAAACACACATCCTGTTACCACATGCTCTGAATCAACACACCCAGCTCAAAAAGGTCAAGAAGCCGCAGTCAGCCTAATGCCACAAATTAACTTTCACAGTAATAACTGAGCATCTGTTGAACCAGGAGTGGAGATGCTGACATGCAGAACTGATGTTAACAATTCAAACTATTCATTGACTTAAGGCCAGAGTTACAGTTAGCTTGAATCACCACCGCCCCCAGCCTGAATCACCACCGCCCCCAGCTACACTTTCTATAAATACTTCCCCTTACTGTAAGTCTAGCGCCGATTTAGATGTCATACGCACCCATGAAACCAAACAGGACCACTCCCGGTCCAGAGGGCATTTAACCAGGATACCTTTGAACAGCAAATCAAGAAGCACAGAGTGGGGCTAGTTTTGTGCTTTGGTCCTGCTCTTCAGCTTAGCTGTTTGCTCGGCTCATGATGCTCTGCCTATTTAAACTTTACCTGGGATGAGTTTTTATGTTAGAGTATCACAGAGTTGAGGGAGGAGGGGCGGGTGGACGGGACTGATGAGCAAAGAGTCAGACTTTGTGGAGGAGCACATTTGAATGGGTCATGGAGTCAGCGCTCCTGCATTCTATTCTTGACTCAAGCACCGGCACCACAGCGCGAGCTGAGAAGTCACAGCCTATATCTTGCATCCGAAGAAGTGGGTGTTCACCCACGAAAGCTCATGCTGCAAAACGTCTGTTAGTCTATAAGGTGCCACAGGATTCTTTGCTGCTTTTACAGATCCAGACTAATACGGCTCCCCCTCTGATACTTGACAGCCTGTGTCGGTTTCACAGTCTTTAAAGTGGGAATAAGATTACTCGCCTATTTCACAGGGACTATTATGAAGCTTTTAGCTTAGTCTACTCCTCCAGCACAGGCTTCTACACCAAGATGTAAGAGAGACCTATTTGCTCATGGATTCTCCTGCCATGCTTTCCGACCCAGCAGCATTGAATGCGACCTGGGTGATGGGCACATGAACTTAGTGGGGAACGCCCGCCATCAGTCGAAGAGAGGCTGGTTCCTGCGCTGGCTACAAGTTATTCGTTTCTAGTAAGTGAAATGAGGAACCAGAACAGCTTTGTTAGCAGAACAGGCGTTGCTGACCCAGCTCTGTCTAGGAAGAGACAATTGCCACAAAAATCAGTGCAGTCAGCTACCCCTACTTCATACATGTTGCACACACACATACAGGGAGGATATTCTAGGTGTCCTGGATGCTGGCTTATTCCAGGAAAAGCCAGGCAGGGGAATACAGGATTTGCCATGCAAAAATCAGACTATTTACTCCAGCTAGTATCTTAGTTATCCCCCAGATTGCCAGTAGCTAATGCTGTAGAGGACAGTAAAAAGAACAGGCTGTGGTACTGGCCAGTTGTGCAACTCTGCACATGGAAGAAAAAAGATTCTGCCTGACCTCTGCAGGCAGCCAGCTGGTGACCGGAAACAGGGAGGTGTGCCCCATGCTTTGAAATCACCCAGAGACCCTTGCCCTACACAGCTTATGCTCTCAACAGACAAAAGGAGGGAAGGATGTTGCACACGCCTTTATTTTAAGGCCATTCTCTTTTTGCTGAAGCCTGTAGGATGACAAATATATTCACAAGGCACCTGTCTTTCCAAAGGAGCTACACGCACTGCCACGGATCATACATGACGTTATTCAGCTGCCGTTTCAGACCCTAGAACAGGCCTTGAAAGCCATGGCTGTGCACAGCAGCATCTCTCCTGTCATTTGTTCTAAGTTGCAGCCCCCCATTTTCACCTTCTGTCCCTTTGTTCTTATGTTACAGGCAGCATAACAATCGGCAGACGGCCCAGTTTTCTTTCTGTCCATCATGCTGCTAGCTCCTCCTTCCTAAAACAACAATCTGGGTTTTAGTCGTTTCTAGCCATGTAAAATCACAACGCTCTGTTCTTCCCTGGACCTTTACTATGCATGCTATGGCTTTCTGAAGGCCCGGTGTCTGGTTTTGGTCACACTACTCCAGGCAGGAGAACGGAGCAGCTGCTGGATAGACCATAATTGAGCCACCAGACCATCCTTGCCTATCGTCCAGGCCTGAGAATCAGGAAATCTAGGTTGTAGTTCTAGACAAGTTTCCATTGGGGCAGATCATCTCTGTCCAAGGTAGGCGTTCCAGGAAGGGATCTCCACAAAGGAATCCTTGCAAAGATTTCCAACCACATTATCCACTTAAGTATCAGAAGGGTATGCGTGTTAGTCTGGATCTGTAAAAAGCAGCAAAGGGTCCTGTGGTACCTTATAGACTAACAGACGTATTGGAGCATAAGCTTTCGTGGGTGAATACCCACTTCGTCAGACGCATGTGGTGGAAATTTCCAGAGGCAGGTATAAATATGCAGGCCCTTGGTAGGTTGGTTTGCCTCCTGTCCCCCTAGGAAAAAGGCCACAGGGCTGCTACCACATGAGGAATCCATCCACAGGAAGCCAGGGTCATCTGTGTTGAGTGTCTGGTCCCCACGCCCATCCTTGCCAACGGAACCATGCAGCCAGAGGCGAATCCCTGGTGACAACTGCACTGTCTTCCTCGGGGACTGTCCATGAGAATGGCAGGAAGATAATGTGTCCCTTTCACCCTCCCCAGTTCAGTCTCTGCCCCCCCAGCGTGGGCCCTGGACCTGCAGAGCAGCCTTCCAAGGCTTTGGAGAAGGGATGAAGAGCAGGGCCGGCTCCAGGGGTTTTGCCGCCCCAAGCAGCCCCCCCCCACAAAAAAAAGCCGCGATTGCGATCTGCGGCAGTTCAGCGGGAGGTCCTTCGCTCGGAGCGGGAGTGAGGGACCCTCTGCCGAATTGCCGCCGCATACCTTAAAGTGCCGCCCCGCTCCGGAGTTGCCGCCCCAAGCACCTGCTTGGTAAGCTGGTGCCTGGAGCCGGCCCTGATGAAGAGGCTGGGTTCTTCCCCAGGGTCAGCTCCATGCTTTGGTGTCATAGGGACAATCCAGGCCTCTTTTCCTCCTCTGTGCCACTGGGATAACAGTGATCTGCCCCCTGGGGGCGCGGTGAAGCTTAGTGTGTGCAGAATATGGTCACGGGGAGTATTTTTGATGAACATACAGACCGTCCGCATGCACACAACAATGTAAATGCTGCCCAGCGCTGATAAGTCAGGAAGCGACCGTTACTGTTGACCATGTAACCTTAACTCTGCCCTTTTGTGGTTTTACTTTCTTTTATAGTCTTTAGTGACATCAAACACTGCTTTTCTTCTGAAGATTTTGCAATGCAGATGCCATCACACTGGGGTGCTTGCCCCCCAGAACCCCAAGGCGGGGAAGAAAGACAGCTGGCTGCATACAGACCCATCCCTTCCCTTCCTCCCATAAGTGGGGGCTAGGCATTCAGACTGCACCACAGTATAGGTTCGAGCTCAGACTAGAAGTCACACTGTTTAGATTGGATTCAGTTCCTGGGCAGGTTTTACTAGACTGTCCATGCAGCCTGGTCTGGGACAGAAATGGTAGGATCAGGGAAGAGGTCAGCTAGCTCCATAGGTCATCCCCTTTATTTAGTTCAGCTTCCCTGAATTCCCCAACAGAGCCCTCAATCCCAGATTTCGTCCCCAGACATCACTTTGGGGTTTTGGGCACAGTGGGATCAGACATACATTTGCCAAATTCGGTATTCAGATACCAAATTCAAATATCAGATCTCTCAGTCTGATCAAAGCGGACAAGTCCCACCTCTTCTGAGAATCAAGCTGGCTACAGACATATACACCCCTCCCCCCTCTGAAAGAGATCATTTTTGCAAGATTATAGCATTAGTTCCCTTCTGTTTATACACAGTAAAAAGAACAGGAGACCTTGTGGCACCTTAGAGACTAACACATTTATTTGAGCATAAGCTTTTGTGGGCTACAGCCCACTTCTTCGGATGCATGGAGTGGAACATACAGTAGGAAGATCTATATACACACACATAGAGGACATGAAAAAATGGGTGTTGCCATATTGACTATAACTAGAGTAATCAGTTAAGGTGGCCTATAATCAACACTACTAAAGTTTTTTTCCTCCTGCTGATAATAGCCCACCTTAACTGATTACTCTAGTTATAGTCAATATCGAAACATCCATTTTTTCATGTTCTCTGTGTATCTAGATCTATATCCTACTGTATTTTCCACTGCACACATCCAATGAAGTGGGTTTTAGCCCACGAAAGCTTCTGCTCAAATAAATTTGTGAGTCTCTAAGGTGCCACAAGGTCTCCTTGTTCTTTTTGCTGATACAGACTAACACGGCTCCCACTCTGAAACCTTTATACATAGTGCTCCCCATACTGTTTCTCCCAGTGTGGCCAGGGATGTTAACATTTTGAACTTAGTTATACTCTTTGCTTCACTCCTTTTGGTTCAGCCCACGTGTTCCATACGTGTTTCCCAGATTCACTTTCTAGATGATCCATTTGCTCATGGGGGTGGGGGCAGGGCGGTGGAAGAAGAATCAGTCTACCCGATCCAGCTGTGAAGATACTGTGCTGTGAATGACAAGATGCACAGATCCCCTACTAAGCAAGAAGCCAACAAGAGGAGGAGCTAGAGAGGTGGTCTGAGATTCACAAGAAGGGAAAGAGAAGGATTCAGCTAACGGCTTCTGATTCGAAACTGGAAAGATTCCTGTTCAGCTCTGGCCCAAGGCCTGCAGAGAGAGATTTCCAACAGACTGTTTATGCTACAGAAGAGGCCAAAAAATGTGTGAGATATTAGACTGAGAAAGACAGTTCCTGACCCCAGAGAACTTACAATCTGAAGCTGCAAAAGAGAGGCAGACAGAGGAAAGTGATACAACATACAAGCAAAATGATTGGCACATGTCGAACAAGTCCCCTGAGGTCTCTGCTAACATATGTAATAATAAAACCTGAGGCCTGATTCAATTTCAAAGCTTACCCTAAGCCTGCCCCATGTTAAAACATGAACTCTGCCTCCTCCGCCCTTTTTCACAGAATGAAAACAGAAGCGTGGGGTGGCAGAAGCCATGCCGTAGTTCCCCACAGCACACATCAAACTGCGTTCGTTTGGCCCTTCATCTGCTCCCTAGCCTCAGCTGGGATTTCGGGCATCCTCTGACAATCACCAAGCAAAGCTGCCTCAGGAGCGTTTCCCGCTCTTCCCATGCGTAGGAGCAGCGGGACACTCCAAACCCTCACTGATCTTTGGAGCAGACCCTGCAGTGCTCAGCCCTAGGCCAGCGACAGTTTTATTATTAAACGTTTCTATCACTGTAGAGTCTAGAGGCCAGGCACTGACTGCTGCACACACCATTCCTAGCTCTCATCCTGGGTGTTTCATCAGTACGTCTCAAAGGGCTAAATAAAAGTCAGTAGTAAGTGGCAGACCCTACTCCAACGAGCTGACCATCTAGAGCAGGGGCAGGCAACCTAGGGCATGTGTGCCAAAGGCGGCACACAAGCTGATTTTCAGTGACACTCACACTGCCTGGGTCCTGGCCACCGATCCACGGGGCTCTGCATTTTAATTTAAAGTGAAGCTTCTTAAACATTTTAAAAACCTTATTTACTTTACATACAACAATAGTTTAGTTACATATTATAGACTTATAGAGAGACCTTCTAAAAATGTTAAAAATCTATTACTGGCACACAAAACCTTAAATCAGAGTGAATAAATGAAGACTCGGCACAGCACTTCTGAAAAGTTGCCGACCCCTGGTCAGGAAGGCTGCATTTCCCATTGCCAAGCTGAGATTCATTACTGAACAATGTGTATATTATCCTGCCTAGGATACATGTGACTCTCACAGTTATTGGGCACATACCAGAGAGCAAAATTTGCCCTTCTATATTTCTGTATCTGACTCTACATGCATTTCCATGCTGCCACCCCATCTCACCCCAAATGGGGGTATAAAAAACTCAAACAAGATACTACATGTCATGTGACTATAATTTAAAGCGACACCACTTGTATAGTTAAGGTTCCTTTCTCAGCCTATTCTTATTAGCTATTTTCTTAGCTGACAGAAGTGTGTCAACAGCAGAACGGTAAGTGGGATTCCAGATACAAGGCACAGGGGTAAGGAATGGAGGATCATAATGAAAGAGGCTTTGACTCTGGGCTTTCATTCTTATGGCACTGAAACCCAGCATCTTAGCATCGTTCCAACACATCTTAATGGCACCACGTAGGGTTGAGACTGTTAACATTTGAGGCCTTAGCAGCTCTATGAATATTTAGAGAGCTTTAATCTGCAGATGGAGCCCTTACAGTCCCTTGGGTGACTGGCATAAGCCGTGACACTACCCCCATGCACCACACAGCCCAGGGGTTATAAACTCCATCGTGCCGTCGGAAAGAAGGCAGAGTCCAAGGGCTGCAGTAACAGGCACTCAGATGCCAGGACAATAGGAACATGGAGACTTTGCACGGAAGAGAATAGTTGCTTCCTCGGGTTCTCCTAGTGCAGGATCCGCGCAGTGTGGGTATTCCCCCCTGTGCAGAGGGCCAGCATGAGGCAGACTAAATGAACCACAGCCTTGTGCTGGCCCCCTGCATGGGGGTGAATTTGACCGTGTTCCTGGACCCTATATACACAAATCGGCCTCCTGCAGAGAGCGACTTGGGGGCAGTTTCATCAGCCTCGCTGGAATGGCTAACCTGGCTCTGCCCGAGCCTCACAAGCCCTCACTGGAGAACCCTCGACACCCAGGATTGGCCAAGTTGCCATCTCTGCTCCTCACATGGACTTTTAAACCTTCCCTTGCTGGGACGGGCATGAGACAGGTACACGCAGCACAACCCCCCCTTCAGCTTTGTGTCTCGACTAGGACAAGAAACCCACAGGGAGGTTTAGCTCTAGGGGTTCGAAGCCAGACGCCCTCACAAGAAAACAGTAAATACAAAATGTTCGTTTCGTTTTTAAGCGTTTTGGCTTCAAGATTCTTCTTTTGACTTCCCTCTACCGCCTTAGGGCCTGAGCCAAACTCCATGGACATCAATCATCTTTGAACCCGGGTTAGAGAGACTTACAACCAACCACACGCAATGGCCATTGTCGAAGGCTCTCTCCCCCTCCCCCCGGATAAACACATATGCACCCGCGCCCTTCAGGCCTGACCCAAATCCCACTGAAATTAATGAGTCTTTCCACTGACTTTAACAAAAGATTGATCAAACCCTTAGAACTGTTCTAAACCAGCATGTCCCCCAAGGTAAAATATTTGGGGTTTCATTAATTTGGTAAAGGTCGTATTTTTGCCATGTCTGTCAGCAGATATAGTACTTGTCCTGAAAAAACCCGCATTGAAAAAATAAAAATTAGCACAGTATTACAGGCAAAACACAAAACAAGTTCTTTGTGAAAAGCAGGAGAGTTTAGTAAGTTCTTTTCTGACTACAAATCACTTATCTGGCTTGGCTTCATGAGTCAGGATTTAACGAGGTTAAAGAGAAACGCCTGGTAGAAGTACACAGTTACAGCTGAGAGAGGTGCAGTATAAATTGTGACCATATAAATCTTACACAACTGAAAGGAATAAATGAAGTTGTCACCTTTATCTTTCTGTCTGCACCTTTTCCCCACATACAGGACTAAGCCAGGATTTAGAGATGTGGGGCCCAATCCTCCTGTCATTTATGGTGGTATAAATCAGGAATGACTTCACTGAAGTCAGAGTTACACTGCTGTAAAACTAATGTAAACCCACAGGTCTGGCTAATATTTAAGGTGTTTTGCTACAGCATCCAGTTAATGGAACCTAGAGATCAGAACGGGCATTGGACATGTTAGAGTTGGTTTATTAACAAGAGCACAAAACCCTAAATTCCAATGTCCACCACTAATTACCCAAAAAGTTATCAATTGGAAAAAAGATTCTAATGAGCCAGACATCAGAACTTGCATAGGGCAGGGTGTGTTTGGAGGACTGGCAGCACACCTATAGGAGCATTCCTGCACACTATTCCATTTGATATTCCAGAAAAGGAAACAATTACACACACACACACACTTAGTCTGAAAGGGTTTTGAAAGAGCTAATCTGATTTTACAGTTTACAAAGAAAGCTCAATGTTCCAACCAGAGTGTTCCCAAGATCCTGTTAAATTTAGCATCTTGCGGGACCAGTCCCCTCTCTCTTACACTGCTATGGTTGAGAGTGAGCATGCTTTGGTTGTCTGTAAATGTCATCGGGTGACAGCTGAAATGAACATACTGCTTAGAGGAAAAACCAAGCTCTCTAAAGCTTCTGGAGCCATAAAAATCAAACTGATTATTGTAGGACAAGATCTGTATTATTCAGAGATGTGCGTCTCCCTGGTCCAGGAATGGATCTCTGTTCACTACTGTGACTCTTTCAAAAAGCACTTACCCAGTAGCTGTCTTCGCAGCGGCTCCAGCTGTTGTGAGACTGAGAGAGACGCAGCCTGAGATACTTTTAAATATTACAGCCAACTTACTCACTTCTCTTCCTGGACTGAAGTGTGCACATGAGTTGCGCAGCTTCCACCACCCACCCCCTCCTTTCACCTTTGGTTTCCAGGCTTTTCTGAGAAAGGAGGAAGGTGTGGGAGGGTAAAATCGGCATCCCCGTGCCAGTGACACAATCATTACCAGGATTTGATTCAATTCAGTTCTTGAGAAACTCCCCAGCACCAGTCAGACCAGCCTCCTGTTCCCAGGAAAGGAAAAGCCAGAGTTTCAAAGGGTTCTGCTTTCCTGGGAAGTTGCGGGGGAGGCAGGGGAACAATTTCTGATGTTGCCAGGATCGTGGGCAAAAGGGCAACACGTTTTAGGCACTTAAGAATATATAATAATTGGAGATATACCAATCTCCTAGAACTGGAAGGGACCTCGAAAGGTCATCGAGTCCAGCCCCCTGCCTTCACTAGCAGGACCAAGTACTTGTGAGAGTTGATCAGTATCCTCCTCTCTTTCCAAGCCAGGGGTGCCTGGACTTTGTGACTCAGGGGCCACATTGGCAGCTTACCAGAAAGGATGCATACTTTCTGAAATGCACGAAACCACCATGGGACTGTATCTACAAACACAGCTGTCGTTTCTGCTTGAGCCTGTTCCTTCCTCAGCAGGGGATTAGAGGCTGAAAGAAACTGCTCACCTAAGTAAGCTTGCACAACAAGCAGAGTGAAACATCACCTGGCAAGTTGGGGGAAGGGTGAGTCACTAGAAACCTCTGTATCAGAGGGGTAGCCGTGTTAGTCCGGGTCTGTAAAAACCAACAAAGAGTCCTGTGGCACCTTATAGACTAACAGACGTATTGGAGCATGAGCTTTCATGGGTGAATACACGCATGCGTCTGACGAAGTGGGTATTCACCCACGAAAGCTCATGCTCCCAAACGTCTGTTAGTCTATAAGGTGCCACAGGACTCTGTCGCTTTTTATAGAAGCCTCTGAAAACTCTGGCTCATTATACTTTGCTCTTACACAAACAATTTTCCTCTATAGATCTCAAAAACACTGTACAAAGAAGAGTAAGAAGATTATTATTCCCATTTTACAGATAGGGAAACTGAGGCAGAGAGGCAAAGTGACTTGCCCAAGGTTATCCAGAAGGTTTGTGGCAGAAATCTAGGTGCTAACCCCAGGTCTCTTGAGTCCCAGTCTAGTGCCCTTTTCACTGGAGTGCAGTGGCAAAAGCACAGTTTAATGGTGTGACTTGGTTTTATAGCTAGGGACATGAAAGTGAAGCAGCTCATTCAGATTAATACCGAGGATGACAACTGCTCAGCCAGGCACCGCAGCCTCTCAAAAGCCACATGCGACTGCCCACACAACCCCCTAGAGCAAAGTTGCCAGTGGATGGAGTGTGCTGGTAGCTTGGGGCGGCATTTTGCCGGCAGGGCGGCAGGCGGCTCCGGCGGACCTTCCGCAGTCATGCCTGCGGGAGATCCACCGGAGCCGCGGGACCAGCGAACCTCCCGCAGGCACATCTGCAAGAGGTCCCCCAGAGCCGCGGGACCGGCAACAGGCAGCGCGCCCCCTGCGGCATGCCGCCCTGCTTGGGGCGGCCAAATTCCTAGAGCCGCCCCTGTTTCAGAAAGCCACTTTTTTTGTGTGTTAAGTCTAGTTTCTCATGTTTGTATCCCATCTTAGCAAGAGCTATGTCTCAGAGTCAGACTAACCCGGGGACTGGCAGCAAGGCGACATCTTTAAGCCCAATCAGTTTTGCAGGGTGACTCAGACCCTTGGGCGTATTTCTGCAGAAATCTATTTTTAGAGCACCTGGTTTGGAATGAAGTCACTTCTCTCAAGCGTCATACGTGCACCTTTAAAAAAGGATACAGACACCTAAGGAAAATCAGAGACAACATCGCAGGCTCAGAAGAAATTACACGGGAAGACGGAACATTTCAAGCTATTAGCAGAAGAATAGCAAAGGGGAAGAAATGTTCAGTGGTTAGGGTTCTAACCTGGAATCAGGGGGTGCTGGCAGATGAAATACATTACAGATTGTGAGGCGCTCCTACTAGCACACCATTACAAGCACCTCAGATAGACCTTACTTTTGCCTGTTCCGTTCAGCAAGACCATCCAGGAACGCGACTGCTTTGGTGTCAGATGTGAAAGGACCACCAGAGTAGTGCACTCTGCACACAAGGATGCAGAGAGTTTAAGGCCAAAGGGAACCATTAGATCCAGTCTGATCTCCTGACTAGCAGGCCATAGAATTTCACTCAGCTCCCCCTGTACTGAACCCAACAACTTGGGTTTGGTTAAAGCACATCTTCCAGCAAGGCCTTCAGATCAAGACTGAAGGCTCCACAAGATAAAGAATCCACCCCCTTCACAGTCTGTGTTCCAGTGGGTCATCTCCCCGACTGTTAAAGATGTGGGCCTTATTTCTCAGCTGAAGTTGTCTGCATTCACTTTCCAAGCACTGCTTCTTATTCTGCCTTTTCCTACTAGAGTAAAGAGCCCTTTGATATTTTCTCCCCCACGAAGCTACTTCTACACTGCAATCAAGTCAAGAGATAAACAGACTGAGCGCAAAGTCTCTCACTACAAGGCTTTTTCTCCTGCCCTCTAACCATGTGGCTTTTGTCTGCTATTTTTTTCACATCCTTTTAAATATTGACTCCAGACCTGTATGCCGTGTTCCTGTATCCACATCACCAATGCCGTATGCTGAGGTAAAATCACCCCTTTACTCCTACGCCTTTGTTGATTATACATCTAATGATCGTATTGGGCGCTTTTTGGGGGCTGCAGAATCACACTGAGAGCTCATGTTGAGTTCCTAGTCCACTAAGACCCCTAAATCCTTTTCAGAGAGTCACTGCTGTCCAGGAAACAGTCCCGCCCACCCACCCCCTGTTACGTGGGTGTCACTTGCAGTCCTTGTTCATAGATGTACAGCTTTGCATTAGGCCATATTAAAATGTATGGCTAGAACAGGCCCCATCTTACCAAGCAATCAAGACCACTCTGTACGACTACCCTGCCGTCATTATTTACCACGTTGCCAATCTGTGTGTCACCTTCACGTTCTATCAGGAGTGATTTCACCTTTACTTCCAGATGGAGGACAATATTATTCAGTGTCTGGCTAGTGCTGATCCCTGCAGACACCCACTAGAAACACTCCTCTGCATTTGATGAAGATTCCCCTTTGACAGCTACTCCAGTTCCTCAGTTCTTCAACCACTCGACGTGGTTTGATATGGCGTACTGCTAATTTTTTTAATCAGAATGATGTGCGGTACGAAGTCAAATGTCTATGTATATCAATCCAAAACAATCAGTTGCACACATACAAAATGGGAAACGACGGACTAGGAAGGAGTACCGCGGAAAGGGATCTGGGAGGTCACAGTGGATCACAAGCTAAATATGAGTCAACAGTGTAACGCTGTTGCAAAAAAAGCGAACATCCTTCTGGGATGTATTAACAGGAGTGTTGTAAGCAAGACACGAGAAGTAATTCTTCCACTCTACCCCGCGCTGATTAGGCCTCAACTGGAGTGTTGTGTCCAGTTCTGGGTGCTACATTTCAGGAAAGATGTGGACAAATTGGTCAAAGTCCAGAGAAGAGCAACACAAATGATGAAAGGTCTAGAAAACATGACCCATGAGGGAAGATTGAAAAAACTGGGTTTGTTTAGTCTGGAGAAGAGAAGACTGAGAGGGGACATGGTAACAGTTTTCAAGTACATAAAAGGTTGTTCAAGGAGGAGGGAGAAAAATTGTTCTTAACCTCTGAGGATAGGATGAGAAGCAATGGGCTTAAATTGCAGCAAGGGAGGTTTAGGTTGGACATTAGGAAAAACTTCCCAACTGTCAGGTGCTTAAGCACTGGAATAAATTGCCTAGGGAGGTTGTGGAATCTCCATCATTGGGGATTTTTAAGAGCAGGTTGAACCAACACCTGTCAGGGATGGTCTAGATAATACTTAGTCCTGCCTTGAGTGCAGGGGACTGGACTAGACGACCTCTCGACCTAACCTTGTCAGCCACACTTGTGATCTCAAAGAATGAAATCAGGTTTGACAAGTTCCATTTTCCATAAAACCACATTTACTGACATTAATTATATTCCTGCCCTTTAGTTCTTTATCAGCTGAATCCCATATCAGCTTTCTCATTATTTGCCTTAAGACTGGGTGGAAGCCTATAGATACCCAGCTCATCCTGTTTGCTCTTTTTGAGCAGTAGAGCTCCAACAGCTCAGCTGGTAGAGCATCAGCCTCTTAATCTGAGGATTCAAGTCACTGTTTGCGCAAAGGCTACATGGAGCAGATGAAGAAGAGCACTGCATGAGCTCAGACGCTCTCATCAATAGAAGTTAGTCCCATAAAAGTTGTCTTTCTGTAGTCCCCTATGACTTACTAGTACAATCTTTTGCTTAATGACCACACTAAAGAACCCTGCATTGGGTTATTCAGTTCCTCTTAGCAAGCCTGTCTGAAACAGTCTTGTCCAGCAACAGTCAAACCTATTTAGGTACCTTTGCTGGGTGTTTCTTTTTTGTGCCCATTTATATTTCTGGGGCAGGACCAGCTAAAAACAGGAAGTGCCTGGAAGACTGTTCTTGTGAGATTAGCAGACTACTTTTGCAAACCCCAAAAAGTTCAGGCAATTTTCTGAAGCGGCTGAACTTCTGAGTGTTTATCGAAAGCAAACCCAAAAGCTGACATGCTGTAGGAGGGGGATTCTGTAGGAGGCTGTTAGATTTAAATCTAATTTCACACACCCACAAAAGGAAGTGACTGACATTTATCCAGGGGTTTAGGGGCATATTTTCAAAATCAGAGGACAATGACTGCTCCAGCTCCCATTTGAGCCTTTGAAAATCTGCCCCTAATTTTTTTTTTTAATAATGTCAGGTTGATCTGAACACCCAGTACGGTACTTAAATACCCCACCCAGCATCTTCAGGATTATGGAATGAACAACCACAGGATGAAGAGAGACAGTCAGCACATAAAGTGACATGGAATTTTGATTGTCTGTTTCTCAGTGTTAAGCTACCCCTGAGTCCCAGTAAGACCTTAAGTAAAGAGTCACGCAAAAAGGCAATTTCCTTTCAACCTCTCTGCAAACATCATCCAAATATCTTATGAAGCATGAAAGTTATGGAAACCCAGGGCTGGGCGTCAGGGTTTCTAGTTTCTAATCCCTGCTCTACCATAAACTTCCTGTATGACCTGGGGCAAGTCACTCATTGCTCTCTGTACTTCCATTTCCTTTTCTGCACCAAAGCAAGAAACATTGTAATGCCGTGCCTGTTCAGGAGAATGGATGAGTAACAGGTTCCTACCTCATTCAGCGTCAGACCCTACAACTGCCACCATTTTCACAGGGACTCAAAGGCGCTACACAAGAGGTGCTTTCAAGTTACTTTTCCTTGCTTGGGATCTGTTTGTTATTATTATTACAACATTTTAACTAAGAGCCAGAATCTCGCAGCCCTCTGGTCCTGGCTCACCAGCCCACTGTACCTTTCCCAGCTCCTGATTTCCTCTGAAGTGCTTTGTGTCTTCACATCACTGAAGCTAGCTCCAGACAGGACTTTCCCTTTGACTAAGAAGAATTTTTTCCCCAGTCCTCGTTAACCCCAGGTCCCTGCCCATCAGTATCTTCCTGCAGCTCTCTCCTCTTGACCTGAACTGGTAATCAACTTTCCAAACCACTCTAGACTGCTCCAGAGATTCTCCCCCCCAGTCTTTCCTAATCTCAGATGGATCTTCCTGTGTCAGGGAGCAAGTTCCCTCTTATATGAATCTCAACCCTAGGTTATCATCATGTGATGCCTGTCAAAGCCCAAACCCATCAGGGGTGGGGCAGATGATTCAACACAGCTGCAGCTGAGCCCAGCTCCTTTTAAAGGTCCAGTCTCCCCCCAACCCCTGCCAGACTGTCTCACCCACCGTGTACTGTACAAACACAAAAAAGTGCCTTCCCAAAGAACTTAGTTAAAAGACCTGTTGTAGTGAGGTTTTGTGTTACCACTCCCTAACTTTCAGTGCAGTGAAACATAGTGTAGAGAGTTTAATGGCAGCCATCAATCACAGACCTGGCTGCCAAGGATGGGTGTGCTAACCATCCTTCTTTGAGGCTTAATGGAAGAAGCAATTAAGCCTCTTTATGGAGTGAGATTGCCTTGGGCAGTAGCTTCTCTTGTCTCAGGCCATCTGTCACATGGCCAACCCTGAGCCGGGCTAAGCAATGTGATCTGAGGGGTTGCCCCTGGAGCTGGTTGCAAACTCTGAGCGAGGTGAATGTTTGGCAATCTGTGCATGTTAGAGTCAGAGAAAGCCAACAACCAAGGAGTGTAGCCCTGGTATTGAGCAGTAAGACAGAGCTCCCTGGGACACAGGACTGGCTGGAGAAGCAGGCTTGGAAACGGTCTGCAAGGAGACTGCCTGCTATTATTGGTTTCTACTGTTCAGGGGAACGGGACTTTGGGTACGTTCTTGGTAAATAAACAGGATTGCATCAAAGAATTACCTGACTTGTATCATCAGTTTCTCCTTCTAACAGAAACAACCTGGCCAGCCCCACAAGATTAGCTAGCCAGTCGGCCTAAAGGGCACCAGTAACATACTAGAGGACATTTGTGACAACAATGTTCACAGAAGTTATGCTGATCAGTATAATAGGACGCGTGCATTTCTGATGCGCTATCCTTGGTTTTTTAAAATCTGATCAATTGCATTGCACCTCCCAGTTTTTTGCCTCTGAGGGAATGAACTGTGGTCTGAGAAGAGTGCTGGCAGAAACAGGGATGTGGACAGCCATGTCTAGTGGTTAGTACAGGAGACGGTAGCCATGAAGAGAAGCCCAGGGTCAGAGCTGGAAACCAGATGCCAGAGCCAGGTTACCTGGAAGAAGCCCACACACACGCACTATCACAGTCCGGGGCAAATGCTTTGAGCAATTGCCAAACTGCTGCTGCTGTTGCGCTGTGCTTTGGAGATGATCTGCTGACTCTTCCCACCAGTCAGGTGGTGGAGCCAGCCAGGCAGCCTACTACACCCTGCGGTGCCCATTAGGTTGCCAAGAGACTGACTCTGCTGCAGGCCCTGATTTGCATCAAGAGACCTGGGTTCAAATGCTGACTCCGTCACGGACTCACACAGTCGTTCCACCCTTCTCTCTGCCCTTTAAAACTGAAAAAGCGACACTTAGGCCCAGACCTTCAAAGGCATGGAGGTGCCTAACTCCCATTGGTTTCACTTTCGCGGATCTGGGCCACCCTCCCCTTCATAAATTGCTTTGAGATCTATGGATGACAGGACTATGGAAGAGACACAAGGTGGGGGAGGGAATGTCTTTTACTGGACCCACTTCTGTCAGTGAGGGAGACAAGCTAGTGCAGTGGTTCTCAAACTTCTGTACTGCTGACCCCTTTCACATACCAAGCCCCTGAGTGTGACCTCCCTTGTAAATGAAAAACGCTGTTTTATATATTTAACACCATTATCAATGCAGGAGGCAAAGCGGGGTTTGGGGTGGACGCTGGCAGCTCGCCACCCCCCATGTAATAACCTCGCGATCCCCTCAGGGGTCCCGATCCCCAGTTTGAGAACCCCGGAGCTAGTACTGCATCAGAGCAAAGTACTGTACTGAGTGTGATTTAATGTGGTTCTGCTCATAGGCGCCAACTTTCCCCGGCGCCGATGGGTGCTCGCGCCCCCCCGGCCCCAGCCTCACCCTTTCCCCGCCCCCATTCCAACCCCTTCCCCAAAGTCCCTGCCCCAACTCCGCCCCTCCCTGCCCCTATTGGACCCCTTCCCCAAATCCCCGCCCCAGCCCCACCTCTTCCCCCAGCACGCTGCGTTCCCGCTCCTCCCCACTCCCTCCCAGCCGCGTAATAGCGGCGCAAGCACTGGGAGCTAGAGGGAAAAAGCGGGCATGCGGCACGCTCAGGGGAGGAGGCAGAGGTGGAGCGGAGGTCAGCTGGGTGGGGGGCGGGCAGGGAGCTGCCAGTGGGTGCTGAGCACCCACCAATTTTTCCCCGTGGGTGCTCCAGCCCCGGAGCACCCGCGGAATCGGTGCCTATGGTTCTGCTGCAATATTAAAATCAGTGGCCCTGTTACTCTTTTGCTAAAGAATGAAATTTTCAAATGTCCCCACCCCCATACACTGCTTAGTGATCAAATGGCACAGAGTGGACCGCTGAATGAGCTGATTCTCCTACACCGATTGCCCCACTCCTTCTCCTCCCCCGCTGCCTTCCCCTACAGCCAGAGTCAGCCCACATGAGTGATCAGCCTCCTTCAGGAAGTGCAGCAGCAGCTCAACACTTCTCAAAGAGAAACCAAAAACTTCCCGGAATCTCATTAAATTCCGAGCCAGCATATTGCATAATTCTGGGTAGGCACAGCCTTCCGGGAGGGGATGCTATGATAGGGGAGACACTGAATTCTAACCCTGGCTGCTTTGGGGGCGGGGGATTTGCCCTGAGGAATATATTTTATCCCTAGCTCTGGCTAGTCTGGTTCTGATTTTAGCAACGTTGCCCACTTGCATGATTTGTCATGCGGCTCATGATAATTATTGTTTTCCTTAAAGCCACAGCTCCTGGAGTCAAGGGGCTATATGAAGAAATGTAATCGTAGCTGCTGTCAGCAATCCAGTGTCACCAACTCTCTCGATTTTGTGGTGAATCTGCCAATTTTCCTAACCCTCTGCTCCTTGATCCATGTCATTAGAGGAGACTCTCAGCTTTCTTTTAAAAACCTAAGTGTCTAGCCCTCATGCGTGCAGAGAAAATGTGACCCCAGTGAACTCTACAGGATCGGAAATGAAAAGGAAAAAAAAAATTTTTTTTTAAATCCATTTCTGGGGAACATGACTCATGATTTTTGAATGCTTGAAGCCAGCAGAACTGAATATGGCCAGTCTGCTCATTATTCATAATGATAAGCTATTCCAGCTGGGAAATACCTTGCCTGAGAAGTGATGAAATGGCTTTAGGGTGCAAGCAGTGCTGAACTTACACCAGGCTTGCCAGGGCTGGCAAGTTATGAAAGTAAAAATCTTGCTTGAGCCCTGGTACCTCTTTCATTACAAATTAAGCACTGGATGCAGGATGCATGGAGCTCTCCAACTGACTGGCAGTGGTGGCCAACTGGAAACCACTCATGCCCAGATGAGATCATTTTGCCTGAACTAGTTGGGAAAGAAGTTTGCGTTTTGAGGATAACTCGGTGTTTGTAACCAGCTGGCAACATTCTCAGCTGACTTGATGACACGACTGTATCAGAAGGAGCAGACTTTGGCCTACTTGGTTGAGTTGTAAAAGAGCTGCTGTGCTGACACAGCCATAGCTGTTCGCCTGTACCCACCTCGTCTCTCAGCTGTGTTTGTATCAATGCATCCTGGGAAAAACTGGGCTATTCGCCCATAGTGCCTCCCCTTCTTAAAGCCAACCAAGGCTGTGGAATCTCCGTCACTGGAGGTTTTAAAGAGCAGGTTAGACAAACACGATGTTTGTCCTCACTTTATCCCCAGGGACAGGACATATCCTCCTAGTAGTGTAAACCACAGGCAGAAGCCCCAACCGACTCACCCCCCCAGTCTGGTAGGCGGAGAATGGGGGGGGGTCGCAGGGAGCGCCACGTGTTACATGCTAAGTGTAAAAGAGCCGCATGAGGCTTCTGACCCATAGTTTGGCCACCCCAGATGTAAAACATCCCTAGCGAAAGGACATGGTCCATGCCGAAGGCAGGCGATTGGCTGTTTCTAAGCAAGCAGTTAAACAGCATTAAGTTGCAACAGATTACAGCTAGGGAGGGGAGGAAAACTACAAAGCTGAATAATATGTTACAAGCCATTTGCACTGGGCAAGTTCCAGACGAATCCCCCATGACACAAGGCAAGTTACAGGAATGCCTTGCCTGGCTTTCAAAGGTCTTGCTGTGATAACGGCGCTATTGCCCTTGGCTCATTGTTCTGAAGCTCTTGGGTAGGGTTAGTCATCGCATTGCTACCCCAGTCACTCAGCTGTAGGATGCACATCAGATTTTCTATTCCAGAAGGTTTCCATTACAAGGTAGAAACTCGCTCAAATAATGAAAGCTGCACTTTTAAGCAGAACTGAAAACGGGATGAGTGCGGCTCAAGAACCTTGAGGGTAGCAGTCAGCAGTTTATTCCATTTACTGAATCCAGATCATTTACAAGAAACAGCAAGGTGGGTCACACGCTAACACAGCTGCCGTGTCCCCCCGGCAGACCTTCCTTTGAATGTTCCGCTCGACGGGGTTTCCCCGCGCCTTTCATTTTAGGAAGGACACTCGCTTTGATTAAAGATCAGCACAGACCAGTCCCAAACGCAGAAGATATTATCTGTGCCCACAGCTTTTCTCCCGGCTTCAGTAACTAGCTGTCTCCTCCCTTTCTGAAAGGCCACACGGCTGGGGAGACAGGAGGCACTCTATGGGGGTGAGTGCCCACAGATGGAGGTCTCCTCAGCAAAGTGCTGGGTCTGGGGCAGGGGTGGGCAAACTTTTTGGCTAGAAGGCCACATCTGGGAATAGAAATTGTATGGCAGGCCATGAATGCTCATAAAATTGGGGTTGGGGTGTGGGAGGGGGTGAGGGCTCTGGTTGGGAGTGTGGGCTCTGGGGCGGGGCTGGGGATGAGGAGTTTGGGGTGTAGGAGGGTGCTCTGGGCTGGGAACAAGGGGTTCAGAGGGCAGGGGTGCAAGAAGGGGTGCAGTTTCTGGTTGGGGGTATGGGCTCTGCGGTAGGGCCATAGGTGCCAACTTTCTCCGGTGCCAGTGGGGGCTCACCCCCCTGCCCCCGACCCCACCCCAACTCCATCCTTTCCCCGCCCCTGGCCCTGCCTCCATTCCAACCCCTTCCCCAGAGTCCCTGCCCCAACTCCGCTCCCTCCCTGCCCCTATTGGATCCCTTCCCCGGCCCCACCTCTTCCCCCAGCACGCCACGTTCCCCCTCCTCCCCCCTCCCTCCCTGCCCCACGAAACAGCTGTTTTGCGGCACACGTGCTGGGAGGGAGGGAGGAGAAGCAGGACACGGCAGTGTGCTCGCGGAGGAGGCGGAGGTGAGCTGGAGCAGGGGGGTGGGGTGGTGAGCTGGAGTGGGGGAGTGGGGAGGGGAGCTGCCTGTGGGTGCTGAGCACCCAACAATTTTTCTCCGTGGGTGCTCCAGCAGGCTCCAAGTGGCGCTTACCTCAAGCGGCTTCCAGAAGCAGTGGCATGTCTCTTCTCCGGCTCCTATACAGTGGTGCGGCCAGGCAGCTCTGCACGCTGCCCCATCCGCAGGCACCGCCCCTGCAGCTCCCACTGGAATGCTGGAAGGGGCCATTGGAGCACGTAGGAGCCAGAGTGGGGCCATGCCGCTGCTTCCAGGAGCTGCATGGAGCAGCTTCCAATCCTGCGCCCTGGCTAGAGCAGGGCCATGCCACAGCTTCCAGGAACCACATGGAGCAGCCCCCGACCCTACGCCCTGGCTAGAGTGCTGGAGTGGGGCTATAAAGCTGCTTCCAGGAGCCGTGTGGTGCGGCCTCTGACCCAGCGCCCTGGCTGGAACACTGGAGCGGGGCCGAGCCGTGTGGTGCAGCCCCCAACCCTGTGCCCCGGCTGGAGCTCGTGGGCCGGCTTGATCCGGGCCGTAGTTTGCCCACCTGTGCTCTGGGGTAAGAAGAGGTGGCCTCAGCAGTGTCCCATTTTACCCCTTCCTATCTGCAGTGCAGTATTACCGGCTCAAGTTGCATCTGCTCACATTGCCAATTCCACACGATTTATTACTGTAACACCTGCAAAGCGAGGCACAAAGACAACTACGCTTAATACAAGATACATGGTGGGAGAAGATAGCAGACGACACTCAAATGTATGTGGAAACAAATGAAACAAAGAAGCCTGATTCCTTGAAGCTAGTCTATGGACCTTCAAAGGTGGGCACAGGTTCGCTCATGTTGGCTGATGGCAGGACAGTCATCAAAGACAAACATGGCATGGAACAGAGATGGGCTGAACATTTCAGCCAACTACTGAACAGACCATTCTCAATTGAAACAAGTGCTATTAATCAGATACCTCAAAAGCCTATTCAGCACCACCTTGACTCACCACCCTCACTTGAAGAAATAGAAAAGGCAATCGGTATGATGAGCTCCGGAGAGTCCTCGGGCAGAGATGAAATACCGGCAGAAATGTATAAGTCTGCGAGTCCAAAAGTGGTAACAGCACTCCAGAAGATCCTTACTGACACCTGGGACAACAAAGAAATGCCACAAGACTTCAAAGATGCCACAATTATCCCTTTATTTAAGGATAAAGGCAGCAAAATGGTCTATGATAACTACTGTGGGATCTCTCTCCTATCTGTCACTGGAAAAATCTTTGCTCGTGTCCTCCTGAAATGACTGATTTCATCTATCTCAGAAGCCAAAATACCTGAGACTCCATGAGGATTCAGACCTGGCCGTAGCACCCTGGACATTATGTTTAGTATCAGGCAAATACAAGAAAAACATATCGAACAAAACATGGATCTGTTTAGTGTCTTCATTGATCTGACAAAAGCATTTGATACAGTCAATAGAGAAGGATCATGGACAATCCTCAGCAAACTTGGTTGCCCACCAAAACTGGTAAAGAGCATTCGTTTATTTCATGAGGGGATGCAAGGTCAGGTACTTTTTAATGGAGATCTCACTGACTCCTTTTCCATTTCAAATGGAGTGTGTCCTTGCCCCTGTACTGTTCAACCTCTTCTTCACCCAAGTTCTCAACCATGCTACAGATGGGCTCCAACAGAGGCATATACATCAGATACAGACACGATGGCTCAGTCTTCATTCTTACAAGGCTTAAAGCAAAAACAAAAGTAACAGAACTACTAATAAGAGAAGCCCTCTTTGCAGAGGATTGTGCCCTCCTAGCACACACAGAGGGAGATCTCCAGTGCATCGTAGATCGCTTTGTTGAAGCATCAGAATTGTTTGGCCTCACAATCAACCTAGAGAAAACCGTGGTGTTGCATCAATCATTTTCACCACTCCGTGTCATTCCCCTGGCATCGGGGTGAAAGTAACTTAAAGGACTTACCGGTACGCCGGAGTCCTGAGCAGGTGGTGGGGCCTAAACCAGAAGGGGCATGGCCTCAACTGGAAGAGGCGGGGCCTTTAGAGCCCCGGGCCCTTTAAATTGAGATTCAAAGGGCCCCGGGCTCCGGCTGCGGTAGTGGCAGCTGGGAGCCCAGGGCCCTTTAAATCATTGCCAGAACTACCAGCTGCAGAGGCAGCTGGGAGCCCCGGTGCTCAGGGGCCGTTTAAAGGGCCTGGGGCTCTGGCTGCCGCTACTGCAGCGGAGCCCCGGGCCTTTTAAATCGCTGCCTGAGCCCTGCTGCCGGAGCCCCGGGGTAGCAGCGGCGGCCGGGGGCTCTGGTGGTGATTTAAAGGGCCGGGGCTCCCAGTCGCCGCTACTGCGCTACCGCACTGGCGCCTTCAAATTGCCAGTGGAGCTCCGGGGGTCCTGGCTGCCGCCGCTACCCCAGGGCTCCGGCAGCAGGGCTCGGGTGGTAGCAGCAGCTGGAGTCCCAAGCCCTTTAAATCACCGCCCAAGCCCCACTGCTGGAACCGGCGGAGATTTAAAGGGCCCAGGGTGGTAGCGGCGGCCAGAGCCTCAGGCCCTTTAAATCGCAGCCTGAGCCCCACTGTCACCAGGGCTCCGTCAGCAGGGCTCGGGCTGCGATTTAAAGGGCCTGGGGCTCCAGCCGCTGCTGGGAGCCCCAGGCCCTTTAAATTGCTACCTGGGGAAGCCGGGCCGGTAAGCTGTACGGGGCATCCCGGCTTACTTTCACCTCTGCCTGTCACATCCATTAGTGGAATCCAACTAAAGCAAGTTGACAGTTTTCCCTCTCTCGGCAGCACTCTCTCTAATGCTGGATCTCTTGATAGAGAGATCACAAACAGGATGCAGAACGCTTCTCAGTCATTAGGAAAGCTCCGTAACAAAGTCCCGAAATCCCACAACAGTAGCCCTCTCAACAAAACCCAAACTTTATCATGCTTTTGTGCTCACATCTCTCCTCCGCAGCTGAGAGACCTGGACAGCACACAAATGGCATATCAAACAGCTAGAGGCCTTCCATATGCGGTCTCTGCGTGCCATTATGGGAATCTGCTGGCAGGATAAAATACCGACCTGGGGGGTCTCCAAAAGTCAAATGCCACAAGCATCCAGGCCATGCTGATAAAAGCCCAACTACGCTGGGTTGGACACGTCAGTCAGATGCCTGAACATCGACTCCCCAGAAACATTTTCTCTGGCGAATTGGCAGAAGGACACCAGAATCAAGGCCACCCGCAGAAAGCGCTACAAGGACAGTATCAAGAACAGCACACACTTTGGCGCAGTAAAACCGGATGATCTTGAGAAGGCTGCGTTAAATAGATCAGCAGGGCAGCACACAGCACTCAGCTTTCCAAGCCTTTGAAGAGGATAGAAATAATCGATTGTTAGCTGCCAGGGAAAAGCGTCATATCCCTGCTATAGCTACCAAGACGCTCACCAATAACTTTGTTTGCTCGATAGTCACGAGAATGCGCGTCACGCTTTGGACTCCAGAGTCCACAAAAGGAGAGAGCATGAAAACATCATCATCGAACCAACGGACTACACGCACACACACACACGCACATGACAATAAGCAAAAGCTCCTCCCTCTGCTGTCTTTAGTTTTATTTCAAATTCCCCTCCCTGACTCCTCCTTTTTTTAGAACTTTACGTATATCTATTCACCACCAGAGAGCCAATCCATTTCCTCAGCCCTAGGACAGTTATTCAATTAAAAGAAGGCAGGCAGGCAATTGTAACAGTCCAGAGCATCCAAAGGTCAGGGGACATGTTTCCAGGTCTCTCCAGGTGCCTGCAGCTCCCTACATCCTTCTTGTATGGCATCCCCCGGTACAGGAAGTAGGCTTGGTTTTCGTTACTGTTGGCCAGAGTGCCCATCCATCTACAGCAGTGGTTCTCAACCAGTGGTCCAGGGCCGCTTGGGGGACCGCAAGCCATTTTCAGGGGGGCTGCCAAGCAGGGCCAGCATTGGATTTGCTGGGGCCCAGAGCAGAAAGCTGAAGCCCCACCGCATGGGGCTGAAGCCTGGGGCTCTGAGCTCTGCCACCCAGAGCTAAAGCCTGAGCAACTTAGCTTAGTGGGGTCCCTGGTGGCATGGGGCCCAGGCAGTTACCCTGCTTGCTACCCCCTAACACTGACCCTGCCTTTTATATGCGGAAAAACAGTTGTTGTGGCACAGGAGGGTCGTGGAGTTTTTATAGCATGTTGGGGTGGGGGGGACTCAGAGAGAAAAGGGTTGAGAACTCCGGCTCTACAGGCCTTTAGGAAGACAGAAGCCCCACCTCAAGCCATGTCCACTCTAGTTCAGGCACAGTGTGTTTCAGACATACACAAAACATGGTTGTACAACAAGGTTCTTGCTTTGAAACTCAGTCCGAGGTAGTCCTTCAGTGCTTAATGGAGAACTCATTCATGGCCCTGGCAGATACTGTGCACATAGCAGTCAAGGTTGGTCAGAGTGCTTGAAAAAAGCAACACATTTAATATCAGTAGCACAGCAATTATGTCTACAAATACAGCAGCTCTTTGAACGTCAGGGCTAGCTAACCGTACAGTGGAAGACAATTTATGGGCACAGTGTCCTAGGGGCAGCCGGTGTAGGAAGCAATCACATGAGGCCAGAGAGCAGACAGCTAACCAAAACCTCCATTTTATTTACAGAAACAGAGAGCTCACTCAGCCGGTTGAAACCGGCTGAGCTATCCCTTAATAGTCTAACTCAGTTGCCATAGTAACAAAACCCATGACAACCAAATACACAACACACAGGGAATGGTGGCTAGCACATGTTGGTGATCTCCTTTCAAAATCTTGCTATCTAGGCAGCTACCAGGAGTCCCAGACAATTGCCTTCAGAAGTGAGGACAGCAGGGAGTGGGTTAAAGGGGCTAAGCGGTAGGTGAAAACCAGCTCACTTCAGGGATGTAGGAGAGAAGCCACCCTGCACTATTATAGAAGCACCCCATAATTAGGATCTGGCTTTCAAACGTTCCCACCAGCCACAGTTCATATACAGGCCAGTGGGTCGGATCTGTGCCTATACTAATGCCACAGTAACAGTAGATCCAAGTATATCCAGTTGCTATTGTGCAGTGACGCGGTGGTAAAGACCAAGGATCTTCCTTCGGTTTGGAAGTGGGATGCTGGAGAGCAGGAGGCAGAACAGTCAAGGGCAGGCTGAAGCTTGCCGCAATTTCTTGGAGCTGTGCTAGGTATTGTTTAAATAAAGAGAGGTTTAAATAAAAGCCTTCACTGCTTTAACGCAAAGGCCAGTGCCCCCAGGTTTGTTTGCTGGGGGAGGCAGGGGAAAGGAGAACATGGCATCAGAATACCTTTTACCATAGGCAGCATCGCCTACCCTCAAAGACTTACCAACACATCAAGAGATTTCAAAACAAACAAAAACAAAAATCACAAAACCCCAAAGTTTGTCTTCTGGGATTTGAACCTTTAGGGGATTAAATTTTCCTGCTTCTCTCAGCAGACATGAGAGACAGACACTGTTTTAAAATGGAAGCTGAGCGCCTCATGTAATCACTGGCCCTCGGGAGGTGAGGTTTTAAGAAAAACAATAAAAACCAAACCAAACCACCCATCACAAGAATGAGCAGCAATGACACTATGAACTGGGAGCCAGGAAAGACATTGTTCAAACTTCATTTTCCCCACTCCCCGCGGTTTATAGTTCTGTGTATTTTGCTGTCCGTGGTACTTTGGTGATGTTGGTGATGTTCAGAGCTGAGTTTTGGGGCTAGGGCTCCTCTCTAGATATAATAATTCTGAGCCTTGACAGAGGAACAGCTCTGAAAATACACTGAGCAGCACATCATGCTGTTGATTCATGCTGCTGAAGATGCCATGACCATTATCATATTCTACAGCACCCTCTAGTGGCTAAACCATGTTGAAGCAACTGGCACCCAGTTATTTTGTGATACTTTGGGTAGGTCTATACTTACCGCGCGGGTCGACGTGGAGAGTTTGACTTCTCGGAGTTCGAACTATCGCATCTAATCAAGACGCAATAGTTCGAACTCCCCACGCGCTCCGGTCGACTCCGGAAGTCCACCACCGCGAACGGCTGTGGCAGAGTCGACCTTGGAGCCGCGGACTTCGATCCCGCGGCGTCTGGACGGGTGAGTAGTTCGAACTAGGGTACTTAGAGTTCAGCTACGCTATTCGCGTAGCTGAACTTGCGTACCTTAGTTCGACCCCCACCCTTAGTGTAGACCAGGCCTAGAATTGATACAAGCAGGCTGAAGTTCATGGACTGCTGATGAATTGGGCCCAGTATGTCTATGTAATAATTTATTTGGTGCCTTTCCTCACAAGAAGGAACCCAGCATGCTTCAGAGACACCACCACTGAAACGCAGCAGCTGTTAGAGTAGACGGCAGCAAGCGCTGTGCCTCCCACGCTACACAAAGCAGGTGTTCTTCTTAGTGTGTGCGCAATGAGCCTCAGGTGGCATGTGACCAGGAGTCATCACTGAATTAGGTCCACTGGTTGGCTCATTAGCTTCCCCGGCTTGGGCCAGGTGCTGACGGGGAGTGCGTCATGAGCGCTGACCCATGCCCCCCAAACCATGTCTTGAAAGGAAGGAAAAGAGGAGAAAGTTTTGACTAACACCCCAGCAATCAATCCATACTCGTGAAAGAAGCCACAGGTTCTCAGCAGCCTAGGCAGGTGGTACAGGCCTCATATGAGACAAAAGTGACAGAGCTCTGATTTCTTGACCGTAGCAGGATGGAGAACAAGTCACCTCTTAATCTTCTTTCTGTTAAACTAAACAGACGGAGTTCCCTACGTCTCTCACAAAAAGGCTTTATCTCCAGCCTTCTGATTATTCTTATGGCAAGTTAGAGGAACATCCTGAAACTATATACTGCTTTATTTTTTACAGTGCCCAGCACAGTGAGGCCTTTTCTTGTTTGGTCCCTTGGCACTGTATAATAAACATAATTCAGAATCATAAAATAAAGGTCCCGGGGTAGCATCTTTCAGGGGAAATGGAAGTGATGAGGTGAACAGACACCATTCTGTGACTGGCAAGAAAAGAGTTAACTTTCTTGCCTTTTGAGGGACCACAGCTGTCTGCTCTCCCAGCAGGGAGCAAAGACAGCTGTGGAGAGGGCAAGTGTCTCCGCCCCATGCGCATATGTAAGGGATCAGCTGGTGGGGAAGAGGAAAGGATGTGAGCAAATGGGCTGAGATAAACCACCCATTCCTGTGAAACTGGAAGTACCACGGTGGGATGGAGTCTTTTCTTTAATATCTCCTGGAAACTTGGTCAAAGGAAACCACATTTGGCCTGGAATTACTGGCTAGAAAAAGAAGAGGAAGATCTTTCTGGTTGATCCTTGGAGGGGTGGAACTCGGCTGAACATGATCTATTCTATTGTTACCCCAGCCCCTTTTGACTCAAGCGGGTAGGCTACATTTGAGGAATTGGAGACGTCCCAGTTGGGAGTAGAACTTGATGGAGTTGGGTGTTTTCTTTGATGCAGTCTTGTTTGTTTACAAGGAACATACAAAGTCCTGCTGTCTCCGAACTCGGAAGAAACCCAAACCAAAAGCATAGTTTCTTAGGTTACAGCCCTCAGCCTTTTTAGACAACACCAGAACCAAAAAATTCTCTGGCTTTTTCCAGGTTGTACACCATGCTCAAAGGCTGCGGCTTGGCTGTCTTGCTACTGCTTAAGTTGATCTAGTTTACGTTGCTCAGGGGTTTGAAAAAGACATCCCCTTGAGTGACGCAAATTACAGTGACCTCAGGGCTGTCTGCACCGGCGCTATATTGGTGGGAGATGCTCTCCCACGGATTTAGCTTCCACCTATCGCAGAGGTAGAGTCATTATGCTGACAGGAGAGCGCTGTCCCGTCAGCACAGAGTGTCTTCACCAGATGTGCTACAGTGGCACAGCTGCATCGGTGCAGCTGCACTGATGTAGCACTTTTAGTGTACACCTGCCCTAAGTCTGTCTCTGTCAGTCTGCTTTCCCTTCCCTCACACACGCACACACTTTACCCAAAACAATGCACAGCGAAAGCCCCTCCGTCCACTCAGTCTAAAACTCATGGGTGGATTCACAACCCCTTTTGTGTAGCTGGGGTCTTGTGATTAGCTTGCACTGACAGTTTCATTAATTGTCACACCCAATCTTAGAGATTCGTGATCCACACAAGCACCAGTATTGCTCAGATAACTGTATTAACTGCAATAAAATCTACTTTCCTGGACTATGGAACAGGGTGTTTTTACTGCTGTCTGCCCTCCCTGTGACAATTACTAAGGAGATACTAATAGTCTATTGAGATCTTAAACAAACAAACTTAATCACCTGCTGCTCTGGGGTGAGCTTACCTTTCTGTGTGGAAACTTGTTCCTGCAAATAGGAATTGGAGGAACCTTTTGGCCCAGGTGAATGAGGTATAACAGTCTTTCCTAGTTCTATGTTTCCCAACTCTTGCGTATTTTACTTCTGGCCTAACCAAAGAAGCATTTAACATGTTACATTTTTATATGGCTCAATTCTTCTAAATTGGATATTCCTAACAAGGGAAATGTTCTTTAGATATTGTGCATATGATATTACACAGATACAGAATTTGAATTCACTCAAGCTGCTACCTGAAAATAAAACTTTCATAATGGAACAAAGGCTGATAATGACTTAAAACATGATCTGTAAACTATGTGAACCATTTTTACTGAATCTGTCTTAAAACACAAAACTGTTTAGAAACTGGGGTGTGTGCTCTCTCTCTTACTTACACACACACACAGAGAAAAGCGTAACTGGACTTTAACATGCCCAGTAATTATAGCTGAGATGCAGCTACATTCCTTAGTCATTGAAATGAAATTTAACAAACTTGTTAAAAGTATTAATCTTGTACATGAAAACTGGGCTTCTAAAAGTTGCATATTATTCAGCATGTATTTTAGAGAGTCACTCAAACGTACAAAGGTTTACTTTGGAACTGTACCAGTTCCAATCAGCTCAGTATTTGAACTATGGATTCCGGGGATCAGAACAAGAATGCTATCTGAAGAGTGATATCAGAGTCTGTAGTTCATTATTAGTTTTAGATAAGTAACAAAGAAACATTGCAGGCATCCTCACAGGGGTTCCCACAACAAAAATTTTGGTGGCCTCAGAGTGTGGCCACTGCTGCTATGACAATTTTTCCTAAAATACTTAATTAACATTAGGAAAAACAAATAAATATGCACATAAACATGTCCAAACTGGTGTAATTTATTTAAGTAAGTTTTTTTTTTCAGAATCAATAACAACATACAGTTGTCTCTATTCTTTACTGGACCTAAACACAAATAAGGTGCTTTGCATGTTCTTCTCTTTTGTTGTTGTTGGGGTTTTTTCGCCTTTTTTGGTCAGTTTTTTTTGGTGTTTTTTTTTTTGAGACTTGCTAGGTAGTAAGCCGCTTCTGTAAAAGGTGATTCTTGTATGATTGTTAATATCTCTTTTCATAGCATCAGACTTGCTAGCTAGCTGGGAGGCAGTGAAAAATGATATTAACAAACATACACATCGCTTTGCATAGCAGACTTACTCAGCCCTGGCAAGCCAAGGCTTAATTTGTTCCCTGGATGGCAGAGGTGGGTGGGGAGACAGCAGGGGCTAGGAGTGATCAGGTGGATGGGTGAGGGGCCGGGGTGGCAGCAGGGGCCAGGGGCAATGAGGGGGGCAGTGAGCCCAAAGCCCAGCGGCTGAAGCCTGGAGCCCATCGCTGTGCAGCCAAAGCCCGGAGCCCAAAACCCATGGTCGGAGCCTGCCACCACACGGCCAGAGCCTGCTGCCTGCCACCCCAGAGCTGAAGCCAGAAGCCTGAGCCCCACCACCCTGGGGAAGGTGGGGAACTCACACTGGCTGTTTGTGCCTCCTGTCTTTTGTGGCTCCAGAGGGGGCAGGGCCCAATCTCTCCTTGCAGACCCAGAGGAGGGGCCATGGGTGGCAGGTATCGTAGGCCAGGGGAGGCTAAGCATCCCCTAACTCAGACCATGGCCCTGCCCACGCTCTGCCCCGAGGGCCCACCCTCGCTCCCCCTCTCCCATGAAGCCAACGGGTGCTCAGCTCGGGCTGGCATCCTGGAGCTCAGGGCTTATCCAGCTGGCAGCCTGGGAGCCAGGCCAGTGCTGGGGTCAGCCAGTGGCCAGGGGTTGGCCTGGGTGTCGGCATGGCCGGCAGCTCAGGACTCAGGGTGGCTGGGGCTGTTTGGCCAGAGCTCCTCTGGCCATGGGGGCTGAGGGCACGTCAGGGCTTTGGTGGGCTGGGGGGGTGGGGGGGGCTGAAGGGGCAGGTAGGGGCAGGGCCTCGGGTGGGACTGGGGACTAGCCTCCCTGAAGTGGGGGGTTACATGCTGCCTATGGGAAGGGCCGCTGCTTTGAACCTCCTCTCCACCCCCCATATCACTGCCCAGGAGGCTTTGGCTGCAAGAAAAGCCTCTGGTGGCTGCATTGGAGAAACACTGCCCAGTAACCCTTTACTGCAACCCTGTGTCTCAAAAGATGACTGCCAAAGAAATTGATGTGAGATCCAGACATGAGTGGAAGTATGGAGGACAAAGGGGCCCAAGCCAGCTTCATTAAGTAACCAGTGCAAAATAACAAACCCTTACAAACACGAAATGCAACACTAAGCATTCCCGTTCTCTCCATTCTGCTCACTGGCAAGGGTGGAGCACAGTGCGACTGCAGGGGAGGCAAAAGGCACTGCATGTTTTCATGCAGTAGTGCTTGCATTGTTGGCCTTAGTCCATTTTTTTGGATATATACATACACATACCTGGCTTGGTTTTATTACAGTTACCATAGGAGTAACCCAGTCATGGTTACTGAATCCATTCAGTAAAATCTAACTTTTACCATCCAATGAAGTTCAGGTTTATTTAACCTCTGTGTTAAAGGGACTCCGTATCCATGTAATGGATGAATTAAGTGTAACCCCTCTGCCAGGCTGAACCGATAGCAGCAAGGGCCAGGTTCAATACCTAGGGGTCCCTTCCCCACAACGTAATGCAAACCAGCTCGAGCCCCCACCCAGTGACCTGGGAAAATCTTACACACACCCCTGGGCGCCTCCAGGAGGCAATACTTCCCCTCTTGCAAGCACAGACTCTTGGTGTAGCAGAAAAGGTTTAATTACATAAGATAAACAACAACAAGCATGAAATTTGGAAAATACCTCAACTAGAGTTCATGGGTCAAACCGTGAGCAAAGACCGCCCCCAGCAACTTGGGCCGTGTCCTTCTCTCTGGGCCCTTGAGTCCAGCAACCCCCCAAATCACCCACAGTCCCCAAAGTCCCACAATTCAAAAGTCTCTGTCCCGGGTCAGTGCAGCCCCAGAGTTCAAGAGTCTCTCTGCAGAGGTCCCCCTCCCCAGCCTAGGTAGAAAGGGGCATCTTACGTGGTTCGGGGCCAACTGCCCTGCCTCTTCGTGGGGTTCTGCTTCCACTAGTCGTCCCCGCAAACAGCTCAGCTCCGCTTACCCTGTGGGCTGCTCCGCTCTGCCAGCTGCTCTGGTCCACCAGCTGTCCTGTGATCCGCTCCAGCCGTCCTCACAAGCTGCTCAGCTCCACTCACCCAGTGGCTGCACAAACTGCTCCACTCCACTCTGCCAGTATTGCTTCAGGCTCCCCCACTCATTAGCACAGTGCTCTCAGCTCAGCAAGGCCAGCTCTTCAGTGATTTCAGCTCCACTCATTAGCACAGTGCTCTCAGCTCAGCAAGTCCAGCTCTTCAGTGATTTCAGCTCATAGAAGGGGAGCCCCAGTACCAGTGAATTCAGCTCAGTAACCTGCATCTAGATTCTTAAGGGAATAAAAAATTAACTCTGACATTCCACAGTGGAGAGAAGCATAGGTGGAACTGGTGCTCCTGGCTCACACAAGGAGCCTGCACTACCAAGTACAGATACCTGTCCCCAGCCTCTCTCTCCAATGGGTTTTGGAACCCATGTCCCCCGTCTAGCAAGCGCTATCCTGCTGACAATGAAACCCCCCATCACAAGACAATTTTGTAGTTCCCCATTTACCCAATCAGGGTGACAACATTTCATTGCTCCTGCCCCAATAACAACGAAATTGGGGGTCCCACAGCTGTGAAAATAATCATCCCATGCTGCTTTGCGGTATGCTAAGTGGGGTGGGAGTGCCAATGCAAATAACCAAAACTTCTTTCCGCACTCCCCATAATTTACCACCAGATGTCAGGGTGGAGCTCATCCTGACTCTGCTTACATCCTCCCCCCAGCCGAGAATTTGTCGTCCCGATAAATCACATTCCCTACTGTACCAACTTACTGGCCCCCGTCAAACGGCCTCAGATAGCCCACTTTAGCTTCCACAAGCCTGTGTGCTAAATGTATTGGCTCCTCACTAGTCACCCCAGGTGCATCATAAGTTAACCGTTTCACTGGTCTTATTACCCTGTCTCGCCTATTGAGAATCTCTGTTGCGGTGGTAGGGGGGACATCCTCTGGAGTGACAGATGGGGAAGTTTCCTGTGAGTTCCCCTCGGATACTGGCATAGGCCCCTGCATTTCTAGTTCTAGCAGTGGAGGGTCGAAGGTGATTGGGACATCTTCCATCTGTATGTCGCCACTGTCCAATAATCTGTGTAAGTCATCACACGGGGGTTCCACCAGTGGCTCAGGAGTGTCAGGAATGGGCCTAAATACTTCTGCCATAGGGTTTAGGGTGGAAGAGGAGGTGCTCTCTTTTGATTCAGCTGATCGAGACTGAAGTCTTGTCTTCATCCCAGGATACACCATGGTTGTGTCTTCCTCCTCAGAGTCACTCTCAGATGTGCTGAGTAGGGGTAGGTTAGCTGCAGGGGGCCGCCTGTCCATGTTGGAAGGTGGCTTTGGTACAGCACCTTCGTTCTGCCCACTTGCCCTGTTGTGGCCCATCTCATAAGGGCTGCCCACCAATTCCCCCACAGGGAGCAAAAGGTTTCTATGCACAGTCTTTGCCTGCCCTGGACCCTCTTCAGGTTTGATCTTGTAGACCGGCAGGTCTCCTAGCTTTTCCATCACCAAGTAAGGTATTGCCTTCCATCTGTCAGCTATCTTGTGTTTGCCAGCAATACCCAAATTTCACAGCAAGACTCTGTCCCCTGGCTGGAGCTCTTGCAGACGTACCCTAGCATCATATCGATGTTTGTTGCGGTCTGCGTTCTTCCGAGCTGCAGATGCCGCTAAGTGATAAGCATCCCGCAGCTTTTCTCGTAGTCGGGATACATATTGCTGATGAGTTTCATAGCCATCTCCATCCTCGGATACACCAAAGCACAGGTCTATGGGTAATCTTGGTTCTCGCCCAAACATCAAGAGATACGGGGTGAATCCCGTAGCGTCGTTCTTTGTGGAGTTGTAGGCGTGCACCAGAAATGCAACATGTTGGCTCCAGGTTGCTTTCTGTTCTGGCCGCAAAGTCCCCAACATATCTAATAGGGTTCGGTTGAACCTCTCTGGCTGAGGATCACCTTGCGGGTGATAAGGTATTGTCCTCGACTTTTTAATTCCTGCTATCCTTAGCACCTCCTTTAGAAGGTGACTTTCAAAGTCCCGCCCCTGATCTGAGTGTATCTGGGCTGGGAATCTATAAACTGAGAAATATTTTTCCCACAGTACTCGAGCGACAGTAGTGGCCTTCTGATCACGTGTGGGATATGCCTGCGCATATCGCGTATAATGGTCGGTCACGACTAGAATGTTCCCAATATTCCTCTTGTCTACTTCTAAGGACAAGAAATCAATGCAAACCAGCTCCAGAGGTTTGTTGCTGGTGATGTTTTTCAGATATGCAGCCCTTGTGGGCAGAGTTTTCCTTTGAACACATCGAGAGCAGGTTTCACATTCTCTGCGAACATCTTCAGCCATCCGGGGCCAATAGAACCTACTGCGAATAAGTTCCAGGGTCCTCTCCATTCCTAAATGTCCAAAGTCATCATGCAGGGCCCTCATAGCCAGGGCTCTGTACTCTTTCGGCAGCACTAGTTGGGTCCGTTGTTTTTGTAAAGGATCTGTGGTCACACGGTGTAGCACTCCCTGAATCAGTTTTAGTTTGGTCCATTCTCTCAATAGCAGCTTACCTTCTGGGTTGGGCGGGACAACCGCAGCTGGGCTTCACCCCTCCCTTTTGGCAAGTAGTGTATCATGGATGTCAGTATCTTGCAGCTGGGCTTCCTGCCAGTCAGCCGCATTGAGCACGGGCAAGGGAGATTGGTCCAATGCAATATAGTTCACTGAAGCAGAAGGCATGCATTCAGGGGGAAGGCCCAAAGCTTCAGAAACACATCCATGAAGGCTCTCATGGGCCTCCGGCTCTCTGCGACTCACTGGCAGGAAGCCCAGCTGCAAGAGTATTGCCTCCTTGAGGCGCCCAGGGATGTGTGTAAGATTTTCCCAGGTCACTGGGTGGGGGCTCGAGCTGGTTTGTATTACGCTAAGTGGGGTGGGAGTGCCAATGCAAATAACCGAAACTTCTTTCCGCACTCCCCATAATTTACCACCAGATGTCAGGGTGGGGCTCATCCTGACTCTGCTTACATAAGGATACAATACCAGTCCATTAAACACCACATCGTATGCTTTGGTTTAGTCGATAAGCTATACTGTACATAGATTATTTGCATTTATAGGCTAATCTTCCCACACAGGCACACACTGGACTTCCTGTTCAGTTATTTCAAACTCTGCCCAGTGGCATCTGTCCTTATGCAAATATGCCAGTGTGGCTTTGTCACATAAACTCATGTTGGGATTGTTATATAATACTTTTGTATATGCTTGCTGTTATCCTTTTGCACTCAGTTACAGAATCCATTTTGAAATTCACTTTTTGTTCATTTATTTCCAGTGTTACAACCTGATCTGTTGTACAACTGTGTTTTGTAAATATAGAGACTCAAAGATATTTTTTTTTGGTATGCTGAGAGATTTCTCCTTAAGATGTTTGTTAATTACTGTATTTTGCTTTCATATTTCATTGCAGTTTGTGAAGACTGATAGGCTTTTGCAAAACACATCAGTTAAAAGCAACCCTGACTCTACACTCTTCATGCTGGACACCTTTGTGTTGCAATTATCTCCATATTCACTGCAAATAAATCTGGTCTTTGCTGTTCATGTGCCCTTCTGTCTTTGCCTTTTTAATTAGATGTACTTCTGGTTCTTCACTAATTGCTAACAATTTCATTAGGGAAATATGGTTTTCACTAGCCCTACAAATATTCACTGTTAGCACAATTAATTTCTTGCAATAATGTTGCTTTGACTTGTTATTAATTTATCACATAACCTGGTTTCTAATTAGTCTATATGATCAAATTCACATCTTATTTTACTTCACTTTACTGCATAGATTTTGTTTGCATCTTGTAAAGAAAACAGTCCAAATCCTCTAAGGTGTGGGAGTTAGATGCAAAAATAGCTTTGATAATCTGGGACAATGAGCCTTTTCCCAGTGAAATCCTTTCATGGATGAGTGTTCCTAAAAATTCTCAGTGACTATCTAGCTGTCCCCCTCCACATGTATTGTAGATCTCATGTGTCTCTAAGCCAGGGGTAGGCAACCTATGGCACGTATGCCAAAGGCGGCACGTGAGCTGATTTTTCAGTGGCACTCACACTGCCCGGGTCCTGGCCACCAGTCCGGGGGGGCTCTGCATTTTAATTTAATTTTAAATGAAGCTTCTTAAACATTGTAAAAACCTTATTTACTTTACATTCAACAATAGTTTAGTTATAGATTATAGACTCATAGAAAGAGACCTTCTAAAAATGTTAAAATGTATTAGTAGCAAGCAAAACCTCCAATCAGAGTGAATAAATGAAGACCCGGCACACCACTGCTGAAAGGCTTCTGACCCCTGCTCTAGGCCTTCCACATGTGAGAGTATGGAGGAGTTCACCCCATACTCCCACAACTTCTCTTCAGTATCACCATTCTTCCAGGGAAAACTTGAAAGCATTGCAATCACTTCCTCTAGCCCTTTGCCAGGTTCCCTTCCGTACTGAAAGAGTTGGGTGACTTTATTTGCCTCACTTTTGCCACAAGTCATTTTTCTTCAGACACCGCATAAGAATATGACACACACCGGTGCTGGCTGGAACAAGACTGATCTTTGTTTCTTGGCCCCAGTCATGTGACATGGTTTTACTTGTCACAGGGCAAAGAATAACCACAAGCTGCAATGGTTACTGTTTTACCTGCTGAATGGGCCTATTAGGATTTAGGGTTGCCAACTTTCTAATCACACAAAACCGAACATCCTAGCCCTCCTCCCTCCCCAAGGCCCCGCTCCTGCTCACTACATTCCTCCTCCCTCGGTGGCTCACTCTCCCCCACCCTCACTCACTTTCACTGGGCTGGGGCAGGGGGCTGGGGTGTGGGAGGGGGTGAGGGTTCTAACTGGGGGTGGGGGCTCTAGGGTGGGGCCAGAAATGAGGGGTTCTGGCTGGGGCTGTGGGCTCTGGGGTGGGGTCAGGTTTGGGGTACAGGAGCTGGCTCCAGGCTGGAAGGTGAAGCCAAAGAATTCTGAGTGTGGGAGGGGGCTGTGGGTTGAGGCAGGGGATTGGGTGTGGGAGAGGGTATGGGCTCTGGGATAGGGGTGTGGGCTCTGGGGTGGGGGTGGGGATGAGGGGTTTGGAGTGCAGGAGAGGGCTCTGGGTTTGGGGGCGGCTCAGGGCTGGGGCATGGGGTTGGGGTTTGGGCTTATCTCAGGCGGCTCACAGTCAGCAGCACAGCAGGGCTAAGGCAGGTTCCCTGCCTATCCTGGCACTGTGCTGAGCCCTGGAGGTGGCCAGCAGGTCCAGCTCCTAGGCGGGGGGGTCCAGGAGGCTCCACACGCTGTTCTGGCCCACAGGTACTGCCCCCGCAGCTCCCATTGGCCGTGGTTCTTGGCCAATGGAGTGCAGATCCAGTGCTAGGGGCAGCACGCAGTGCCCCGAGGCCCCCCTGCCTAGGAGCCAGACACGCTGGCCTCTTCGGGGGCACAGCATGGTGCCAGGAGAGGTAGAGACTAGCCTGCCTTAAACCTGCAGCACTGACGACCGGACTTTTAACGGCCTAGTCGGCGGTACCGACTGGAGCTGCCAGGGTCCCTTTTCAACCAGGCGTTCTGGTGGAAAACCCGACACCTGGCAACACTAATTAGGATAGTAGTGATAGCTACCTTTGTCCTTGTATGCAATCTGTCAAGTAGTCTCTGTGGAAGTCTTCCACCTGCACCCTCATTTCTCTATCACTGGTTCTGTCCTTTTGTCTTTTTTTTGTTTTTTAAATTTGCTTTTTCCATCTCAGACCTAAACATTCTGTGAGTTTCCTGTTCCTCTTCAGGTTGACAAAAGTATCTGCTCTCATTTTCAGTCTGATTCCCTTGTTGAAATAGCAAGTGGTCACTTCTGGATGCCAGGTCCCGCTCTTGATCTGTGATGGCTTTGGTGTTGTAGTTCACATCAAAACTAGGAACGGGTTAATAGGCTTATTAATGATACAAACAACCCTTGGAATAACAAAGAGTATGATTTAAAAGCAAACATTCCTGTTTACTCTGGGATATAAACCAACACTATCTTAAATTCAAAATACAGTTGGAGAGGAGGTTTGCATTAATGGCTGAGTGGGAACAATGAGTGCAGAAGTGGGAAGGGTTGGTGAGTAGCATGCAGAACAATAAAGATTACGCACTGTAGATGACAGGAATCTCAACAATCTCTGTGCTGCGAGTTCCATAAAGGGAAAGGAAGGCAGTGTCACACTTCTGTAAATGGAGTTTCAGAATGAACAGGTTTCACTGTATTTTGAAATTGAAAGCAAATAGAAACTGTCCAGGAAACTGAGGTTCCTTCTTTCT